>NW_028227268.1:118305232-118905232 GCF_978045245.1 Mus caroli
GGGTCTCACTGTGTAGCCTGGGCTGGCCTGGAGCTTGCTGTGTAGAGCAGGCTGACCTTGAACTCAGAGATCTGCCTTTCTCAGCTTCCCAAGTGGTAGGATTAAAGGTGAGCATCCCCCATCTGAGCCCCGCCCCAGAACCCCAAGCTGGCTCTCTCCAGCTTCTGTAGGGATCCCTCCTGCCTAGAGACTCAGAGGCTGCCTTCCCCAAATTAGCACAGTCGAGGTGGATAGGCCTCTGCCACACGCCTGGCCCCTCAGCTCACCAGCCCTCCTGTGTTCCTGTTCATGCCTGGGCTATGAAGCATCTCGATCAACTTGGCTCATATACTTCTTTCAGCCGACCCTGAGCTAGGCACTTGGTGGAGTGAAGCTAGTCTACTTCCATGATGGCGGATAGCTAGGCAGGCAAGGAACATCAGTGCCTAACCCCTCTAACCAGGGTTCTTTGGAGGAACTGGGAGGTCTGGGAACCTGTAGACAGAAGCCAGAACAGCGTGGTAGAGATGGCGGTCACGATGCTGTGTTCTTTCCTGTCACAAATGGCCAAGAGGACAGGTCTGTGCACTTCAGAGCTTTTATATCCACTGTCCCAGACATCCTTGTCCCCACCTCCCATGTGCCCACTAGTCCCTGTTCTTACTGCAGGCCCACAGGGACCCCCAGGACGCCCTGGCCAAACAGGAGCCGCAGGCACCCCTGGAAAGATGGGACCTCCAGGGCCTCCAGGTCCACCTGGACCCCCAGGGCCTCCAGCCCCTGTAGGGCCACCCTATGGCCAGGTCTCCCTGCATGGTAAGTCCCCCTGGAGTCCCAGTGGTTTGAGGTGGGGCGAATTAAGCCATCTGTCAGGTGTTAGGCGTGTGCCTCGCTTGCCCAGTTGTCACCCAGCTGTTGGGCAGGTGCTGCTCCTCTCCCTCGTTCACAGAGGAAGGACCCTGAGCCTGGAGAGGAAGGTCGCGTGCCACACACCTTAGGCCCTCCCCAAGCCTCAGAGGGGCTGCAATCCAGCCCTCAGAGTGCTGAGACACTCAAGGCTTAACTCAAGACAGCTCAGAGCTCCCAAGGCCACAGCCCTGGCCCTGTTGCTTAGGGTGGCTCCAGTTCCATCTCCCAGCTAAGCAGCAGAGCAGATCCTAGACCTCTCCCTCAGGAAGCCTGACCCAGCTTACCCACATGCTGCTAGAGTTTCCACCCCATCCGATTCTGACACTTGATGAATAACTGGGCCCCGCTCCTTCATCCATTCTCTCATTACATCATTTATTCCAACATCATCATTCTTTTTTTTTTAATTTTATTTTATTTTGATTTTGCTCCAAACCTCATTGTCCTTGTTCCTATTATGCGGATAGCAGCAGTGCTAGTCTCTCGGGCCCCACGAAACCCAGTGCAGGCAAGCCTGAGACTTGTAGGCAGTTGTTAAAGGCAGCTTTCACTATTATCCCTCTCAGAGGGTGACAGAACAGGGTCAGCCAAGGAGGGAGCCTTTCTGGATGTAGCCAGCTAGACTGTGGCAGAGGTAGAACACACGCAGCTCTCTCTTCTTCTCTGTGCGCCAGGCTGTCCCACAGGACCGGCAGGTGATGCCTGACTGCCCGCCTCCCCCAGCTTGACACACTCACTGTCTTTCCCTCCCAGGGGATCCACTGCTGTCTAATACCTTCACTGAGACGGGCAGCCACTGGCCCCAAGGACCCACTGGGCCCCCAGGTCCTCCAGGCCCCCCAGGGCCCATGGGTAAGTTGAGTCCAGGTGGGGGATGGTAGGAAGCAACCATGGGGGGCGAGGGAGGAGGGACTGAGCTATTCAGAGACAGTTGATGGGGAACTTCTTAGCCTTGTGGTCCTCTCTGTTCCTGAAGACATTGTGTTTTATTCAGGTCCTCCTGGACTTCCTGGCCCCACGGGTGCCCCTGGGAGTCCTGGACACATGGTAAGTCATTATCCAAGTTCTTCCACCCATGTATAACACTATTCACCCATCTGCTCAGCCATGCGTTGAGTCAGTACTTTGATATGCAAAGTACTCCCCATAAATCTTCTTAACTCAGTTCACCCAACAAGAGGCCAAGTAAAGGGGGGAGTTCTCCTGGCTGCAGCCAGCACACAGGATGAGGACATCTGACTCCAGACCTCTTTAACAGGCTGACCTGCATGCTGTGTGCTGGGCATATGGCGATGTCCGGCCCGCGCTGAGCCTCCCTCTCCATTTCCTCAGTCGGCCCCCATCCCCTGTCCACCCTGTCCTGCCTACCGCAGCACAAGGCTGAGCCTCTGTCTTGTTGTTCAGGGAACCCCAGGCCCTTCTGGACCCAAAGGAACCTCTGGCCACCCAGGAGAGAAGGGAGAGAGAGTGAGTGAACAGATCACCTCACATGGGGGATTCTGGGGAGTCCCGGGATACTAGATGACAGCTCTCACCAGCTGACTCAATTATTTTCCCTTCTCTGATACAGGGACTGCCTGGGGAACCTGGCCCCCAGGGTTTGATGGGGGTTCCGGTAAGTGATGCAGCGCCCTCCCATGCCCACCCCTCCAAGACCCCAGCAGCCTGGGTTCCTGAACCTGGAACACCTGGCCCTTCATGTGTGATTCAGGAATGTGTGATTCCCTTCTGGCATTGCTCCCCATTGCTGAGAGCCATTGTCCATCCCTTTCTGTCAGTCTGTCTGCCTGTGGTTCTGCATCTGTTTCTTTCTGCCTCTTGGACTCTGTATTTGTTTTTTCATTCTCCATCTCTGAATGTAGAATTGCCCGTCTCTCTCTCTCTCTAGTCTAGACAGCTTTGGCTCCGTGTGTTTTGAGTCTTTGTCACTAAGCAGGTACATGTTTAGGATTTCAGTGTTGCCTTTGCCTCTGTGGAATTAATATTTGTATCTCTAGAATACTCACCTTGGACTTTGTGTTGCTTGCTATTGAGGGAACCACACCAGCAAAGCGATGCGCTGTCTATGCATGTTGGTGCCCATGTATTTAAACTTCATCTCTCATCTGCAACATGAGCCTTGCATTTTTCAGAGTCTGCTCTTCAGTTCATTGATAGTTTCATTTATCTGCCTAAATGTCAGCAGCTTTCTGCGTGATGCAGCCGCCAGCCTGGTCTACAGAGTGAGTTCCAGGACAGCCAGGGCTACCCAAAGAAACACTTGTTTGGAAAGGAAGAAAAAGAAAGAGAGAGAAAGAGAGAGAGAGGGAGAGAGAGAGAGAGAGAGAGAGAGAGAGGGAAGGGAGGAAGGGAGGAAGGGAGGGAAGAAGAAAAAAGAGAGAGGAAATAAACAAAGAAAAAACTATAGTTTAAAAATAAAATAGAGAGTGATAGACAGACAGACAGACACCCTCTACTCCATATTGACCATGTGCCGATTTTTTAAAATCATGATTTGTTTTTTTCTGGTTACTGGGGATCAAATCCAGAGCCTCGTACATGCTAAACAAAGACTCTTTTTTTTTTTTTTTTTTTTTTTTTTTTTTGGTTTTTCGAGACAGGGTTTCTCTGTGTAGCCCTGGCTGTCCTGGCACTCACTTTGTAGACCAGGCTGGCCTCGAACTCAGAAATCCGCCTGCCTCTGCCTCCCGAGTGCTGGGATTAAAGGCGTGCGCCACCAACGCCCGGCTTAAACAAAGACTCTTGCCAGTGAGCTACATCCCTAGCCATCTTTTTTATTAAGATTTATTTTTGTGTATATGTGTGTGAGTGTATATCATGTATATGTAGGGGGAGGGGAGCTTGGAGGCCAGAAGAGGATGTCATATGTCCTGGAGATGGGGACTTAGAACTGAGCTGGGGTCCAGAGTAGCAAGTCTCTCCGGCCCCTCCCTCGGGACCTGACTCAGGTGCTCACAGCTCACTCTGCTCACACTCGGGACCTTCCTGCTTCAGCCGCTTGAGCAGCAGGGGTTATACACCTGTGCCACCAGGCCCAGGCCTTTTGTTTGTTTGTTTCTTCTTTGTTTTGTTTTTTTTGTTATTGTTGTTGTTTTAAGATAGGGTTTCTCTTTGTAGCCCTGGCTGTCCTGGAACTGTAGACCAGGCTGGCCTCCGACTCACAGAGATTGCCCTGCCTCTGCCTGCAGAGTTCTGGGATTAAAGGTGTGCACCACCACTGCACGGAATGCTTCCCTTTAGGTGGGCATAGTTAACAGCGTCTGAAATGACATGGTGGCTCATGCCTGTACTTCCAGGACTTGGCAGGTTGAGGATGGCGAATCGCTTCGCATTTAGGCCAGCCTGAGTAAGTTAGAAAGTGAGTGATCAGCCCCGGGCTACGGAGTGTGAGCCTGCATCAAAGGCAGAACAAGTAAATAAAACTACAGTGATTTTAAACAAATGTCAGCACTCCACAGAGCTGCCATTCCAGGCATGTGCCGCCACCACCAGCTGAGACCCAGGTCTTAGCATCAGTTCTCAAGCTGTAAGCAGCAACCGTATAGAGTCTTTGCATCAATATTATAAGGAATCTGGAGGCTGATGGACACTTCTCTATACACTACAAGTTATATACAAAGACGAAGCCTTTTATGGAGGGATTTGAACCCCCGTCGATTTCGGTTTTCACAGGACAATGAATTCCACACGAATACAGAGGGATAACTGTAGCCTTTTAAATTTGCTCATGTATATATCATTTCTAATACTATACATTTCTGAAGATCCAGATTTCTACCTTTCCTGGCTAATGCTCTGTGGCTGTGATTGCATCATAACAAAAAGCAGCCCGGGAAAGAAGAGGTCTGTTTGCCTTAGAGGTTCCAGTCCATCCCTCAAGAATGCAGAGACCATAGAGAAGTAGGACTCACTGGGTTGGTTTCTCCAGGACATGTTCATGCTCATGCCAGCTTTCTTATATATCCCAGAGCACCTGCTTAGGGGATGCTCCACCCACTGTGGACTGGGCCCTCCTATATCAATCAGTAATCAAACTGTTCCCCCTGCCCCGCCCCAGACATGCCACAGGCCAATCTGATGGAGGCAGTTCCTCAGCTGAGGGTCTGTCTTGCCAGATGCTTCTAAGAGTGTGTCACATTGACAATAAAAACTAACCAGTATACTCTCTGATATTATTTCTTTTTAGCTTAAAGAACATCCGTTAGCTCTTCCCATAGTACAAGTCTCATAGTTTATTTGAAACTATGTTTAGGGAATGGTTGTGCTGATCAGAGTTAGAGCTCTTGTCTAGCATCTGTGAGACCCTAAGTCCAATTTACAGCTTTGTAATCAAGCAAGCAAGCAAGCAAGCACGCAGGCAGACAGGCAGGCAAGCAGGCAAGCAAGCAGGCAGCAGGCAGCAGGCAAGCAGGCAGGCAGGCAGGCAGGCAGCAGGCAGGCAGGCAGCAGGCAGCAGGCAGGCAGGCAGCAGGCAGGCAGGCGGCAGGCAGGCAGGCAGGCAGGCAGCAGGCAGGCAGGCAGCAGGCAGGCAGGCAGCAGGCAGCAGGCAGCAGGCAGGCAGGCAGCAGGCAGGCAGGCAGCAGGCAGGCAGGCAGCAGGCAGCAGGCAGGCAGGCAGCAGGCAGCAGGCAGGCAGGCAGCAGGCAGGCAGGCGGCAGGCGGCAGGCGGCAGGCGGCAGGCAAGCAGGCAGCAGGCAGCAGGCAAGCAGGCAAACGCATTCCCAACACATGAGAGGCTATGAGGCAGAAGGTTCAAGAGTTTGAGACCAGACTGGGGAAGTGTTTTGGCAGTTAAGAACACTTGCTGTTCTTGCATAGGATCTGGACTTGGTTCCTAGCATCACATGGTTACTGCTGTCTGTAATTCCAGTTCTAGGGAATCCAATCCCTTCTTTCTAGTCTCCATGGGCGCTGCATGTATATTAACATAAATTAACATTCATTAGCATAAAATACGATTTTTTTTTTTTAACCAATCAATCAGTAGTAAGATACTTTACAGGTTCTCACTATGTACCTCTGGCTGTCCTGGAGCTCACTAGATAGACCAGGCTGGCCTCGGACTTACAGAGATCTGCCTGTCTCTGCCTCCCCAAGTACTGGCATTAAAGGTGTGCACCATTATGCCTGGCTAAGATACTCTTTATTACAGCTTAGTTGTTTAAAGATATTTTGCTAAGTATAGAAGTGTATGTTGGCAACTTTATCATCTTGTCCTACTTTAAAGCTATTGCTTTATGACCTTCTTGCTTATATAGATTCTCATGAGAAATAAATTGTCACTCTTCCCACCCCCACTCCTGTGTGTGTGTGTGTGTGTGTGTGTGTGTGTGTGTGTGTGTGTGGTGCCTGTAAGATGTTCTCCACAGCCTTAGTCAACAGCTCACGGCTGTGGTGTGGCTGGGTGTGATACTCTCTGTGTCTAATCTGCTTTAGGCTCACTGAGACTCCTGAATATGTAAAGTTTGATCCTTCCTCATCATTTCTACTGATCATCTGTAAATAGGCCCAGGAACGATGTACGGGGGGGGATTTTGTGGAAGTCTCTTCGACCTTCACAGGCAGAGGGATGCCTCACAGGAAACACACACACACACACACATGGGAATAAACACCTATAATCCCTGCACTTGGGGGAGTAGTGGAGGCAGGAGGATCATTCCCAGCTTCACAGTGATTTCGACACCAGCATGGGATACAGAAGACCCTGCTGAAGAGATCAGAGAAGCCACCAAAGTGTCTTGCAAAGTAGCCGTACCACATTGCCTTCTGTCTTCTTCTCTTGCTGTGAGGAGACATGACCAAGACAATTTAAAAGAGAAAGCATTTAATTGAGGACTTGCTTACAGTTTCAGAGGGTTAATCCATTGTCATTGTGGTGGGGAACGTAGCAGCAGGCAGGCATGGTGCTGCAGCAGTCGCTGAGAGCTTTGCATCGTGATCCACAGGCAACAGGCAGAGAGAGACCCTAGGCCTACTGTGGGCTTCTGAAACCTCAAAGCCCACCCCAGTGACACGCCTCCTACAACAAGACCATGTCTGCTCCAAAACAGCCACACCTCCAGTCCTTCTCAAACAGTTCCCCTAACTAGTGACCCTATGGGGTCATTCTCACTCAAACCATACGAAGTCCTCACAACATGAGAGACTTTCATCTCCCCCATCCTCACCTCCACTTGGTATTGTCATTGGATGTTTTGGCCATCCTGGTAGGTGTGCAATCCTGTTTCATTGGGAAGCTGTTTTGTTGGTGGTGGTTTTGGTTTGGTTCGGTTTGGTTTTGGTTTGGTTTTGGTTTGGTCCAGGCTGTCCTCAAACTCAAGAGATTGTCCTGCCTCAGCCTCCTGAGTGCTGGGATTACCTAGCCTGGATGTTTGCTGTGATGATCTCCCTACTATTTTGCAGTTTTGCAGTTCCCGGATGATACTGACTTTCGTGCGTTCATGTGTTGCTTTGCCTTCATTCATTGTGATTGTGCCATTCAGGTCTTTAATTATTTTATTTTGTTGCTGCTGCTGCTTTTTTGAGACAGGGTCTTCCCATGTAGCCCTAGATGTCAAGGTTGCATAGGCCAGACTAGTTCTTAACTAACAGAGACATTGCCACCTTTGCATCCCAAGTGCTTGAGACTAAAGCCATGTGCCACCACTCTGGGCAATAGTAATATACATATATTACATATTTTAATTTCAAATTCCAGCTGCTCACTGCTGGCTTTTATGAGCTTCTATGTATTAATGTGTCTTCTTGCTGTAATTAATTCCAGGAACATTTTTGTTAGTTGAGGCTGGTCTTCACTACTTTGTGGGTTCTTTTCCTGTCTCCTAACAATATCTTCTCTGGTTCAGTGGTCTTCTCGTCTCACCCTGCAGGCCCAGTTCTCTTCTAGCCATCTTCTCTTTCTAACCCTACCCGGTCTCTACTCCATCTCTTTGTGCACCAGCTGCCTTCTCTTCTCCAACCCTGTCAATATCATTTCTCAGCCTGTGCTGGTTTTTCTATATCCCCTTCTGTTCCCAGAGAAGGTAGCTCATAGGGTCAAGCAGTTCTAAGAACTTCCAAAGGCCAGTTGCTAGCAACTAGGGATTCTTTAAACAAGATAATATAAAAAAAAACAAGATAAATCAGCCGGCCGGTGGTGGCGCACGCCTTTAATCCCAGCACTTGGGAGGCAGAGGCAGGTGGATTTCTGAGTTCAAGGCCAGCCTGGTCTACAGAGTGAGTTCCAGGACAGCCAGGGCTACACAGAGAAACCCTGTCTCGAAAAAACAAAAAACAAAACAAAACAAAAAAAACAAGATAAATCACATTACAGTTATTTCAAGATTTTCTACATAGATAAATCAAGTTGTGTGCAAAATAGTTGTTTGCCAAATCCATATACTTTGTATTTCTTCTTGTTTTTGTTTTTTGTAAAGATTTATTTATTTATTATATGTAAGTACACTTGTAGCTGTCTTCAGACACTCCAGAAGAGGGAGTCAGATCTCATTACAGGTGGTTGTGAGCCACCATGTGGTTGCTGGGATTTGAACTCAGGACCTTCAGAAGAGTAGTCAGTGCTCTTAACCATTAAGCCATCTCCAGTCCCTATATCTTCTTGTTTTAATGTATTGGCTAGGACTCCCAGTAAGTACTGTGTTGAAAAACAATGGTGGGCTGGTGAGATGGCTCAGTGGGTAAGAGCACCTGACTGCTCTTCCAAAGGTCCAGAGTTCAAATCCCAGCAACCACATGGTGGCTAACAACCATCCGTAACGAGATCTGGCGCCCTCTTCTGGAGTGTCTGAAGACAGCTACAGTGTTCTTACATATAATAAATAAATAAATTAAAAAAAAAAAAAAGAAAAACAATGGTAAGAGGGGTCATTCTTCTCTTCTTCTTCTGCTTCTGCTTCTGCTTCTTCTGCTTCTGCTTCTTCTCTTCTTCTTCTTCTTCTTCTTCTTCTTCTTCTGCTTTTCTTTCTTTCTTTCTTTCTATTTTGAGACAGGGTCTCTCTGTGTAGCCTTGGAAGTTCTAGAATTTGCTGTGTAGACCAAGTTAACCCTCAAACCACAGAAATCCACCCGGATATCTTTTTTTCTTTGATCCCAGCACTCAGGGGCAGAGACAGAGGCAGGCAGAGCTCTGCAGTCTCATATAAACTGTTAGGGCCTTGGGCTGGTGGTCAGTGGTAGAGCTCAGGCTGCAGCATGCCTGAGTGCTTGGGTTAATGTAATCACTGGCTTTTCCACCCATGCCTAGTTCTTAAGCTAGGCTGGCTCAATTATCCTATTGATACCATTCTATGTTTACCACCTGACTGGTTACTTCAATTAATGTGTCTAATTTCCTCAGAGTTGGGGTGGCGAATCTTCCTGCCTGAGTATTTCCCAGAGTTCCTCTCCCTCCTCTCCCCCCCCCTTGCCCTGTACCCCTGCCCCCTTGCTGGATACCCTACCTTCTAATTCTGCCTCAGCTTATTGGCCACCAGATTTTGTTGTTTTTGTTTTCTGGACAGGTGATTATTCCTGTACACATGAGGATATCCCTACAGGTCAACGCCAGCAATCTGTACCTGAAGCCTTTTGTTTTAAATGGTTATTATCAATTTCATTTCTTTTTTTTTTCTTTTAGTTTTTTGGTAGTTAGGGGATTTGAGACAGGGTTTCTCTGTGTATCTCTGGCTGTCCTGGAACTCACTGTAGACCAGGCTGGCCTCAAACTCAGAGATCTGCCTGCCTCTGCCTCCTGAGAGCTGAGATTAAAGGCGTGCGCCGCCACCACCACTGGGCTTCAGTTTAATTTCTTCAATAGATTTATCTGTTCAGCTTGTGCTCCCCACTCCTCCTCCTCCTGTTCTATTTTGAGACAAAGTTCCATATCATCTGAAGCCCAGGCTGTACTTGAACATGGTCCTCCTGCCTCTACCTCTCCAGTGTTGGAGTGCAGGTGTGCACCACTGTGCCCAGCTGTAAGTTAGGACTCCTGGTTTTGTTGTTGCTGCTGTTGCTTGTTTTGCATTTTCCTTCTGAGGCACTGGGAATTGAACACACGGCCTCCTGTGTACCGGACAAGTGCTGAGGCCCTGAGCCACTGAGCCATACCCCAGCCATCAGACTGTCTCTTTATGTTTAGTCTTGTCATTCTGTGTCTTTAGAAGTTTATCCTCTTCAGTCGGGCAGTGGTGGCACACACCTCTGATCCCAGCAGTCAGGAGGCAGAGGCAGGTGGATCTCTATGAGTTCCAGGCCAGCCTGGTCTACATCTACATAGTGAGTTCCAAGACAGCCAGGGCTACACCGAAAAACCCTGTCTCAAACCAAACCAAACCAGAGAGAGAAAGAGAGAAAGAGAGAGAGAGAGAGAGAGATTGGTCCATTTTGTTAGGTCCATAAAATATATGGGCATGGTGTTGTTCATAATGTTTGTTTATGATCCTTTTGTAAAAAACATTTTTCTATTTATTTTATGTATCTGAGTATATTGTCACTGTCTTCAGACACACCAGAAGAGGGCATCAGATCCCATTACAGATGGTTGTGAGCCACCATGTGGTTTCTGGGAATTGAACTCAGGACCTCTGGAAGAGCAATCAGTGCTCTTAACCAATGAGCCATCTCTCCAGCCCTGTGACCTTTTTCTATGTTCATAAGATCCCTAGAAATACCTATTTTTTGTTTCTGATAATAATTTCAATCATCCTTCCTTTATCTTGGCTTGACTAAAATCTTGGTGATTTTTATTGATCTTTAAAAAAAAAACAGTAGATTAAAAAAGAATTATATAACTTCTTGTTGGCTTTCTCAGTTTTTCCTTTTCTGCCTCACTGCTTTGTGACCACGTGCACTTGTTTGCTTGTTGAGACAGAGCTTGCTATGTAGCCCCACTCTGTGGTCCACGATGACCTTGAGGTCTGGACCTTCCTGCCTCGACCTTCCAAGTGTGTGTATGTGTGTATGTGTGTGTGTGTGGAGGGATGTTAGAGGTGTGAGTGCCTATACAGTCACCTGCGAGAATGTGGCTGTTTCTTCTCTCTTGCTTACTGCAGGCTCCATCTGTTCTGATGTCCCGTGACCAGACCTCAGCTATTTACTCTGGTCTCTCTTCTAATACCTACATCACTGCTGCCAGTTCCCGTGAGCACTCCTTATGCTATATTGCACAAATTTTGATAAGTTCTATTTCTACTTAATTCAAAATAGTTTTGCATTTCACTTGTGGTTCCCTCTCTGATCTGTGTCAAAGAGACTGGTTAGTCTCCTGATGTCCTAGACTTTGCCAGGTATCTTTCTTGTGTTTGCTGTCTTTCGTAGTTCTAGAAGATTGTCTGAGATCATGCCTCGCGTGGTTTCTCCTCATGTGGTTTCTCTTTGGTGTTTGTTCAGGTGTATTTTATGGCCCTGTCCCCTGCTCACTGTGTCTGCTTCTGATGAAGGCAAGTCACACACTTAGGGTCCTCAAACTTCAGTCTCCTAGGGAGCAGGGACTGCAGCTCTGCACCACAAAGGTTCTTCTTTTCTTAATTAACTTGTGTGTGTATGAACGCTTTTTCCTGAATGCATATCTGTGCACCAACTTCCTGGTGCCTGTGGAGATCAGAAGAAAGCATTAGATCTCTTGGAACTGGCGTTATAGATGGTTGTGAGCCACCGTGTGGATTCTGGAAACTGAACCAGAGTCCTCTGTAGAGCAACCTTAATTGACTGAGCATCTCTCTCAGTCCAGTGCCTCAGTTTGTAGTATGTGTATGTGCACATGCGTGGAGGTCAGAGGTCAGTATCAGGTACCTTCTATTACTCTCCATCTTATGCATCCATTCATTCCTTTGCATTCATTCATTTTTGAGAAAAGATCTCTCACTGGACTCAGAGCTCACCTACTCAGCAAGCCTCGGAGATTGCCCTATCTGCATTCCTGGGTTTGCTGGTGCCATGGCCAGCCTCCTGTGAGGGTGCTGGAAGTCTGAACTCAGCAAGCATTTTACTGATCTATCTGGACTCTTACCATGGTTTTTAGATTATTTATTTTATTTTATGCGAATGAGAGGTTTGTCTGCACATATGTATGCGTACCTCCCCAAGCTTCTGTTATTCCTAACAAAATGTAAGATCTTTATCACATTTTATTTCTTTGTACATGTACGCACACAAAATCTGTGGCAGAAGTGGCGGTCTGGGCACATCTTAAAATAATTGATCTGTCCTCCTATCATGTGGGTTCAGAGGATTAGACTCGAGTTTTCAGGTTAATGGCAAAGTCCCTTTGCCTGCTGAACCATCTCACTGGGCCCTGGGCCTAAGGAAATTTTATTTTCAGGAATTCTATTTGATTTTGTTTGTTTGTTTGGTTGGTTGGTTGGGTTTGGTTTTTTCGAGACAGGGTTTCTCTGTATAGCCCTGGCTGTCCTGGAACTCACTTTGTAGACCAGGCTGGCCTCGAATTTAGAAATCTGCCTGCCTCTGCCTCCCAAGTGCTGGGATTAAAGGCGTGCACCACCACGCCCGGCTTCCATTTGATTTTTAAAAAACAATTTCCATGTCCCCTACCAGTCTCCACCTTGTCACATAGCATATCAATCCCAGGTGATTCTTTGTTTTGTTTTGTTTGTTTGTTTTGTTTGTTTCTTGAGACAGGATCTCACTGTATCGCTTAGATAGACTTGGAATTCTTATCTAGCTAATTTAGGCTGGCCTTGAATTCATGCCAGGCAACCCGTGTGCCTTGGCCTCCCCAAAGCTGGGGTTACAGGCATGCATCACTAGACGGTCTAGCCTGAATCATTCTGGTTTTAAAGATTTATTTATTGTATTATATATTATACAGTGTTCTGTAATACATGTGTGCTTGCATGCCAGAAGAGGGCGTCAGATCCCATCACAGATGGCTGGGAGCCACCATGTGGTTGTTGGGAACTGAACTCAGGACCTCTGGAAGAGCAATCAGTGCTCTTAACCACTGAGCCATCTCTCTAACCTCCCCCTCCCCCACTGATTCTTTTAATACACTTTTAGGGAGCTGAAGAGATGGCTCAGTGGTTAAGTGCATAACTGCTCCCTCTGAGGACCCGAGTTCAGTTCCCAGTACCCATTGTAGATGGCTCACAGTCACCAGCAACCCCAGCTCCGGGGCCTCTATTGGAGTCTACACTCATGTGCTCATAGTCTTTAAAAAACAGATTTTTAATCTTTAGGAAATGTTTAGTTTTTATTTTATTTTATTTACTGTTATTGTGTATTTAGTGATGGGAGCATGTGTGAAAGACAGGGCACAGTTCAGCTCTCTCCTCCCACTGTGGATTCCGGGACCCACTTGGCCAGGTTTGCTGAACCATCTCATGGTCCAGAATATCTGTCATAGATATTTTATTAATTTTTTTACAGCTTCTTTTTATGCATATGAGTGTTTTGCCTGTGTGTATGTCTGCGTACCACATGCAAGCCTGCTTGCTGCCTGCAGAAGTCGGAAGAGGGTGTCAGAGTCCCTGAAACTGGAGTTACCGGTGGTTGTGGTCTCCCATGTGGGCGCTGGGAATTGAACTTGGGTTCCTGTGGGAGCATCCAGTGCTCTTCAGCACTGAGCTGTCTCTCCAGCCCCGTCACAGATGCTTAAATACCTTGTCTCCTACTTACAACACCGCGTTAGCTATGGGTATTTCTGTTGACTGATCTTTCTCTTACGTGCTCATCTTGTATCTTGTTTTCTTCACACAGCTTTTTCTGAAATGCTTTATTGGATGGGAGGGGTGCAGTCTGAAGAGCTCCATTCTGTTATTTTCTTGAGAAGTGCTGAGGGCCCCAAGACAGCTACATTAGAGATGGGTCACCCCATTCTTTGGGAAATTTACCTTTATTACAGAAAGTCCATTTTGGTTTTGTTCTTGGACCTAGGAAAACTCCATAACCCTGGCCTGTGTTCTTTCTGTTAAGGCCTGGCTTTCTGCAATTTCATGAGAAAGCACTGGGTATTTCCAAGCTCTCTGTGCTATGTGATAAGAAGTTCTTGAAATCTGTGCTCAGTCCTAACAACTGTTGTCCTGGGTTCCTTGTTGCTCTGCCCTTCCCCACAGACTGAACCCAGTGTGCGAGACAATTGCTCTACACAGGTTTCTGTTAGTCTTTCTCCCTCACACTGGCCCCCTCCTCTACCTCCTGCTCTCTGCCCTTCCTTCCCTTCCCTTCCCTTCCCTTCCCTTCCCTTCCCTTCCCTTCCCTTCCCTTCCCTTCCCTTCCTTACTTCTGTCTCTGACTTCTTTCAGGGAGAACCTGGCCCCAAAGGAGACCCTGGTGAGAAGAGCCACTGGGTAAGCTGCAGCCCTGCACCTGCCTACCCCTGCATCCTCCTGCCCTCCCCCTGTCTCCCCTGCTCTCCCCTGCCTCCCTCTGCCTTCCTCCTGCCTCCCCTGCCCTCCCCTGCCCTGGGTTCTCTGTAAAGAATTCTCTGACCAGTAGACCCTGGGATCAAGGGTGTCCTACTCACATACTTATAGAAGCCCTGCTCCCACACCCTCCCAACACTCCCCTCCAGCAGACCCCACCCATGTTCTCCCTGTCTCTGTCTCTGCCTCTGTCTTCATCCACTTACCCTCTGTAGCCTCACAAGGCTGTTGGGCAGTTAGGTGACCCAGCCAGACTGCTTCTCCACTTCCACGGTCCCTCCTGTCAAAAGTTTTGGCTTTGTCCTATTGATCACAGAAGGAAGGGAAATGTGAAGAAAGCATCTACCTAAAACAGAAAGGGACCTTAGGCAAGTCATGGGACAAAAAGGGGATGCACAAGGGATCCATGGGACAAAGGACTGGGGACCTAGAGATCAACAGACACACTGAGAATCCAGGAAGCTTGGGAAGGGAAACCTTGAAACCATTATGCATATGTTTGACATGGTTAATGAGGCCAGGAGACCTAACTCTACTCTACCCAAAAGATCTATAATAGGTACCTCCACATACTTCAAGGGATCCACTAGGGAAGGCTAGAAACTGTCATATGCAAAGAGAACCGAGAAACTGAGGTAAAGTGATCTAGACACTGCCATACAAAGGAAGCAGTATGAAAGTACAGTGGAAAGGGAGGCTTAGAAACTGTCACATGCAGAGCGGACACTGAGTAAATGGAAGGGGGACCTAGCAACCACATACTCAGAAATTTCAAGGTTTCAAGGACCTCACTGGGAACCGTCAAGATCAATAGAAGTAACTAACAGGTTTGGGGCCTAGGAATCTACCCTACCTAAAGACAGAGAAGGAAGCCTAGATAGATCACACCATGCCCTGAAGTCTCGGGCGCCCGCTCTTGGAAACCATTGTAACGTGGAAAGCATTTGGCAGGCGGGCAGGTGGGCGTAAGCATCCTTCTAAGACAGCCAGCCTGGATTCTCTTTAGAAGCTGGCATCATGGCTTCCCTCCTCCCTTCCTGAGCATCACTGGTGAGGGTGTGGCCAGCATTAGTTTCCAACCTTGTCTTGCCTGTTTGTGGTCCTGGAGTCAGTGATGGATACAGCCGTGGTCGTCCTCACCCTGCACGAGTCTACCTCTGTGTACCCCGTGACTTCTTGGGGCCCTGCTACCTTTCCCAGATGCTTGCTTCCCGACCCTCCATCCTCACCCACCCACTCCCTGTGATCCCTGGCCTCTGACAGTGTCAGTGTGGCCTCAGCTATGATCGAGGAGACTCATGTGAGCAGCTTTCTGCCTCCTCTAGGCCCCTCATTCTCCCGGAGACCCGTGATGAGAAAACAGGTTGTTCACCCATCCCAGAAGGTATGGGGAAACCCAGGTCACTACAGAGCCAGGCTACACAGCTCCTATCCCTGCATGGGGAGCCTTGGCCTGCCCCAGGTCAGACCTTGAACCGAGGACTAGCTATGGGAGGGACCCCCAAGAGGTAGCAGGACCCCTACCTGTCCACCTTCTTCCTTTCATCACCTGCACTTCTACCCCTGCTTGCTGCCTGGGAGAGGGTTTGCTGGGCAGCAGATGCATGCGGCTTCCGGGCTGAGGGACCAGCTCTGTGAGAGGTAGGTAGGGATCCTGGTACGGTGGGAACATCCTGCTGAGACACTTCACCTACCAGCACCCCCTAGAGGTGGTGCAGCTTTCAGAGCCACTTGCCAAATTTAGCTGTAGCCCAGCAGTGTCACCAGGTGGTCATAGTTGTGTACTGCAGGAGCTGAGTGACTGGCCTGAGTTACTCTACCTAATTATGAGGGAAGCAAGCCTTCATTCCTTATTTAGACAGGGAACCCGAGGACCAGCTCTGCGGAGCAGACTGGTGGCACCAAAAATGAGACCCAAAGTGAAACAGGCTAAGACATCTAAATTCCCAGAGGAGCTAGAGAATCCATTACCGTTCCCTAAGCATGGATCTGTATGCCAGGCTCAGGGCTTTGCAGTGCAGAGAGGCACTCTGCAGACACAGGCCCCAGGAGGAGTCACCATCGGGTAAAACACCATGGTCAGCAGCCACAGGACAAAAGGAACTTAGGTGTGGCCGGGGTGTCAGTACCAATAGTGTATTGGTGATGAAAGGGACCTAACCAGTCATGGGGTATTCAGACAGAGAAGTGAGGGTAGCAAGGGGCCTGGGACATGTTCGGAGTAGCAAGTACTTGGAGTGGCAGCTTGGCAGGCAAGAAGTGAGAGAGGATAGAGGCTCTCAGAAACTAGGGGTCCGCATTAAGGAATTCTAACATTGGTGGACCTGGAGTATCATTTAAGTACTGCTAAACTGAGAAACAGGAATCGTGGCTTAGACCCAGGATGCCAGCACTCAGATGCCAGGAATCTCGGCTTAGACCCAGGATGCCAGCACTCAGATGCCAGGAATCGCGGCTTAGACCCAGGATGCCAGCACTCAGATGCCTGAGGTAGAAGGGTTGCTCCAAGTTCAAAGCAAACCTGGGCTTCGGAGTAAGATACTGAAAGATCTCAAAAAAAATTAAGAATTATTTTTTTTTTAAGATTTATTTATTTATTACACATAAGCACACTGTAGCTGTCTTCAGACACTCCAGAAGAGGGCGCCAGATCTCGTTATGGATGGTTGTGAGCCACCATGTGGTTGCTGGGATTTGAACTCTGGACCTTCGGAAGAGCAGTCGGGTGCTCTTACCCACTGAGCCATCTCACCAGCCCGAATTATTTTTAAAAAATTAAAGAATGTGAGGAATGGTATGGTCAGGGTTTTGTTCGCAAAGTATGTTTCTGAACACCAATTTGGAGAGTGAATTGGAGACAGAAAAGGACACTGGAAGGCTGTGAGCATCCTGATCAAAGGCCAGGAGCCTTTAAGTGTGAGCACGGACCAGCAGCAAGGCAGACAGTGGTCAGTGGAGTCAGGGAACCTTGGGTACTGCCTTGGCTATGAAGGGAAGTAAAGAGGCAGACCCGGGTGTGTAAACCTGTAACCCCAGCTGCTCAGGAGACTGAGACAAAAAGATTACAGGTTCAAGGTCAGCCTGGTCAAGTTAGTGAGATCTCGTCAGAGAATATACTGGGAATATATAATATTCTCACATTAAAAGTGAGGGGCTAGAGATAAACCTCAGAGGCTGAGACGCTGCTGGCCTGTGGGAGGCTCTAGCTCTACCACGATACCCAGGAGACGCAATCAAAGAGACAGTGCAGCGCTTAGGGTGCTCGCTGAGAGCCTGGACTTGGTTCCTATTAGTCACGTGGCAGCCAGCCCACAGTGATCTGTAAGTCTAGTCCCAAGAGGGCTTCTGGCCTCAGTGGGCACTACCCACACATGGGCACAAACATACATGCAAGCACAGATGCAATATTTATACACATAAGAATAAACAAAAATCTTAGCCAAGATCTGAGCAAGGTTCCTACATTGCAGTGTGCCGCACATCTGGTGTCTTAGCCTAGAGTGTTCTTCCTGCCCCTCTCACTGGTGGTTTGTGAATGTCCTAGATCTGCCCCCTGCTTCTTCCCAAGGAGAGCATGCTAAACACTCTGAGCAGCACTTGCTGGGACCAGATGCCCTCTGATTGCCCTCACTGGCCCATCGTCCATGCTGGAAATGGCTTCACAGTGGTTTTAAAGACTGACCTTTTAAAGTGTTTTAAGATTTATTTTTATTTGTGTGCATGTGTGTAAAAGTGTCTATCACATGTGTTGGTACCTAAAGAGACCAGGAGTTACAGGTGACTGTGAGCTGTCCAAAGTGGGTACTGGGACCCTAACTTGGGCCCTTTGGAAGTGCAGCAAATACTTTCAGCCATTTCTCCAGTCCGTAAACTATCTCTCCTCTCCTCTCCTCTCCTCTCCTCTCCTCTCCTCTCCTCTCCTCTCCTCTCCTCTCCTCTCCTCTCCTCTCCCCCTTCCCCCTCCTCCTCCCCTCTCCTCCTCTCCTCCCCTCCCCCTCCCCCTCCCCCCTCTCTGTTATGCCTGTGTGTATACATGTGTGTGGTTGTGTGTGTGCATGGGTAGCATTCTCTACCCTATTCCCTTGTGATTGAATCTGAGAGTTCACACTTTCCAGCTAGGCTAGCAGCTGGCAAACCGCCTTTCTCTATGCCTACCCAGTGCTGGGTGGGGTTACTGGCATCAGGTAGTTTTTGATTGTTTGTGTGTGTGTGTGTTTGTTTGTTTGTTTGTTTGTTTTTCAAGAGTGTCTTTCTATGTAGCCCTGAGTGTCCTAAAACTCTCTCTGTAGAACAGGCTGGCCTGAAAACCATAATCTGCCTGCCTCTGCCTCCCAAGTGCTGGGATTAAAGGTGTGCGCTACCAATGAGCTCAGGTGGCTTTTACATGAATTCTGAAGCTCCAAATTCAGGCTCCCCATTTTCACTGAGCCACGTCCCCAGTCCTGGGATCATCCATTTTCACAACCTGCTCCCATGACACCTGAAGAGGGATTACTTTAGCATGTGACCTCTAGTGAACCCCGTACCCCAGGCTGAAATGGCAGTAGTGGACCAAGAATAGCTCCATCTTTACTTATGATATTAATAGAACAGCTGAAGCATAAGGAATGGCCCCGGGAGATGAACACACTCACAGTGGATGCGTTGGGAGGCCCCTCGGTTGCTTAGATGTTCTGTGGAGAGTCACTGCTTCAGAGTGTTGGACGGTGAGCCAAGTGTCTGAATTCCAGCACATGGGAGTCTGAGGCAGCACTGTTGGCGCTAAAAAAATGGGGGAGGAGCTGGAGAGATAGCAGAAGTGAGGGGCAGAGTTTAGATTCCAGGATCCACATAAATGCTGGGTGGGCAGAGACAGGACTACCAGAGCAAACTCTAGATTCAATTGAGGGACTGTGCCTCGATAAATTAAATAAGGTGGAGAAAAGCCTCATCTGTCAACTTCTAGCCTCCAGGTCCATGTGTGCATGCATACACGTGAGCACCCGTATACAAACCTATACACACACACACACACACACACACACACACACACACACGGAGGTGGGGGAGATGGCACAGTGGGAAAGAGCACTCCCTGTACAAACAAGAGGCCCTGAGATCTGAGCCCTAGCACCTACACAGAAGTCAGGCATGGCACATATGCCTGCAACCCTAGCATGGAGGACTAGAGACAGGTGAAGCTCGGTAGGCAGCCAGGCTAGCTGGAACTGTACATGTCAGGTGCACCTTAAGACCCTGTCTCAAAAAGTAAAATAGAAAGCAAAATAGAGTGGAGAGGCATGTGCATGTATACACACACACACATACATACACATACACAGGAGATGTGTGTATGCATCCCTTCACTCGCCCTACACTAAAAGCCAACAGACTTCTAGATGCTGTCAGGTGTGGGATAGTTGTTGCAAACACCCTGGTGTCTGTTGGAAAATATACCCACATTCTGGAAGTTGTTTAGGGAGGGGACATGTGTTGGGCAACACCATGGGCCTTGTGTTGGGGAAGGAAAGGACAAACTGGGAAGAAGTCCAAGAGAGGTCTCTAAATGAGCCTCTGTTTGGGGACAGTGGAGAGCCCTAGGCCTGGGAGGCCTTAAAGAAGGAGCTTGGTGAACCCATCACCACAACCCTGGGAATACACTCGTGCCTTCAGTTGCTGCTGAGAGGGGCAGAGCTGAGGGTGCTCTCCATGGTGGGTCAGAGTGTAGAACTGGCGTGGTCTTGGCAGAGAGGTGAATGGTTTCTTTTTTTTTTTTTTTTTTTTTTTTTGGTTTTTCGAGACAGGGTTTCTCTGTGTAGTCCTGGCTGTCCTGGAACTCACTCTGTAGACCAGGCTGGCCTCGAACTCAGAAATCCGCCTGCCTCTGCCTCCCAAGTGCTGGGATTAAAGGCGTGCGCCACCACGCCCGGCTATGGTTTCTTGAAGGAGGGGAACTGGGCTCCAGCCTTAGATCAGCCTCATTTTAAGCAATAATGCCATTGAAACATTTTGCTTTTCACCTAATACTCATTTTAGCATGAACAGAATCACCAACAACTAGCTTACTTTCGCTGATAGAGTTAGGGTGAGGCTGATAGGATTGATTATAACAAAAAGTCAACTTGTATGAATCAAGAGATAGAGAAAGATGTAAAGAATTTAAAATGGAGAGATGGGGTGAGGGGTGGGGTGCACCTAGAGCACAGACAACCCAGGGATGTCACAGGCACTGTTCAAAGACATCCTTACACTGTGTGTAAGGATGGGGTGAGAGGTTGAGCTGATACCATGGGGCCTTGAAAACAATATGGCTTCTTTGGAGAAAGCAGACAGATGACTGGCAGAGTGGCACAGTTTGCATACAGCTGGGTGTAAATGGCACTCTCTGAAATGGTGTCCAGGGGTTGCTTCCTCCTGCCTTGTCCCCATCCTGTCCCCCTCCATCTTGTTTGGCTGTCCATGGGTCCGGGGCTGTGGAAAGTGGTATGGCTATAGGTGCTTGTCCTGGGTGGGGCATGGGCCACTGGCAGGCTTTGCAGGGTCCCCTCCCTGCCCTCCGTCACGGCTGCATCTGTCTCTTTCCTCCACAGGGGGAGGGGTTGCACCAACTACGCGAGGCTTTGAAGATTTTAGCTGAGAGGGTTTTAATCTTGGAAACAATGATTGGGCTCTATGGTGAGTAGAGACAGACAGACGGCCAGCCAGCCCAGCCCTTGCTTACCAGCCTCCCCCAAACCTTCTTGGGGTGGAACTGGCCTGAGTCCAGTTCTGAGGCTGAAGAAGCACAGGCTACAGAGGCTACTCAACCCTGACGACTGATGCCCTCTCTCGGGGGAAGGTCCTGCTCCTGTACTCATCCTTGTGCCTCTCGCTAGGCATCGTGGGTGAAACAGTTACTTACACAGCTTGGAGACAGCAGATGTTGAGGTTTGCAAGGATTTATGGGCAATGAAAACAGATTCCTAAGCTGGGCATGGTGGCCCACACCTTTGATCCCAGGTTCTCTGTGAGTTTGAGGCCAGCCTGGTCTACAGAGTGAGTTTCAGGACAGCCAGGACTACAGAGAAACCTTGTCTAGAAAAAAACAACAACTACAGAGAGAGAGAGAGAGAGAGAGAGGAAACCAAATGCCTAATCAGCAAGGGATTGTGGGTATCAGCCAGGCCCTAGCCATACTGGGGTCAGGGGTCATATACAGTTAGAGCCCAAGCCCATAGGATTATAGATAAGAGATGTAGACTCCATTTGGGCTTCAACTCTAGAGAGGTCATAGGCAATGGGAACAGTCTCCAGACCTACAAGAAATAGATTACACAGCTAGATTCCACAAGTGCAGGGTGACAGAGGCAGACTCAGGACCCAGAGGACTCTGGGTAATAGAGCACTTGCCAGTTCTGACCAGCTTCCCCATAAAGTTCTCGAGACTCTTACAGGACCTGCCTTCCTGACCCCAGATACCCCTCCTACAGTTGCCACTCTGGTCGTAGTGTCCTAAGTTCCCTGTCAGGGCCTGGCATTCACCCTCCAAGGTCTCATCCTCCTGCTACCTGAGGGGCTGGGCAAGCCTTCTCCTTCTCTCACGAGGGGACACTGAGGCCTGATGGACACTGGTCCAGACTCCTGTCCTGGAGTAGCCGCCTTCACCCCCCTTTGGCTCCCAGCTCAGCCCTTGAGGCCAGACTCGCACCGTCTGCTCTTCTTGATCTCCCATCAGGCTCCTAGCTTACAGAGCTTCCTGCAGCAGCAGGCTCAGCTGGAGCTCCTGGCCAGACGGGTCACACTGCTGGAAGCCATCATCTGGCCAGGTAATGGCAGGGCGGGCAGGCAGGGGCAAACCCTCCAAGGATGGGCCTGGGACATGCTTGGGCATGAAGACACCTCCTGGTGCTTGGTCCGGGCCAGAAGGTACTTAGTATCCTGCCACTCATCGAGGACAGAGAGTCTGGCACAAGGAACTAGCTTTCCTGTTCCGGCAGTCACCTACCTGCACAGGCTCCAACAAAGATGTAGCTCTGCCCTTGTGCAGTTTAGGGCTGGGGTGGGGAGGGATAGCACTGGTAGCAGAAGCTAAGAAGAGAAACGTGACAGACTAGTGTGTATAATTATGCCTCTGGCCTGCTGGGGCCATGGCTGCATGGTAGAGCATTTACCTCATTTGTGCAAGTCCTTGGCTTCAGTCATCACCATGAGGGAGGGAGCCAGTTCAGGAGAAAACAGTCCAGGAGGGCTTCCTGGAGGTGGTGTGTCAGTGAATGAACAAGTGAGAAAGAACAAAGGCTGAGAAGACTACAGGGTTGTTTTCCTCAAGGTTTCTGAGCGGTGGAGACTAACCCTGAGCAGAGCTGGACTGGGAATGTTCTAGAAGGGCAGGTTCAGGCAGCCTGAAAGGAAGCTTGCCTCCTGGCTCCTGGAGTGAGGCTAAGGAGCCCCCAGCTGGTGTGGGGAGATGGGGCTAGCCGTTCACAGGCATGGGCTGCTCCTCATTTGCCCACCGAGGGCTCCCATCCCATGGGCTAACCTTTGCCCCCTCCAGCCGCTGCCCTATCTCACAGCCCAGATGCACAACAATGCTCAGAGGCCTCCATAGTGTATCCTCCCTCCCCTCTTATAAATCTAAAGTCTGAGGCCCTAAGTCGTCTCTGAAAATGTCCTTGGATAAATCAGGCAGGTTTGAAACCAACCCTTCGTTCATCAGGAACCAGGAAGCACCAACTGAATGCCAGGCTCAGATGGGCACAGGGGAACTGTCCAACAGTCACTGGAGAGATTCCAAGAGGGCTGGGGTCATGGGCCCTGCTTGCCTGACATTGGAGACTTCTTGGAAGAGGGGACCCTGTGTGGGGTCATAGAAATCACCTGGTTGTGCCATATGGAGGTGAGAGGGACAACGTGACAGGAAGTCTAATAAGATCTGGGGGTTGGAATATGTGTGGTACCAGTCAGGGGTGGTGGCCACATGCTTATGATGTCAGCACTGGAGGGCTGAGACAGGAGGATGGCAAACTTGAGGCCAGCCTGGGCTACTGAACAAAACTCTGTCAAAAAAAAAAAAAAAAAAAGTGCCCACAGACAGTTTCTGATCCCCACCCATTAGCCATGCGGCTGCTCTAAACATTAGAAACATCTAGAAACATGATAGGCTCCCTTCCACCTCAGGCCTGCCCTGCCTGAAGAGGGGAGACTGTGGTCTTGATGGGGACATAGCAAAGCTCCACCCTAAGCCTCTTAGCATCCATCCTCCATCCCCACCGCCTCCCAGTGGCCTGAGGGACCACTGGGAACAGAACCAAATCCCAAACTTTCAGCACTTTTTCTTGGTACCCCATCCTGTCTGTATCAGTGCAACAGTAGGAGGGGCAGCTAGAGAACACAGAGGGAGAGATCTGGGGAGAGCCACTGTGACCTCATCCTCAGCTGGCCATGCATCTGATAGCCCCAACTAGTGGCTTCCCTAAGCAGCACCATCAGTAAGTGGTCTGCACCCTATGAACAGGGAGGTACTTGGCCAAGTACCCATCCTAGGCTCTCCCCAGCTAGGAAAATAACCTACCCTGACCTTCTCCCTGGCTTTACGGGATACTCACAGGCTTCCTGGACAAAAGAACTTCTTGGGTTTGAAGGATATTAGATTTCTCAGGAGGCAAGTACGCTATGTTTATGCTTGGGGTTCAGTTTATGCACAGGTCACGGCAGATCTCACCACAACTCCCTTTGAAACCGACTTCAGTCTCGGTCAGTACTGCCTAAGCCCTCAGAGTCTTATCTGAAAATGTCCTTAATTTTAGAAATCAGACAACTGGGGCCCTCACAAGATCCAGTTCCACTGAGGCTGCTCAGAGCCAAAGCCTGACTCTACTAAGCCCTTTCCTCCAAAATGATGCTTTAACCTAATGAAAGAGGAAAATCTCTCTTCTAAGTTTACTTAGTTCATTTGGATGATCCAGAATTCATCTCCACTCCAAATAAGCCTCAAAAAACTGATCAGTGCCAGACATGGTGTCCTACGGATCCCAACACTCGGGAAGCAGAGGCAGGCAGATCTCTGTGAAATTAAAGCCTGCCTGGTCCACAAATCCACTGCAGGATAGCCAGGGTTCTGTTGCCCAGGGAAACCCTGTCTCAAAAAACAAAAGCAACAACAATGAACCCTAGGGAGTGTTATGTGGTGAGTCTACCCATGCCAGTGAGTCAGACAGACACCAGGCAGCCCAGTGATCTCCATGGGCTGGGGGCTAAGAGGTTGTGGGCAGGTACTAACCAGCCTTCAGATACCCGAATTTCCTACAGTTCCATCTCTAGGATGCCAGGATACCCAGCTACCTCCCAGGGCAAAGAGTGGGTTCCCCATGTGAGTGTCCCCCTGACATAGCCTCTCTCCTTATTCCCTCCGGCAGAACCAGACTTGGGATCCGGGGCAGGCCCTGATGGCACAGGTACCCCCAGCCTCCTTCGAGGCAAGAGGGGAGGACACCCAACCAACTACCCGATCATCACCCCCAGGAGACGCAGCGAGAGGAGCTGAGAGGCTGCAGGCTTCCTCCCCTAGCCTGGACCTGACCCGCTGCCTCCGGGACTGCCAGTTCCTATTTATTAATATCCTCAGGGACCCCTTGGTCTTAGGGGTAGGCAGAGCTCAGTGATGGCAGCCTATACATGATAGACTAAACAGGGACTGGGCCTCAAAAAGTCAGGCCTCATTTGCACCTGGCCTTGTTGGTTCCCTCTGTGAAATGGGGTGAAAAGGCTTTGAAGGAGGGGTAGACGGAGGTACAAGTCATCCCCGCTGCCTAAAGTTAGGACCTGGGACCACCTGGCCCTGCAGATATGCAAGGATTGGGGCAGAAGTCTCAGCTCCCCTCCTGTAAAACCTTGGGGAGTCCTGTGTGCCCCTCGTTTTCTGGTGCTGAGTTTCCACCTGAGTCCAGGCTGCTTAATCTAACTGAACGGTCGGTGCTTCTTACATCAGTTCTACCCCAGGCCCCCTGCTCCCATGTCCTATGTGGGAATGGGATGTGTACAAGGGACTCCTACTCCAAGTGTCTGCTGCAGATGCTACGAGTTAATATGTACAGGACAATAAACATCCCTGCTTGACCCTACTTCACTTGGTCTCTATGTGCCATCCAGGGCAGTCAGAAAGGGCCACCCAAGCCAAGGATATAGGGGGCAGGATTCTCCTGCAACAGCCACACATTCACTGTTGCTCACTCCTTCCTCCATGATGCCAATACAGAGGAGCCAGACATGACAACTGACACTCAGGAGGCCAGGTTGGAAAACAAATCAGCTTTTATTCTTACAAAGTACCAGGGAAACATGTTGGGGCCTCGTCCTACCCCAGGGATGCACTCAAGACCCCACCAAGCCCTCAGCAGACAAGGAAAGGACTATGAGGTTCCAGTGCCTGTGCAGTGGGCAGGGCTACTCCTTCCCTCAGTCACTAGGGCCTCAGTGTCCACTAGCCCTTCCACCAGCAGTGACACTGCCCCCTCTACACGCCCTGTAGCTGCCAAGGCCACTGCAGCCTGCTCAGTGGGGAATCCCATGTGCTGTAGCTGCTGCAACCTGTGAGGCAGAAACAAGGAAGAAATGTCAGGGCAGCATGGCTCCCACATCAGGAGGCCGCACCCCTGCCCACCCTGCCTTACCTTAGAGAAGACAGAGAGGGCTTTGGCAACCATAGAGAGCTCTGGGAACCCTGAACTGACGCATCAAGAAGTGAGGCCTGGATCCCTTCCTGTAGCATCTGCTCGTCTAGGGCTGCCCACATCGTCGTTGCTGAAGCAAAGCTGGACCCAGCCCAGTCCAAGCCCCTCTCCGAGTTCTTCCATGTCAGCTGTCCAGGCCCCTGGTGTGGTGGAAGCTGAGCAGAGCCATCACTGTGAGGCCAGGAGTTTGAGGAAGCCAGGTAAGGAGGTCTAGGGGTGGCAGGCCTGTAGGGACAGAGGTGGATGGCCTGGACTGCCAGCCACTGTTACAACTTCCACCATCCAACCCTGAGCCCGACCCCACCCTCACCTCACTCCAGCAGGATAAGTGACAGGCAGCTCACCCAGATTGCCCGGGGTGGGAAAGAGCCTCAGTGGCCAGCATCGGGCCAGAGACTTGCAAAGGGCACCTTCCTGTAACACCCGCAGTCTCCGCTCTGAGAGCTCCAGCCACTGGAAGGCCCCAGCAGCATCTACCTGCCCAGGGCAGGGCGGCTGGTCAAGGAGAAACAGAATGGCGTGGGAGAAAGGCCATGTGTGGGCATTCCTGTGTCTCGCCTTGCTACCTCCCTCAGGACCACATTCTCCTTCACATCAGCAGCTCAAGCCAAGAACAAAATGCACTACCTGAAACCAGTCAGCCAGAGGGGAAGAACTTTCTCCCTCATCCATCTCATAAGCCTCTTCTTAGATCCTGTGTGCCTAAAGACAGCTCCTCCTCCTGTCAGCCAGACTTGTGTGACTGGTGTCTGCATTCTGAAATGACCCTGTGACTCACATACAGCCTGAATGGCTATATGGGTCAGCCTGTTCTCTTCAGTGGCTGTTTTTCCCATATCTTAGGAGCAAAGCTGATGTTTAAGATACCTGTACCACGGGCCTAAGTTGGCACTCTGTTCCCAGAGAGCCTCAGGCTTGCTCCCACACTGAGCCTTCCTCTCAGTTACGCCCTGTACCCAGCCTGCCCATCTTAGCTTTGATGCTACCTTCACACAGGATCCAGGTTAGTGACTTCTCAGGCCCCTTCACTTCTCCAAGCATCTCATAGGGTTCTTTGATTATAAAGGACACCTACCTCCACTTGGCCATGAGCCCTGTCCCCAGCCCAGAGCATTGCTCAAAAGAAGATGTGTCAGGAACAGGTGTTTGGTGACCTGGCATTGCTTAGACATGACTTCCTTGTGCCAGTTCTTTTCAAGGCACCCAAGAGGCCCAGTGAGGTTCATGTGGTCTCTGGGCTCAGGCAAAGGATACAGGCTAGGCCAGTGAGAAGGCCACAAAGGAGCTGCAGGAAGGGTGGCTCAGAGCTGAGCAGCAGGGTCAGGGCCAGCAGAAGCCACGGTAGCAGCCATGGTGGCAGTGTCCTCTGAGGCCATCCAGGGTGGTGACTCTGTCCCGCCAGCATAGCTAGATGGACAGGCATATAGCCACAGCCTCCAGCTGCACCGGACACCCCAAGGCCCGCCAGCAGCACAGCCAGCAGCCCAGTAGCCAGGGCAAGCACGGTGGAGTTGTGCAGGAAGCGCACAGTGCCCAGATGGCACTCCTGCCACCAGCCCAGAGTAGGCAGAAGCAGCAGGCTCAGGAGCAGGCCTGGCAGTGCAGTGTGGCCCAGAGCATGGGTCAGCAGCCTGTGCACTGGGAACAAGAAGGGTCAGGTCAGAGGGGTGGATTGCCCTTTACTAGGGCCACCTGTTATGGCAGCCTGCCCTACCCAGGAGCTAGGATGTTAAATGTCACTACCTAATCACTGGTAGAGGATACCAAAGTCTTCACAACACCACAGCTACGCTCTAGTTATATCACTGTGAACCAACGCACAGCAACCAACTGCAGAGTGTCCCTATGTCTGGGCACACCGAAGCTGACTGTCACAGTCACCAACTCTCTTCTACATCTGGTTAATAGCACTACTTCTAATAAAAACTGCCTGCTAGAACCACCCACTCCCACAGAGCTGCATGACCTTAGAAAAAGCTCTGCGCCTCCCTGAACATTTGGGTTCTTAAAATGTAAACTGGAGGCAAGTTTGTAGGAAGTCCGTGTTTGACTGAAATCCTTAGTCCTTATTTCCAGGGAAAGCTGTCAGGAAGGGATGCGATCAGCACTCCTACCCATGCCTTCCATCTCACCTTCTGCACCTTTACAGGATGCCCTGCCCTCCTTCTTGACTGTGGATGAGCTGTCAGAACACTAACCTGCCTTGGGACACTCTGCCCTGTTCCTGTATAGCCACCATAAGGTTCACACTAATGCCACTCACTAACTGCTTTCAGGCCCTAGAGCTTCCTTCAAGGTCCATGCAGCCAGTCCTTACCCTGCCAGGGTTCCATTAGCAGCTCTGGAGCCAATCTGAGGCTGGGGCCAGCCCCCAATAACCACAGGCAGCTCAGCAGCAGCATCAGGACTGAGGAAGCAAGGGGCAGGGCACGGGACAGTGAGCCAGGGGCCTCCCAGGCATGCATATTTCGTTGATGGCAGTCAAAGGTGGTCCTGAGGCTGTAGGCTAGGGATAAACAAAAACAGTAGCAATTGTTTTTGCTGCTTTTATCTCTATTTTACCAGTGACCCCATTTTTGATTGTTTTTGATTTATGTATGTGAGTACACTGTAGCTGTCTTCAGACACACCAGAAGAGGGCGTCGGATCCCATTACAGACGCTTGTGAGCATTCTGGTTGTTAACCTGTGCTTCCTACTGGCATTCTTTTTTTTTTTTTTTTTTAATTTAATTGTCCAGTTAATATTCCAGTATATTGGGGCTGCAGAGATGGCTCAGTAGATAAGAGCACTGACTGCTCTTCCAAAGGTCCTGAGTTCAAATCCCAGCAACCACATGGTGGCTCACAACCATCCGTAATGAGATCTGATGTCCTCTTCCAGCGCATGAGTAGTGAGTGGATCAGGGAAAGGTGGGTAGAGGGGATAATAGGTAGAGGCCACCAGGAAGAGAGGGGTGGGGTTTTCCAGTCAGGGCCATATAGACGCAGGAATCCACTGGGGCTTTCAGACAGCAGGGTTTGGTTTGGGTTTTCTCCTGCTTCATCTCTCAGCCTCAGGAGAGGTATTAACAGTACTATCTCCATTTATATCCTCCCAGCTGTCCTGAGCCAAATCTGCCATTGGAAGTATCTTCCCTATATTGGTTCTCCTTTTTCCGAGAGATGGGGGTTGGGGGTGTGGCAAGGCCTTGGTCTCTGAACACTCCAATTCCCGCTGAAACTCCACACTTGGGAAAGTATGTTTCCACCTGGGTCTTTCAGACATTCCCCAGATGGGAGGTCACCACCTCTACCCTGCGCTCCTCCTGCCCTTGGTTTGGTCATTTTGTGTTGTACTTGCTTTTTTTTTTTTTTTTTTTTTTTTTTCATATTGAAAAGATGACATCGCCCCAGAGCCAAAAATAAATGGGAATTGGAAAGAAAAAAAAAAGTGGTTGCTGGAATTGAACTCAGGACCTCTGGAAGAGCAGTCAGTGCTCTTAACTACTGAGTCATCTCTCCAGCCCCCCAGTGACCCCATTTTACAGAGGGGGAAATTGAACCTGCAGAGGCAGGTCCAATAGCTTGGCTGAAGTGGGCTCAAGTCCCAACCTCTGTTCTTACTAGCCACCTTCCTATCCTACCTGCCCACATGTCTGGGATGGGACCAGCTTGGCCGTGCACAGCTGTGATGCTAGCACTCAGGAGTGCAGACATGGAGGACTGGAGTACAAGATCATTAGAGATGCAGACAGTGGGAACATACTCACCTAGCCATGCACAGGCACCTGGATTTGCTTCCCAGTGCTGGACAAAGAATAAAAGAAAAAGTTAGGAGTTCTTGGCTACATGTTGAGTTAAAAAACCAGCCTGGGTGATATGAGACCCAGTTTCAAAAAACAAAACCGAGTCTGGTGGGCCTTAAGTCTTAGTGGAAGATACAAGACCAGACAAGTTAAACTGGGGCCACTCACTGCCAAAAAGATGGGTATATTCCCCTGGGAATGGCCTCAGGTGCCTTTGACGGGGGTGGGGGTGGGGCAAGGGCAGCCAATGGGACAAGCAGGGTAAGGCTGAAAGCGGGCTACGAGAGCCTGCACTCCAAGCTTTACAAGGTGATTACAGCCGTGGCACCGGACCCTAGCCTCATTTCGCAAAGGATATTCCAGCGTCTGCTGCCGCTTTCTGCGGTGTCCCTGGCCACGCGTCCTAATCTGTGGCCTGCTGATTCTGATACATTTTTCCTTACAGATGGTAAGAAAAAGGGATAGAGTGGAGGCCCACAACTTTCTCTTTTTTAAAAGTTTTTTTGGTGTTGTTTTAAACAAATCTCAGCACGTAACCCTATCCCTAGCCTGGGATAGGAAATTCTCCTGACTGTCTAGGTGTTAAGTGCTGGGTCACAAATCTGCGCCATTACACCTGGTTCAGCCCCCAGCTCCTCCTCAAACAAACCCAAAGCACCACCTATTACTCATGGCAGGCACAGAGAGCTTACAAGTAAAGGCGCAGCAGCTGCTCCAAACTCTATGGTCTTTCCCTGCCCATAGAGCATAGCTTCTCTCCTGTACTCTCCTCTCACACAGCCTTTCCTCCAGGCCCTCCCACCATTCCAGGGCAGTCCTCTGAGTCTCCTACTGAGCTGATTCAGGGCAGAAAGCGATTCTACTTAGCTTCCTTGTCAAGGCTTTCCCTTGCAGATGCCAAATATGAAAATCTCCTCTGCCTGGCCTTTCCTCCATCCCTCAATAGGCCATCTCCTACTCACTCTGAATTGTCAATGTTCCCTTCCCATATTGTGAATTTTATCCTAATGAGCAAAGTTTGGCTTTCCCCCACTGAAATGGCTTGTCTCCAGACTCACCAGGATACAACTCCTTGCACGTATTCAAGGCTGGTGTTCACTGGAAGACATATTAGCATAGTCCCAGGTCCTGCTGGGGTGAACTCCACCCTTTATTTTTGGTACTGGGTTGAAGTTCAGAAAAGCAGGCAGATTTCACCCTTACCTGGAGGCAGGGTCACCTAAAATGAAGCTTCCTCTTGCACCTTCTCACAACCATTCCATCCCTGGGCACTAGGGGACAGGTCCATGGACATACGGAACTGGGCCTCGAGTCCTCTGGACCAGTCTCTTCTCTTTCTTGGCGACAGGAATGGAAACTAGGGCCTCATACATCATAGGCAAGCCGTAACACTCCTGCAACCATATCTTCAATTAATAAAACGGAACTTGTAAGAATCCAATAATGAATCCAGCTGCTCCTCCTAGAACACAATACACGCCTTTCTCCCCTTCAGATTCCGACCGGCCTCTAGTGAGACACTGTGAGTGGCGAACTAACAGACTCGGACGCCTGGATCTCTTACCTGAAGGTGATTTTACATAAACTGGGAAACTAGGGGGCTACACATCGGACTCCCGGCTCCCTTCCCTGCCTGCCCCGGGCCATAAGATCGGGCGGCGAAGCCACGCCCATCCTCAGAAGGGTGCGACACGCCTACTTCTCCCACATGGACCCTGGTTTCTTCCGAGTCCTCGCCCGCCATGCTAATGTTTGTCTGTGTCTGTCCACCGTGTCAGTAACTCTTAGAAAAGCAAAACCAAAAACCCCACCAATCGCCAAGAGTCCGCCTCAGTGTCCTTCTGGAGTCCTTCTGAGTCAGAGACCTCAGAGCTATGCATATCAGACCCTGCCTACCTTGCAGGGAAGCCAGGAGGACAGAGTTGGGAAGGCAAGGACAAGTGTGGCGAAGCTTCCGGGCGGTGCACAGAGGGGAGGCCCGGGGTCTGGGTCGCATTCAGCTTTGTAACTTTAGGGAAAGGACTCAATTTCGTGGGTTCTGGGTTTTCTGTTGAAACAAGGGGATGGGTTGAAGGACGATCACAGGGCTTCTCCACCCCGACCGTTACTGGGGTCGGGCGCGGCATTCCCGGCCTCCCTCCCAAGCCGACGGCCCTCGGTCCCCTCCCCCGCCCGCTCAGGCCACGCGTCCAGGGGCCTGGGGAGCATGTCCTCCCACCCCCACCCACCCACCCACCCACCCACGAAAACCGAGCTGGGGGGCCCGCCCGGTAAGTCCGGCCGCCGGTTCCAGGCCGAGCCCTCGGTGCCTGAAACCCGCTGCGCGCACACACGGGCGCGTGATCCCGCCCGCCGATTAGTCAGCAGTTGTTCCAGGCCGGCCGGGATCCCTTCCCCCAGCCCTCCCGCCAGCCTCCGTCTCCCTCCAGGGCAGACTCTTCAGAGACGGTCCCTAGAGCCAGCGGGCGTAACCATTCCGAGCCACCGCGCCTCGCGCCGAGGAGCTCTCGGGTTCGCGGGTAACCCTCGCTCACTGGCGCGCTGGCCCCCGAGGCGCCTTTTTTTTTTTAGACCACGCGTCACGTCCGGCTCTTTGGGAGAGGATCGGGTCAACGGTTTCGGGAGCGAAGAGCCGGAGAGCACCGGTTCGCTCCTCTTCGGCCACCCCCGAGGCCTGGCCCGATGGTAGCGTCCGAGGTTGCGGGTTTCGCGCCTGCGCAGTGCGGCGCCTAGGGGGAACGCGACAAGGAGACGGACGTTGAGAGAACGAGGAGGAAGGCGAGAAAATGGCGTCCACGGGTAAGCGGAGTGGGATCGCGGTCGCGCCGGCGACAGCTGGGACACCCAGACTGGGAGGCGCTGGTCTCTGGGGGTGGCAGGGATGACTGAGTGAGGTCGCCGAAAGGGGTTGGAGTTCCCGCCGCGGCCCGACGAGCTCGGGGGTGGGGGGGACCCGCGTTCCCTTCCCCTCCCCCACCAGGCGGGCTGGTTCTGGAACCTTTTGGCGGCCGCGTTGCGCGCGAGGGCCTCGCGGTAGCTGAGGCGTGCAGAGCCCGTCCAGGCCTCCTTTGTGTGGTGGTTGTCGGGGCCCGGTGCTCCGGGTCTCTCGCCACGTGGACCGGGCCTAGGACCTCCGAGGGCCCGAAGGGGACCGCGGCTGGGCCTGGAGCCCGTCACCCCGAAGGCGCGTGAAGCGAGGTGTCTGATGGCGGCTCGAGAAGCCGTGGCCGGTTTCCCGTGGAACGTCTCCTCCCATCGCTAGCCCCAGGGCAAGTGTTTATTGTGTAGGGACTCAGAAAAACAAACAAAAAGCCGTCGCGAAGGTGTAAGCTGAGGGGCGCCGGCTTAAGAGGGGAGCCCCATTATCCCCCAGGCCTGGCCCGGCCCGGCGCGACCAAGCTGCCCCCTCGGAGGGCTCCCAGCCCAAGCCCAGCGCTGGCTTGAGCTGGGACCTAGTTGGTTCCCCCAAATCTTCGTGCTCCCCACTCAGAGGCTTCGATTTAATCATGAGTTAACTCCACCTCCTTCCCTACCCAAAAAGCAGTGGCTTCCCAGTGTCCTTTTCTCAGCAAACGGCGCGGGGGATCGGTTGTATAACAAGGTCCGTCTGGATCCGGAGAGGAGACTCGTTTTTCCAGAAAGAAATTTCTAGCAGCTTTGATCCAGAAGAGGCAGAAAAGCCTCGGCCCCCCACGTTTCTGTAGGCCTGCTCGTTAAACTAGCCGGCTGATTTATTCCTTGGCCCTATTGAGGCCAGGGAAGAGACCCATAGCGGATTTTGAAAGTCCAGGGCGGGAACTCTAGAACGTGATGGATATGTTGTGGTCCTTACCGAGAGAATAAGTGTAGCCTAGCCCTCACCTGCAGTTTAGAATACAGTTAACTGGCACAATGGCGGGTTTTTTTGTTTGTTTGTTTGTTTGTTTTTGCTTCTAGCGGAATCTAGGGTCTGGTGATGTGGCCTTGGAGGCAGGAGGAGAAAGCAAGGGGGATGACAGGAAAAGCTCTGGGTCCTTTATTTGGCTTAGGAAAGCTTCCAGCATCACAATTTGACGACGCAAACGATGTAGTTAGTAAACAGCTTGCTTTTGGTACCAGGCTACCCAAAGTGTCCCTAAGAGAAGACTGAGATACGACTACAGTCCAATATATCCTAGTGGAAAATGGTTTCCTTGGTGGTCCTTTTACCCTTCTCTTAACCTCTAAAGCCCAAGAAGGCAATTGCAGTTCTTCTGCTTGATAGATCATTGCCACTTTCTAGTCATCTTTGTTATCAGAAAATGCTGATAGCACCCTGAACCAAATTTAAGTTGAAAAGTGTGCTCTGCTATACCCACAGTCCTGGCCCTGCTGAGGGGACTTTATTAAGGGCTTTCCTGAAAAACTTAGTTTTAGACCTTTTGGCGATGCACCGGTGCTGGGAGGGCAGAGGTAGGTGGTCTCTGAGTTTGAGGACAGCCAGGGCTACACAGAGAAATCCTGTCCTAGAAAAAAAAAATTTTGTTCTTGAGCCTTTCAGTTCTTAAAATAACATTTTTTTGGTCCCAACAAAGTTACCCTTGCTAGCTACATGAATTATGTAGCCTAAAGCTTCCTATTCAGCTTGGCTAATGGCTGCCCTGAAGCAAGCCACTGCCTTAGGGGAGTAATGGTTCCCCTCCTCTGTATCTTGTAGAACAGTAACTATAGAGTGTGTCCAGGAAAGCAGAATTACAGTCTCTAAATAACTACCAGAACAAAAAGTAAAACATTATTAGCATTCTAGGGTGCCCCTACATCATAATCCCTCAGCCTGCTTTTGTGTGTGTGTGTGTGTGTGTGTGAAGTGTTTACGTATCTGGGCATTTAAAGACTTATTTTTTCAATTGTTAAATTATGTGACCATTGCTTCAGTGTCATGCTTGTAGGTAGATAAACATGGGGGGGTCGCTTTTTCCTTAGCCTACCAAATCCTTTGGTAGCACCCTCATCTGAAGTGGTTGGCTGTTCTGTATCAGCATTGCCATTTTTACATAACTGCTCTTGTGTAAGTTTTTGTAAACATGGAACTTAATGCCAATGACTCAAAAAGCCGTTTTTACACAGAAACCTCAACGAAATGTAGGTTGCAGTATTTGCTTTGCTGTTTGTTTTTTATATAAAGAATGTGGCAAGTAGCCAGTCATGGTTTAATCCTAGATTGGGGAGCACAGCATTTGAGGCCGGCTAGAGCTACATAGTGAGACCCTGTCTGTAAATAAATAAATGGCAGAAAGGCAGACAAAGGAAGGTAGCAAGTAGGCATGGAGGTACACACCTATAATTTCATCACTAGGTTGTAGACAGCCATATGGGGTCTGTAGCAAGTTTGAGGCTAGCCTGGTCTATATAACTAATTAAGGTCAGCCAGCTAAGTAGTTAGATCCTGTCTCAGAACCACTACTTCACCACCACAGAAAATGTAGCTTTATTGGAAATGCTTCAGGATTTTGTGAGAGGATTATTTTCTTCATTGTAGATATCTTTTGGACAGTTTACTGATACTATTGGTAACCAGAGCTCTGAATTGAAGAGTGTTAGAAGGAAAGTAGTCCCATGAGGTGCAGAAAGGTTGAGAGAGTCAATTTTAAGAGATGAGTTCAAGCCAGGTGGTGGTGGTGGTGCAGGCCTTTAGTCCCAACACTTGTGGGGCAGAGGTGGATAAATCTCTGTGTTTCAAAGCCATCTGGATCTACGGAGTGAGTTCCAGGACAGCCAGGGCTGTACTCCGGCTGAGAAAAAGCCAGAGGAGGAGCGGAATGAGTTCAGGAAAGTACTGTTGGCTAGGGATTGTGAAGCAGACTTTGCATGGAGTATGCCAGAGCCTTCCATGAAGAAAGATGTCAGCTGTTACATCTGGGTGAGGGACTACTTTCTGATTGGAAAAGAAAGGACCCTTTTGTTCTGTCTTAATGACAGTGCTGTCTTTGAACACCAAACAAAATATGTATTCTTGTGGAGAGGAAATAATTGAGGTTTTTTTTTTTTTTTTTTTTAATTCTCTGCATTTAAAAAAAAGTGCCCAAAACGTAGGTAGCTTTAATTCGGTGATGTTTTGAAAACATAGGCATTTATTTTCATTATTTAACACCTCCATAGTTCAGATTTCGTTCCTTTTTTATTGGTTTTTTGAGACAGGGTCTTTTATAGCCCTGTCTGTCCTGGAACTCACTATGTAGACTAGGCTGACCTCAAACTCATAGAGATCCACCTGAGCTCTGCTTGAGTGCAGGGATGAAAGGGGTATGACACCTTCATATGAGAAGGAAAATTATAGGTAGACTTAGTTACAGAGAAGAAAATTTGTGATTTTTGTTGTTGCTGATGTTGAAATCATTTTAGGTTTTAAGAAATGGCAATTGTGAACCTAGAGCAATTTTTCCTGTAGGCCTATTAAGTGCTGTTTTCCTTTGATAGTTTTTGGAATTGTATTAACCTGGTCAGTTGTGCGTACATTATGCTGAAGTTGGAACCAGGGTATCCACACATCCGGTATAGTCAGGGGAATGAGCACATAGACCGACCACTTATATACTCCTGTCCTTGTTGGGGTGTTTGTTTGTTTAAGACTTATTTATTATACGTAAGTACACTGTAGCTGTCTTCAAATGCGCCAGAAGAGGACATCAGATCTCATTACGGATGGTTGTGAATCACCATGTGGTTGCTGGGATCTGAACTCAGGACCTTTGTAAGAACAGTCAGTGCTCTTAACTGCTGAGACACCAGCCCCACTCCCATCCTTTACCTTGGCTCCACTGGGGTTTATATCTTTTTGTGATATTATGAAGATAACAGCTCTTGATAGCAGGACCCTTTTTTAGATTTAATGACTATCCTGTTTTCTGTCTTTTTTTTTTTTTTTTTAAGATTTATTTATGAGTACACTGTAGCTGTCTTCAGACACACCAGAAGAGGGCATCAGATGCCATCACAGATGGCTGTGAGCCACCATGTGGTTGCTGGGAATTGAACTCGGGACCTCTGGAAGAGCAGTCAGTGCTCTTCCCCACTGAGCCATCTCTCCAGCCCCCATTTTCTGTCATTCTGTTTCACTTGTTACTGTTCTAGGGAATTGTGGTTGGTCTTACCTTAAGGGATAGCCTGACAGATACTGGACATAGTAGCTTGCTCCTCTAATCCCTTTACTGACTCTTCCTCAAAACAAAAATGCCAGGAGTGTTGGTGACTTTTAATCCCTGGGGTGGGTGGGCAGCAAAGACTGGATCCATGAGCTCAAGGCCACCATGGTCTACAGTTGGGACTAGGCAGAGAAAGCCTGTAAAAAGCAGAAAGAAAGAAATTTTAATACTTCTGTGCCTCTTTTTAAATCTGACAGTGAGGTTGATGCCGTTTTGTGGTCTTGGTTTATACCTAAGATAATGATAGTGTCTTTGAGTTGATAGTTGGTAGTTGAGATGGGTTTATGGTTGTAGGGTATCTGGCAAGGTATTCCTGCCAACTCAACTGATCTTGACTTCATTAGCTAGCACCATATTCAGACTTTGTTTAGTTAACTGACTTGACTTAATTGGTTTGGCTTAATTGAGAGATGAGATGTGCTAACTGGGATGTGTCTGCATATAGGTCCACTCTATAAACATTTAAGAATTATTACTGCTTGAATTCCATCTATCTCTTTCCCCTTCTTGTCTAGGCTAATAATTTCTCTTGTTTCTTCTAGATTACAGTACCTATAGTCAAGCTGCAGCCCAGCAGGGGTAAGTCAGCCTTCTGCAACAATAATTTGTTAATGTTTTAGAGTATGAGGCCTTTTGTAGTTTAAAGGATATGTAGTAACACAGTCTAAATGTTTTATAGTCAATTCTTGTGTTTAATTCTTTTTGCAGCTACAGTGCTTACACCGCCCAGCCAACTCAAGGATATGCACAGACCACCCAGGTAATCCCAAAGACAAGGATGTATAGTTATATCTTCAGTATAGATGTTTCAGCTGACCACTAAAATAGTAGCTAAGAGATTTTTTTTTGTTTTGTTTTGTTTTGTTTTTAAGACAGGGTTTAATCTGTGTAGACCTGGCTGTCCTGGAACTCACTTTGTAGACCAGGCTGGCCTCAAATGCAGAAATCTGCCTGCCTCTGCCTCCCCAGTGCTGGGATTAAAGTCATGCGCCACCACACCCAGCCTTTTTAAAAATTTTTATACAAATAAATAGTGGTAGTATTATCTAAGCTTTTAAAACTCAAAAGTTTTAATCTTTCATAATGAGGGTTGTAATGAAACCATTTTAAAGCTGGAAATAGACTTTTTAAAATTCCTAGGCTCAAAGTAAGTGTCTTACTGTGGTCTTGCTCTTTGTGCATATTTTATTATGCTTAATTTAATCATCATAATTTCTAAAGACCATCTCTAGGATTGTTGCACATGAGAAAATTTTACTGCATGGCTACCGTATAACTTGCTAGTGGTTGCACATTAACTAGTGGAGTTAGTTCTGAAAATATCTGTTCCTCGGCTCTTGTCAGTATATCAATCTATGTTAAAAACCCAGAGCAGGAGCTAGAGATGGCTCTTTGGAAAAGTTTGCCACCAGCCTAACAACCTGAGTTTGATCCCCAAGATTCACATAGAGTCAAGGGAGAGGCCTAGCTCCTAAATCTTGTCTTGTACTTGTACCATGGTATATGGTACACATATACCATGATACAGGTACACCCCTCCACTAGTCAGATTGAGTAATTAAAACTTAAAAAACCTGGAGCTGGGATGTGGTGGTAGAATGTGTGCCAGCACTGCAGAAATACTTAAGGGGGAAAATTGACCAGGAGTTGGGAATATAGTTCTTTGGTAAAATATGTGCTATACTGGCTCTAGGCACCAACACCTCCTCAAAAGCCAAGGATGACAGACTCTAGAATCTAGAAAGTATTGCCTACATTACCAAAAATTAATTACCTCACTGGGCCTAGTGGTAATGCATGCCTTGAATCCCAATGACAGGGGCATAGGCAAGTGGATCTCTGAATTTGGGCCACCCTGATTTACAGAACAAGGTGTAGGCTGGGACTGCACAGTAAGTCTCAAGGGGAAAAGGAGAAAGAATTACCTCTTAATTCTAGAATGGTCCATGCTAAAAAGTAGATACTAACTGTCATGGGAACATCCTAGGACAGGCAGGAAGTCGTGCTTCTCAAAGGCTTTACTTTTCATTGGTCTTTCAAATAAATCACAATATGAGCATGTTAAAATATCTGAAAGAACAGCTCGTTCCTTATCTAATTTTAAGTGTATTGATGTCCGAGTTTAAAAACCATAATCTTGCTATGCTGACAAACATAAGAGAACATGAACTGTTCTGGTTTGTTTTCTTGAAGTAGAATTAATAGCTTTTATTTTTATATCCTGCTGAAAATCTGGTTTTCAGCAAGATGCTGGCTGAATCTTGGATTATCAATCCCTATGTGCTGTCAGTTACATGGTTAACTGAGATTTTTGCCTAATTGTTTCAAGAACTTTTTTGTTTCTAGGTTGACTAAAACATGAAAGAACTTATATAAAAATTCAGTTTTTAAGATAATTTCCTTGTTTTTATAATTTCTTTTTTATACCAGAAAGCAGTATTTTGTACTTTGATTCTCCACTTTATGAACTAATAAGTTAGGTCATTACTTGGCTAAGCTACAAGGTTCTCTTATGAAGCTATTTCATGAATTTCTTTGGAGCAGGCATATGGGCAACAAAGCTATGGAACCTATGGACAGCCTACTGATGTCAGCTATACTCAGGCTCAGACCACTGCCACCTACGGGCAGACTGCATATGCAACTTCTTACGGACAGCCTCCCACTGGTAAGGCCAGCCTTCAAGAGACTAGGTGATAGTGTCAAAGGGATTTGCTGAAAGGCCTGTTATTCATGCTCTTAGGTATATACTCTGGTCTGTATGTTGACATCTGGGGATCTTTTATTCTGGGGAGTATTTTTGTTCTTGCTCTTAATTTTCCTTAAGTGCTATCCGATAGAAAGTGGGTAGAATAAGTTCTAAAAGAGGAAGAAACTAAACTTTTATACACTGTGTGTAATATACAAAATAGACCTAATGTAAAAGATTGTACTAGGGCTAAGAATGAGCCTTCTTAAACTGAGCTGCTTAAAAATCAAAGTGGTTTTCACATCTGTTTGCTTCATCTGATAGTGTACCCTCTACTTTTTGTTTTGTGCTTTCCACAGTAGAAGGGACCAGTACAGGTTTGACTATCCTGCTCATTCTTGCATGGGAATTGCTTTCCATCTTGTCTAACCCTGTAATGTTAACCCTTAGGTGTTTTCATTTGTTTAAACCCTGAACTTTCTAACATCACACACAAAGGTGCTAATGAAAAAACTGCTTCAGGCGCCATTTGCAGATCCATGTCCTTATAATTTGGGGAAGGTTTTACTATGAACTTTGCTTTGTGGAGCCTTAATGGTTATTTGCCTTCCGAAAGGTATTATCCAGCTGGTTTTCCCTGTTCCCTGAAGCCTAGAGTGCATGATTAGTTTCATTTAAGGAAACAGACTTGCCACCCTGCATGTATATGTTTGTCTATAACACAGGCACATTTTATTTTCTGTTTAAGTGTTACAAATTGTTTTAATCCACTTTCTGTTTCAAGTATTTGAATTTTTTTAATCCATAGTATGTTTTAAATATAAATAGCATTCCAGGACACTAAAAAGAGAAACTGGTCTAAGAATACATTATATGTAATATGCTTAAAAAAAATGGTAATTCTTTTTCCTGTAGAATGCTGTATAAGAAGACCTTAGAAATGTAAAGACTTCATATTTCAACTATCTGAACTCCTCTGAATTATATTGGTTATAGGAAAATATACACTTATTGTCAGGGATTTTGTGAGAATTTTACTAACTTAACTGCTGTATAGGGATGGAGGTGGAGGTGTTTATTAACCTAGTGCATATGTGGGAAGAGCTGAAACTAAAACTGTAGATTTGAGAATATAATGGCATTTGCTATCCCTAAGCCATTTAACATGGTCCTAAGAAAGGTTTTAAGCAGAGTAGAAGTAAGCAGTCAAGGTTGCATATGCCTTTGATCCCACTCTCAGACAGAGGCTGAGAACTCTTTGAGTTCAAGGCCAACATGGTCTACAGAGTGAGTCCCAGGACAGCCAAGGCTACACAGAAAAACCCTGTCTCAAACCCACTTCCCCCAAGAGAGAGACGGGAGGCGGGGAGAGAGGTCAAGTCCTGTAAGCCCAGAAATTATAGAATACTGCATGCAGGGAAAAAAAAGAAAAGATGGCTTTGGTGAGTCAGACTATGTTACATGGTAAAAAGGAGTTTGTGCACACTAGGTAACTCAAAATTACCTCTCATATTCACTCCCGCCAACTGCTTTTAAGCAATAGACTCAAAACTAATCTTTATGGCTTAAGTAGGAGTCAATAGGTAGGAAACAGGATTGAGCACATTTTTCTCTGCCCCTTGCCTTTACACATAAAAATCAGTAGATGAGTATCAGAGGGATGGGTAGAAGTATACTGTTCTCTGGGTTTCTACATCTCACATGCAGGAGTCAAACAGTTCTTAATCGGTGATTTCTGCTGTTCACTGTAAACAAACTTTGTTTGTGCAGTGTTTCTTACCACCGGTTCCTTTGAAGAAATCATATAGATGCACTTAGTCTCTTGTCACTGTTCTGTTGATTTTTTTGTTCATTTTGCTTGCCTGCTTATGTGTGTGCTACAGTTTAATTAAAAGATTACTAATTAGCCCAGTATCTGTTACTGTAGAATTGTTAAAACAGGCTCTCTTACTGCAGTTTAGAAATACAAGTTCCTGTCTTCAGCAGTTTGGCTTTTGTTTAACTTCTGTGAGTCTTGTAAGTAGGGAGAAATCTTATAGAGTTACTGGATGTGTGTGGTTACCTTTAGAACTTTGTAATGAAGTTTTAAATAATAGGGCTGAGGGTGTAGCTCGGTGAAAGGATGCTTCCCCAGCATGTGTGTGAGGGTCTGGGTTCTATACCTAGCACCACAAGACAGAAACCCCCTGAAGATAAGCATGTCAACTCAAGTTTTTAAGACTCTTTTGTGAAATATATTTTTAATGGTTTTTACCAGTTTAGGTGGAAAATTACTGTCCTTATATAATTTTAGAATTTCCTTTGAATGCTTGAGAAGAAAGGATTTTGTCAGTGCTACAAAAAGTACTTAGATTCAAAGAGAAGTTGAGCTGGGTATGTTAGCAAAGACCTTCTTCAGTTCTAGTACTTGGGAGACAGGCAGTCTGGTCTCTTGAGTTTAAGGCCAGCTTGAGCTACATAGCAAGTTCCAGGCTACCCAGTGCTACATAGTGAGACTTTGCATCAAAGAAATAAAAAGTTGAAGTAGGTCATGGTGATACATGGCCATAGTCCCAGAAATCTGACAGTTGAGAGATGGAAGGCATTGCAAGCAAACCTGGGTGATTTAATGTCTCTGTCTCTCTTAGTCTTTATGATACTAAGTTTGGTTAGTCCTAAATGTAAAGTAAATTAAGTAGTCTTGGTTCAGGATATGTTTTAAATATTAAAGCTCTTTTTTGTTAATGTTGGGGGTTTGGGGGTTAGTGGGTGAGGGGAAATGGCACCTTCCATGGCCAACACAACACTTGGTCATGTCCCAGAAGCATTGGTGTTCTCCAGGAGCTGGAGTACCAGGTGTCCACCTTGGTAGGATGTGTGGGGAATTACAATAGGTGAACGGGTTCGAGCCTTCTCTGGGCTTCATGGAACATGGCCCCCAGCTAAGGGTCCCTTCGAGGAGTTTTATTTTTTATTTTTATTTATTTATTTATTTATTTAGTTTTATTTTTAGTTAATTGAAAAAGTTGTGTCTCTAATTACCAAAAAGCCATTCCTGTCTCCTATTCACACAGGGGCAAAAGCCTGTTTTCCATAGCAACTTTGTTTTTTGTTTGGGTTTTGTTTTTTTGTTGTTGTTGTTGGTTTTGTTTTTTTAATAGAATATTCTTTCTTGAGGTAGGGAATATATCTTAGTTGGTAGAGTGCTTGCCTGACATTCATGGAGTCCTGCACCACACCAACAATGTATGGTGTGGTGCCGGTATTCTCAAGGCTGGAGACTTGAAGCAGGAATCAAAAGTTGAATGTTATCTTCTGCTACCTAAGGAATTTGAGGCCAGCCTCAGCTGCATGAGACCCCCGTCAAAACAACAATAAACAACACTTCACCTTTCTCGTGAATATATTTTGAAAACAGAAATAGTGCTGTAGACTTTAAATATTTTGGAGTCAGTGAGATGGCTCAGCAGATAAAGGCACTTGATTGATAACCAGAATCCTTGTAGTGGAAAGAGAACCAGCTCCCACCGCTCTCCTGGCTTCCAAACACGTGCCATGGTGAGCTCCCATGTGCACACGCTTAATAAAAAGTACATAAGTCAATGTCATACAAACAATTTAAACACTCCTTTGTTGCTATTTTTCCTGCAAGAATGTAGGAATTCAATTTTGTGATGCTTTAAAGTTGAGCAGTTTACAAGTTGTTTTGGTAATAAATGCAAATCTGGCAGAGAGGACAGAACATCTGAAATAGTTCTCTTTTGTTGTAGGTTATACCACTCCAACTGCCCCCCAGGCATACAGCCAGCCTGTGCAAGGATATGGCACTGGTGCTTATGACACCACCACTGCTACAGTCACCACAACGCAGGCCTCTTACGCAGCTCAGACTGCATATGGCACCCAGCCTGCATACCCCACCTATGGCCAGCAGCCAACAGCCACCGCACCTACCAGGTAAGGTCATAGCTGTTGATTGCTCTGCTGCGTCAGCTTTGACTTTAAGGAAAGGGTAATTCTGTACACTTGGGCCATTCGTGGCATCAGTGGCTCTTCACACTCACTAGGTATTGACTGCTCTCAGTGTTCCCAGCGTGCTGAAGCACAGCATGCAGGCAGGTATTCAGATGGTGCTGTCTGAGCCAGAAATGGATGTCATTTGCCTGGTTTCATTCAGAACCTAGTTTTGGCGGATGGGCGGAAGCTGTTTTGCTTTTCTAAATACAAGAAAACTGAGTGTATGTTTTCCCACATTGTTTAACTACCAATATTTTGAGTACTTAATCTTTGGCTTAATGATCTTGTAAATTGTTAACCACTTTTTTTTTTAAGGAAATACGTGGTAGTTGATGGTACGTAGTGGAGCAGGTGCACTTGAGTTGAGAAGTACTGTATGCCCCGATTTTGTCAGTAAAGGATATTTCCTTATCTGGGAAGACCAAGGGTTACTGCTTCAATTGAAGAATTGACAAGATTTCCTCAATACTGTATAGTGGTTTGGTAACCAAAAATGGACATAAAAATTTATAGCTGCGTACCCAGCTCTGTGGTAAATATTAAGAGTCGACTAAAGTTCTTACTCCATGGCTGGTTAGTAGATAAGTGATATATACTATTACTTAACAGAAGGTTTCAGGCCTTTACTTTAGACAATGCACGTAGGTGACTTGTGCAGACAGTCTTGAAGGAACACAGGGTTCTGATTTGAAAGAAGACTGTAGGGAATAAACGAGATCACCTTGTAACTTAGACTTTTTATCTGCTGTAGAGGTAAGAAAGTAGCTCTGGCAAACTCAAAATTACCTCTAAAGTGCAGGGAGTAATCAGAGCCACTTGAAAAGCTATAGCCTGTACAGTAATTGTGTTTACTGGCTGATTCCTAGATGGCCCCACTCTAGTTACTGGAGAATTGTATTAGCTATACAAAGTCCCGTGTGATGCTCTCATGCAGTGGTGTATATCTAAGCCACAGGTCTTCATCATGTATAAGTGGAGTTTTCATGAGTCACTGGTTGTGTCCCCCTTACCTCCATCTTAGTTTTTGAGCTGACGACCAGTTATAATTTTATAAGATGATTCATCTCTGTGGAAACAGTACTTCTGCATTTGCTTTAGTTCACTTGCTGATTTGGGCTTTGCTTGAAGTAGCAGCCCTAGCTTAACTTTGCCACTCTCTTCCTCTGAATTGGTTGGGCCACGAGGAAGTGGGGATTCCTGAGCGATTTCTGTGAAGTTGGGATTGATTTTATCATTTACTGAGGGTATTTGTTAGTTAGTGTGAGCACGGTGGGAGCATCCACATCCCCATCTTCTGGAGACTGTTGTACAGCAAGGTTAAGTTCATTTACAGCAGGCCAAGATAGGAAGTGTCTCTTCTTGTCTCTTTCTAATAAATGAGTGAACCCACAGATAACAAAATGTATCAACCTTAAAATTATTCTAAGCTTGAGTTTGCATTGCCAAATTTCTTGTCTTCAGAAGTTCACTTTTTAAAAAGTGTTTTCTTCCTCCCTCCTCCTAGTACTTACTTGTTCATATTGGCAACACAAGCTGATGTACTTAGTAGCTGTTAATACAGAACAAATTAAGAAAAAAAGCTAACTCCCTTAGTGTTTTCTTCCAGCAAATACTAATGGATGACACCGGATTTCATTTGCTTTACGTTCAAGCTTGGTCTTTTCATGTTGCTAGAGAACTGTGGGTTCTCACGTAGGGTTGTGTGGGTTGTTAAAACTGAGTCTTACTGTTTTCTCTCTCCTTCTAGACCACAGGATGGTAACAAGCCTGCTGAGACTAGTCAACCCCAATCTAGCACAGGGGGTTATAACCAACCCAGCCTAGGATATGGACAGAGTAACTACAGCTATCCCCAGGTACCTGGGAGCTACCCAATGCAGCCAGTCACCGCACCTCCATCTTATCCTCCTACCAGGTTAGTCTCATTTTTTGTGGCCGGTGAATTAGTAATAATAAGGCATATATTCTCTTTTCAGGTTGTTGACTTGCTAGCATTGGCTTCCTTTTTGGGTTTTTTTTTTTTTTTTTTTTTTTGGTTTTTCGGGACAGGGTTTCTCTGTGTAGCCCTGGCTGTCCTGGAACTCACTTTGTAGACCAGGCTGGCCTCGAACTCAGAAATCCGCCTGCCTCTGCCTCCTGAGTGCTGTGATTAAAGGCGTGCACCACCGCGCCCAGCTTAGCATTGGCTTCCTTGGGTAAGATTTATCTTCTGACTTGCCCATAGTTGACTACATACCTAGTTAATAGTCACACCTCAGCCTTGGATTCCCATAGCAGTGCTTGGGATCTAGCTAATAACTGTTCTCTAAATACTGACCGCAAAACTTCAGTTTTGGTCTTATAATTAACTTAAAAGTATGAGAAACAGAACTGTTTGGAGCCATCTGCACAGAACCATAGCAATTATCCCCTCAAACACAGGCACCGTGGGTAAAGTGAAGGACAAGACCTTCTCCCTACTACTGTTTGTAGTGCTGGGGAGGGAATCTGGGGTCTTGCTCATTGCTGGAAAAGGACTTTGCCTATGAAGTACTCCAGCTCAAGTTTCCTTGTCCTTCATTTTCTGTCTTAACCATTGTAGCTTCAATGTCCAATTTTAGTTTCTTTAAGGAAAGCTGCAAGTTTTCTGACCTGTGTCTCATTTGAAGTAAGTTTCAAATGAATTGACAGAATTGTTTTAAAAGGTTAGTTTAATTGGCTAAAATATAAAATAGTTCCTGTTTGTATCTGTTTTAGTCAGGGTTTCTAGTCCTGCACAAAACATCATGACCAAGAAGCAAGTTGGGGAGGAAAGGGTTTATTCAGCTTACACTTACTTTGCTGTTCATCACCAACGGAGGTCAGAACTGGAACTCACACAGCGCAGGAAACTGGAGGCTGAAGCTGATGCAAAAGCTATGGAGGGGTGCTGCTTACTGGATTGCTTCCCCTGGCTTGCTCAGCCTGCTTTCTTACAGAACCCACAATAGGCTGGGCCCTCCCCTCTTGATCACTAGTTGAGAAAATGTCTTACAGCTGGGTCTCATGGAGGCATTTCCTCAAGGGAGTCTCCTTTCTCTGATAAGTAGTGTCATACAAAACCAGCTAGTACGGTATCCATATAACTAGGAACAAAGGTGGTGGGCTGGGTTTGTAACTTACCTTGTAGGTCCATGCCTGTCGGGTGGAACGGTTGCTTTGGCAAGATGAATTGGTACACAGAGACGGAATCTTTTTTTGTTTTGTTAAGATTATTTTATTTATATGAGTGCACTATAACTGTCTTCAGACATACCAGAAGAGAGCATATAGGTTGTGGGCCATCATGTGGTTGCTAGGAATTAAATTCAGGACCTCTGGAGGAGGAGCCATCTCTCCAACCCCATAGACTAAATCTTGACAGGTGTGGAGAGGTGTGACAAATACTTAGTTTAGTAGAACATATTTATGGTTCATTGAGAGTCCCATGGTGTCCCTACTCCCAGCCAGGGTTATTCTGTGTGGTCCTGACTGTCCTAAAACTCAATGTAGATATTTAGGCCAGGCTGGCCCTGAACCCAGGGATCTGTCTGCCTCCTGGGAGACAAGAGTACTGGGATTAGAGCCTTGCCTTGCCTCTACACCCAGCTAAGCGTCTTTAAGGTTTATTTTTAGTAGTATGTGGAGGTACATAGATTACCTGCTGGGTAGTTTTACAGAGACCTAACACCTTTTATACAGTATCCTAAGGTCTCTTACCAGTCTCATCTTCATTCCTAGATTTCCAAGGATCAAATATGTTTGTTTGAAAGGTTGAAACTATAGCAAAGCAATTTTGAGTCTGAAAGAAAATGGCATTTTTGGAGTGGCATACTTAATATGCTCATGTTTACACTCTATTACCAAGCAGGTATTCCTCAGAAAGTCATAGTCATAACTCATTAGATGGCTGGAGTAGAACACTTGCCTAGAGTGTGAAGCCTCAGAACTACAAAAAGAAAAGAAGGTGTTCTGGGAACTAAATACAGACTTGTCACTTGACTCTTCCTCCTCCTCACTGTCACCTCGTTAGTCATCTCTAAGTGCACATGTACATAGTCTGCCCTTCTGCACTGTGTTTGTCTAAAATGTATTTGAAAGACGTTTAAGTAGGAGCTCTGAACCACAACTCAGTGTTCACATGGGCTCTTTTCCATTTTCTCTTTTACATATAAAGCTTTATTATTGGAAATAAATCCCAAAGTGTTGCCTTAGCCGGGCAGTGTTGCACACCTGTAATCCAGCACACAGGAAGCTGAGGCAGAAGAGTTGGGTGCAGGGGGACAGTCAGCCTGGGCTCCATGTAGTGAGACCCTCTCAAGGAAAGTAAAAAGAAAGTCATTGTTAGGATGCCTGTGAATGTCTCGTATTCTTGGCAGAAATAACATGATTTTTCTCCTTCCTGAAGCTTTTGTTTTTTTCTTTCAGCTACTCCTCTTCACAGCCGACTAGTTACGATCAGAGCAGTTACTCTCAGCAGAACACCTATGGGCAGCCGAGCAGCTATGGACAGCAGAGTAGCTATGGTCAACAAAGCAGCTATGGGCAGCAGCCTCCTACTAGTTACCCCCCTCAGACTGGATCCTACAGCCAGGCTCCAAGTCAATATAGCCAACAGAGCAGCAGCTACGGGCAGCAGAGTGAGTTGCTAAGAGAAAACTAAGTATGAGTGATTTTGCTTGGAGTTTCTGAGACTGGGGAATGCTTGTTACCACTGTTTGCTTCTGGAGTCTAGAGTGAGTGTGCACTGTAACATCCTGTCCTGCGTGATAGTCTGAATGCCCAAGTAGGGGCTCTGTCAGCAGTGAGTAGGGCTGGCATTCTTTAAGACCTGCCTTAATTAAACATTAAGAGAAAGTGATAGCTATAGAGGGCTACTGTGGATTGTGATAGCCAAGTAAAAACTGTGTGTTTTGATTTTGTGTAAATGAGTAGGCAAAGGGAGTACTAGCGAGCATGTCCCCAACCCCCGTGCTTATTCTTAACATTTGGAAAAGTGACTAAAAACCCAAAAGTATCTCACTCACTATTTAATTTCTGCCTCAATTGTTGCACTTTTAAATTTGAATTTCATCAGCCAGGCATGGTGGCGCAGAGTTTGCAGTGGGGTTCTGACTCTTAAGGCACTTGAGGGTGTGTGTGTGTGTGTGTGTGTGTGGTGACTGGGAGGACTAGTAGCCACTTGTTAGGATGCAGCCCTCTGTGTGCCAGAGCCCTCGGGAACTTGGCACTGCTTTGGTGCTGAGAGTGCAGTGCAGAGAAGCTGCCTTTGGAGGCATCTGAAGCACAGAAACTTAGAAATAGATTTTCCCAGAAGAAAAATCCTTTGGAAGTAGTTTTATAGCCTGGCCATACAAGGCCTTGGTAAATGAATAGTTCTTACAGAGAGCCTGTGATAGAAATACTTTGAGCATGGTACTTATGTAGTTAATTGCCTGTAGTTGAGAGCTCCATGAGTCCAGGAGAAAAGGTGTCAGGCAGTGGTGTAAATGCTGGTCCGTGGCTTACAGATGTGACTCTTTCCTCAGGTTCATTCCGACAGGACCACCCCAGTAGCATGGGTGTTTATGGGCAGGAGTCTGGAGGATTTTCCGGACCAGGAGAGAACCGGAGCTTGAGTGGCCCTGATAACCGGGGCAGGGGAAGAGGGGGATTTGATCGTGGAGGCATGAGCAGAGGTGGGCGGGGAGGAGGACGCGGTGGAATGGGGTAAGAGCAAAACCTTTTCTCCTTTTACCTAATTTTGTTTCATCCATAGGATTTTCAATGGAAAGAAGGGACTGAAAGACATAAGAAATTTATCCCACATTTCCATGGACAATCTATTGAGGTCAAGCTATCTCCTAAAACATGGAAATGTCATTTAAGTGGCAGTTTGCTTTTTTCCCTGCCAGTAACCGTTGTTGGGCTGGGGTGAACAAAGAATGGCTTTGAAACTAGAGCTTTCAGTCCCCTTCGTGGTTTTCAGAGGTGAGAGCCTCTTTGGGTAGTAGATTTGGGATGGAACACACACGACCCTTCTAATAACCCTAGCCTTTAACTAATGTCCTGAACGGTTGTCTGGAAATAGCTGGTGTATGTACTGCAGAAAAAGAAGGCAGCTCTTTTCCAATGCTTGTATCCAGATTTGTTGAACATGATGAAGACTGACTGGCCTCATAACCCTTAAACCATGGCCTGAGGTGCCCTGATATGTAGTTAAGTTGGAGCAGAGAACAACCGTAATAACTTTCTTACAGAGTAATGTATATGAATATAGCATCACTCTCTATTGGAGATTTTAAAAGTCTAAATTGGTTTGACCATTGTGATTGATGGAACAATCTGGTTTAGAAAACTGTTTAGATCAGTACCATGACCCTGCTGCCTCTGCCTCCCCTTCCCTCCCTTCCTCCATCCCTCTCCCCTTTCTGGTGTCTATACTTTGATGAAGGTGAAGTATGATGTTGGTGGTTAACATAATCAGATTTAGTTAATGTGTGTGTTCTGTCCCTATATAAACTAGTAAAAAAAAGTTATGCAGAATGTTGTAGTGAATATAAATTTGATTAACTGTTAAAGAAAAACTAGCAATTCTTTTTATAGAACAAACTTCAACACAGTTCAACACAGTTGACCTATTCATTTATTAGTAAATTTCTGTACTACTGAAAGTTCATATTTTGTTTATTCTGCATAACTTTAATAAAGTCTCCAGTGAAATCTTTATTGGAAAAAAGTCTTTATAAAAATACATGCAAATTTTTATGAATAATTTTTGACAATGTAAAATTGGTCTTCAGATTTGGAGAATATCATTCCATTAATAAAGGTTTCACGTCTTTATGGATTTTTTAAAATAGACATAGACACTTGAAATTACTATCATCACGTCTCAAATCACCTAGAATTCTTAGTATTTTTCAATTGCAAAAGCAATTTGAAGTTTATTCATCTTAATACTCCAGAAGTGATGATTCTACCGACTTTGTTAGATTGCTATTAGAGGGGCCCATGTTTGTGGATGAGAAGTCTCTCCTGGAGCCATAGAAGAGACCATGGCCTACCCCATAGGATTTTAACAGAACTGTGAAGCAGTCTGTTGGATCCTGTGAGGACAGGACACTGGGCAGTCCCCTTTCCCTTTTTTTATTGTGGTGATGGTTTTCAGTGTCTGCTGCAGGTAAGGCGCTCAATGTTGTTAACATGCCCTTTTTCATTGCCTCAGTGTTTGATATTTTTCATTGGCTGTTAAACGTGGAAACTTTTTAACATGCTTTGTCGCATTTATATGCTACAGGTTACAAAGTGAGAGCCTTGTATACACTTCAATACTTAAAAAGTACCCGTACTCAGTACTCAGCCGGCAGCATAATGAAAAGTGGGACTAGACACGGTGTCCATATGGAGAGGAAAAATATACATAGAATATTTTAAACAAAATGTATTCATTGTATAAATGGAATCCTTCTGTAACTTTGGTAACTGCATACTTGTTGTTTGGTAATGAACCAGAGGAGGTATAATACTCTAGAATTGTGTAACATTAAAGTGTAAACTTTGTGTTTAAAGAGAGAGAGAGCATTTTATGGTGTGTACTTTTAACAAGGAAGTAAAGCTGCATGCAACAGCTTGGACTGTGTATCTAGGTATTAAAGGTGCAATACTGGTTAGGAGAGAGCCTCGGGGCTGCCGACTGGGGAGCTACCTCTATTCACTACTAGAAAAGACTGCCTTCCCCTCCCTCCCCCTCAAAAAAGGCCACAATCTATTCCTTCTCCTCTGTATAGTATGTATATTGCCGTAGTCTTAACTGGTATGTCTATAAAGTTGCACCCCCAGTCCGCTGAGCCTTGGTATTTATTGTAAATTCTCCTTTCACAGTAACTATTAAATCCATTAGGGCCCTGGACTGTATGGCTTTATGCTGAAGATTGGCTGGATGCGTCCTCTGATGTGTGTTGTAGACATTTAATGTGATTGTCTCCTGCTTTATTATACTGTGACTTGCTAGGAAGCCTAAGGCCTCATTTGGCTGTCCCTTGGGAGAGGTTGAGGGTGCACCTTTATGAACATGGAAAGGTTCATCACAGCAACTGTCTCTGCCTTCTTGTTTCTACACCAAGTTCACCTGGTGTTCCAGCTGATTTGGGGGGATGCTTGGGATCTAGGGTGGTTTTTTTTTTTCTTTCCTTCCTTAATTTGCCAAGTATTGCACTATTAATACCAGCCCCTGACATGAAAGAAACCAACCACACTGGTGTGTACAATCAGACAAGCAAGGTTGTATATTAAGGAAATTTGAGCAAGCTGCCCTGAAGAAAGGCATAGTGACAAGATGAGAGAGATGCATTGTTTGGAGATGTGTTTAGCCAGTGCCCTTCTTCCCCACGAGCCCAGCCAAGGCTCAGAGCGGTACTGGCTTTTAAAGGGAAAGGCCTTCATTTCTTCGTTTATCCCCCCAGCAGCGCTGGAGAGCGAGGTGGCTTCAATAAGCCTGGTGGTAAGTTTTTGAGTATTACCATGGATAGTGTTAAAAAAAATACAGTCAGTTTTTCTAGAAAACTATATAGTTTTTACTAGTTTGATAAGTGGTTTAAAAATGATCTATACAAAAGAGACTAATGGGTACTGCCGGCATTGTCTTAGGGGTAATAAGGTTAACCTATGGTTACAAAACAAAGGGTAACTTCAAGCATTGAGCAACTGCTTCTATAATATGGGGGAGAGCACAGCTTTAATTTGGTTTATGTGGAGGAAAGGTTTTGAATTTAATTTAACACTAATTTGGCACATGAAGCATTGAGAGTGTATTTGGTTAATGGTTTAGAAACAAACGAGCAAAGGGAAAAAAAAAACCCTAGCAAACTTCACAAACGCTAAAAAGGGCCACTGCTCCATCTTAGCAGTGCGGGTCATTTTGAATTAATGAGTCCCCATCAAATGGTGGTGTAGTAGATAGCTGTGTGTGTTTGTAAGGTTTGTAGCTTGCAAGGCTTGCACTAATAATATTTTATATGATCTTTCCTGGTTGGCAGGACCCATGGATGAAGGACCAGATCTTGATCTAGGTAACTTTAAGTTCTTGAGCTTTGCACTGTGCTGTTTTGAATAAATGCTATAGAAGCAAGGGTTCAGCAGCTCAGCGGACTGACACCAGTATACTGACCCCTTCTTGGCAAAGACAGTTTGGGACTTCCTCTTATATCAGTATAATGGGTGGTTGGTTCTCTTGCCTTTGTGATAAATACAGTTTGATAATAATGTCCAATTGGTTAAGAAGCCCAGCCCCTATTATTATCTAGGCCTGATGGGACATGTCTGGGAGGTTGAAAAAGAGGATAAGGAGTTTGAGGCCAGCCTATCTCCAAAGAAGAAGCCACTATTAATTCGGGGCAGTAATTCTGTTTTCTCTCATTTTCTCTGGAAGGCCTTCCTATAGATCCCGATGACGACTCTGACAACAGTGCAGTTTATGTGCAAGGATTAAATGACAGTGTGACTCTGGATGATCTGGCAGACTTCTTTAAGCAGTGTGGGGTTGTCAAGGTGAGTGGTGGTGGTCAGGTGGTCCCACAGAACATCTCTTAGATGCTTGGACTGTGCTGAGAGCTGTGTGACTGTTTTGTTGGCCCAGTGATGGAGCACTTGCCTAGGATGCGTAAGGTCAGTAAGGCTACAAAAATAAATAGCTCCTCCCCTTGTTAGTTGGGTTGTAACTGTTTATTTTTTGAGACAAGATCTCATGCATTCTGGCTTGACTCAACCAAATAGCAGAAAATGACCCCTCCCCACCCCCAAACACTCCTTTTACAGTCTCACGCTACCACACCCAATTTTAGCCAAGCTGTGTAGATAAAAATGCTATAAGCAGCTGATGATTCTGTTACGGAGTCTGCTGTTCTCTGTACTTGTAAATAAACTTATTTGCTGTGAAGGAAAGAAACGTAGGTTTTTCTTAATATTCCCCTGAATACTTAGGAACTTGGAAACTTTTTTTCCAAATTATCACTTATGGATTTATTTCTCAGGATAAGGGTTGAGGCTTTGCCAGGGGTGGTAATGTCTGCGATTGCTGCCAGCACAGAGGAAGGGAAGGAAAAGGGGCGGAGCTTTAGGAGTTCTGTTTTGTTTGAGAAAGGGTCTCATTTTGTAGCTCTACCTGGCCTGGAACTTACAGAGATCCACCTGCTGCTTCTGCTTCTGTGCATTGGCACCACACCTGACTATTGTTGATTTGATAACACATCTTTTGTTGGCTTGTTTTCCTTTCCCCTGTTCACAGGCCTGTTGTGACATTTTGTTGAAAGGTTTACCTGCGTCTCCATACTCAGGAAGTCTGGTTCTTCTGCTTTTTTGCTTTAAAAATTCCTTATGTTTGTGTGAACATGTGGGAGGGTCTGTGCATGGTCCACAGGGTACCTCTGGAGGTCAGAGGGCAACTTCTGCGAGTCTGGTCTTCCCCAGTATGGGATCCATGCATTGATGGAAGTGGCAGGTGTCTGACCAGTCCTCTTTACACAGCTGCTGTCCACTCTTTGCAGTACAGGTTAACAATCTGTAATGCAGTTTGAGAATAAACAATGTTTTCTGATATTAAGGCCTTAAAGGTGTACAGTTAAAATTATACTTTATGTTTATGTGTCTCCGAGTTATGTCTGTACTACATGGGTATAGACACGCAAGGAAGCCGGAAGAGGGTGTCAGATGTCATAAAACTGGAGCTTCAGGCATTCATAAAGTCTGACCTCGGTGTTGTAGACTGAACATAGGTCCTCTGCTAGAGTACCAAGTGTGCTGTAAGATCTTTCTCTGCCTGTTTGTGCATGCACACACGTTCGCCACTAATGATTGTGCCTTACACACACACTCTGGGTGAAAGAGAAACCCCAGGTTCCTATGCTTGTATTTTATATTTAAGATGTTGATTATTGGCTGGGTATGGTGTGCATACCTTTAATCCCAGTACTCAGGAGACAGAGGCAAGTAGATCTCTGAGTTGAAGACAGCCTGGTCTATACAGCAAGTTTCAGGACAAAAGCCAAGGCCACACAGGGAAATCTATTAAATTTTATTTTTGTTTGTTTATTTATTTATTTTTGGGTTTTCGACACAGGGTTTCTCTGTAGCTCTGGATGTCCTTGAACTCAGAAATCCGCCTGCCTCTGCCTCCCAAGTGCTGGGATTAAAGGCGTGCACCACCACGCCGGGCTCTATTACATTTTTAAAAAGTGAATCTTAATGCATATGCGGAGGTCAAGGGACAACTTGCACATCAGTTCCACTATGTTGGAGATCCAACTCAGGTTGTAGGCTTGGCAGCTTCTTTACCTGCTGGGCTGTCTTGGCAGCCTCTATGTGTGCAGGGCCTTGTAACTTTAGCTGACCTTAACTTAACTCTTCCCATAATGGCCTTGCTCTAAAATGAATCTTTCTACTCCTGCGTCTCAAATGCTAGGGTTATGTGCTTGAGCTACCATGTCCAGCTGGTTTGGGTTGTTTTCATTGGGGGGGGGGGTGTTTGTTTGGAGGGTTTAAGATTTATTTATTCTGTATATCTGCCTGCATGTATGTCTGCAGGTCAGAAGAGGGCAGCAGATATCATTATAGATGGTTCTGAGCCTTCCTGTGGTTGCAGGGAATTGAACTTAGAACTTCAGGAAAAGCAGCCAGTACTCTTAATCTCTGATCCATTTCTCCAGCTCTTGTTTGGCTTTTCAAGACAGGATTTCTCTCTGTGGCTCTGACTGTCTTGAAACTCAGGTTCTCTTTGTCTTTACCTTCTGGGTGCTGGGGTTAAAAATGTGTCCCAAGCAGAGCAGTGGTGGCGCGTGCCTTTAATCCCAGCACTTGGGAGGCAGAGGCAGGTGGATTTCTGAGTTCAAGGACAGCCAGGGCTACACAGAGAAACCCTGTCTTGAAACACCACCCCCCCTCCAAAAAAAAAAAAAAAAAAGGATCAAAAACATCTCAAATCATCTCCTTAACAGAATATTTAGTTTTTTACACAGTTGTGTGTTTTGGCAGTTTAGAGGTGTAAAGATCATTTTTATATTGCCTAGAACTTAGAACTTTTAGAAACTTGGATTTTTTAAAAAGGAATGACAGAGCTTGATTTAGCATTATTTGTAGTTTGAGCCATTTAAATCTAATAAGAGGCCGGGCAGTGGTGGCACACGCCTTTAATCTCAGCACTTGGGAGGCAGAGGCAGGCCGATTTCTGAGTTCGAGGCCAGCCTGGTTTACAGAGTGAGTTCCAGGACAGCCAGGGATACAGAGAAACCCTGTCTCCAAAAACAAAACAAAAACAAAAATGTCCCAACATCACTGAGCCACTTGTTTTTACTTTGTTTCATTTGGGAGGCAGAGGATTGTGAAGGGAGTAGAGAGACGGACTCATGAGTGCGCGCACATACAGTTCTCGTATCAGTTGGGGTATACTCTGGTTAAGTCAGGAATTTGCCATCAACTGGTTTGTTTGTTTGCTTATTATTTAATAAAGATTTGCGGGACTGGAGAGGTTGCATAGGGCCCTGTTAAGGGCATTGGATGCTTTACCAAAGGACCTGGATTCCCAGTACTACACGACAGCTCACAATTGTGAGTAACTTCAATTCCAAGAGATCCAACACATAAATATGGTATAGACACACGTCTTGGCATAATGCAAAAGTGAATAAAGATTTTAAAATGCATGTCCTTATTAATATGGGGCTGGATAGACGATGGTTCAACAGTTACAAAGCTCTTGCTGCTCTTCTCGAGCTTGGGTCTCAATACAGCCTTCTGCGACTGCAGTTCTGAGGAATCTGATGCCCTCTTCTGGCTTCTGTTGATACTGCACACACGTGCACATTCATGTATGCAAGCTTTTTTTTTTTTTTTTTTTTTTTTTAAGATTTATTTACGGGGGCTGGTGAGATGGCTCAGTGGTTAAGAGCACTGACTGCTCTTCCAAAGGTCCTGAGTTCAAATTCCAGCAACCACATGGATAATATTACATATAAGTAGATGTAAGTACACTGTACCTGTTTTCAGACACACCAGAAGAGGGCGTCAAACCACATTATGGATGGTTGTGAGCCACTATGTGGTTGATGGGATTTTTATTATTTATTTATTTATTTTGGTTTTCTGAGACGGTTTCTCTGTGTAGCCCTAGCTGTCCTGGAACTCACTCTGTAGACCAGTTTGGCCTCAAAAATCTGCCTGCCTCTGCCTCCTGAGTGCTGGGATTAAAGGCATGCGCCACCACTACCTGGAGGTTGCTGGGATTTAAATTCAGGGCCTTCAGAAGAGCAGTCAGTGCTCTTAACCATAGAGCAATCTCTACAGCCCACATGCCAGCATTCATAAACATAAAAATATTTCTGGATACATATACATGAAATACATAAATCTTTTTAAAAGATAAGTATTTTTTCTCTCTCATCCCCTGCCCCCTTGTGTTTTTTGAGACAGGGTTTCTCTGTGTAGCCCTGGCTGTCCTAGAACTCACTCTGTAGACCAGGCTGGCCTCGAACTCAGAAATCCACCTGCCTCTGCGTCCCGAGTGCTGGGATTAAAGGCGTGCACCACCACTGCCTGGCAAAGATAAGTATTCCTTTAAAAGGTATTTCCTAGCCGGGCAGTGGTGGCGCACGCCTTTAATCCCAGCACTCGGGAGGCAGAGGCAGACGGATTTCTGAGTTCGAGGCCAGCCTGGTCTACAAAGTGAGTTCCAGGACAGCTGGGCTACAGAGAAACCCTGACTCGAAAAACCAAAAAGAAAAAAAAAAAAAAAAGGTATTTCCTTGGGAGCAAATAGCCGGCTCAGACACTAACTGTTCTTTCAGAAGTCATGAGTTCAAGGCCCAGCACTCCATAGTGGCTCCACAATTGTGTGTAATTGTAGTCTCATGGGACAGATGACTCACTTGTGTACAGATAGATGTACCTGCAGATAAAACATCCACATACATAAATATTTTTAAAAGACATGTCCTTATTTATATGACTAATTTGCTATATTCTTTTCTGTCATACTTTTTAATGATATTGATTGATACATGTATAATTTTAGGGTTTTTTTATGTTCTAAATAGATTTTTTTTTATTAAATATTTTCTTTATTAACACCTCAAATGCCTTCCCCTTTCCTAGTTTTCCCCTCTGAAAATCCCCCAATTTTAGGGTTTTTTTTTTTTTTTGAGGTGGTAGTTGGCTCCCTGTGACCCAGTCAGCCCTGGGATCAGTGATGTTCTTCTACTTCACCCTCTGAGTACTAGCAGTGCACGCCTCAGCAACTGTGACTATGCCCAGCTTGCCTCAAGCTAGCAGTGCTGGGGAGATGGCTCAGGACTGAAGAGCACTTGCTCTTTCCAGTGATCCAGGTTCATTTTCCAGGACCTTCATGGTGACCCACAGTGGTGACTCAACTTCCATGGGGTCAGACATCTTGGTCTCTGGATGCTCAAAAAGAGTCACATAATTTTTTGTTTTTAAGTCTTCATGCTAACTGTCAAAGATTGCTTAATACGATAAAGTGCTTGCCAGCAAGCTTCACAACAGTGTTGTTTATGGACATGAATATTGGCATCACTTTTCAAAATGGCTTTGTTTTGAGCCCTGTAAAGAGCACTCTACTCCTAGACACACGTGTAAGCCTGAATAGATTGGACATTGCTGATATGCGTGCTTGTTAGACAGTGTGGGTTCTAAATTCAACCAACCACAAATAAGCCATCTTTCTAACTCTTAGAGTGAATCAAGGGTTTGTGTGCTGTATTCACAGCCAAAGGGCTTTGGGGGCTTTGTTCTTGGTTTTATGTGGGGGTTTTGTTTTGTTGTCTTTGTATTCTGTTTTTAGAGAGATGGGGAATCAAGCTCTGACCTGTTCGTGCTAGTTAGGGGCTCTTTCAATAAAGTGCATCCCTGGAGTGACTTCCTTTAGAATAGTTACATCTCCTGGGTTGACTGCGATACCTCTTTGGTTACATAGTGTGGTCCTACTGCACAAGTACCAAGACCAGGAATAGGGCCCATGTTGCTTGCTTTTGGTTCTTTAATGAACACATCTGAGGTGTGGAGTTTACCTAAATACCTATTTGTTGTAGAAGCTGAGAAACTAAATCACACACAATTCTGATCTCCTGGGGAAGACTTGACCTTTAATATAATAAACTGTCTGTGGCATGAGACTGCCATTTGGGGGTTGACCTTGGTTGGCCTAGGGATAGATCTACCTTTTGAGCATTGTAACTAAAGTTGTGGACCACCACACTCTGTGTGACTGACTGCCTTTTGACAATTTGGGGTACTTGGGAACTACTATAAACTTTAAGCTCATGTTACAGTCACATCTTAATTGTTGCTTTATGTATAGATGAACAAGAGAACTGGACAACCCATGATCCATATCTACCTGGATAAGGAGACAGGAAAGCCTAAAGGTGACGCCACAGTGTCCTATGAAGATCCACCAACTGCCAAGGCTGCCGTGGAATGGTTTGATGGTAGGTTGTGCTCTTTGTCACTCTGGATTCTGCTCACTTAGGCATATTTAAGAACTTAGAACCGTTTCATGTGTCACCTTCCAAGAAAGAAAGTACTGTGCTAAAACACCATTTCTTTGGAGTCTAGAAACAGGAGGCATGTGCTTTCCCTTTTCCTGAGGGAATTCAGAAAGGGGGAATTTGAGAGCTGAAACAGTAAGATCCGCTCCAGGAGCACGTTGCTCACAGTGTGCCCTTCTATTGTTAAAGCTCACAGACGCTGGCCCTTGGTCAGGATAGTGCTTTCTTTCTTATGTGTTTGAGTGCATAGCCACCACGCCTCCGCTTCGGGTACTTCTCTGAGCATACCATAGTAAGGGCAGAAACCCCTTCCAAAGACACACAGCAGGAATGGAGGCACCATGAGAGTGGTGTGCTAGACAAGTGCTCTGCCACTGAGTTTGATCCCTGGGCCTTTGATGTTCTTTTGGTTTTTGTTTGGTTGGTTTTTGTTTTTTCTGAGACAGGGTTTTTCTGTATAACCCTGGCTGTCCTGGAACTCACTCTGTAGACCAGGCTGGCCTCGAACTCAGAAGTCCGCCTGCCTCTGCCTGGTTGCAGAGGTGGCCACCACGCCCGGCTGATGTTTTTTAAGTGAAGATTTCATTATGTGGGCAGGCTGATTTTAAACCTGACAGTCCTGCAGAATTCTATAATTACAGGAATGTAGTTTTAACATCTTTTGTTCTCATCTCAGCAGTGAAGTTTTGTTTGTTTCATTTTCTTTCTGCTTGTAAGACAGAAGAATCTCATGTAGTCCAGGCAGACTCAAACTCCATCTGTAGCTAGTACTGACCTTTGAGCTTCCTGATCCCCTAGTCTACCGCTGCTTCCCAAATGTGGAGATTATAGTCCTAGGCTAATTGGCTGCCGTGCTCGGTTTTATGTAGTGCTGGGGATTGAACCCAAGCCTTTGGCCATGTTAAGCAAGCCTACCAACTGTGATACTTTCCCAGCCGGACCAGGAAAGAGCCTAGAGGTTGTGAGGGGGCAGGTTTCATGCTTCGGGAAGTCTGGAGTTGAGTAAGGTGGAGTCTGCTGAAAAGTGACTGCTCGGAGAGGGATGGTTGGAGTGTGAGGATCACTGATGCTCTATAATCTTTTTCCAGGGAAAGATTTTCAAGGAAGCAAACTTAAAGTTTCTCTTGCCCGAAAGAAGCCTCCAATGAACAGCATGCGGGGAGGCATGCCACCTCGTGAGGGCAGAGGGATGCCACCACCACTTCGTGGAGGTATTGGGCACTTTGTTTTAGCTATTTTGGTGTTATGTTAAACAGGGTTGGGTTGAGTTGGTTTTGGTTTTTCCCTTGAGAAATTTAGTTGAATAATAAACAAAAGGTATATAAAATTGATACTAGACCATTGAAAGCCAACACTGCAGTAATATGGGTTAACTAGTTAGAGGGAGTGGAAGCTCTAGAGAACATCTGCCTAGATGTCAATTTCCTTCAATGAAAATGCCATAGTTGGAGGCTACATGAAATGACACAGAAAGAATAGTGTGTGGACAGCACTGTGAGCTTACAGGAGAAGGCACCATGACAAAGCTGCTATAGAGAGGTGATGGACTGTTTGTTATTGCAGGTCCTGGTGGCCCAGGAGGCCCTGGAGGACCCATGGGTCGCATGGGAGGCCGTGGAGGAGACAGAGGAGGCTTCCCTCCAAGAGGGCCCCGAGGCTCCAGAGGAAACCCCTCTGGAGGAGGAAATGTCCAGCACCGAGCTGGAGACTGGCAGTGTCCCAATCCGTATGTACTTCAGATTGCGTGCTAGTGATGACACCCTCTTCCCACTCTGGGACAGGACTGGGGGTGAGGTGGGACTCAGCACTCTGACTGCTTCTGGAGGTTCAGGACTGCCTGTCTGCGGATCCTTGTGCTTTGTGCCTGAAACTCCATAACTGTGTAGAGTGTGATATGAATCTCTCCACCTTTCTCAGTTCTCTTGGTGATTTCTATTGTGATATAACTTTATTCAGGGGCTGTGGAAACCAGAACTTCGCTTGGAGAACAGAATGCAACCAGTGTAAGGCCCCTAAGCCCGAGGGCTTCCTCCCGCCACCCTTTCCACCTCCGGGTAGGTACAGGTTTTCTGGAGCACTTCAGCTTCCTGGTGATTGAATAGTGTCTGCTCTAGGAGAAGGATTAGCAGATCTACCACAGCATGTCTTCGGAGTCTCGGCTTTTACTCCTGACTCACCTGTCACTCTTGTCTCTGCCTTAGGTGGTGATCGTGGACGAGGTGGCCCTGGTGGCATGCGAGGAGGAAGAGGAGGACTCATGGACCGTGGTGGTCCTGGGGGAATGTTCAGAGGTGGCAGAGGTGGAGACAGAGGAGGCTTCCGAGGTGGCCGTGGAATGGACCGAGGTGGCTTTGGTGGAGGAAGACGAGGTGGTCCTGGGGGGCCTCCTGGACCTTTAATGGAACAGATGGGAGGAAGAAGAGGCGGCCGTGGAGGACCTGGGAAAATGGATAAGTATGTGGTGGGAGAGCACTGCCCCTTCCCAACCTTTGCTGCAGTGAGTCCTGGTGTGCCTGGGGTCTCTGACAGGGTTTTCTGTCCTTTCTCATTCTGACCAAAGGGTCCCTTTGCTTTGCAGAGGCGAGCACCGTCAGGAACGCAGAGACCGGCCCTACTAGAGACCTGCAGAGCTGCATTGACGACCAGATTTATTTTTTAAACCAGAAAATGTTTTAAATTTATAATTCCATATTTATAATGTTGGCAACAACATTATGATTATTCCTTGTCTGTACTTTAGTATTTTCACCATTTGTGAAGAAACATTAAAACAAGTTAAATAGTAGTGTGCTGAGTTTTTTTTGTTGTTGTTGTTTTTGGATTTGTTTTGTTCTTTTTTTTTTTTTTTTTTTTTTTCCTTTTTAAGATGGTTGTTTTAAGACTTAACAATGGGAACCCCTTGTGAGCATGCTCAGTATCATTGTGGAGAACCAAGAGGGCCTCTAATTGTAACAATGTTCATGGTTGTGATTTTTTTTTTTAAATAAAATTCCAAATGTTTATAAACTGTCATCCTTCTCCTCTGTTCTGCAATCTCATGTATGTCCAGTTCTTTCCAGCCCTCATTGGATGGGAGCAGAAACTTGTGATGCCCTCGAAGATGCCCACTGGCCATGTGTCTCCACCTTAGGCACTGAGCTGCCCACTGGAAACCTGTGCTCTCATCTCCAGCTCTTGGCTTTACTGGGTCATTTGTTCCCTTCCAGAAGACTCTGAGAGGACTTTCATCATTCTAACTCCCACTGTCTGAATACACAGGATTGCCCTGTGCCTTTGCTGGGACAGCAGACCTGACTGTGTCCTCTGCAGTGCCAAGTGGTCACTCTTACTCCTTTGCTGCCTTCTTCCTGACTTCAAAATGGGGCTTTCCCACCCAGCTCATTTATTTATTTGTTTTTTTTGAGACAGGGTTTCTCTGTGTAGCCCTGGCTATCCTTGAACTCAGAGATCTGCCTGCTTCTGCCTCCCAAGTGCTGGGATTAAAGGCATGGGCTACCACTGTCCAGTTTATTTTTTTGTTTTTTAAGAGGGCTTTTCTTTGTAATCTCTGTTGTCCTGGAACTTGCTCTGTAGACAGGTTAGCCTCACAGAGTGAGGTCTCTGTTGTCCTGGAACTTGCTCTGTAGACAGGTTAGCCTCACAGAGTGAGGTCACCACCCTGACCCCACCCTGTGCTTTTAACTCAATTGGCACCCTTCTTCCAAGAGCTGCCTCTGCTTCAGTATGCCAGGAAGTAGGGCTTGGTTCTGTCACAGCAAGTAACCATTAATACCCCACACCAGCCTCCATCTTAGTTTATCTGTCCATTTCTAGAAATTATAAGGCTATGACCACCCACAAAGAAACTTGACTCCCTTTTCCCATCCTTTCAGAGGCCAGAGCACTTTCAGGACACTGGCTACAAGACCTTCATTGGTTCCCCAGCATGCCTGAGTGAACTCTCAAGACCTCTGATCTCACCACAGCCCTGCTCTTTTATCACTGCAATCAAGCCCCACAGGACAGTGCCATCTACACAGTTGTGGGGCCTAAAGTCATTGCCACCAGGCTTCTACCAGACACTATGTCAAATGTCCTTACATGTTAACTCCAAACACCTGCTTGGAGAGAGGTCAAAGAACTTGCGCATACTCGAGTGTGGTAGTGCACACTTGATTCCCAGCACTCAGGAGATTGCAAATAGGATTGCAAAATTGAGGTCACAGACTTCCAAATACTGAGAACTGGAGCACTTGCCTACGGGTGGATCAGTGCTTGATCGCCCAGGCAGTGTAGAAGCCATCCTAAGGCTGGTGGATGCCTTGAGGGAGGGAAAGGACGACAGCAAATAAAATTGAAAGCATAGTTTTATGGCCCCACAGCACAGGTCTTATGTGGGAAGAGGTTCGCTGAGTGCCCCTCTTGAGTACAATCAGGGTCCAGGGCAACATTTGGCCACCCTGCCATCTCATTCTGCCTTGTAGGGTGTGGGGGCAACACTCGAGTGGACTGTGTTGAGCCTTCTGCTTTGTTCTGGCAGGGCACTGGACAGAGTCATCTGTCCACAGCTAACAGCATTCTGAAACTTGTGAATTTTTGATAGGTCCTAGTCTGGGCTCTACTCACATGCAAATAGTTGTCTCTGCTCTTTATCTTGGATCTGTAAGTATCCAGGATTCTTGTTACATCAGTGAGGTCTGCACTACTGTCATGTCAGGAAATCCCATGTTAGAGGCTACAGTATGGAATAAGACTCAGACAGGCCCCAGATCAAGGGACTTCGTTACTCTTCAGTAGTAGTAGTAGACATGTCTCCATCACCAGGCCACACTGAGTAGAACTAACAGTACTATTTTGACAATGATGTGATAACTACAGTTCTATCTTACAGATGAAGTCACTGAGGCTTAGGGAGGTTAAGCATTCTGTGTAAGAGTTTCAAGATTGAAATATTCTAACCCATCCTTTATGGAAGCTCTTTAAAAAGGAAAGTAGACAACTCAAAATGGCTTCAGGAAGTCCCTGGAACAGACCAGATTAACTAGGCCCCAACTTGACAGGATAAGTAAAGCCAAGCTGCAAAGAAAACTCTCAGACAAGCCAAGTTTTTTTTTTTTTTTTTTTTTTTTTTTTCTTCGAGACAGGGTTTCTCAGTGTAGCCCTGGCTGTCCTGGAACTCACTCTGTAGACCAGGCTGGCCTCGAACTCAGAAATCCGCCTGTCTCTGCCTCCCAAGTGCTGGGATTAAAAGCGTGCACCACCACCACCCGGCTTCAAGCCAAGTTTTAAAGGAGACTCTTTTGCTTGTTTTTTTGTTTGTTTGTTTTAAGTATTTCCTATTTATTTTTATATGTAAGTACACTGTAGCTGTCTTCAGACACACTAGGTGAGGGCATCAGATGTCATTAAGGATGGTTGTAAGCCACCTTGTGGTTGCTGGGATTTGAACTCAGGATCTTTGGAAGAGCAGTCAGTGCTCTTAACCACTGAGCCATCTCTCCAGCCCCATTTTTGTTTTTTTGTTGTTGTGGTTTTGTTTTGTTTTGTTTTATTTTTGAGACAGGGACGGTCTCTGTACTGGCTATTTTTGTGTCAACTTGACACAGCTGGAGTTATCACAGAGAAAGGAGCTTCAGTTGAGGAAATGCCTCCATGAGATCCAACTGTAAGGCATTTTCTCAATTAGTGATCAAGGGGGAACGGCCCCTTGTAGGTGGGACCATCTCTGGCCTGGTAGTCTTGGGTTCTATAAGAGTAGGCTGAGCAAGCCAGGGGAGGCAAGCCAGTAAAGAACATCCCTCCATGGCCTCTGCATCAGCTCCTGCTCCCTGACCTGTTTGAGTTCCAGTCCTGACTTCCTTTGGTGATGAACAGCAGCATGGAAGAGTAAGCTGAATAAACCCTTTCCTCCCCAACTTGCTTCTTGGTCATGATGTTTGTGCAGGAATAGAAACCCTGACTAAGACAAATTGGTACCAGCAGAGTGGGGTATTCCTGTGACAACCTGACCATGTTTTGGGGAGGACTGTGGAAGGACTTTGGAACTTTGGGCTTGAAGATCCATTCCTTGTTAAGAGCTCTGTCAGATGTGTAGGAGCTTGGAAGATAATGCTGAGAACAGTGCAGAAGATGGAGGCCTGGTTTGTGAAATTTCAGAGGGAAAATTAAAGACTCTCTTCAGGGCCATTGCTGTTTTTATTGTGAAGATTTTGTAGTTCTGGTTAGCTGGGGCTGAAGAATCAGCTGTGATTAACAAGATACCAGAACTACTAAAGCAAAAACTTTGCATTACTGGGACTATTGATGCTGGTTAGCTGGAGCTAAGAAATTAGCGGTGATTAAGAAGAGACCAGCATCGTTGAGGTGACATCTTCTGGGAAGTGTTTTCTGAAAGCACAAAGAGGCTGTGTTCCAGAGATAGGCAAGGTTGTACTCCTTCTGCAGTGGGACTTGGTAATGTGTAAGGGTCACCCAGGTGGTACTGGTTTTGAAGGCATGAAGGGGTCACGCAGAGCAGCTGAGGCTCGGCACTGTGAGAGGCCATGGAAGGCCATTGGTGAAGGTGCAGCCCCAGTTGTAATTGAAGGCCCAGGACTGAAGGGGTCATGCAGTGTTTTGGAGATGCCAGTACCACGAGATGACCACCAAGAGCAGCAGCAGCAGTGGAGTACAGGCATCTGGAACCCAGAGGACGACGTGTGTGCTACAAAGGGCATGGCTGGAGAAGTGACCCAAGCCCTTGGAGGAGCCCAGAAGATCATGAGTTGGATCCCAGATGTTGGACAGTTGGAGATTGATTTTTGCTTTGATTGTGACTGTGCTCTGATATTTTCCCTCTTGAAGGAAGAAACTGTTCTAGTGGAGCCCACAGTTAAGAGACTTTTAATTGTAAAAAGACTTTGGATTTTAAAAGAGATGGATATTTTAAAGAGATTGAAAATTTAAGAATATGTAAAGACTGTGGGACTTTTAAAGTTATTTAGATCTTGGGGATGAATAAGAATGTAAGGGTTGAGGCTTACTAGTGATGTGTTTGTGTGTCAAGTTGACAAGGGGTCAATTGTACTGGCTATTTTTGTGTCAATTGACACAGCTGGAGTTATCACAGAGAAAGGAGCTTCAGTTGAGGAAATACCTCCATGAGATCCAACTGTAAGGCATTTTCTCAATTAGTGATCAAGGGGGAAAGGCCCCTGTGGGTGGGACCATCCCTGGGCTGGTAGTCTTGGGTTCTATAAGAGTAGGCTGAGCAAGCCAGGGGAGGCAAGCCAGTAAAGAACATCCCTCCATGGCCTCTGCATCAGCTCCTGCTCCCTGACCTGTCTGAGTTCCAGTCCTGACTTCCTTTGGTGATGAACAGCAGCATGGAAGTGTAAGCCAAATAAACCCTTTCCTCCCCAACTTGCTTCTTGGTCATGATGCTTGTGCAGGAATAGAAACCCTGACTAAGACAGTCTCTCTGTGTAGCCCTGGCTGTCCTAGAACTCACTCTGTAGACCAGGCTGGCCTCAAACTCAGAAATCCTCCTGACTCTGCCTCCCAAGTGAAAGGAGACTCGAGACCAGAGCAGCTGCCTGGAAGAGAGGTTTAGACCAACTGAGGCACCTAGAAAGGACATTCCAGAACCTGTTGAGCTGCCTGCAGGCTATGATCAGGTTCCCATCTTTGGGAGCTGTCACTCACGCTTGGGTGGGCCTTTGGTGATGCTGCTGTTTGAGTCATGTCTGTTTTTGTAAGTAACTCCAATAAAAATTGGGCTTTTGTGGTATCAGTTCTTTGGTCTGTTGTAGGTTCCCTATCAGGAGTGCACAGACTTGTGTGTGACATCTCTCCCAGGAAGTTTGTCAGAAAACACTGGTGGCCAAAAGAGCTTAGATTCAGTCTTCTATGTCCAGAACACTGAAGCACAGTGAGGTGGCTATAAGTAGGGGTCAAATTCCTGCAGAGCTGCTGGTGGCAATGGTACCCTACCCCCCCCCCCAGTCCTCAGCTTCCCTAGATCTACAAAACTATCATATGAGGCTGGATAAGGGAACCTGCCACCATGCCACAATACCCAGGATCCCACATGGTGAAAGGCAGAACAAACTCCCAAAAGTTTGCCTTGCCTACATACCTTGACACAGACACACACAGAGACACACTCACTAAACAGATGTAATAAAAAGAATCAGTGTATCAGATTATTTTGAAGATGATTGCTGGGTATGACGGTTCATTACTGCTTGTTTCAGGACAGGTCATTTCTCAATTCCTTCACTTAGAATTCAGTCTCCATAGCCAATTCTTCAGGACTTCACTCCCTGCTAGGTGTTATTTAACAACCCCGTGTCCACAATGCTCACCCCCAAACCTGGGATTTCTCCCTCATCTATACTCACACATTCACCTTACTAACATACATCATCAGTTTTCAACAGGCAGTCAAGATCCAGCATCCCCTCTCACCATTCCAACCTAAACCACTTGACTCCCTCAGAGGCTTCCCTGACCCTGCTCACAACAGCAGTTACAGAGCCCTTATGACTGCTAATCAGCCTCTCCTGCTCTAAATTCCTTCTTAGAGAGAGGTCTGTGATCCCAACAGAGAGAGCATGTGATGAGTTCAAAGCCAGCTCAGGCTACATAGCAGAACTCTGTAAAAGTAATGACATGGTCGAACATTCCTTTAATCCCAGCACTCAGGAGGCAGAGACAGGCAGATCTCTATGATTTTTGAGGCCAGCCTGGTCTATATAGGGAGTTCCAGGCCAGCCTGGTCTACATAGTGAGATCCTGCCTCAAAACCACAACAAACTCCAACAATAATAATTTAATAGTAATTAACAAATAAACCTCTCTTCCATGACCTTTGACATGCACGGTCCACAAGGCCCTAATGTTTCACCACTCCAGCCTTGCAAACGTACCCATTTTTCTTTCTTTCCTTCTTCCTTTCCTTTTTTTGAGATAGGCTTCCTCAGTGTGAAAAACTTTCCCTCTAGATGTCTCTCAGCTTCCTCCGTCGCCTCCTTCCTTGATCTGAGTTAAAATTAAGTCTTTACACACACACACACATACACACACACACACACACACACACACACACACACACACACACACACACACACACACCCCTCCACAGATTCTAGTCTCTCTCAGCATCTCCTCTCTCGGGCGACAGTAGGGGGCAGGATTCCCTAGATCTTCCAGGCTCCTCCTAAGGCGTGTAGTTGCCCCTGCCACACCCCCTCTTTTAACCTAACCCGCAGCCACCTTCGGATCCCTGAGCCTCCTCGTCCTTGTACCTTAAGCTAATATCCCTGGGCCGTCCTGCAGGAAGAGCACCCAGTTATCTGGCTTGCAGAGGTCCACCCGGGACGGAGGTGACTCTGCAGTCCCCGGCCCCTATCGCTTCCGGGGAGGCCACTGCCACGGGGGAAGGACAGCTGAAAGGATCTGAACCCCGCCTAGGAAGACCCAGACGCGGAGTTAAAGGTCGGGGTGGGGGGTGAGGTGGGGGGTGACGCCTCGGGGCCTAAGGCCCGAGAAAGGCACGGCCCCTTTAAGAGGCCGGCTCCGCCCCTTCCTGGCCGGATCCAAATTCCAGGGGGGCGGGGCAGAGCGGACGCCTGGAAGCAGCGATCTCGGGCGGCGCCTGTGTGCGGCGGCGCGGCCCGGCTCCGGCCCCGCCGGGGCGATGCTCCCCGGGGCGGCGGGGTGAGCCAGGTGAGCGCGGGGACCCCCAGGAGCCCTAGCCAGAGTGCCTGGAGGTGGGCCGGGCGGTGCGGGCTCTCTGCTTCCCAGGGCTGTGTGACCCTGACTGGGCACGCACCCTCTCTGGACCAGGCCTCGAGCACTGCGGAGGCTCGCGGGGGCCGTTCGGAGTCCCGGCCTTTCAGGCACCAGCTCGGGCGGCTTTTCGCAGCAGGAATCCGGCCTGCCTGGGCGACCCGATTCCTCCACCCACTGCTCTGCGACCTTCGGCGAATGCCTGCCCTTACTGCGCCTCAGTTTCCTCGTCTGTAGAATGGAGACGCGGTCGCCGCTCAGCCTGTGGCGCGGCCCTTAGCGGAGAGGAGAGGGAAAGGCGGGACTTCGTGCAGGTTATGGGCTGAGCAATGGAAACAGTCCCTCCGTGGTTCTGGGCGAGGCTCCTCTCCTGTCCCTCCCTGCCCACATGTCTTCATGTTTTTAAATGGCATTTCTTCCTCGTGGGTGCCAACTTGTCCCCAGCCACCCTCTCCCGACCAGCCAGACAGCAAACATAAACACTACGATGGTGTAAATGTTACTGAGTCCCTTAAAGCAGGTCATGGCACCGTGAGAACAATGAGGTGCTACGTTTGCTTGTTCACAGCTTGCTCTTAAACTTAGCGTCTCCCCTGAGTGGCGGGCTGGGTAGAGGTGGCCCATTCTGAACCCTTGCGAGTCTTCACAGCAATCCTGACCTATGTCCCCACAGTGACTCCACTGGCCCTGGGCATGGCGAACCCAGTGGCGGGCATCGCAGGCTCTGCCGCCAAGAGTGTGCGACCCTTCCGATCCAGTGAGGCCTATGTGGAAGCCATGAAGGAAGACCTGGCCGATTGGCTCAATGCTTTGTACAGTCTAGGTCTCCCTGGCAGTGGCGATGGCTTCCTCACGGGGCTGGCCACAGGCACAACCCTGTGCCAACATGCCAACGCTGTCACCGAGGCTGCCCGGGCTCTGGCTGCTGCCCGTCCAACCCGAGGTGTGGCCTTCCAGGCACACAGTGTGGCGCCTGGCTCCTTCATGGCCCGAGACAACGTGGCCTCTTTCATCGGCTGGTGCCGGGCTGAGCTGGGCGTGCCTGAAGTGCTCATGTTTGAGACAGAGGACCTGGTGCTACGCAAGAACGAGAAGAGCGTGGTGCTCTGCCTGCTGGAGGTTGCCCGGCGTGGGGCGCGCCTCGGCCTGCTTGCCCCGAGGCTGGTACAGTTTGAGCAGGAGATCGAGCGGGAGCTTCGAGCTACCCCTCAGGTCTCCAGCGTCCCTGCTGCTGAAGAGGATGTCACTGAAATTGCCACTGTACCAGGGGTTCCCACCCGCACAGCCCGCATGACGCCCAATGACCTTCGAAACCTTGATGAGCTGGTGAGTCTTCTGATATCCACATTGGGTGCCCCCTACCCCCCCCCATCAGGGGACCAGATGGCAGAGCTAATACCTACCCCAACCCTGAGCCTCCAGGGGCCCATTCTCAGCAGCCTGCCCCACTAAAAGTACATATGTTGACTGCCAAGTGTGTACCTGGCCACAAAGAAATAAGCCCAGAGAAGCAGAGGTCCTGAGTGAGGCCACACAGCTCAGGTGGGTCTGAGCGCGCTCCTTCATTTGGAGGACTGTGACTTGTGAACCTTTTGGCACACAGGTGCTAGGCAGATGCATTGGCAGCCTCAGACCTGGGGCTCAGTGGCTGCTACCCGGGCTTGAGGCTATATATGTAGGAAGCTCTTGGCAAGAAGCCTGGTACACAAGGAGGGTCTGGGAAGATACCAACCCTGGTGCCCTGATAGGGAGCGAGCCTGGCCCCGCTACCACTGCCTGGGAACAGGAAGTGCGCTTGGGAGCACAGGAGGTACAGACCCCAGCTCCCTCCGCCTTTCCCAAGACCGCTGTGTCCCTGACACCCCCGCAACTGGGCCAAGAGTTTCTTTCTTATCAGGAGCTTAGGACTATGGTGTGCCTGCCCAAGTCAGGCATCCGATGGTTGTGGGCAGAATGGTGGCCCGATCTCCACCCACCCCCAGCCTCCACCCCCCCCCCCAACCCAGCTCACTCCCTCTGGCACCGGGCTGACGTGGGTAGGGGGAGGGTAGGCTTCCCACATAGCCAACCTGACATCTCCTGCCTCCATTGACAAGTATGCAGTAGTGTGCCTGTTGGTGTGCGTGTCCAACGTGGTACCCTCTGATTGCAATGTTCAGCTGGGAGCATGGCCCCTGCACTCATCTCGCACCTTCCGGTCCAGACTGTGGGCCTCACCAGTGTGAAGATGTTATGAATGGCTCCAGAGCTCTGGTGGGCTTAAGGCCTTTCAGAGTGTTTCTTCCAGGAGATAGGCCTTGGCCTCTCCTCTTCTTCTCAGAGCCCCCACTGTGATCAGGCAAAAGGTCCTGTGTAGGCTGGAATAGTTACTTCCTCCTGGCCCACAGCTGCTTGCTAAACCCCAGGAGGGATTTGACCCCTGACCTTGAGCCCGCTCTTCTCTGCCTTCAGGTAAGGGAGATCCTCGGCAGGTGCACCTGCCCGGACCAGTTTCCCATGATCAAGGTCTCCGAGGGGAAGTACCGAGTGGGAGACTCCAGCTTGCTCATCTTCGTGAGGGTAAGTGGGGGAGGAGAAGCCCAGGCCAGCACCTCAGGGGTGGCCAAGGAGGCCCGCAGTGACCTGCCCCTCGGCCCATAGGTGCTGAGGAGTCACGTGATGGTGCGAGTGGGGGGCGGCTGGGACACACTGGAGCACTACCTAGACAAGCATGACCCTTGCCGCTGCTCGTCTTCTAGTAAGTGCCTGGTGGGGGTGTGGGCCACAAGCAGAGAGGGGCCGGTTTCTAAGGTGTTGCCCCTCACTTGCTCTATCCATTCCCACAGCCCACCGTCTGCCCCAGCAGAGGGCCGGGACTTTCTCCCCGCAGAGGGGATCACCCACTCCTAGCCCCCGCCCCGGTAGCCCAGTCCCTGGGAGTGAGCGCCGGAGCTCTCGGCCCGAAGTAACCCCCATCAGCCTGCGAGGCACAAAGGAGGGGCCTGAGACCCCGCTCAGGTGAGAGGTTGGAGGATCGATCACCTCCGGAGCACCAAGGGCTGGTGGGGGTGGGGCGTCCGCCTGGGCGCGATGACTCACACCCTGGGAAAAGTTCCCGTGCGTGGGGGCGGTACCGGCTTTCCATCTCCATGGCAACCCAGACAAACCAACAACACAGCTGGGGCGGGCTCCCGGCGGTGGCTGATCCTACCCTGGCTTCGGAAGCCAAGGGCGGGAAGTCGCGGCCTCAGCCTGGACGCTCACTTGTGCCTGGAAGTCCCCTGGCAGAGCCCGAGCCTCACCAGCTCGCTCCACCCGCGCCAGTGATACACATCTCTCTCACACCCCACCTCAGGCCCCGCGATCAGCTGCCCCCCCTTCCCCGCTCCCGCCGCTACTCTGGGGACAGTGACTCCTCAGCCTCCTCTGCTCAGAGCGGCCCCATGGGTGCCCGCAGCGACGATTCAGCCACTGGCTCCCGGAGGGAGCGGCCCAGCCACCGGCCGACCTCCGGTCTTCCCGCCTCCCCGAGACGGCCGACCGCGCCTCGCAGCCAGTCTCGAGACCGGCTGGACCGGGGACGGCCCCGCGTGGCCCCAGGAGGCCGAGGCGCTCAGCTATCGACCTCCAGCCCAGCACGGCGCACCCGCAGCCAGAGCCGCGAGGAACAGGCGGTACTGATGGTGCGCAGGGACCGAGACGGCCAGCACTCGTGGGTGGCCCGGGGCAGGGGTGGCGGGGGGTCAGGAGGTTCTGGGAGGAGTACTCCGCACACTCCTCGTGCCCTCAGCCCTGCAGCACCCCGGCCTTCCAGGGGCCCCAGTCCAGGCCCAGAGCTGGCTGCCACACCTGCCAGCATCTTCCGCACGCCCCTGCAGCTTGACCCACAGCAGGAGCAGCAGCTGTTCAGGCGCCTGGAAGAGGAATTCTTAGCCAATGCCCGCGCCTTGGAGGCTGCTGCCAGCCATACCCCCATGGGATCTGCCCCTGACCCTCCAGCTCCGGACTCTGCTTACTGTTCATCCAGCTCCTCGTCTTCATCACTCAGTGTCCTGGGTGGCAAATGTGGCCAACCTGGGGAATCAGGCCGCACAGCCAATGGGCTGCCTGGGCCCCGCAGCCAAGCTCTGTCCAGTTCTTCCGATGAGGGCAGCCCCTACCTTGCTGTAGGAGGGGCACTGGATGCAACCAGGAGCTCTTTGGCTGGCCCAGAACCCTCACTGACCTGGGCAAGGGGGCGGATGGACACACAACCAGACCGTAAACCCTCACGCATACCCACACCTCGGGGACCCCGCCGCCCATCGGGACCCATAGAGCTCGGGGCTTGGCATGCCCTACATTCGGTCACCCCAAGGACCGAGCCAGATTCTTCAATGTGATGGACCGGCTTAGCTGCACCCACACCCCATTCCATTTTCTTTGTGGCCTTAACCTACCCTTTACATCAGGGACCCCCCTTCCATCTCGAGCACCAGACCTCATGGGACCAGACCCCACGGGACTACATGGCACAATGGGACACCTGTTGTACATTCCGGTTTGGGGGATGAGCATTGCTATTTAATTACTAATATTATTGAATGCCTTAGAGGAGACCGGGCCAGCCCGGTGTCCAGAGGACCTGTGGTCCAGTAAGCAGAACCTCTGACAGTAAAGTATTGCTCCAGCTCCTGTTTTTGGGGGACCGAGCCTTCATTATATGTTGGGATTCTAGAGTTAACTGCCTAGAGGCCAGACCTCAATGCTCTGGACCTGCATATTCCAGAACAAGAAACCCTTAAATTGTGCATTTACGGTTTTTGCATTTGTTTTTATTACCTGGTTAGGCATGGCTTTAAAGGTGTCTCCAGTAGCCAGTCCAGCCGTGGAGAGGTAGAGGCAGGTGGATCTATGTAGTTCAATATGAGCATGAGCGCTAGAAGCTGGACAAATGCCTCTGATCACATTCATAGTTAAGTCCTTTCCATCTGTGCTTATGACCCAATAAGGTCTCAGGTAAAAGTGATCTGTCCAATGATTGGGAGTTAGCTGGGTCCAATCAAGATCAAAGAAAAGTCCGAGGGCCAGGAGTCTGGGTGGGAGCCTGCTTTCACGAGATTTCCCTGTCCAATCTGATCACATGAGGCTGCAGCGCGCTGGGTGCAGCGCCCCCTGCAGGCGGAGGGTCGGATGTGCAGGACGTGTGCGCACCAAAGCACAACGCAGAAGCTCTCGGAAGAGACGCAGCACGTGCCAATTATATTTGGCGGAACACTCGAGGTAGCCACAGCGCCAGCCCCTACGAACTAGAGTGGCCAGTGCACGGCGAGGTCCGAAGCGCAGCCGCTGACGGTCCCGCTTGTTGCCTACCACCAAGATGGGTGCCTCTGGCGCTCCCGCCGGCCTGGAGGCCCGATGGAGATGAGAGACGCAGTGCTGGAGACTCCATGGCCAGAGGAACCCACCCCATGTGTACAAATGAAGGCGAGTCCCCTGCTATGGCAGACACACGCACACCCCGGTGTGCTAAGTGTCTCATACAGCAAGAGACCTTCAAGTGGGCACAAAGTATGATCCAGAAACACCCAGGCCATAACTACCCGCTCCCCTAGCAAGACCTCCACCTCCAGTCATGCCCTCACCTGTTTTCTGCTATACGCTGCCTCAGGGCTTTAACATAATCGAAACTGTCGGGGCTGCAGATGTCGTAGACCAGCACAAAGGCGTCTGTGTCCTGCAAGCTCCAGTCTTTAGGGTCCGGCCACACCTAGAGGGTAGAGGCTGGGGTTTACAGCAGACCCTCCCACTCCAATTCACCCTCATTCCCCATCGCCTCCCAACAATACTCCGGACGGGACGCGCCCTCCCACAGACCAGATTTCCCAGCCGTGCTTGGATCTTGTCAGTCCTTAGCCCTCCTACTTCCTGGGATGCTCCTACTATGCTCTTACACTGCCTCAGAGCCTGGGATCTGCCGTCCACCGGCTGACAGATGGTAACTGACTGTCCCGGTGCAGCTGTACAGGTGAAGCCTCTGGCTTGTCTCCTGCTGCTCTTTCCCCCTTGCAATATTCTTACAGCTTCTTTCACCAAAACTTCATTTAGCCTCCCAGGTGCTGCTCAAATGCCAGCCTTGAAATGCATGCAGCGCCAAAGACTGGGAGTCTGAGGGTGCAGTGGCCCCCTCTAGAAAGGGTACTCCTGTGTCTGGTCCAGTCTGTCACAGCGGCTCAGCTCAGCTCAGCTCAGGCTGTGCCACACACTGACCCAGACACCAGGCTAGGCAGGCACAGCCACAGGGCACCTACAGGTTAGCGCAGGAAGCTCGTATGCAAAATACCTAGACACACACACTGCAATCCCAGAACCGGCTCGGGCGCCCTGGGTCAGTACACGTGGACTCGCACCCCTGGCCCCCTCGAACCGCTACCTCAAGACTTCTGGGGCTTGAGCCGGGTCCAGCGACGTCACCATCGCGGATACTCAGGTCGTAGACCGCGCCGTCGAGCAGCACCGCGGGCCGGTAGAGGCGGGGACTGTCCGTGGGTCGGTGGCGCTCAGGATAGTCACCAAACAAGAATTGGCGGATGATGGCGGTCTTGCCCACTCCCGGAGCACCCAGAACAGCCACCCGCAGGCTGCCGCCCATGGCTGGCCCGCGCTCCCGCGCCCGGCACCGGGGAGCTTCATGAGCCCGTACTGCGCCTTGCTTGCCCGGCCCGGGATACCCGCATCGCGTCGCCTACAGCACCTCAGCCGCAAGAGGCCAGGCCGGAGGATCCAGCAGGCGGACGCACCCGCAGCTCCGCAGGGAGAGTGCACCCGGTGCGGTGCAGACCCGCCCCCACCTTCAGCTCCGTCCCCTTCTCGCTCCGGCGCCGGGAGCCGCCGCCCCAGTCGGCCGCGCGGGCGAGCAAGCGAGCGGGGCCTCCCCGAGGCGGCGATGAGGTAACCGTCCGCCCCGCCCCTCCCGGGGAGGGTCGCGGCTCAGTGACTGCCAGGCGGGTCGCCTTGTTAGAGCCTGGTTCCCCAGGTGGCAGTCAGCTTCCCTCAACCGTTTCAAAACCGAAGCCGCTGGGCGCCACCTCCCTGTTCCTCCAACACCGCTGGCTGCAACCTGGCTGTTGACCAAGCCCAGGCTCTTAGAATCAGGCCACTTGGGGTCAGACCCAGTCCTGGTTGAATGACCTTGGGCCAATCGTCGCATTGGACTTTTTGTCTGCATCCCGGTTGTCCACCAAAGGCCGATGGCTTCAAAGCTTCCTCCTGTTTTGTGAGACCCTGGGCACCAAATCTTTTTCTGGGCTCTCCCCTGGATCATCTTCGAACCGTAGCCTCAACCTGGGTACTCCTGGTTTAAGGGGGAAGAAACTGAGACCGGGGAGAGGTATCTCAAAGTGTGAAGGACACAGGGACTCTGTCCCGGGCCTGCGGGCCACTTTTCATTACACCTCCAAGGACAAACGGCCAGGAGAACACTGTTTCAAAGGACCAGCCCGGAGGCGGTGGGGAGTGGAGACAGAAGGATTTGAGCCCAGCACAGAAGTCTGCTCAGCAGCTCAGCCCCCAATCACTGCCTCAACAGGTTGGAGGTGAAGAAACAGATCCACGGGTCTGTCAGAGTCTGCACCATGCCCTCCTCCCTGGACAAGTTCGGAAGCTCCTCTGAGGGTTCGGAAAGTCTGGGTTTGCCCAACCTCCATCGGGCCCTCCAGTCTCCACACCCTGGAGGAGTTCCCAGGCCTCTGCCCTCCACCCAGGTACTGTGAAATGCATGCAGGCACCCGGCATTGAACAAGACTCTCACTCATTCAACGAATGCTGAACTGGAGCCAAAAGGAAAAAGAACTGTCTCCTCCCGCTTAGGAGAGAAGGCTTTAGAAATACTTAGATCCAGGCCTCTAAAGGCATTGACAATATGTCTACCTGGCCAGGAATTAAGTGGAAGAAAGGGCAGGAGAAACTAGCCCATCAAGGGGGAAGGAGGCACACCCTCCCGCGGGGAACAGGTGACAGTAGCTGGAGGGTGCTCCGTAACACAGATGTCTCTTCCTCTTCCCCAGGTAGACTTAGGGCCTGGTCTGATTTCACCTCCCCACCACCTCTCTCCCCACTTTCAGCCACTAGGGATATTCTAGGTCTTTAAATTCAGAGTAGCGACAGCTGGTTCCCCGCGCCCCCCCCCCCCCTGCTGAGATTCCCCTAGAATGACTTCTGTTCCATTTACAGGTTTCCAGGCTTCTGGGTTTGTGAGCTGCTTTTTGCTTCCAGAAACAGAAGGGAGTGGATAAACGCAGCCCCTTCCTCTTCTCCCACAGCAGGACAAGGCAGACACCTGCCTGACTGGTCTCTCGCTGGGGCTGCCCCAGAGAGACTTCAAAGCTTTTGAACAGTCTCATTTAGTATGCCTGGCTGACCTCAAAGTTTTAATCCTCCTGCACCAGTCCTTCGAGTACCTGGATTACATATGTGCAGCAGTATGCCTGACTCTCCCGTGCTGTGGAAGATGCCATCCCTGGAAGAGAGTTACCAACAGCAGATCCCACTCATCCAGGCTGCTGTGGTCCAGCCTTGAGCTGGGCCATCTGCCCCTCTGGGCTCTGTGGGATGCAGTGATTCTGCCTCAGGGGCTACTCCTGCCCCTGGGCCTCTGAGGAAAACAAACCCAAAGAAGCAGAAAGAGGAAGCAGGAGTCTGGGCTGCTTGACAGTGGGAGGTTGGGGGAGCGTTAAAGGATGGAGGGAGGCCCAGAGAAGGGTCTGAGGACACTGTCATGTCACTTAAGCTAAACCCTGAGAAACGAGGAGGAGGCTTCAGATGGCTTCAGAGGCTGGGTGGCAGCTGAACAGGTTCCTGGCTGGGGAGCAGGCTCTTCCTGCCCTTGCCTCTCAGGCAGCAATCTGGAGGTCACTCTCCATCTTCATAAAGTGACACATTTCAGATCTACCCTACTGACCTGCACCAACATAGCTTCTTCCTGGGTAGCTTGGCAGTCTTTCCCTGGAGCTCAGCACTGTACCAGCTCCAGGGGCTTTTTGCCCTGGGCTCTCCGAGGATACATGCTGACTTACCTGTTATCATGACACCAGTTGTCCCAGCACTTAGTCACCTCCCTGAGGTCTAGATGGGAGTCCTCTACTGCTCAGACACCTGGCATGAGGTTGTCATCATTACAACCACATCCCTGGTGGCCAGTCAGCTTCCTGAAGGGAAAATGGGATTTCACGGACATCAGGCACTGAGGTGAGGCCTTAGAGGTAGGAGCCCTCCTCCCAGAGCTATGTCATCTATGCAAACTGCTTATGCTCTCAGAGCCTCACCAAAAGGGACAGTAAACAGGCTGATGGTGGCAGCAGGGACCCCAGAGGATGCAGGACTGCAGAGCAAGGCCCTGTCACAAAATAAACAAGACAATGAGTTATTAAGCAATAGTCTGGACCTCACAGGGCTGTTGTGGGACTCAATGGGATAACACAAAGAGGAAACCTTTGAGGCTGGGGAAAGAAAATCTGTACAGAGAAAAGAATTTCATTTTATATGTAAATGTGGAGGCAAGACGGTGGCCGTGCGTGTAGACAGTAAGCAGGCACGTGTTCTCGCTCTGTCAGCTGTGAGGACCAGAGACACCCTGAATAGTAACAGGCACGCTCAGATCTAGGTCTCGGTAAGGGACTCTGTGTTCAATGATAGGAACCAGGCTCTTTGAGAAATGGCCAGCTGTAAGGTCAGGACAGGACAAACACAACTCAGAATGCCTAGGCAGCCAGGACAAAAGGGAAATGGCAAAACAAATAAATTAGCACAAGGATGTCGGGTCAGAGGACTGGTAGGACAGGAAAGTGCTCCTGCTGGCTGGAGCCAGTCCAGCCTCAGCACTGAGACATGGTAGCAGGAGACTTGCTCAGGTCCTAGGGCCCTGTAAGCCGAGTACAGTGGCGCCTGTAACCCTCACACAGCAGGCTGAGGCAAGGCGACCATGAGTTTGAGGGCTGTTTAGACTGTGGTGAGACCCTGTCTGCAAAGTAAAAAAACAAGGGCTGCCAGGAAGATGTCAGTCAGTCAGTAAAATGCATGCTCTACCCCACACAATAGCATACACACACACACACACACACACACACACACACACACACACACACGGACATGTACATGCATAACATACAATCAAACCTAGCACAAAAACTGATCCCAAGTCCAAACTGATAAAAAACGATGGGTGTCTCGGTCCACAGCACTTGCCTAGCAAGGGCCTCGATGTGTCCCTAGGTCTGGAGAGAGAAAGGAAAACTCAGGAGGCTGGGCATGGCGGTGACTCAGGCCTTGACTCTAGCACTGGGGAGGCAGAAGAAAGAGGAATTCCAGTTCCAGCCCAGCCTGGCTCTGCCGAAAAATCAGTCTCAGAGAGGAAGGGGAGGAGAAGGGACCCAGGAAAGCAGGAGAATTAGGGTGGGCACAAGGTTCCTGGTTAATCCCCAGTGAGGAAGAAACGAATAAATAATTTTTTTTTTTTTTTTTTTGGTTTTTCGAGACAGGGTTTCTCTGTGTAGCCCTGGCTGTCCTGGAACTCACTTTGTAGACCAGGCTGGCCTCGAACTCAGAAATCCACCTGCCTCTGCCTCCCAAGTGCTGGGATTAAAGGCGTGCACCACCACACCAGCAATGAATTTTATTTATGTATTATTTTAGCCCAAGTGTCATCCAGCCCTGACACTAAAACTCGTGACCCTCTAGTCTCCGCCTCCTGAAGCTGGAATTAAATGCACGTGACTGCATATAAGGAGCACTTCTTTCTCGCCTTCTGAGACATTCTCATTATATAACCTTGGCTGGCCTGGGACTCTGTAGACCAGGCTGGCCTTGAACTTGTGGAATCACCTTGCCCTCTGCATCCTGGGATCACCAGCATGTGTCACTGCATCTGGCCTTTACCAAACACATTCAGACTTATTTGTTTACTTATTTATGTGTATGTGTTGTGTGAGTACTGTAGAGACACCCGTGTTTGGCTTTTGGGTTTTTTGACAGGGTTTCTCTGTGTAGCCCTGGCTGGAATTCACTCTGTAGACAAGGCTGGTCTGGAACTCAAAGATCTGCCTGGCCCCGCCTCCTGAAGGCTGGGATTGAGGCATGCTCTGTCAAGACACATTTGGAAAAAGGCAGAAGATATGTGGTGAAGTTCCCTGGTGCCGGCTGGAAAGACAGTTGAGTGTATAGGAAAGTTCACACAGAACGAAAGCGCATGTCAGATCTGTGGGGAAGGGTGGATACTCAGATGTGGAATAGAGGCTCTGGGGAGCCATGAGGGGGAGGGAAAATTGGATTCCTACTTCATTCCTGCACAGGGCCAGATGGAGCAGGAGTGAAATGCAAAAGCTCTCAGCACAGAAGTACTAGAAAGAGATACAAGAGAGTTACATAAAAACTCAGAGATGGCTGCGAGTGCTGGCTGCTCTGGCAGAGGATGGGAACACCTAAGTTCCCAGCACCCACCGGGCAGCTCCTAAATTCCCAGCACCCACTGGGCAGCTCCTAAGCACCTGGAATTCCAGTTCCAGCAAATCCAACACCTTCTTCTGGCCTCCCTGATCATGCGCACCACACATGCACAGAAATAAGGAAGAAAGAGCCGGGTGTGCCTTTAACCCCAGCACTTGGGAGGCAGAGGCAGGCAGATTTCTGAGTTCGAGGCCAGCCTGGTCTACAGAGTGAGTTCCAGGACAGCCAGGGCTACACAGAGAAACCCTGATTCAAATCAAAAAAAAAAAAAAATTGACATGGAAGAAGAAAAGTTACAAAATGAGGAGAAGTGAAGACAAACAAATAGAAAGTAGCCAACAACCACCTAAAAGAAATAGGTAAAAAGTATAAAAATAGTTCCAGAGAAGAGCACTTGCCCAGAAATACTGGAATATAGGCCCATTTAAGATCCACTACTGAAGCCGGGCAAGGTAGCGCATGCCTTTAATCCCAGCACAGAGGCAGGGGCAGGTGGATCAAAAAACCAAAACCAAACCAAACCAAAACAAAACAAAACAAAACCAACCCACCAAGATCCACTACTGAGGCTAAAGCCACGGCGACACAGGGGTTAAGAGCGCCTGTTGTTCTTGCACAGGGTCCAATTTCAGCTCCCAGCGCCCACACGGTGCCTCACAACTGTCTGTAACTCCAGTTCCCAGGAACCCAGCATATGCTTCAAGCCTCCACAGTACCCACATGGTGCACATACACACATGCAAGCAAAACGCTTGTTCACATAAAGTAAAATGAGTACGTTTAAAACTGTTTCTAAACACGGTACCGCAGGGTGTGGTAGCATGTACCTGGAGTCTTAGCACTTGGCAGGTGGAGGCAGGAGGATCAGAAGTTCAGGTCCATCCTCAGCTACATAGTAACTTTGATGCTATGGAGACCCTGTCTCTCTGGCCGGGGGTAGAGGAGGTGCTGATGCTCAGGTCAAAGGTAAAGGCACGAGCGAGCTCCAAGCCTGAAGACTGAGTGTGGTTCACAGCACCCAAACGTAATAAAAACTTAATTTAAGAAAAAACCAAAAAAAAATAATTTAAGTAATTAAATGAAAACACAGCAAGATGGCATTCTTCACCTGCCAGTTTGGAATCCGCTGTGGTAGGAAGATGGTAGGAAGGTCTTGCAGCCCAGCAATTCCTATGTTCGGAGTTTTGTCTATCCGTGGTGCTCACTGCAGATGTGGCAATTTAACTGAATCTGGAATCAGCTGAGAGGCAAACCTCTGGGCACAGCTGTGAGGGTTCCCTTGACTAAACTGACTGAATGGAGGAGGCCTACCCTAAATGTGGGCAGCACCTCCCAGCAGCGCCGAGCTATGAAGAAGCAGGGATAGGAGCTTTTGCATTGTGCCTGCTCGCTTTGTCTCTAGCTGGTAAGTACGGGGCAGCCGCCCTTTGCCACCATCAGAACCCATTCTCCTCGACTTTCTAATGTGGACTGAAGACTAGACAGTGACTCTCCAGGAATCTAGGCCTTTAGCACCACGTTAGGCTGCTCAACATTAGTTTATGTGTATGGGTGCTTCGTCTGTGCACTACATTAGTGCCTGGTGACCACACAGGTCAGAAGAGGGCACCAGGTCCCCGGAACCTATCCTCACAGATAGTTGAAAGCTATCTGTGGGTGCTGGAGATCAAACCCGGGCCCTCTTCAGGAATAGCCAGTGCTCTTAGCTGAGTCGCCTCTCCAGCCCTTAAATCCTTTTTTTAATACTACTTTTTACATTTTATTAAATTTGATTTTATGTGCACTGGTGTTTCATCTGCATTCATGTCTGTGTGAAGGTGTCAGGTTCCCTGGACCTGGAGTTACAGACAGTTGTGAGCTGCCATGTGGATGCTGGGAATTGAACCCAGGTCCTCTGGAAGAACAGCCAGTGCTCTTAACCATTGGGTCATCTCTCCAGCCCCATCCCTAAATCCCTGGCTGTCCTGGAACTCACTATGTAGACCAAGCTGGCCTTGAACTCCCAGTTGTTGGGACTAAGGCATATGCCATCATGCCTGGCTCTAAATCCTTTTAGTATGTATTAATTCTATTAAGTGTTTCTCTAGAAAGCCCTAGTGTAGCTGTACTGGTGATACTGGTGCTACCTGGAGTACTATGCTGTCCATCTGAAGAAGGCACTGGGATGCCTCTGTAATGTATCAGTGATGGGAATATGGGTTTCATATGGTATGGGATAGTGCATTTCCTTTGTTGTGCAGGACTGTCCTGTGTCCAGCAGCCTCCACCTGGGGAGATCAGCTGTGCCCTTGGGAAAGAATCAACCCAGCTGGGCTGTCTCCATCTCTCCCAGAGGGAATGGCGGGAGCATGGGGGGGGGGGGGGATGCGGCCATCCCTGAGACTGTGGGAAAGAAAAGACCTCCAGTGTGGCTTTGTGCGGAGGAACACGCCACCCTGTAGGGAATCCATCACTTACGCTCTGTAAATTAACCCAGTACGTGCATTTATTGGTTCCCCAGATTGAATATAGGTGGAATTGTGCCCACTTGGTTTGTCTTGGGATCTTGGGAGACAGGATAGTAGGTGTTCTTTCCTTTGCCCAGGGATCTTTAGCAACACTATTTGTATGCAAAACAGGAAAATCAAGCCTGGGGGTGGAGTCTTCCTTTAATCCTAGCATGCGGAAGGCAGAGTCAGGCGATCTCTGTGAGTTCAAAGCCAGTTTGGTCTACATAGAGAGTTCCAGTCTATCCAGGGGTACACAGAGAGACTTTGTCTCAAGGAAAAGAAAAGAAAGCCAGACGGGATGGTGCATGCTTTTACTCCCAGCACCAGCGAGGCAGAGACTGGCCGGCCTTGAGTTTGAGGACAGCCTGGTCTACATAAAGAGTTCCAGGATAGCCAGGGCTACATAGTGACACTCTGTCTCAGAGAGAGAGAGAGAGAGAGAGAGAGAGAGAGAGAGAGAGAGAAGAGAGGAGAGAGGAGAGAGGAGAGAGGAGAGAGGAGAGGAAGGAAGAAAGGAAGGAAGGAAGGAAGGAAGGAAGGAAGGAAGGAAGGCAGGAAGTGACAGGCACTGGATAGCCATATCAGTTCTTCCCTTGGAGAGAGTAATAGTTTCTTTTTTCTTTTTTTTTTTCTTTTTTTTTCTTTTTTTTTAATTAATTAATTAATTAATTTCAGGTATGTGAGGAGTACACTGTTGCTGTCAGAAGAGGGCATCGCAGCCTGGTCTACAAAGTGAGTTCCAGGACAGCCAGGGCTACACAGAGAAACCCTGTCTCGAAAAACAAAAAAAAAAAAAAAAAAGAAGAGGGCATCGGACCCCCATTACAGATGGTTGTGAGCCACCATGTGGTTGCTGGGATTTGAACTCTGGACCTTCGGAAGAGCAGTCAGGTGCTCTTACCCACTGAGCCATCTCACCAGCCCCCCCTTTTCTTTCTTTTTAGCGCTGTATGAAACCCTGGTCATTGCATCCCAGTGCTCTCGTCCGCTTAGCCTCTACCCCCACCTCTCTTGCCCCAACCACAATCTCAGATGTAAACGTCATGTCATCCTCCCTCTACTGCGGGCACCTGGAGTAACTGTCCATATGTGCAGACACCATACCTACCCGCACTGTCCCAGTGGCCGTGGCAGTGTGTGGCAGGGAATGGCTGCAGCATCATGGGGACTCACAGAAGACAAGCCCATCCCTCATGTTCATCTGAGGACAGTGTCTGGCCTTGGAATCCTGAGGTGGGTCAATGTGTCTGCACTGCAGGGACCGAGCTCCAGACATCACTCTCCAGTAAGCAGCAGCAGAGATGAGCATTTACGCAGAAAGGAGGTGCTGACTTCAAATCCCAGCATGAGAAACCGAGAGAAAGTCATGGCGGCAATGTGCCAGCATGCTCGTGCTCAGATGTGGCCATTTGTTAGAGGGTTCTTCAGGGTTTGTTTGGAGACCTGAGTGTTTGACTCCTGGAAGAAACTCAAATCATACTGGGCACTGTGGCACAGGCCTGTAAACTCAGGACTGATGCAAATTCCAGGCCAGCCTAGGCTACATATTTAGGCCAGCTGGGGCTACATAAACTCTATTTCAAAAAACAAGCCCCCCCCCCAAAAAAAAAAAAAAACCAAGCAACTAATGATAACAGCCTCACTTTATCTTCTAGGAAACTGAGGCCTGGAAAAGTGGGCGGGGAGGATGGGCATCTGTTTCCTGACACAAAGATACTGCAAAGCTCTCAGGCATCCAAGTCTCCTGACTCAGTTTCTCCATGTATGTGTTAAGCCTTTGCCATACCACATATGCTGAGGTCTTCCCCCCTCCTCTTCCTCTTCTTCTTCCTCCTCTTCCTCTTCTTCTTCCTCCTCTTCCTTTTCCCTCCTCCTCTCTTTCTTCCTCCTTCCCCCTCCTCCTCTTGGTTATTTTAAACATTTTCCTAATTATTATTTAAATTTTTACATGTATGGGTGTTTTTGCCTGCATGTTAACCCAGCATCTGTATGTGCTGCTGTGGAGGCCCAAGAGAGGCTGTTAAATCCCCTGGGTCAGGAGTTACAGATGGGTGCAAGCAACCATGTGAGTGCTTTGAACCAAACTGTGGCCCTCCAGCAGAGCAGAAGTGCTCCTAACCCCAAGCCACCCCTGCAGCCCCTGAAGCCCCTGCAGCCCCTGTAGCCCCTGCAGCCCCTGTAGCCCCTGCAGCCCCTACAGCCCCTGCAGCCCCTACAGCCCCTGCAGCCCCTGAAGCCCCTGCTTTTTTTTTTTTTAAGATTTATTTATTTTATGTATATGAGTACTTTGTAGCTGTCTTCAGACACACCAGAAGAGGGCATCAGATCCCATCACGGATGGTTGTGAGCCACCATGTGGTTGCTGGGATTTGAACTCAGGACCTTCGGAACAGCAGTCAGTGCTCTTAATCGCTGAGCCATCTCTCCAGCCCCGCTCCTGCTCTTTTTAATTATTAACTTTTATTAAAAAAAGATTTATTCTATGTAAGTACACTGTAGCTGTCTTCAGACACTCCAGAAGAGGGCGTCAGACCTCATTATGGATGGTTGTGAGCCACCATGTGGTTGCTGGGAATTGAACTCAGGACCTCTGGAAGAGCAGTCAGTGCTCTTAACCGCTGAGCCATCTCTGCAGCCCCCTTATTATTAATTTTATACATGCATCTGATGCAGTCTAATACCACCTGCCCCTCCTCCTCCAGCTTTCATGGCTTTTCCTCTTGTGATTAAGGAGGTCACCTGTGTGGGTGGAGAGCTACTCACCAGTGCATGGGCGACTCACCTGATATACTAATGAAGGAGGTGTCTGTCCCTCCCCTACCCCCTTAACAGCCTGTAGTTCCTCAGGGACCCGAGGGCCCTGTACCCTTTGAGTCCCTTCCTTGTTCCTGACCAGGCCCAGTCTTGCGGAGACACAGTGTAGCCAAGCTCGGCTGCACTGGGTTTATGACTGCAATGGTCCTGTCATGCCCAGAAGACAGAGTTTTCTTCTGGCCTTCATCTTTATCATCCAGCGTTTTTTTTGTTTGTTTGTTTGTTTGTTTTTTGTTTTTCGAGACAGGGTTTCTCTGTGTAGCCCTGGCTGTCCTGGCACTCACTTCGTAGACCAGGCTGGCCTCGAACTCAGAAATCCGCCTGCCTCTGCCTCCCGAGTGCTGGGATTAAAGGCGTGCGCCACTCATCCAGCGTTTTAAAAAAGATTTTTTTTTTAAACTTGTGTGTATGTGGTCATGTGCATTTGAGTGCCGGAGCTCACGGAGTTCAGAAGATGCCCCTGGAGCTGGGGTGTCAGATAACTGTGAATCTTGTTGCCAGGGGTTTAGGAACTGAACTAAGATCCTTAGGACGAGCGGTGTCTTAGTCACGGTTTCTATTGCTTGCGATGAAACACCGTGACCCAAAAGCAAGTGGGGGAGGTTTTATTCAGTGTCTCTTTTTGTTTGTTTTGGGGATTTTTTGGTTTTTGTATTTTTGAGACAGGGTTTCTCTGTATAGCCCTGGCTGTCCTGGAACTCACTTTGTAGATCAGGCTGGCCTCGAACTCAGAAATCCGCCTGCCTCTGCCTCCTGAAGTACTTTATTCAGTGTCTTATACTTCCAGATCATAATTCATTATTGGGGGAAGTCAGGGCAGGAACCTGAGGCAGGAGCTGATGCAGAGGCCATGGAGGGTGCTTCTGATTGGCTTGCTTCCCCTGCCTTGCTCAGCCTGCTTTTTTATAGAATCCAGGACCACCAGCCCAGGGATGGTCCCACCCACAATAGGCTTAGCCCTCCCCTACTAATTGGGCACTCATCTTACAGCTGGATCTCCTGGAGGCATTTCCTCAACCAAGGCTCCTCCCTCTCCGAGGACACTAGCTAGTACAAGCAGCAACTGCTCCTAGCTCCTGAGCCATTTCTCCAGCCCTCACCATCCGGGCGCCTACATCCTTTCTGCTCCCTCTTTTGTCATGTTCCCTGAGCCTTGGAGGTGGGTAATGCAGCTGTCCCAGTTAGGGCTGCGTCCTTAACAGTCATTTATTTTCAGTACTCAGAGCAGCCATGAGTCTGCATTCATTGCTGTTCACTATAAAAAGAAGGTTCTTGGATCAAGGCTGAGAGCTCCCCTGTCTGGGGGTGCAGGCATAAGTATGGGGTGTTAGTCTGACAATGTACCCACTTAGCAAGACAAATGTAACCAGTTCACTGCCAGGGTGTATTCCCCCCAGACATGGGCTTTTGACCGGGTGGGTCCACAGCACCATGTACACACCTGTGGAGCAGGTCTCCGATGGAATTGAAGCCAACTGGTTACCTCTGTAACAGAGAGGGTGACAGATGGGTGACTCCCTAGATGACTTTTCCCTCAGTGGCCTACATAACACAATCTGGTGCTATGAAAGCTATCCAGCAGGGAGAAGGATTCCAGTCCAGTCCCAGTTCAACTTCTCTATGTCTAGCAACCAAGGTGTGTGCTGTCTTCAGCAATAGGGTGGGCAGCCAAGAGCAGGGGACTTGGGGGTGACAATTAGCTTATCCAATAGCAGGTTTTCATATGGTGCCGCCGCCTTCTCCTCCTTCTTGTCTTCATCATAATTGTCCTCCTCTCCTTCCCCCTCTTCTTCCTCCTCCGCCTCTTCCCCTCTTCCTCTTCTTCTCTTCCTTCTTCCCCCCTCCTCCTTCCCCTTTTCACTATGTAGCTATGGCTGGTCAGGAATTTGTTATGTCGCCCAAGATAGCCTTGAACTTGTATCTGCCTGCCTTTGCTGGATTTAAAGGCGTGCGCCACCACTGCCCAGCTGCAGGTGGAGTTCTGAGTTTGAGGTCAGCCTGGTCTACAGAGTGAGTTCCAGGGCAGCCAGGGCTACACAGAGAAACCCTGTCTCAAAAGAAAGAAGAAAGAAGAAAGAAGAAAGAAGAAAGAAAGAAAGAAAGAAAGAAAGAAAGAAAGAAAGAAAGAAAGAAAGAAAGAAAGAAAAGAGAGGAGAAGAGAAGAGAAGAGAAAGAAGAGAAAAGAAAGAGAAAGAAAGAAGAAAGGAAGAAATGGGAGAGCCTCTCACTGTTTGACTTAGAAGACTACATGGGGTTGCAGAGTAATTGATTGATATAACTGCTTAAGACAAAGGCTGCGGGGGCTGCAGAGATGGCTCAGTGGTTGAAAGCACTGACTGCTCTTCGGAAGGTCCTGAGTTCAAATCCCAGCAACTACATGGTGGCTCACAACCATCTGATGCCCTCTTCTGGGGTGTCTGAAGACAGCTGCTTTGTACTTACAGATAAAAAATAAATAAATCTTAAAAAAAAAAAAAGACAAAGACTGCATGTGATTTGAGGTGTCTACTGGAGGGAGGTCAGCCCCTGAAGGACCAGCCCATATGAGCTACTAGGTTTATCCAGTTATTGTCAGCTGAGCTCTCCATGAATATCCAGGATGAGAAAATGGTGTGATGGAGGAAGCCGTGCACACTTCTGTCTTGGAAGGAAGGATGCTCGGGTTAGAGACTGTTCATCACGCTCCACCAGGGCCCTTTCAATAGCCAGCTGTGACCACTGAGGCAGCAGCAGTCATTTGGAGGTACAGTGAAACCACAGCCTCACTTGCTCTTGGTCCTAGGCTGAGCCAGAAACATAAAGTGAGCCTGCAAAGCCCTGAAGGGTGGAGAAGTGTGCACCCCCAGGGACACTCCAGGAGGAGGAGGAGGCAGGGAGGGCTCATGGAGAATCATATGGATGATAAAGTAAGGTTCAAGGTAGCGCCCAGCTCCGCAGCCAAGCCTAACCCAAGCAAGCTCATATTTCTGATTTACGTGTTTTCTGCGTGAGCATGTACGTTTGTGTTGGTTTTTTGTAGAAAGAACGCACGGGGTTGGATAGGTGGGAAGGATCTGGGAGGTGATGAGGGGAACCATGATCAGAATATATTGTATGAAAAAACTATTAGTTATTCTGATGCCTTGACCCCAGCCCTGAAACTCCGTTATATAATGGCAACCTCCGAGTCTCTTACAAGTTTAGAGAAGCATCTGAAATAACTTGCTAGGATGAACAAGTTTATCCAGGGTGTAGGGTCTTGGCACCACTGCAGAGTTCTTGGATATTTTACAGCTAAAGCACAGACAATACCCAAGAAGGTGACAGAAAACCCTACAACAGCCTGTGTGTATAAATGTAAAAACAGTTAAGGTGTTTGAATAATGAAGGTGCTGTGTGGCGGGAAAAGACACATTCAGGATGTTTTTGGATGACAATCCTAGTGGCTAGGGATCTTTCTACAATTTGGTGGCAAGGGAGACCCCTGATGCCTTACAAATCACAAGGGCAATCCTCATTGTTATTGATTGCACAATAGAAGTGGATGGTGACTCTTTCTTGCTGAAGATACCATAAACTATGCTGGAGGACATGGAAACGACACTTGGCAAGGGCTGGGGACACCTGGCAAGGGCTGGGGACCGGTCCTCCCTGTTTTCTTTGCACCAGGAGCTACGCAGGCTTCTGACACGTTGCTGTCAGTGGTGCTTCTCAGCCATGGATACAGGCAGCACGTTAAGCAAGATGTGCCAAGTGGTCCATGTGTTGGTTTTTTTTTTTTTTTTTTTGAGACAGGGTTTCTCTGTGTAGCCCTGGCTGTCCTGGAACTCACTCTGTAGACCAGGCTGGCCTTGAACTCAGAAATCTGCCTGCCTCTGCCTCCCGAGTGCTGGGATTAAAGGCGTGAGCTACCACGCCCGGCTGTGGTCCATGTGTTGTAAGCGCAGTCAATTGCTTTCTAGTTGGAAGGTCTGCTCCACAGCAGGAACCCTCATTTATTATAAGACAAAAATTTGTGGCTGGAGAAGTCCTAACCCCTAGTGGTCATGTCACCACTGTTGAGATGGTTGTTGCTGGAACTCACTCCGTAGACCAGGCTGTCCTTGAACTCAGAAACCCACCTGCCTCTGCCTCCCGAGTGCTGGGATTAAAGGTGTGCGCCACCACTGCCTAGCTAGGGGAGCTTCTTCTTCTTTTTTTTTTTTTTTTAAAGATTTATTTATTTATTATAAGTAAGTACACTGTAGCTGTCTTCAGACACTCCAGAAGAGGGCGTCAGATCTCGTTACAGATGGTTGTGAGCCACCATGTGGTTGCTGGGATTTGAACTCAGGACCTTCGGAAGAGCAGTCGGTGCTCTTAACCACTGAGCCATCTCGCCAGTCCAGGGAGCTTCTTTTTGCAGTGCTTACTGCAGAAATCCATAGTTGGCCAAAGTACTGAGAATCCGGGACTATTGCTATGGCTACCAGCACAATGCTCACCCCCAAAGAGGAGAGATGGAAAAACGTCAGAGCTGAAGAATGGAGTAAGTTACTGTGGAACCCTGTTCAGGCAAGATATGACTAGCCATTACTGTCCTGAATCTGGACTAGCTGTGACCAACATTACCTCATACAAGCAGGCAGCAAGAGGCTCTCGCCCCTCCCTGGGGAGAGTGAGAGGTTAACAGAGTTGAGGTGGCAGTGTACTTGGGTAGTACAACTTCCTGTAAGTAGTTCGTGTTCCTTGGGCAAACTGTTTCTTTAGTCTCTGTGAGTCCTCTTCCTGGGTGTCTCCCCAGGAGAACACATGCAACACTGGCCAGCCCTCTCCTGTCCACCCAACTCAGTCATACTGCTCCAAGGCGGCATGAAGGAGGAAACTCAAATGAAACAACAATTCCTTCCTTGGATCAAAGGGGACACAGCATCTGCTGGCAAGGACTTGACACCAATAGCAGAAAGGTGGCTGGGACACCAGCAGGCCACAGTAGGCAGAATGAAGGGAAGGGACCATAGCCAGACATATGGCTTCAGCGCAGGACTCCTGCCCAGAAGAGCCTTACCACCTGACACACGGGCCAGGAACACACTTGATGTCATCGTTTTTATTCACTTTCTTTTTGAAAAAAGGGTAAATATACAATATATATTTCATTTATATGTATTAGATATAATTACTGTAGGATCAGATACCCCCAGTTACCAGAAGCAGTTGTAGAGGGAAAGAAATGTGCATGATTGCCAAAAGCAGAATCTCTTTATTATCAAACAGCAGCGACAGGATAACTGTCACACACACAGACTGGGAGCCAGGGGAGCCAGCGGATGCTGGACAACCCACAGGACCTCACACCAGAAGCGTGGCCACTGCCCCTTGCTCCACCTTTCACCCTATTTCTGTTCTAAGAGCCCTGGACTCACAGAGGGGACACCAGGAATGTTTTGTAGGCAGTGACCATCTTCCAGGGCACAGAGAACATAATCCTAGCTGGGCTCTGGGACCTGCAGGTGGCCACAGAGCACTGACTGGGGTTACATGGGGCAGATGGTGCTGGCCCAGGCTGCTCCTCTGGGCTCACATCTGCCCATCACCACTTCCAGCCCTTGGAGTCCCAAGCAGTAACATTGGCACCCAGAGGACTCTCCCCAGGACAGGCTCACTGAGGACACAGGGCAGGGATTATGGGCTAGGACCCTGGGGGTGGGGAGTCCATGTTCACACCCAGGAAGAGAGAAGGAAGAGCACCCTGTGGCCCTCTGTCCAGCTTCTGATGCTGTGCTGGCTCCATTTCCTTTGATCCCACATCAACAGCAATAGAAAAAAAGCAGCCACTGGAGATGCACTGAGATTTCACTCTGGGAGGAGACATGGCCCTGCTCCAGGCCCTCAGGGGAGCCTCCTGGGTGGTTCAGGAGCCCACCTGGCCTTTCCTCGGAGAAAGGAGGAGGTGCTGCCACCTGCAGGGTTCCAGGACTGGGCTGGCAGAGGCTGGGGTGGGTGCGACAGGGCTTCAGTTCTTGAGGATAGTCTCATAGGCCTGGTGCACATGCTGGGACACCTCCGGTGCTCGACACTTCAGGGACAGCTGCAGGAAAAGAGGAGGCAGGGACAGAACTTATCTTCAGAAAGGGAGGGAAGGGAGCACGAGCATACCGCATGCACGCACGGCAGGCTGGAAGCCAAGAGTGGGCCAGATGTGAGGTAAAGCAGAGGAGGTGGCCATCAGTCAGCCCGGTGGGAACCAAATAGACTTGCAGCCCCCATGCCTGCTGTCAGTTCTGCCACGGGAGCCACTGGCAGGCGGCATGATTCACGAGCCATCCATCAGGAGTACCCAGGCCGCCCCTTTGGGGCTGTCTGCCCTGCTCTATAACCTCCGGAAGTCTCGGTCAGGAGCAGTTCTGACATACAGTCCTGGTGGGTACAGGGCTAAGGAGGAGCAGATCTCTCCTGGGGACTGCAAGGTATGTGGGGCTTGCTCTGCTTCCTGCACAGGAAGCAAGTTTGTGTGCAATCGCATCAGTGCTAGAAGAGGTCTGAGCCTTGAGATTTCAGGTAGAAGGGAAGGAAGCCGACTAGCCTTTCTACTTGAGAACGTCAGGTCTGAGGCTGCAACTATGAAGGAGTGGCAGGCAGGATTCTGGATTCAGCAGCAGTGGCCTCCCTTTAAGGCACACCATGCATGTGCAAGCTTGGCGTTGGTAACTTCCATGCACATCTGCTGGGCCCTGGGAGCATCAGGCTGAAGCAAGGCCAAGACCAGGGAAAGCAGAATGTACTGGGGCAAGAGTAGGAGATGAGGCATGCGCAGTACTGCTAGGAAGGATGGAGATGGGAACAAGAAGAGAGAAGCAATCTGCTAACCTCCAAGTCCTGTACCATGGCACCAGCAGGGAAGGTGGACATGCAGCAACCAAACAGGAAGATGGAAATTACCACCACCTCAGCCACCATCACAGCTCCACCCACCAGCGCCAAGGTCACCAGCATTGGGAAGGGCCACACCTACCAGGCAGGGGGGGAGGGGGGAGCCGCCCAGGCACTCAGGCACCCCTATGGCAGCAGGGCAACTCTGCAGCCAGCGAGACTGTCTCTGTCTGGGGATAGGCGTTTGTGTGTCTTATTTGGGTAACCTGATGGGGCTGAGGTGAAGTTTAAGAACCAATTCTCACACTGGGCTCAAAGAGGCCTTGGCATAGTGGCACCCATCAGTCTCCTAACAGCACAGACCAGGATGGCTGATTTGGGAAGTGCTGCCAGGGCAGGGAGGTGGAGGGTCACGACCTGGCAGTGGGTACAGGGGCTCTCACCGTGAAGCTGGGGTTGCCTGGCTGGATCCGCAGCTCCGCCAGCACCCAGATGCCATTGGTCAACTTCAGAGATTGGTAGAGCATATCCTGGCCCTCCACGTTCCTCTTGGCGACAGTGAAAATGTTACTGCTCTGTAGCTTGTTGCTCGCAGCCTCTGCAGGATCAGACAGCCACGGAAGGCCCACATTCAGTGGGTACAGAGGAGAGAGTGAGTGGGGTACTGGGGGAGGAAGGGCTCACCTGTGCTAAGCGGGCAATCTCTGATCTGGAACTGGGCTTCGTTCTCGTTGGCAATGTCCTTCCATGTGGCCAGGAACATCTGCCGGTCTGCAGGGAGAACAGGGTGGGGTGAGAGATGGCATCCTAATAAACTGTGGCCCCTTGGCACCACATGGCAGGAATGGGTGCTACCTGCATGCTGAGGGAAGGCCTCTGCTCCTCCACAGTTCCCTCTGATTCAGCTCAGGAAACAGACTTGTTCCCAAGCGCCCTCTGCTTCCTGCTTCTCCTCTGCCTTTCCAACTATCTGACCTCCTAGTCTCCTCCTCCTGTGCAGTCTGCTTGTTAGACATGGTTCTGTGGCAAAGGTGATGTGCCACACTGCCACTAGGTATGGTGACTGATTTGGTTCTTTGCAGCCCAGACAAGCTAAAGGGTGAGCAGCAGTGCTCACAAGTGAGGTGGCATGGGCCACCTTCAAGCCAGAAATGGGGCCCCCAGGATGAGCTGAAGATCCCATCCTAAGGCCCAGCTGTCTTGCTGACTCTTATTCCAGGCACCAGCCTTCCCCACTCACCCATCTTCCCATCCTCCACGAAGAGGACATGCAGCGGGTACAAAGTGCTGAAGTAGAAGACGTCAATGTTGTTCTTCACAGCCACCTAGGCATGGGAGTCTCCAGTCAGTTCCCAAGGCTTGACACCCTGATTCTTGGGCTTATCCCACCTCCCAGGGCCCAAGTAGGGTGTCCAGAGCAGGTTTTCTCATGGAACCCTCCCTGTAGTCCCGCCCTGTCCTCTAGCTCAGGTCCCACCTGTAGCCAAGAACACAGTTCTCTCAAGCTTCCTGCACATATGGCTAGCTAGCATCCACCACATGGCTGACACTGGGTAGAAATGGGGTGTCTGGCCCTGTGGGGACACACCTGAAGATTGTTTAGAGGCTCCATCTTCAAGACTGAGCCCACTGTGTTAAGAGGCAGGGAGATCTCCACGGTCTGGTTGGGGCTGAGCGGTACGTGCACCTGGAGAGGTGCAGCAGGGGCCAAGCCAAAGCTGAAAAGAGAAAGAAGCCCCGCAGAAGTTGTAGGGAGTGTGGGGAGGGGTGATGGGCAACAGAACTTCTTCATCAAGTCAGTCTTTCCCAAGCTCTGACCATCCCTGCTCTACTGACCATGTAGACAGGAGGCAAGAACTTGGGTCCAGCAAGACTTCTCTGCTTCTTTTTCTCCTCTGGGCTGGTTCTTGGTAGGCCACGATAGCATAGCCCTGCCCCTTCCCTCAGGACCTCCACCCAACACCAGGGACGACAAGTTTCCTGATGGAAAACTGCCAGCCTGGATATTTACTGCTAAGACCCATAAGCCAAAAGAGGGTATGGACAGCCTGGGAAGACCGGACTTCACTGTCTCAACTTCCACTGGCCATGCTGTGCCACCACAAGCTGTCACAGTGGTGTGCCACCACAAGCTGTCACAGTGGTGTGGAGGGGACCTGTACTGAGCACTCAGTGTGTCCAGGGTGGCGTATGGCAGAAATCAGACATACACAATTCCTTCTTCCCGATGAGAGCACAGACCTCCCTGAGGAACAGGCTTATACCCAGCTCCTGGCTCTTACAGGGTGAACAACCGCTGAAAACTGAAACTATGGCTTGCTTAGAATCCAGAGGGAAGCCCAAGTCGCCATCATTGTCAGCTCTGTGACATTGGGCAGGGCCTTTGAGTTACAAGGAGTAAATAACAACATCTACTCTACTGGACTGTCAGGTGGCTCTACGGAAACTAACACTCTACAGTCCTTGGCCTTAGGATCCTCTACCCAGGAAGACTTAATGCACAGAGGGTTTGTTCTAAGCAGTCATGCACTTATACCTCTAGTGTCCTATGGATGGAAGAGGCAGAGCTGCCCATTCAGTCAACTTCTTAGAAGCTCAGTTTGCTCATCATTGGAGCCACTCAGGAGGAGGAATCACCAAGAGGGGCTGCCAAGGTTCCCAGAACCTGGCCTTGCTGGCTCATGGTGCTAACAAGCATATTTTCTCACCAATGTGCAGTACAGGAAACAGGGCCTGGGAGCAACAAGGAGCTTGGAGCAGCCACTACTCATTCTCAGAGTGAGTCCTGGTCTGATGAGAAAACTTGGGCTGAGTTTTGGGCTTTGCTTTCAGGGGAGGCTGGCTAGTGGCTTACTACCCAACCCACTTTTTCTGAGTTGTTCCCCAACAGAAAAGTGACTCGGGTCTGGGAGGAGAGGCAGATAAGGCACTTCCAGTGGTAGGCAGCTGGCTTAGAGCAGTGATTTCTGACAAAACTATCCTTTGGGCAGTGGAGGGCAAGTTAGCGGGGATGCCCTGTCCATTCTGTCTGGTGCTCTGAAGTTCACACAGTGGTCAAGACACTGCTGCTGAGTTTGGCCAGGGACTTACCTGTTACGATTGAACTGGATAGCGAAATCTGTCATGACCTGCAGGGCCTTGTTAGTCAGCTGCAGATCCATAGAGATGGAGCCAGCCTGCCGGGTGAAGGTGCCAGAGATCTCCAGTCCCTTGGCCTTCATGGCAGGGAGCCAGACCTGTAGGGAGGAGAGTGGGAGGAGGAGCCGTGTGCCTCTTCCCCACCTCAGAGTCATAGCTAGCCTGGGATCCTTTCTTTCCTAAAGGGCCTTCTGATCAACCTGCTTCTACCACTAAGGAATGATAAACGTACCTTGATGATAAAGCTAATACTGCAGCCCACCCAGGGCCAGCATCACGGCATAGCCGTGTTATCAGAGTAGCTGAGGACAGAAAGGACATCTTCAGAGGCCAAAGGCAATACTGATGAAGATAGGTGAGCCCTGCAAGCACCATGACAAGGCCAAGGTCAGAGTTGAGATCCAACAGCATTCTGGATCCTGGCCACAGCCACCTGAACTCTTCTTGGCCCTTACAGTCTGTCCTTCCTTGCAGGAGATATGGCTGGTGTTCCAGTGAAGAAACTGTCCTGACCTGACAGTATGAAATCAGTTCTCCCCTGCCACTGTCCTGACTGCCTCTTAGCAGGCTGAGGAACAAAATTCCTCCATCAGGAAGCTCGCCCTCATGAGCTTGTATAGCTGTCCTCCTTACTGCTTGTACAGAGACCACTAAGGGAAGTGTTTTGGTGTTCCATCTACATCTGCAGCTTAGAGCCTGGTGTGGTGCTGCAGTGCACAGGGTGTTTACTAAATAAATGTCAAGAATGAACCCTGCCTGTGAAGGAGAACTGTAAGTGTCACCTTTGGATTACACAGGTGCCTCTCGGGCCCTTTGTCTCCTGACTGGCTTACTGGCCCCTTGATATTAAAAGGCTACAGTTCTACCAGACAGCTTCTACAAGTCCCCAGCGTACCTGTCCCTCATGCTATAACTACACAGCCCGACATCTGCCCTCAAGGCTTCTACTTCTCAAGGTACCACTTTACTCAGGTGGCTGCCCAGATTTCTCTTCCCTCCATTTTACAGCAGTTGGGATCATCTTGTAAAATGCAAACATGACTGTGAACACTTGAAAAACCCTTTCCCAGTTTGTACTGATATTCAGAGCCTGGTGTCTACTTCAAGTTTATCTTGTCCCTTCCCCCAGGATATCTCCCCTGCTATCTCCCAGTGTTGGAAAGCACTAAGTGTGACCAGGAACACCATCTCTCCCAGACTAGCTGTAATGCCAGCAGTTACAGCCTGTGCATACACACATGGAAGGCCAGCTCATGGCTTCTCAGACCTTGCTGTTGAGTATGCAGTGAGTAGCAGGAAGCAGGATTACTCCCTGTGGCATCAGTAGCTCTTGTTCTGAGATCCTTCTGCCTTTTAATGTTGGGAATAGACATGGGTACACTATATCCTGTTGATCAACTTTTTAAGAAACAGTTTTCTTTCTACTTATTTCATATGTGCATATATTGCAGATGCCATGATGCACATGCGGAGGTCAGAGGACAACCTGTGGGAGTTAGTTATTTCCTTCTACCATGTGGAGCCCAGAGACTGAACTCCTGTCATGAAGTGTGGTGGCAAGCTCTTTTACCCTCTACGTGATGTCACTGGCTCCACTGAGTGCTTTGTTCTTATTTGTTTGCTTGTTTTGATTTCACATAGCCAAGTCTGGCCTTGAACTCCTGATCTTCCTGCCTTACACAAATATGGCTGTTGCTAGGATGTGTATGTTTTGACCTGGTACTTGGTGTGGTTTATGGCACACTGCACTCTGGGCCTGCTGACTGACTTGTGATCATGTTGGAAACTGAGGCAGAAGAATTGCCACAAGATCAATGCCAGCCCGGGACTTCACAGTGAGACCCTGCCTCAAAACTGAAATGCATACAAGTGTGTACTTTGCAGTACAGTGACATATAAGTTAAAGCACAGGCTACAGTGTCACTGCCCTGCATGCAGTTTCAGATTCTGTCACTTATGAGCTATGTGGCCACAGGCAAAAGCACTCAAACTTCTCAACCATAAAATGAATAACAGTAACATATGGCTGTAGGAGGGCCCTGTAGGCTGCTGCTGTGGAAGGCTGCTGCGTGCCTGGCATCAAGCCTGCTGTTGCATGTGGTAGAGCTGCTGTCATGTGGATTTCTCAGAGACCGAGCCTGTAAGGGGCTTGCCTGGGGCCTGGCTTCTACTCTCTGCAGGTGAGGCTGGGTCACGGAGGTGCAGGTGCTGCTTACAGATTTATATTGGGGGGGGGGTAAGGGGGTAAAGCCCCCGAGATGGGAACCTCAGAAGATGAGGGTTCAGCAGACATAGCCTCTAACCTGTGTTGTGATGTTGTGAAATAATTAGGCCATACATGTCCTTGTAGAGCTTCCCTGGCACAAGTGACATGACCCAAACTGTGCTCTTCCTAGTACCAGGCACAAACATTTATATGCCAAGCTTAGCTATTTTCACCATGGCTTTGCCAATGGCTTTATGTCAGTGCCTGTAATTGTATGACTGCTCTCATCAGGATGGCTTCAGCCCCTTCATATTCTGTTTTCTGTTATTCCCACCACTGAGGAAGTTTCCCTGTCTTAGTCTCCTTGATATTCTTCTTTGGGCTCTATGCAACTCCACACCTTTCCACAGTGCTAAAGCTCAAATGTTGTAAATGAAGCCATTTCATCATTCAGTGTAGAACTCTCCAGTGGTTATTGCTGACCCTGTACCACGAGCAAGCACTGAGCCTGGCTTGGCTTTCTGCCTCAAGAAGCTCTAGCCTAGCAAAATGTCTTAGTGGACAATAAATACATTTGGTACTTACGGACCATTCTGCAGGAAACATGATGAGGTAAGGGGGTGAGGCACTGTGTTTTAGGGACTGAAGATAGGAATGCTGAGCACTCTGCCATGGGTCACTCCATGCATCCTTTGAGCATTCGTACATAAACACACAGAAGTTCTCAAGACTAACTCACGGGTAGCTTGTTTTGTGTTTTCCTTCTCTTTCTTTTCCTTTCTTTTTTTCTTCGTGAGATAGGATCTTTTTATTATGCAGCTCTGGCTGTCCTGGAACTCTCTATGTAGGCCAGGCTGGCTTCAAACTCACAGAGATCCACTTGTCTCTGATTCCTGAGTGCTAGGATTAAGGGAGCCCACCCTGGCCTTCAAAACAGGGTCTTTTTACATAGCCTTAGCTGGCATGGAACCCACAGAGATCTGCATGTCTCTGCCACCAAAGTGCTGAAATTAAGACATGCAGCACCATGCCTGGTGACACTGAACCCCTGATCCTCCTCCTGCCTCTGCTTCCCAGGTGCTGGGATTGTAGGTTTCCATCGCCACACCTGGTACCTGCTCTGTTGAAACTGTACTGAGAGTCAGTTGCCACTGAACAGTACCACCAGCCACACTCATGCTAAAGTACTAATGCCACCCATGCCTGTCATGTCACAGTGACAGTGCACTGCCATGTCCTCTAGGGCAGATAAAGTGTGCTATGTTTATAACCCTGGCCTATGTGTTTTCTTCCGTTTGTCTCCATACACTGATGGAGACATGGCTATTTTTTGTTTGCCTATGTAGACAGGTCATATGGGCCATCAGCTGTCTTCAGACACAAGTTCTCTGTGTCTGAGGCACGGGGTCTAACAGTACTGAGAACCTGTGCTCTGATACGACCACCTTCCCTCTAGGCTGTCCCACAGACAACAGCCTGCAGTGCGCTTTGAGTCTTTGCTCAACAGATGCTGACTGTGCCACCTGGACAAGGCCCTGCTGTCCCACGGGTCAAAGCAGAGGCTGTCGGGATCCGAGACCACAGCTAAGCTCAGTAAGAGTGAAAGACTGGGACGAGGACTGCACCCTTCAGGCTCATCACCCCTTCTCACAGGGTAGGTTTAGTGGGAGAACCTTAGCAATCCAGTCTGTTTTCTCTGCTCCAGCTGGAGAGCACGTGAAGAACTTTTTTTTTTTTTTTTTTGGTTTTTCGAGACAGGGTTTCTCTGTGTAGCCCTGGCTGTCCTGGAACTCACTTTGTAGACCAGGCTGGCCTCGAACTCAGAAATCCGCCTGCCTCTGCCTCCCGAGTGCTGGGATTAAAGGCGTGCGCCACCACGCCCGGCTGCACGTGAAGAACTTACTGCTTTGGGAGCTACATAGGATCCTGAAAGGGTGCCCACACCACTGGTCAGGTCAAAGAGGTCACTTAAGCCACTGCTGATGGGTGCTCCAAGTCTGGCTGGTGCTGCTGCTGCTGCCACTGATGCTGAAGGTGCCCCAAAGTTGCTATCTCCAATCTGGCAAACAGATCACAGATATGCATGAGGCAGGGGCATTAGGGGTTTGAAAACTGTAGGGTAGAACAGGACCACCCTCCACATCAACTTTAAGTAGCAGAAACAGACAAAGTGAAGTAGGCGGAAAAGAGGCTGAGTACTCCAGAGTCCCACAAGCCTTGAACCTCAAGGAGTGATCTCTGTGAGAAGACTCAACCCATCCAAGGGGAGCCTCTAGCATATGGGGCTCTCTCCTCCAGGTGAGCAGCTCAGGGCCAAGGGCCAGAAGCTTTTAGGACGGCAAGCTTTTATCACTGTCATGGGGTTGGGCACAGTGCATGCCAGGAAGTCAGAGCAGAGACTGCTCAGACACTGGGCCATTGGCCAAGGTTGAGCACAGATAAAGAACTGGTGACAGAGGGTTGAACCATACCCCTTCAGGCTCATCCCCCATCTCCAAGCAGAAGAGCAGGCAGGGTGAAGAGACAGGCAGCAACATGCAGAGAGAGAGGCAAGGAAAGAACATGAGACAAGAGAAAGAAAGAGATGGGTTAGTTAACTGTGGCTCTAGTTGGGATAAGTCTGTTCTGAGGCCCAGAGCCCATCCCTCTGAAGGACACTACCCTTCCTCATGGCTTCATCTAGCCTGGCACCCTCCCTCACACCCTGAGCCATAACTTGTACTTTGTCCTAGGCTCTCTCGTGGCCAAGGGAAACCTTCAGAAGCGGCCTCTGCCCGGCCCCATTGTGTGACGGAGGAAAGGCAGAGAGAGCCTGGACTAGGCTAAGCATACCTCTTTCGAGGGGCAGAAGGAGGCCTGGCTAGGCTGTTCTCCCTGGCTGGTAGACTGAGTGTGAGTAGACAAGGACCTGGCTCCTCAAAGCTAGAAACAGCCTAACAGGATGCCGCTGCCTAAGCACGGAGCTACAAAATCACCACCGAGCAGAGTGAGCATTTCACGTACCCTCCCCTGTTTGATATAGCAAAGGGGCAATCAAAGCCTGCCACTCTGAAGATCATTAATGTCACCCGGGGACCTAGGACATACCAGGCTGTCGAGGCCACCACCAAGAAGATCCACAGCTCCCATTTGCACGGAGGAGGCAGCTAAGGGTGGGCCACTCACTGGGGGCCCAAGGTCCAGGTTGAGGAGGTCACCTAACAGGTCACCCTGGGCAGGAATGACATCAGGCTGATCACCAGCAGGTGCTCCAGCAGGAGCTGTCTCAGGGCTCTCTGTGCTCTCACTCCTGTTAGACACAGAGGATAACAGTATCAGAATGTTCCAGGGAAGGTAAAGAGACGTTAATTTCCAAGATCTTTGCCTAAGTCAGCCTCTGGGTCTCCTCGCTGCCTGGGGGTGTGGGCACGGGACTATATGACTTGTCTCTCTGCCTCCTTAGTCTCATGGGATAAGCCAACTGTGCATATTCTAGCTTATTCTCTTTTTTTTTAATTTTTTTATTTATTATATGTAAGTACACTGTAGCTGTCTTCAGACACACCAGAAGAGAGCGTCAGACCTCATTTCGGGTGGTTGTGAGCCACCATGTGGTTGCTGGGATTTGAACTCTGGACCTTCGGAAGAGCAGTCGGGTGCTCTTACCCACTGAGCCATCTCACCAGCCCCTAGCTTATTCTCAAAAGGAAACTAGATGCCAGCCTCCAAGGCCTGTCATTGGGACAAAGTAGCCACCTAGGAGCAGCAGAGGTTGTGGGAACAGGTCTTTGGAAGTAGAAGTTGTCCTGTTAGCTATGGGGTCCTGAACTGTCTTCACACCCACTATCCTTATCTGTTAAATGGACACTTTGTCTCAACAACTCAGAATATTACATGGGGTGACTGTAGACACCTAGTATGTAGTTAACATTGGCCGAAAGTGGCTAGAATCTTAGTTTACTTAAACTAAGGCCTCTCCAGGGCCTTAGTTTCTTCTAAGGGCTGCATGCATGTTGGACAGCTATACTCACGAGGCAGTGCGAGGTGGCAGGCTCTTATGCACCACTCCCCGGCCACCCTCCACAAAGGCGTTGGGAGGCTTGTGGTAGACAGAGGCCAGCGTGCCAATGTAGCAGATGAGTTCATCCAGCAGTGTAGGCTCAATAAGGTCTGTCTCCTCTGAGATGAGGGGCTTCTCAGCCAGTACCACCTCTTTAGCAGCTACAGGGTCCGTGGAGAGCAAGCGCCAGTAGATGTAGCCACGGTCCCGAAGGTCTGGATTGTCTGAGTCCTTGGGGGTGGGGTTGGAGCAGCCTGTGTACCTCCTTCCCATGAGAAGGGGGCCTCCCACGGACCAGCCTAATCAGTTTTCCCCCCTTTCTTTTTGGGTTTTTGAGATAGGGTTTCTCAGGAACTCACTATGTAGACCAGGCTGACTTTGAACTCACAGAGCTCTGCCTACCTTTGCCTCCCTAGTGCTGGGATTAAAAGCATGTACCACCATACCCAGCTCATTCAACAATTCTGAACATACCCCAAAATTGGCTTTCAAACCACCCTAAGGGGCACATTTCAGCTTTGTCTCCTTGGATGTCTAGTTCAGGCACGTCATGCCCACTCCTGTCTTCATTCCCCTACCTTGCAGTGAATCTTCTAGCATTCGTTCCCACATAACCCTCTTCAGTTTCACCTGGTGACACCATGTTACATGACCCCCAGAAGTCAGCGATCTCAGGCTACTCTGACATTGATTCGCACATGCGCTACTCTTGAGAGATTAGAGGGAGACCGGCTCCCAGGAATAAAGCTTTGATTTGATATGAGGAGTAACAGAGAGGTGGGGCACTACCTGAGTGGCCAAACTGAGGACCTGCTGCACCAGCTCCTGAGTCTCTGTTGGCTTCTTCAGGAAGAGTTTCACAATGGCTGTCAGGAGCTGTAGCTGGACCTGCAGGGGACAAGGCAATAGGTGGAATGTACAACCAAGGGAGGTGTGGCAGGTCTCAGAACAGATGGGAACCAACAACAGCTCTCTTTGTCCTGGGGCTGCTGCTGCTGAGGAACTTGGATCTGGGCATTGCCCTGTGTGGCAGGTAGGGCTCAGCTAGATTCCTAGATGCCTGTCAAGAGCTTCAAGTCCATGGTTCAAAGAGAGGACTTGAAAAGGCAACATGTGTGATTGGCATGCTCCTTAGGGTGTTAATGGTGCCACAGAGATCCAGAGCACAGGCCAGCCAGGCTCCACAGAGCTAGCCTGCCACTGAGGAACTACATGCCTATCAGAAGGTAGGAAGCATCCCTGAGCCCTCCATCCCATTGAGATATCCTCAGCCTTGCTGGCATTCCTATCAGAGTCATGCTGGTTCCCAGCCCCACACTTCCAGTCACCTCTATGTCTTTATCAGCTACCAGGCTGTCCCTATGGCTGTGAGCTTTTCTTCTTCTTCTTCTTTTTCCAAGACAAGTCTCACTATATAGCTCTGGCAGTCCTGGAACTCAAAGTACTTTGTCTGCCTCTGCCTTCTGAGTGCTGTGTGCCACCACAATGGGCTGACTGTGAGCTTTTGATGAGTGGGGATAGGGCTGTCTACCTCACTGTGTGACTCTACACTGCTTAGGCTAGTGTCTAGGGTAGAAAGCACTTAAGAAATTCATGCTGTGATGCACGTTGAAAGAGCACATTAGGCCCTCCTAACCACAAACTACTGTGATCTAGGTTTTTAAAAGAGGGGCCATGTTGGGCCCTGCTTTGAGCAGCTGTTCGAAGTATACTCTATATCTTCTAGAAGAGCCTGGTTAAGGTGGTGGATGGCTTAGAGTACTGAGTTTCCAAGACTAGAGTGGATGTGGTTCAAACCACATGTTGAGTCAGTTGCTGAGTTCCTTTCCCAAGGTCCCACAGGCCTAGAGTCCAGAAGCTTGAGTATCTGTGGAGTGCTGACATTTGTTTAAAATCACTGTATTTTTATTTACTTGTTCTGCCTTTGATGCAGGCTCACACTCCGTAGCCCGGGGCTGATCACTCACTTTCTAACTTACTCAGGCTGGCCTAAATGTGAAGCGATTCTCCATCCTCAACCTGCCAAGTCCTAGAAGTACAGGCATGAGCCACCATGTCATTTCAGACGCTGTTAACTATGCCCACGAAAAAGGGAAGCATTCCGTGCAGTGGTGGTGCACACCTTTAATCTCAGCACTTGGCTAACAGGCAGATCTCTAAGTTATAGGTCAGACTGGGATAGGTCTGTGGTGAAGCTGGAAGCAATGGTCCAGGCAGCTCAGCAGCAGCAGCTGGTGATGGGACTTCATCTCCCTAGCTTGCAGGGTAGTCTGACAACAGGATGAGGAATGGAGAGGATGGGCTGGTAAGATGGCTCAGTGGGTAAAGATGCTTACTGCTAAGGCTGATTGAACCCAAGTTCAATCCCCGGGACTCATATGGTGGAAAGATAAAATTAACTCCTGAAAGTTGTCTTTGGTCTTCACTCAAGTGCTGTAATATGCCCTCCCTTGCTCCTTAAAAAAAAAAAAAAAAAAGCCGGGTGTGGTGGCGCACGCCTTTAATTCCAGCATTTGGGAGACAGAGGCAGGCGGATTTCTGAGTTCGAGGCCAGCCTGGTCTACAGAGTGAGTTCCAGGACAGCCAGGACTACACAGAGAGACCCTGTCTCAGAAAATAAAACAAAACAAAACAAAACAAAAAAAAACCCACAAGGGAAAAGGAGCAATAGCCTGCTTCAGATGGAGCTGGTGTCTTGTGAGCTTTGCAAACAACCCTCAGGAGCTGGAGTGACATCACTCCTCAGCAGACTCCGACTCTATCCCTTCCCAACAGTCACTGAAGTTACTGTGGTGGTGTCCTCATCTGTACAACGGGGTATAAGTCTTGGCTAGCTGCAAGAGTCAAAGAGCTCAACGGCAATAGCCCTTGTGCACCCATCTGTGCTGGGGCTGGAGCTGGGCACCATCACACCGCTTTTTCAGCTTTTCCTTCCAACTGCCCCAATCCCTGGCTCTTTAGCAGGTTTATTCCTGTGCAGAAGAGGCTATAAGATTTACCCAAATATTTGGCAGTTTACACCCTGAGGCAATCCTCACTGTAACCTTAAGGAGGGCTTGGTTACTGGGCAGAAACAATACAGGCAAGGCTGGGCTTTTTGGGAGCCACAGACAGGTCTGGTGTGAAAATGAGGCTGCACAGAGGCGGGTGGGCAGGCGGCAGTGGGAGGGAAGTGCCAAAGAGAATCACTGTGACTCTGCCACGGACATCTGCTGTTTTTGCTCACTTAGCACCCACTCTGCTGGCTTTCCTTCAGAGAATGCTGTCTGTCTCTTCCAACCTGTACAGATCAGAATGAACAACTGGCTGACTCGTCTTGGTAAATGGCTCCAGAAAACACAGATTTGGGGGCTTCTGTTGGACCGACCATTGGTGTAAAAGTTCTCTTTTCATGGGAGTTGCTGAAACTTTAAGGACAGAGCCTGAACAGTTGATCCATTGTAACCCTGCTTGTGGGACTGTGACCAAGGCAGAGCCATGGAGGTGACAGAGATGGCCCCAACACCGTAATGCAGCAGGAGTATGGGGAGGCCTGTGCTGCTCGGACACGTGGGCTATGGGGACTAGCAGGCTCTGCTTTCTCTTGAGCCACTTCCCTTCTGAATCTAAGACTGACCCAGGTCAATACTACACTGATGAGTACTTCTGATGGGCTAGACGCAAGATGAGCCTAGTCACTAAGTGAGAGTTAGTGGGTGAGAGGTGTGGGCTCTAGGGTCTGACTCCACTCTGCATGCTTGAACTCACTAATTTACACTGCCTGCACCAGGCAGAAGATATTTCCTAATAACAGCAAAAGGAACACCAGTAGAAATCGTCAACAAACTACACCCACTACCTTCTGAGCTGCTCAAACCAAGTACAAGAGGCAGGGAAGTAAGCCGGGCGTGGTGGCGCCGGCCTTTAATCCCAGCACTTGGGAGGCAGAGGCAGGTGGATTTATGAGTTCGAGGACAGCCTGGTCTACAGAGTGAGTTCCAGGACAGCCAGGGCTACACAGAGAAACCCTGTCTCGAAAAACCAAAAAAAAAAAAAAAAAAAAAAAAGGCAGGGAAGTACTATCTGAGATGGGAGGTCAAACCAGGACAACCTCTCTACCTAACAAAATAATCAGGCAAGAGCTAAGAGCTACCCAGATCTCTAGTGTACAATGCCTTCTCTCCAAGCTATCTGTTTAAGGCTCATCCCTGAAATGCTCACAGTTCTACACCACGCTGCCTGTCACAGCAGTATGTTTACAAAAACAGACTAGACACACAAATGTCCAGTGGATTAAGGACACTCAAATTAATGATGACAATACTTTTCAATACATCCTAAGGTGGAAAGACAAGCTTCTAAACAATTTCCCGTTGGACAGTGGACTACTGTAGCATTTATGTCCGCACACTTGTAGAGACGTGCTTATCTGTGTGTGTGTGAGTGGCTGTGCATGTCATAAGACTCGTTCTCTCCTAACACCAAGTGCGTTCCTATGACAAAATTCAAGATGTCAGGCTGGGTAGAGGTAACTTTATGCACTGAGTCATCTCACCAGCCTCGTTTTTACTGATCAAGTCTCGTGTAACCCAGGCCAAACTCAACCTCTCTACATAGCCAAGGATGACTCAAACATCTGACAAGCCACCTTGGAAATGCTGAGATTCCATGTGTACACTGACACAGCCTGTTTCTCGGTTTGTAAATGTGCCTCTTGCTGCCCTTTAATATCAGAGCTTACACAGGGCTTGAGTGGCACCTGCACACACCGGCAGAGCACTGGAAACACCAATCACCTGCTGTAGATGTCCAAGCTGGGGTTGGACAAGACACGGCCGACGCTACCTTTGTTTCAGCTCTCATCCTGTAAAAAACAGTCTCCTTTTCCTCACTTAAAGCTGTCTCTAAGCTGTGATGCTGTAGTGCTTGGCCAGAGGGCTGGGATGTTCTCTGTTAGATTAACTTCAGTCAGACACAAGTCACAGTTGTTGGCCAGAGTTCAACGCTAATGAATCAATGATGTTACTGTTGACCAACTGATAAAAATGTCTAGACATCATACATCTAACTTTGTCTCTTCTGGAAGTGCTAGCTCAGTACTTACTTCTTCAGGAATTATAGTGGTTATGGATCACAAATGCCCAGGACAATCAGAACTGGCTGCAAGTGACTATGCATGTGTACATCCATACCTACCAGTGGGCCAGGAGGTCCGGGTCTGTCCACTTGGGGGCTCACCTGAGTGCTCTCATCATGGAAACCTTCCAGGAAGCTCTCAAGCAGCTCGTCTGCATTGTCAATCCGCTCGGCATACTCGCCCACTATCCAGATCATAGCGGCTCGGGCCTCAGGCTCATCCAGCGAGTCCAGATTCTCACACAGTGTAGCTATCACACTCTCATACCTGGGAAGCATGATTGAGCCAGTATGTGAGCACCAATGAAGACATGCAGCTTCCCAGATCTGGAGAGAAGCTGAGGAGAGGGAGTGTGGGTAGCTAAGGGGAGAGAGGGAGAGAGAGAGAGGGGGGTGGGGGGAAGGAAGAGGGAGGAGCTAAGGATAGTGTGTGTGTGTGTGTGTGTGTGTGTGTGAGAGAGAGAGAGAGAGAGAGAGAGAGAGAGAGAGAGAGAGGGAGAGGGGTGGAGGTGGGGGTGTGGTTTGGTTTCGTTTTGAGACTTTCCCTGGCTGTCCTGGAATTCACTATGTAAATCTGGCTGGCCTCTAACTCACTGAGATCTGCCTGCCTCTGTCTCCCAACTGCTGGTATTAAAGGCAAGCGCCACCACTGCCTGGTGAGAGGGGATGTTTTAGCTGTTGGAGTTTAGCTGCTCTTATTTTGGCCTGGATGGACAGTTTGGGTAAAAGAAGAAAGACAAAAAGTTTTTCCAGAGAAAGCATATTGTGAAATGGAAAAGGAAACGAGGAAGGGGAAGCCAGGCTGTCCCGTGACCAGGAAGAGTGGGCACCTACTTGTTGGGGTACTTGCGGAAGATGTCCTTAATGACCACAATGGCTTCCTGAACCACATAGTTGACCTTGGTCTGGATGAGATCAAGCAATGTGCTCACACAGCGCTCTGCAGATTGCTGTGGGAAAAAGAGGCAGTGTGGGCACATATTTTCCAACAGGACTAATGATCAAGCCAAGGCCAAGCAGCTTAAGTCACTTGGCTCCACCTTCCTTATCACAGCATGAGAACATCTCTCTCCCTTGTGGAGGAGGTAAAGAAAAAGGGCCAACTATCACTCTTTAGTGAGTAAGTGACAGGCCATAGGGAGAATATGTGAACTTTCTGAGTAAATGTAGGAAGTCTACACGTTGCCCAGGATAGTCTTGATCTCAGGACCAGTGATTCTCCTGCTGGGACTTCAGAAGTGTATCATGAATAACTGCTAAGATCAGCCTGCTTTCTGTTTTTAACAACCTCCTCCCTGCCTGGGTAAGAATGGATTCTCAGAACCTACTCACCTCCACCTTGATGGCACAGCGGCCAATGGCACGCACTGCCTTCCGTACGAAATCCACGTCTACTTCTGTAGCATACTCTTTGAGTTCTGCCAATACCTGTGGTCCAAACAAAAAATAGGCTGGATGGGTCTGATGAAACCACCTGTTACAACTCCTGGGTAATGGGAATGCACAAACGCCCAAAGGGACACGATTCTGCTGCTTGCTCACATGACAGCCTCCCCCACGGGTGGGGGGGAGTATCATTAGGTTCCTCAAAGGAACCTGAAAGGTAGAGGAGGACTGTGTAGCAAGGGACAAAAACCCTTGCTTTATATTAGCAGCTACTATATCCAAGTGCATTATTTTGTGTGTGTGGTACTGGGGATTGATCTGGGGCCGTGTGTGCTAAGTAGATGCTCTAACCACCAACCTACACTCCCAGCCTCAACTACTGCTTTTGGGGGCTTTGAGACAGTCTCTCACTGGCCCGGAGCTTGTGGATGAAGCTAGGCTAGCTGGATAGCCAGCCCCAGGAATTTACCTGTCTCTACCTCTCCAGAGTTGGGATTATAAAGGCACACCACCAAACTCAGTTTTTAAAAAAAGATCTATTTTTTTTATTGGTGTGTGTGTGCATGTGTGTGTCTCACAGAGGACAGAAGACGGCATCAGATACTCTGAAACCGGAGTTCCTGGTGTTTGTGAGCTTCCTGAAGTAGGTGCTGAGAACTAAACCCATGCCCTTTGAAAGAGGAGTGAGTGCTCTTAACTACAGAGTCATCTCTTCAGCTCCCTTAGGACACCACTTTCAAATCTTCATAACTGGCCCTAGTAAGTGCTTTACTGACTGAGTGATATCCATCCCTAGGTGTCCAACTATCACTCTTTAGTGAGTAAGTGACAGGCCATAGGGAGAATATGTGAACTTTCTGAGTAAATGTAGGAAGTCTACACGTTGCCCAGGATAGTCTTGATCTCAGGACCAGTGATTCTCCTGCTTCAGGAGCCCAAGTATCTGGGACTTCAGAAGTGTACCTGGGTGCACAGCTTAAGAACATTCTTCAGTAGTAAAAATATTAGTTGGTTTTGCCTGCTTACAATGCTCTACAGCCCCCACCCCCACGCTGAACTCTGAGACAAAATGTCAACACCGAGCATGCTTAGCTGACCTGACCTACAGACACAGCTAGTAACGGAAATTGTCTTGACAGCAAAGCTTGTGCCCCACACCACATACTCTGCTTGCTTGCCTGGGCAATGTTGGCCTGGGAGGCCAGGCGGATCATAATGTCCAGTTTCTCCAGCTTCACGTAGATGGGGTCATTGTACTTCACAAAGAAAACCTTCATTTCATGCTTCAAGATCTCTGGCCTGGTGGCAGGACAGGATGCCCAGAGAACAAACAAACAAACATCATAAGACCTTTAAGGACGCTATTCCACATCTGCTGGGGATTTCCTGGGCTGCAGGTGAAATATGATGTCTAGGGAGGTAGAACCTCTGTTAAGATTGTGTGATTATCAGCAGTGGTTCTACCCGGCTACAGCTTGCTGGGCCATATCTCAGGAAGGAAAAACAGTTCAAGGTCAGCAGGCAGCAGGCTAGGGTTTTAATCCCAATGTGTGATCTCAGCTTTTGATTCCTAACCCATGAAATAAGAATGAACTATGCAGGAACAATTACCAAATCTGCTAGTATTAGATCTCGTGTGACAAACTCAAACTCTGGGAACATTCATCCTGTTCATTCAATGATAAAAATGGTTGACTACACTACTTATAAACAATATGATTTATGCTCAAACCCTGCTTTCCTTCTGCAGTCCTAAAATATTGGAGTGTACCCCTAATGCACACCTTAGGTACCCTGTCTCAATTAGGCTCCATGGGCAGAAACATTCCACACACGTTGCTTGTCTCGTGTGACCCTCCAACAGAGGGAAAGCCCATGAGGAAGCGTTTCCATATTCTCCTTTATGACCAAGCTGCAGGCGCTCTAGGAAGGCTTTGGGAGGAGCACAACGGCTGACTATTGGGAAATGCTAGCCAGCTTCAGGACATTAGGCTGAGTCTGGGGACACAAACAGACTCTTGTGAGGGAGATGAGACATCTAGGATCATCAATGTCTGCTTTATGAAGGCACTTGCTAATAGGAACTGTCACCTGATGAGCTATCTAAGTGTGCCCACTGCTCATCTGCTGCCACCTGCTGCCCTCAATGGTCCCACGGGACGTGTTTCTAAAACAAGGACATTCAGAAAGGTTACAAAGCTTGGATCTGTCACACACTAAACAGTTGAGAGCTTGATGGTAAAAGGCACCATTCAATTCTACTTCTATGCCCTTTCCAAGACAGAAATGAATAATTCTAAAACAAAGTGACAGCCAGGGTTGAAGCTCTGTGATGGGCACAGAGGAAGGAGGAACTCAGGAGTCAGTGCTGTCATAGAAACCTATGTGGAGGGGCTGGCTGAATGAGCTCTGGGTGCTCTGTGGGAAGGGAAGTGAGATGGGTAGCAGGAAGATGACTTCCATAAGCAAGACTTGACAAAGGCCACCCTGTCACATCAGGCTGGCACAGGTCATGACCCCATGACACAAACAATGTCTTAAGAGATTATCATGTCAAATATAGCACAGAGGACCCTGCATGCTGACCAAGCTCCTATATTCTAACTAATGCAGTGGCCATGGCACTGCACAGACACCCGCACTGCAGGAGCAAAGGCCAAGTTTCTTCACATCACTTAGGGACTTGGGATACTTTACCCATGTTTACCTTCCAAATCTTCGCAAATGTGCCAGCTCAGTAAATATCTTTTTTTTTTTTTTTTTTTTTGAAACAGGGTTTCTCTGTGTTGCCCTGGCTGTCCTGGCACTCACTTTGTAGACCAGGCTGGCCTCCAACTCAGAAATCAGCCTGCCTCTGCCTCCCAAGTGCTTGGATTAAAGGTGTGCGCCACCACCGCCCAGCTCAGTAAATATCTTTAGCCCTCTAAGAAACATCAAGGCCAGGCGGTGGTGGCTCACGCCTTTACTCCCAGCACGTGGGAGGCAGAGGCAGGTGGATCTCGGAGTTTAAGGCCAGCCTGGTCTACAGAGTGAGTGCCAGGACAGCCAGGACCATATAGAGAAACCCTGTCTCAAAAAAAAAAAAAAAAAAAAAAAAAGAAAAAAGAAAAAAAAGAACTATCAAGAACCCAGCAGATGCTGTGACAAAGAGTATACTACCTTCCTGGGGCTTGACCACCATGCTCCTGGTTCTTGCGAGCAGATAGCAGGAATGAGTTGTTTTCACTAAGCCCCGACTACAGAGAGATCTATTAGACTAAAGGCCAGGAGAAGATTTTAGGAGGTAGATCCTGACCCAGCTTCAAGATGCCCTCCCTCAGGACTGCCTCAGAAGAGGTCACTTCTGTGACACTTCAGACTGGTGCTGCTCACAGCGCTTCAGACCTTCCCCATCTAGCGCAGGACCCCTTTCTTGAGAGCAGTGGCTTCCTGAGTCACTCCCTCAGGAGGAGAAAGCAGGCTGCCCAGCACTCTACTTCTCCCTAGGCCTTGAGGTTATGCCAAGTCCACCATCCCTCACCATCTCTAATGTCTCCAATTTTGAGGATTTCGATGAGACCTATGAACTCTGTTCCCAAGCAAACTGCACACATACAAAGTCTTCAGATCTCAAGGACTGTACAGGCTCTGAGCTGCCCAATGTTGGGGCAAAGCAGCATCATGCTTACCTTTACCTGTCAGTCCTCTCTGAGGCTGACCTGGGAGTGCACAGCATTGCAGGATACTGAGCAGTGTCCCTGGTCTCTGCCCACTGGATGCCAGTAGCTACCTCTAGTGAAAACCAAGTATGTCTCCAATATTATCAAGGACCCCGAGGGAAAGGCACTCTGGCTGAGAACCCCTTCCTACATGGTGACAGATTGGTCTCCCTTGAGGGTTCCTGTCTCTAGTACATGGCAAACATGTGTGGTAGTCGCTGTACCTTTTCTGTACAATGAGATTGATGTTGCGCAGAGCCACATACTGCAGCTCTGGCTCTGCTGACAGCAGTGTGACCAGGGGAGGGGCCAGCTTCTTGAGCAGTGTGGCATAGTAGTCCAGGTCCTTGGACAGCATCTCCATGAACTTCATCAGCACCTTCACCGCAGACAGCACCACAGCAGAGTTGGCATGGGAGAGTCTAGGAGTGACCCGCTCACAGATGCTGCGGTCCAGCAATCCCAGTAGAGCAAAGAGAAAGAGAGAAGGGAAAAGCTCTGTTTCACTTTTCAAAATAGCATGTTTTTTGTTTTTGTTTTTTGGGTTTTGAGTTTTTTTTGTTTTTGTTTTTTTGGGGGGAGTTTTTTTGAGACAGGTGTAACCCAGATGGGCTACGCAGCCAATGACTTTCTCAAGCCAAAGGCTGTTTCCTTTTCCCTCCATTTTTTCTTTTTCTTCCAGTATTAGCACTGAACCTAGGGCCTCATGTCTGTGAGACAAGTGTTCTACTACTGATTTTAACACTCTGATCCTCTTAACTCCACTTCCAAGTGTTGAGACTACCCACACACCACCATGCATGGTTGATGCAGTGCTGGGGCCGGAACGCAGGGCTTCTTGTATGCTCAGCAAGCACTCTACCAACCAAGCTAAATCTCTGGCTAAAGCAGATTCTCTTCTATAGAAGCAAGGCCTCCTTGTCTGCTGCCTACTGACTAACAGGCCCAAGACACCGTGAGCCTCAGTTTCCCCATCTTAGAGTTGATGCAATCGTGTCTGCAGCACAGGCTTGCAGGCACGTAAATGAACAGAGTAAGTGCAGAGCCTGACAGGATAGATACCTCTAACTGCCAGCTCTTTCTCTATCACTCATGTTGGCCATGACAGGTCCAGCTGGGTGAACTACACAGCTCCTCCCCACTCACTAACTCAGCTTCCTTGTCTGTGAGGTGGGCAAGGATGACAGGACGCATGTCGAAGACTTGAAGGTTACCTAACATGAAGGCATGTAGCAGAGGTCAGGTACCTAGAAAAATTAGTGATTTTGGAGCTACAAAACTCTTGATTTAGCCCAGACAGATCCTTGTCCGTTCCTGGCCAGGCCCTATCTATGCTCACAGCAAGCAGGAAGCTCATGGCCTGAAACCATACAACTGATAACATGGCTCTGGAGGTGAGTATTGGGCTAGTTCCCTTAAAGTGTGTCTGATGCTAGGAAGAAAGGTCTTGGAAAGAGGCCCCCTCAGGTCTGAGGCCGCACTCAGAGAGCCCCGTGAGGACCATATCCAAGTAGGCTGGTAAGCAAGGGGTTGGTCTGCTTACCTCTGGGCCTCGCGGTCATCCTTGGGCATGTAGTTGGCCAGACAGTCCAGAATGAAGATCTGGCCCCATTCAGTGCACTCATTAAGGGCTGTCAGCAGCTTGTTGATAGACTGTGGGTTCAAGTCAAGCAGGTTGCTACTGGGGTGAGACTCAGCGATCTCTGACAGGGCAGCCACTGCATTCGCTACCACCTGGATGAGAAGGTAGAAGGGTTGAGGCTGAAGGTACTGCTCAAGTCAGGGAGCACAGAGGCTAGTGACACTAGCAGATCAAGATGGAATGTTCTGTAAGGAATATGGTATGACCCTACTGATAGGTTCTAGAGCCCCAAGAAGGTCTGGTCTATGACAAGCACTCACCCTACGGACCCCTCTGTAAAGCAAAACTAAAATTAGTACACCTGCCATTGGAAAGAAGTGGGGAAAGTAGTCCAACTCCAGGGACCTCACATTTTAACACAATGCCTGTTAGCAACCCAACTTCCCTCTACTGGCCAGAGTGCTCATTGCAGTGGTTGTCAGCTGTGCTTCTCAGAGACAGAAGAATCCTGCACATCTCTTCAAGGCTGCTGGTAGTGGATGGATGTGGGCTCTAGAGGGGTTTACTAAATGTTTCGGCCAGGACAACTCCTTTTCTGTACAGTCTCAATGTTTTCATCTTTCCTCTCTGACACAGTGGTCTAGTTGGCTGTCATTAATCTATGAGCAATCGGTGTTTCTGGTGGATACAGAGTGGGAGCAGTGCTCAGTGTTTTAAATATTCATTTTTTTCTTACATAGTTTCCAATTTTTAGAAAAGCCCTTGTTATGCATCAATGATTTGCTTTTAACTCTCAATCCTCCTGCCTCAGCCTTCTGATTGCTGGGATTACAGGTCCCCACAAACTTCACTGCAAACCGCTGCCATCACAATGAGTGAGGGGACTGGGTTCCCACCTAACACATCCTGGTGTCCTGTCTTCTGCACTGTAGGAAGAGGACTACAGGCCTGGAGATGACAGGAGGTCTTGGTTAGGAGTTACTGACATGACAGCAACTGGAAAGCGATAGACTGACTGTAGTCACAGCTTGCCAGATCAGGCCAGCTCAGGTTAGGTATGTGACCTCCCAAAATCTAATGATGAGACAAACAGGGCTCTGAAAGATTAGGGAGCTGTCCTAAATGTAGCTAGTTTGAGAGGCTCACAGGAAATCCAGGCCTAGTTCCCCGCAAACCACCGCAAGGAAGAATCACAATTAGATATTCAGCAAGGCTCTAACTTCTAAGGTGGAAAGCCAGGTGAAGGGCCAACCCAGGTTGTCTTCTCAGGCAATCCAGGAGTCTGTGGAGGCATCACAATGACTGCTAGCAACTCACCATGGGGTTAGAGTCTGAGATGAGGTCTTTAAGTGTGTCCAGGAAGCCCTGGTCTTCCACCAGCTGGGCATTGATGTCATGGAGCTTGGCCACACACACAGCCGCTGTCTTGCGCACATATGGGTCTTCATCCTTCAGGCACTTCCGGAGTGGTTCACACAAGTACTCTGTAATCTTGTCAACTCGGATGCAGCCCATAGTCCTCACAGCCAGGGCCCGGATGAGAGGATTGGGGTCCTCACAGTCCTGAGGGGAACCAGTCATTGGCCAGGGGCAGGGGCAGGGGCAGGGGCAGGGGCGGTATGAGTCACCTGTGGCTTCCTATTCTTCCTGGCCTCCAGCTCTGTGCAACATCAGCTGCTCTGGGATCTCCACTGACCATAGCCAACAATACTCAAAGCAAATGCCACAGAACGGATGCCAAGCATTTGTCACATCCTGTGTGAGAGGCTCTACACACTTTCTCTGCTCTTCCTAAGGCCATTTCCCAGCCAAGGAAGGCGGGGCTCTGGAGAAGGTTATGGGCTCACCCAGTCAGAGCAGAGTAGCAATCCAAACCTCAATGCTCTTAGCACCATAGTCTTTTCTTTTTGAGATAGGGCCTTGGCATGTTGCTCAGACTGGCCTGGAACTCACTATATAGCCTAACTACGACCTATTGTCATAGCGATTCTCCTTCCTTAGTCTGCCGAGTGCTGGAATGATAGGCACATTTAGTCACAGAAACCCCTAAGTTTCCTGTATGCGAGCATCAGTGGGCTAGGAGTCAATGTCCAAGTTCATGCTTTGCTCCTCATCTGGTAACAGAAAACATAGAAAGGAGTCATATGGAAAGGGAATCGAGCTGCTCTTGGATGCCTGCTGAAGTCTGTGCTGGCAGTAGGCACAGGGAATGGCTGCCCAGCCCAGGAGAATGAGAGGCCAGTAGGCCTGGTGCCACCTCACAGGGGATGAATGAGGCATAGTCTTTAGGTCTGTGGTTCTGGAGAGAGAGGGAGCCCTCTGCTGGAGGAAGATGCCCTCAGCCTGAACAGGAAGCCTCTAAGTCTGCAATTGAGCCCAAGTGCCAAGCACTCCAAAAAGACAGGGACATGAGCGTGTGAGCAGCCCCCCTCACCCCTGCCCCACTTCCACTGGGTTTCTACTCACCTTCACAAAGGTGTTGACAGCCATAATGGCCATGTCAGGCTGACTCTTGGCATAGTTCATCAAGTACAGGTACACCAGCTTCTTTAGCTCCAGGTTGTCTGTCTGCATGCAGTTCACCACATCAGGGAAGAGAGCACTGCAAAGTCAAAGTAGCATCAGAAGTGGGTGAAGACTGAGAAAAGAGGGCTTTTCAGGCAGCATGGGAGGGAAGGGCTGACAGGGAGAAGCAGGGGACAGGTTTCTTCATTTGTAAAGAAGGTGCAATAGTAGTTGACTTTGGCTGGGGCTGGGACTTAATGGTAGAACACCTGCCTAGCACATACAAAGTACAGGGTTCAATTCCCAGTACTCCTCCCTACCTTCTGAAACCCACTTTTCCAGGCCCTTGTGATACTTAAAAAAGAGAGCATTTCTGAAGCTTCTGGTCTTTGCTGAATTATTAGTCTTTTTCCATTCCTAACACTTCATTGTGTTGAGCTGCTGGTTCTAGAGCATCTCAGGGAAGCAGGGCTGAAGGGACAGGTTTGGCATCCACTAAGAGCCAGCAAGGTACATGGTGCGTGTGCTGTGTGGCAGGTTTGGTGCTAAGGGTTAGACGTACTTCATCTCATTGAACAGCCTCAGGAGGCCAGGAGCGTGTTCCCAATTCATTACTCTGAGGATAAGAAATCTTAAACAGTGGTGGTGGTGGTGCGTGCATTAAGTTATTTTATTAATCTAACACTGACCAGGCAGAGGCAGGTGGATCTTTGAGTTTGGGGCTAGCCTGGTCTACAGAGTTCCAGGCCAGTCAGGGCTACACAAAGAAGCTCTGTTTTCAACCTGCATGCCCACCTCCCAAATAACATGAAGAGCCAGCTCTATGACTGTTGCTGTTCTTGACAGTACTCTTCCCTATAGGGTACCAAAGTGGTCACTGAAGAGTAGAGGCCTTGTGATGTGAAATGCAAACATCGGTTTTCTGGAATCTGAGCCATCATCCTGTCTCAATTCTTGGGCTTTCATTGCCAAGAACAAGGAAGCATAGAACATGAAGGGGGCACCCAATAGGCCAGGTTCCCTCAGAGCTGCAATGGACAAAGTCACCTCGAAAGATGGCACAGCAGAACAGAGCCACTGTGGAGAGGAAGAGGAAGTGAAGAGCCTGAATGGCTCTAGCAGGTGTCATGAGCAAAGCAAGCTCTGTTAGGAAGTGACAGTACTGTTCTAACTGAAGGAGAACAGTTTTTCTTTCTTGAAAGTATGAGACTTAGAGATGTCCAACCCTTTTAACATGTTTTAAAATCATAGTTGATTGAGTGTGTGTGTGTGTGTGTGTGTGTATGAGTGTGTGTGGTCTACAGCACATATGTGGAGGTCAGAGGACAAGTAGTATCAGACAGTCTCATGGGTCACCAGGGTTGGTGGTAGACACCTTTACCCACTGAGGCACCTCACCCCAGACACCCAATCCTTTTACACTCTGACCCAATGAGGCATCTGCTAGTGACTCTCCTAACCTGGCTGCAGAAGGGCCTTCCCTAAGGTTAGCAAGGGGGTGGCCAATTTGTGTGGAAGCCTGGGACAGTGGGAACATTCTGTAAGGTCCAGCCACGGAGTACCAGAACCTCTGTGGTAGGTGCACGGTACCATGGCATACAGAGGACAGAGCCTGGATTCTGAAAGGGGCAGGCTTGATTTCTAGTTCTGCACTGGCCATGTGACTATTTCAGAGTAATTTTCCTCATTCTTTGTCTCATTTATTTTGGCAGAAGAAACATCATTGCATCCAATGGGATGTGTAGAGAACCCGAGAAAACGTATCTGAAGGTTTTCTATAGATGGGCCAATGAAAATACAGAGCAGTCATGAGATCTATCACCTGGAGACTTCTCAACTTGACAGGCAGTTAGACACAACTATATCCAACACGAAGACTGACTAGACCAGGCGCCGAGTGTCGGATGGAGAACAACAAAGCAACGACCCCACATTCCCTGTTGTTAAGGAAAACAACACCCCAGGGCGCCCAGCTGTCCTGTGCTCATTTTCCTTACCAGGCAGCAATCTCCAGGGCTTCTGAGAGGCTTTCTGCTGCACCCCCTGAATGCCTGCTGCCCTTTCATCCCAGTCTACTTCACTCCCTCCCTCACTGTCTGAGACATTAGCATTTCAGCTTGTCACTCATGTGCAAACAGAATCCTGTGTCTGGAAATGAAGTTTGTCAAAGAAGCCAAAGAGTCAAAGTGGACCTAAGCTATGGCACCTCATGTTGGTCAGCCCCTGGCCGTCCGTCACCAGCTTGCTCCTGCATACCTGACATCTTTGCCCACAGTCATTGATGCAATCACTTTCTTCACTGCCTCCTTCTTCTTCTCCTTCTTGTCACTGTTAAGCTCTGCCTTCAGCTCAAAGATCTCCCCTAAGGAAAGAAGACAGCCATGAGCAGTTTATCCCCATGTGTAAGATGACTTCTTGCACTAATTTCCCAGAGAACTAGGTGGAGGTAGAGAGCAGCTTTAGGCCCTTGGCTTTAGGAAGGACAAGAGACAGGAACAATGAAGAGAAAGGAAGCTGATAGGAGCCTGGAGGTCATGTTGGAGTGAAGAAACAGGAACCAGGATCTTGAAGGGCTGCTCAGCTAGACTCCTGAAAATGCACTGCAAGCTCTCCTCAGTCTTCTCCCTTGCCCTGATTCCCTAAAGGCTGAATGGAATTGGGGTACTGGGGTGAGGGTGAGGTGGGGGAGTTGGTTGATCTCACATGCAGGCTTTTCCTGTTTTCCCAGAAGCCTGAGCTCAAACAGCTTGCTAAGGGTTTCACTTCCTCAGCCTGGAGACAGGAATTCAGCTATTCTACAAGAGCTGCAGCATGTAACAAATTCTGTTCTCAGGAACTTGATGATGTGGAAAAAGGAAATGTAGACGTGTGGTTGTCCCCCGGCCCCATGCCCTGGACACAGTCAGGACCTGCTAACATGTTAGGCAGCAGACAGCTCCTGAGCCTTTCACTGAGCCCAGCACCACACTAATTTTTTCCGTATTCTTTCTTATTTCATATTCAGAACAACCTGCCTTTCCCCATTGTATAAGTGAGCAATGGAGGCTGTTCCACAGCAGATGAGACAGGCTAAGTTGAAAACCAGATTTGTTCCTTGCAAATCTTAGCTTCTAAACAAATCCCTTTGCTTGGCTGGCTCTGCCATAGACACCCGTTTGCCTCTCTGACCCCATTTTCTTGCCTGTTCTCTCTGGACTGGGCAATGAATTCTCTCACTTACTCTCAGCTGTAAAGTGTCCATCTCAGAGCCTGGCACTCTGTTCTGCATCAAGGACAGCTGCTGATGTTAATTAGCCACATGAGGAATTCTAGACTTAGGTTCTTTGTCGTGAGTCTCTTTGGGTGGGGTGAGGTAGGGCTGTTATGTGGGGAAAGGGATGAGAAAACTAAGTCGATTCCTAATGAGAAAAAAGATGATGAGGGTTTTGGTTTTTTTTTTTTTTTTTTTTGGTTTTTCGAGACAGGGTTTCTCTGTGTAGCCCTGGCTGTCCTGGCATTCACTTTGTAGACCAGGCTGGCCTCGAACTCAGAAATTCGCCTGCCTCTGCCTCCCGAGTGCTGGGATTAAAGGCGTGCGCCACCACGCCCGGCGGTTTTTTTTAAATCATGATCTCACACACACACACACACACACACACACACACACACACACACACACACACACAGAGTAAACACAGTTGCCTGAAAATGATGATCTGGCAAAGCCTGAGCAGGGTCTCACTAAGGACATTGCTTAACAGGGCCAGGAAGCTCTGGAGATCCTGTGGTTCATGTTTATGAAGGAACACATCTTCCTCCTGCAGGAGGCACCTGGATCCAGCAGCAGTGACAGCCTTGAGTCCGTACTCCTTCACAGAGATGTCACTGCTTTACTCAAAGGGTGTGTTGATGGGTGGAGGTCAGTCACATCTGCCCTAAGAATCCACCAGTGAGGTAAGCTCAGGCAGACTGCTTCTGAGATGCTGTCTTTCTCTAACAGGCCCCCAAAGCAGCCATTATGCCTGGTTCCTGAATCCCACACAGGGCAACCAGTCCCCTCTACCTGCAAGACTATACCCCCAGATTGGTGCTGTTGTCTCAACAGAGTTGTAATCCTAGTTTCCCTAACTTACAATCTTCTCTGTATAGTCCCTCACTTTAAAAATGGACCCAGAAGCCTGGCAGTGGTGGCACACATCTTTTTTTTTTTTTTTTTTTTTTCTTAAAAGATTTATTTACTTATTATATGTAAGTACACTGTAGCTGTCTTCAGACAGTCCAGAAGAGGGAGTCAGATCTCGTTACGGATGGGTGTGAGCCACCATGTGGTTGCTGGGATTTGAACTCCGGACCTTTGGAAGAGCAGTCGGGTGCTCTTACCCACTGAGCCATCTCACCAGCGCCGGCACACATCTTTTATCCCATCATTTGGGAGGCAGAGGCAAGCAGATCTCTGTGAGTTCAAGGCAGTATAGAATGAGTTCCAGGACAGCCAGGGCTATACAGAGAAACACTGCCTTGAACAAGAAAAACAATCAATAACTGATCCAGGATGTCAGATCTCTCAATTTCTCTCATAGTCAGAGAGGATCTAGAACAGGGCTTCCCATAAACCAGGTTAAGCTTGAACTTGCTATGTATCCAAGCATGGCCTTTAACCTCTGATCTTTCTGCCTCTGCCTCCCAAGCTGAGATCCAGCACATGTGACAAGGCTGTCGGACCAAACTAAGCAACAGCTGGACTAGTAAGTAAAATGCCTGCTGCTGGGCAGACTTTGGGATCCAACTCAGTGATTCAACAAGGTTAAGTATAGACTGGAGAGTCAGCTATGGGTGAAAAGCATTTTCAGGACTGGGTTTGGGCTCCCAGTAGCCACAAGGTGGCTCACAACTCTGGGACTCTTGTTCTGAGGATCGAACACCCTCTTCAGTTTTCATGGGTGAAGACATACAGGCAAAACATCCATGCAAACACACAAATATGTATGTACACACACACACACACACACACTTTTAAAGAAAACTAAGATCCTTTCACCCTTGTCAGTAGAAAGGACAGATAAGGAAGGGCAGGACAGAGAGGATAAAGCATACTTGCCAGCCACAACATCTTCCACTATTTCTTTAAAAACAGAAAAGGAATAAACTGTCCAAAGACATTAACCTAGCTTAGTAAACTGCACTGCAGCAACTTAACTGGCTTAATCCTGAGTCATGAGGACTGCTGGGAAACGCTTATGAGGATGTTGAATGACTAACAGGGTAAAAACAGCTGCTACAACATGAAGAATAAAGCCCGAGCAGGGCTGCTGACAGGCTGTGCACTTTCTCTAGGGAGAGAGAATATATTTAACTGTTTTTAAGCCATGGGGAACAAGACACAGACTTCCCCTCATGCCTAGTGTTACTGTTCTTTCCTGGGTTCTAAAAGGAACACTTAGGCCTTTACATCATCAATTTCCATGCTGCCTCCAGACCCCATCCACCCTCCCCGTTCTCCCCAAGATCTGGGGGATGTAACACAGGTCTGTGGTGAAACATACAGTACCTTTCTTGGTTGTGGTGAAGTATTTTGAGTCAGTCATTTTGGTCCTTTATCTGTGGCCAGACTCTGCAAGACAGAGAAGAGGGTGGATCTGTGCTCTAGTCCATTTTCAGTCAGCGTATGCACAGGGAAGATGAGAGGGATCAGAACACATAAGTAGGGGAAGATAGCTGTTTATCTCATTTCACAGGCAAATGAACTGTTGGATTATGGTTGGTCTCATTTTGGAGGGTAACTGAAGAATCTATCAGTGTTTTGAATATCTTTTGACACACTTTTCCTTCTAGGAATCTGCCACAGAATGGGAGCCTGAGGTCATCTGGCTTTTTCAGTATCATTATCTATGACCATACTACTGGAAAAAACTTCCTGACTATCAGTAAGCACACAGTCACAGATAACTATAGATGAAAACATAGATCAGAAATACACATCTCTTGCCAGGCAGTCTTAGCCCTGCCCTCTGTAGAATTCATTGTGTTTAGAATGCTCTAAATATCCACTTCAGCTGTGGGCTCAGCTCACCAAAGCTCAGGGGCCATTCTCACCTCAGGGATGCAAATTTCCGTGAGAAATGAAAAGTTTAAGAAGTGAGGGAGGGGGCTGGAAAGATGATTCAACAGTTAAGAGCACTGGATGCTCTTGCAGAGGACACCAGATTTGTTTCTCAGCACCCACATGGCGGCTGACAACCACCTCCAGTCACACGGGATCCAAACACACTTTTCCTGTCTCCAAGGACACATGCGTTCACTCGGGATGTTTTATATCCCTAAAACAAATACTTAACTATTTAAAATTTGTATGTGTGTGTGCTAGTGTTGTGCCTACATGTACATCTGTGTACTATAGAAGTCCCTGGTGCCTGTGGAGGCAAGAGGGCATCAGGTCCTTGGAACTGGAATTGCAGATAGTTGTGAGTCACCATGTGAGTGCTGAGAATCAAACTGGGGTCCTCCAGAAGAGCAGCTGGTGTTTTTAACTGCTGAGTCATTTCTCCAGCCCCCTAAATAAATAAATCTCAAGAAATGGGGGGTGGGGTGGGTGTCTTCTTCCCACAACTCCCATCAAGTTTCTAAACATCGACTATTATCTCTCAAAGGCTGGAGGCTGGCACACTGTGACGACAGCGCTTCGCACATCTGTCTGGTCAAGTTTTTTAAAAATAATATCCAGCACAGAACTCGTAGTGCAAAGCACTGTAGAAGTCAGGGAGTCAGAGAAAGTACTGAGGCTCCCATGATCATGTAGCAAGCATTTACTGAGCCTCTACTCTGTACTCAACAGCTCTCTTGATGAGCAGCTAAGAGAGTAAAGGGAAGTGGGAGGGACACAGGCAAGATGGCTCTGCAGGGAAAAGCACTAGCCATGCAAATATGGTCAGAGCCCTGTCCTCCCTCTCATATGGGGAAGAATTCCTTCAAGAGAGCATACACCTCGAGCTCAGGGAGAACTAGGATTCCATTCAGCCACCTTCAAGCTGTGACTTGAGCAGGTCACACAGCCTCCTCGAGACTTTCGATAAAATAAAGTTAAAAACTGGGGAGATGGTTCCTTCAGTGAAGTGAGGACATGAGTTCAAATCTCTAGCTCCCATGTAAAAGCCAGGTGCAGGGTTGCATGACTGTAAGTGGAAGTAGGTGAGTCCCAAGAACTCATTAGTCAGCCAGTCTAACTGGATCAGGGAGCTCCTGGCTCAGTGAGAGAACCCCTTCAAATCTCCAAATATTTACATTACAATTCAGAACAGCAGCAAAATTAGTTAAAGTAGCAACAAAAATAATTTTATAGCTGGGAGTCAACACACCTGGAGGAACTGTATTAAAGGGCTGCAGCATGAGAAGGGTTGAGAGCCACTGCCATAAAATAAAAAAAGAGAGGCTTCATTAGCACAGTAAAGAAAAAAAGACATGATTCTACTTTTCTTTTGCAAAGTTCAAAAAGAATGAAGGCTCTTTCACACTGGGGCTGCAGGAAATAGCAGAAGAGATGCTGGATCTAATGATGTAAACCTTATATGTCTCTTCAGAAAAGATCCAAGTGCTACAGTGTAGCCTCTGCTTTGCTGGTCCCCACAGCATAAGCCAGGGCTGGAAACAACCCATAAGGGGAGGGGCATACAGGCTTGCCTCACAGCTGGCATGGTCCACCATCAGAGTTCTACATAAGACCAGCTTTTACATATGCAGCTAGAGCCATGAGTCCCACCATGTGTTTTTTCTAATTGGTGGTTTAGTCCCAGGGAGCTCTGGGGATACTGGTTAGTTCATATTGTTTTCTCCTATGGGGTTGCAGACCCCTTCAGCTCCGTGGGTACTTTCTCTAGCTCCTTCACTGGGGACTCTGTGCTCTGTAGTCAGTCATCAATGGGAGGAGAGGCCCTTGGTCTTGTGAAGGTTCTATGCCCCAGTATAGGGGAATGCCAGGGCCAGGAAGCGGAGTGGCTAGGTTGGGGCACAGGGGGTGAGGGGAGAAGATAGGGGATTTTTGGAGGGGAAACTAGGAAAGGGGATAACATTTGAAATGTAAATAAAGAAAAATCTAATAAAAATTTTAAAAAAAGCTTTTAATTGACAGTTTTTCAAAGAAACATAAAAGGGCCACTGCACCCCAGGGCCCTCGTTTCCTGACAGCTCAGTCATGTACTGCTGTGCACGCACTGTCAGTGGTGACTTACTTACATGTTCTTGTGCAAACTCGCACAGCCACTTTTTTCAGAATGCTGATAATGAGGTGGAAAAGATAATGGGCTTTCTACTGTCATAAAGGGATACACGGTTTAAAAAGTCAGATTTGAGAGCATAACTGCCCAAAGGGTCCAAAACAGGAGAGCCCATGTTCCTTGCTGAGTCTAAGAGAATGACTAAGGCCCAGAAAGCCACAGAATGTAATATCTAAACCCCTCCAGCATTAACCCTAGAAGGAACTAACTAGGCATGGAGGTACACAATGCAGCCCTAGCACTTGGGAGGCGAGAAAGGATGAGAGCACCGAACATAAGAAGATCGTCTTATTGCTACTAAAAGCAACAAGCAAACAACCTATTAAAAATAAAAATGGAGGGAGGGAACCACCTCTGATGTCCAACTTTGGGCGACTGGGTTTCCCTCTGCAGGAGGCCATCAGGGACTTTCCTTCCTCTGTAGGCACAGCATTATTATCTAGAAGCCCTAATTCCCAGGACAAAACCCGCCAGGGATAGATTTGATGTTACATGTAGCTGACCAGGAGAAGAAAAGGACAGGAAGGCTTCTCTTTTTGTAGGTAAGCAGGTAGGTAGGTAGATGGATGATAGATAAATAGAAAAAAAAGAAAAAGAAAAAGAAAATGGTATAATCTATACTCCAGCTCCTTAGAAGACCGATGCAAGGACTACTTGAGCACAGAAGTTCAGGGTCAGTCTGTCAAACCAACATAGTTTTGCAGCTGAGCTTTTGACACATCTTTTTTCATAGTATAACAACTGCCCACAAATTTGAGCTGACCCTGATATGCTAATTTCTGCAGTATCTATTTTGCAGAATCCTCTGCAGAAGGCCCAGTGGGACAGATGATACAGACTGTGTTCCAAAGAAGCTGATCGTGTCCAGAAACGAAAGAAGGAAAGGGATACAAGGAAAAGTGAAAATGATTTGGAAAGTTACCCAAATGCCCAGGCTAAAAATAAAGACACCCTCATCCCACTGTGAAAGCCAGCACCCACAGTTTAAAGATCTGCTATAGGGTGCTTTCCCTGTGTCTGCTCCTTAGTGAGCTTCCTCACACCAGTGCCAGGTGAGTACAGGGGAGACCTTGTATTCTCTGTTCAGCCCTGAAGGCACTTTCCCTTGCAGAGGCCTAGGAAAGCAGCTCCCAGGCAGCTGTGGCCTGCAGCACATTCCTCTCACATGAGGCCAAAGGTGTAAGACCCTGTCCTCTGACGCACCTGATCCAGTACATGAAGCACACTGAAAGGTTTAAGTAGCCAATTCAGGCAAGAAAAAGTATAAAGGTTTAGATTCTATCTTTGTGAGTGGCAGGGACGATTTTCAAAAGTAGTTAAATTGGGTGTGGTAGTTCACACCCACAATACTATAGTTCAGGAAATAGAAGTAGGAGGATTGCCATGAGGTTGAGGTCTACACAGCAAGTCTTTATGTCAAACTGGTAAACAAACAAGGTAGGAATTTGGCAGTAGAAACCATTCTGGTGGAAAGAGGCTGAATTTGGGGCTGAGATCCCCTCAATTTTAGCATTTACAAGCCAAGAAATACTTTGAGGTGGGGGCACTCCTGGAATAACTGGGTTGCCCTTCAGGAGTCACTGCCCTTGTCCCACCTCAAGCATGCGATCCCAAGACTCCTGATGCCACACGGGTAATACAGCAAATCCTATTAACTTCACTTAAAAAAATCAGCATTATGTATTTCTTTCTTTCTTGTTCTTGTGTGGGTTCCAGAGACAGAGCTCAGGCCTCTGGGCTTGGCAGCAACGGTCTTCCCTGTCAGGCCATCTCCACAGCACTCACCTCACTTTTTAAGACTCAAACCAAACACATAAAAGCTGGAAAGCAGCAGTTTCCCTTAAGTTCTGCAAAATAACTAAGCAGCCCTTGCTGAGGACACCGACACACTGGCTACAGATGGGGGTCAAGAACTGGAACCTAAGTCAAAGGGAAGAAGACACCCCTCAAAAATCCACCCATAAAAGCTCTCCTAGCTGGGCCAGCGAGACGGCTCAGTGGATAAAGGCAACCTCAGTCTCATCAGCAGGACCCATGGAAAGGTAGATGGAAGGACTGACCACCCACACCCACACCCACATCCACACACACTATATAGCATGTGTGTGCACACACAAACAAATAAAGTTAGGATTGGGCTTAAGAAAGTCCTCAACACTTTTCAAATATTTTGTCTTCATATAACTTACCTAAATCTAAATTTTTAAAAAGATTTATTTATTTTATGTATGTGAGTACACTGTCACCCTCTTCAGACACACCATCTCTCCAACCCCCTAAATTCAGATTTTAAAACAAGAAATATAAACTATCTGTTTTAAATTAATAAAATGAATTTAAATCTATAAGAAAATTTTAAGTGAGTTTTTCTCCAAAGACTCAAAATTGTTAATAGTTACATGGTGTGTGTGTGTGTGTGAGAACTATGTAGTCCTGGTAGGACTGCCTCTACTTTCTGAGTCCTGGGATTAAAGGTGTATGCTGCTATGCCTGGCTGATAATAACTTTGTTTTTAAATTTTCAGATTTATTTATTTGATGTGTATATGTATGTGTGTATACCGCATGTGTGCCTAATGCCTAAAGAGATCAAATCCCCTGAAACTGGTGTTATGGATGGTTATGAGCCATCAGGTGGGGTACCAGGAATTGAACCCAGGTCCTCTGCAACAGCAACAAGTACTTAACTGCTGAGCCATTCCTCCAGTTCTTATTAATAACAACTTTAAAATAAAAAATGTATGTGTTCGCATGTGAGTTCAGGCACACTCACATCTCAGCACATGTATGGGGGTCAGAGGGCCACACTAAGTACCAATTCCTGCCTGATATTTTGTTTGAGACATGATCTTTTATTTCCTGTGGTGTACTGCAGGCACAATGGCCCATGTGTTTTCAGGGAGTGTCCTGTCTGAGTGTTGGGATGACAGACACATATATCACATCACATCCTAGGATCTGAACTCAGATTCTCCTACTAGTGTAGCAAGAGCTTTACCCACTGAAGCATCTCCACAGCCTGATAGTAATTTTAAATTTTTTAAATTTTATTTTATAGCCGGGCGTGGTGGCGCACGCCTTTAATCCCAGCACTCGGGAGGCAGAGGCAGGCGGATTTCTGAGTTCGAGGCCAGCCTGGTCTACAAAGTGAGTTCCAGGACAGCCAGGGCTATACAGAGAAACCCTGTCTCGAAAAACCAAAAAAAAAAAAAAAAAATTTATTTTATGTGTATGAGCGTTTTGCCTGTACGTATATATCTATGTGCACATGTGTGTGTCTGGTACCCTGAATCCCTTGGAACTAGAGTTATGGATGGTTACAAACCACCCTGTGGGTACTAAGTATCAAACCCAGGCCCTCTGCAAAAGCAATGTGTTCTTAGCTACTGAGCCATCTCTCTAACTCCTACAGTACTAACTTTCTAAAGGAAACACTAGACTGCTGTACTAAAGTCAGTTAACTTCATTGCCGTTTTTTCTCACGTTGCACTTACTGTGTGTGGGTACACACCATGTTCCAACATGGGGTGGAAGTCAGGGGACAACTTGCATAATTAGATCCTCTCCTCCCACTGTGTGGGTCCCAGAGAGAGAACTCGGGTTTATCAAGCTTGGCAGCAGGGTCTTTAACTCCCGAGTCATTATTCTGGTCCCTATTTTGTTTCCAAACAAAACACAATCAACCAAACAGAATAAATACAAGTTCCTTAAGCATCATGGGATGTCATATGGATAAAGCTGTAGAGTAGAAATGCAGCTCTATGTTATGGTGGTATTGGCCAGGTCAGAGGACACTGGCCACAGTGGGGCTGGAAGCTCCCTGCGGGTGATGAAGATTATCGGTGTCCTGATGCATATCCCAGCACACTGTATAGCTAAGAGCTGAGCATGCCACTTGCTGTGAATTACACAAACATTAAAAACAATGTCTTAATTGGATGAGGTGGCAGATACCTTTAATCACAGCATTTGGGAGGCAAAGGCAAGAGGATCTCTTTGAGCTTGAGGGCAGTCTGGGAGCCTGGTCTACAAAGCAAATTAATGTCAGGGCTACAAAGACCCTATCATAAACAAAAAACCGAATGAATGGAAGAAGAGAAAAGAAAAGGAAGAAAGAAAGGAAAGAGGAGATGACTATTTTACGTCGGTAAGACGGCTCGATCAGATAAATGTACTTGTGACCAAGTTTGACAAACTTAGTTCCATCCCTGAACCCCAAAAAGGGAAAAGGCAAACCCGTAGTTTGTTCTCTGACATCTATGAATGAACTATATTGGGAAAAAAAAGTAAGGAAAAGCCAGGTGGTGGTAGCCCACACCTTTCCCAGCCAGCCTGGTCTACACAGGGAGTTCCAGACAGCCAGGGCTACACAGGGACACAGGGAAACCCTGTCCAGGAAAAAACAAACAATAATAGAAAAAAAAAAAAAAAAACAATAAGAGCCAGTGTTGGAGAGGAAAATGTTGACTGGATTAAAATTCGGGGGGGGCGGGGGGGGGCGGGGGGGGGAGCCTTTCTGTGTGGCATAAAAGCTAGCCTTAAAGGTCCAGTTATAAACAATCAGTTTTCCTGTATGACCAAAACAAAATAAAAACAAAAAGAGGCAAATTTTAAACTCACAATAACTGTCATGACATTGACAACAAAGGCAAACTCATTTCCATAACATGGCAAAATCCATCGTACCTGAGGCAAGTACGTCGGTGGCACATGGGGTACCCAATCCTTGGGAAACAGATGGTGAGTTTGGGGCCAGCCTAGGCTACATAACAAGACCTTGTCACAAAACAAACAAAACCCACCAATACAAAGAGAAGAATGGAGACACAGGTATGTAGACAGTTTACCAAATATAAGACATTCATACCTAGTCATAATATAAGAGATGGAAACTGGAATTACAATCAAACGCCATTGATCAGATACTGGACTGATGAAGACCCAAAAGTCTGATAAGATGCTATGCTGGTACAAATGTAGGAGATAAGGACCCTTATGTGATGTCAACAAGAGTCTAAATTAATTGTCTTCTACAACTCTTAGTGTGGCAGTAGCTTTCAAAACTGTAAATTCCACCTGGCTCTGCTTTCTGAGTGCTGGGATTAAAAGAATGTTCCTCTATCTCCAGCTATACATGCTTTTTTAAAGGTCTTATGTGTATGCCTACATGTATGTATGTGTACCTTGTGTATGCCTGGTGTCTGCAGGAGACAGGGAAGGGCATGGGATTCCCTGGAACTGGAGTTACAGGTGGCTGGGAGATCAGCCAGTGCTCTTACCCACCAAGACGTCGCTCCAGTTCAGCATGCTTTCGTCATAACTATCAGAGACAGTCAATAGAAAGGCATGCCAGGGTTGCTATAGAAACATGTGAGTATCTTTCAGGTTTCCAAGCACATCCACTGTCTTTAAGATTTATCAGTGGTTCCTTCCAGAAAGGAGGCTGGGTGACTAAGGGATGGGATGAGACGGACTCTTCTTTTACCCTATTCTATAACTTGGAAACTGTGCTGTGTGTACAAAGCACCTATTCTAACATAAAGCAGCTGAGATTTATGGTTGGTACATTTACCCTAACACTGGTTCCAACAACATGCTCAGTCCGCAGCCTCAGCTTTAACTCTCCTACCCCACACAGCTACCTACCTCTACAGTAAGAGGGACACAGGCCTCATGACAGTAGATCGCTCCTGACTCCAACTTCTCCAGAGCCTTCTTCATTTCTCTAATTTGAGATCTGTTCTGTTTAACATAGTCAACCCAGTGCCTGGCACATTCCAGGAGCTCACCAAATGCTGGCCAGCTCAATGAATGAAAAGGCAGGTTCCCGGGCTGGAGAGATGGCTCAGTGGTCAAGAGCAGTGACTGCTCTTCCGAAGGTCCTGAGTTCAAATCCCAGCAACCACATGGTGGCTCACAATCATCTGTAACGAGATCAGACTCCCTCTTCTGGAGCGTCTGAAGACAGCTACAGTGTACTTACATATAATAAATAAATAAATCTTAAAAAACAAGAAAAAGAAAAAGAAAAAGAAAAGGCAGGTTCCCAAGGAAGCTACCAAACCAAGGGCTCACAACAAATCCAACTCTGTGACAAGCACCAGGGACCAGGAACAGAAGGCTTTGTAGTTAACCTTCAACAGATACAGCAAGGCTGAACCAATGCCAAGCTGGCTGCCAGAGTCTGGCTTTACTACAAACAGTTAGTAAATCTCCTGACTCTGGCCTCACATTTATTTTCCATCTGTACAACAGGTGAAGGTGGAACTTGGATGACAGAAGGAAGCTGGGGCAGATCCTGACTCATCCAACTAAGCCCCTGGTCTCCCTCCTCACCCAGGCCCAGGCGGCCCACTGGTCAATGCAGAGTTTGAAAACCAGTCAGATAACCACATTTCAGATGTTCTGGTTTGCCACTCAATCAATTTCCCCACCAATAGATGTTCTTCTGGTGTCAAACAATAGGAAGCAGAATGGGATCACTGTAAATGCATGAGACATCTTTCTTCCTAAGGGGACAGAAGAGGGGAAAGTTCAGCATGCAAGCAGGCAGAGCCAGTCAACCTTATGAAGGGTTTTCCCATTGATTTAGGGTCTGTCCCGGGGAATGTGCATGCAACAAGAGGACGACTTGCAGGAGCTGGCTCTCCCCCTCCACCATGTGGACTCTAGGAACTCAATCAGTTCATGAGGCTTGGTGGCAAGGGCCTTTACACCTCACAGGCCCTGTCTGAATTCTTGAGACAAGCTATCCTGATGCTTTGTTTTGTTTTTGTCAACTTGACACAAATTTAAGTATATCTAAGAAGAGATGGGCTTGAGAAAATGGCTTCCCCAGATTGTCTGTAGACAAGTCTGTAGGCCATCTTATTAGTGATTGTGTTGGGGAGGGCCCACCTCACTCTGGGTGGTGGTCTTGGGTGTAGAAGAAAGCATGCTGAGTAATGAGCCAGTAAGCAGCACGCCTCTGTGGCTTCTGCTTCAGCTTCCGCCCTGACTTCCTTCACACTGGGCTAGAGTGTGGCACTGTAAACTGAAATAAAACCTTTCCTTCCCAAGCTCCTTCTGGTCACGGTATTTATCACAGCAATAGAAAAGTAACTAAGAGGGCTGGAGAGATGGCTCAGTGGTTAAGAGCACTGATTGCTCTTCTAGAGGTCCTGAGTTCAACTCCCAGCAACCACATACATGGTGGCTCACAACCATCTGTTATGGGGATCCGATGCCCTCTTCTGGTGTGTGTGAAGACAGTGACAGTGTACTCACAGACATGAAATACATACATAGATCTTTAAAAAAAGAAAGAAAAAGAAAAGCAACTAAGAAATAGAACTCCATTATGTAAGTCAGGCTAGCCTCAAACTCATGATTCTTTTGCCTCAGCTGGCGGACAGGATTGCAGGTATACACCACCGTGCTCGGGTGATTAAGTCTTCAGGAGGAAGGAAGACCATAGCACTCTGAGGAGGAAAGTGCTCCATTGTCCACAAGGGCAGACACTGGCCAGTGAGGCCTTTCTTCCTTCCCAGCCATGCAATCTCTGCACTGAGAAGCTTTGAGGGTGGCATGCAAGTATATGCACTGAACACTGAGGGCACATGATGAGTTGATAAGGAAGCTGATTAGCAAGACAGACAGACAGATGAGAACAACTTAAGGTCTGACTCAGGTGCAGCACCACTTCTGAATGCATGGATATAGATATACATAGGCAGGGAAAACTGACCCCTGAAGGTCTCTGCTGGAGCTGTAACTGTTCCATCCTTTCCTGACAACAGCTGCTCAGAAACCTGCCACATGGATAGATGGATCTCAAGGGCAATCAGGAGTAAGTCAGAACAGACACAGAGGTCCATACCTGCAATCCTAGTTCTCGGGAGGCTGAAGAACAAGGATCATGGATTCCGGGTCAGTCTGGATTCCCTAGGGAGACCCTGTCTCAGAAAAAGGAAAGAAAGGGAAAAGGCTAAGAAAGAGAGGGAATGAAAAGGGGCATTCTTTAACCAAGAAGAAAGCCCAGCTGGTAAAGTGCTTGCCAAGCAATCATGAAGACCTGAGTTCTCCAGAGCTCAGGGAAGAAAGCTGGTGCTGCACTTGTGACCACCAGGTGGACCCCTGGAGCTTACTGACCAGGCAAAAGTTAATGATTTCCAGGCCAGTGAGAAACTCTCAAAGATCCAGGTGGCTAATGCCCAAGGAACAATACCTCCAAGTTGACCTCTGGCCTCTACAGACATGTGACTGTATCTACACACTCATCCAGCACACACGGAAATACACACAATGGAGGGCTAGAGTGGCGTTGCTGCTTCTCCCTTACCTAAGACAGAAGAGCTGGAGTGTGCTCAGCTCTTTCAGCTGTCTCAAGGACAGAGACTGGCTTATCACACCAATGTCCCCTGCCTAACTGTGACCCTCCCCTGTGAGGCTGAGCAAGATTCCAGGCACTTCTCCCCATTTGACAACCTTTCATCTTACTCAGTGTTTCTAGTGGTGTTGGTGACTGAATCCAGTGTCATACCTACAAAGCAAACTCTACCCAGGAGCTACAGTCTTTAAAAAGGAAATGGCTCCTCCCAGGTGAGCACGAACACCCATTTTAAGGACAGGGAAACAGGGAAGGCTAACCCCAAGACCAAAAGGTGAGTCGTCAGCAGACAAAGCACTTCAGACTGTCTCTCTGAGACAACGTGGTCTCCAGACTCATACAAACAGGCTCTTTAAGTCAGCCTGGCCAACTATGAGAAAATGTTCCATGTTCTTCAGGCTTGGCATGAAATGCAGAACAAAGACAGTGCTTACAGAAGTATGACAAACAGACACACATTGTGGGCCAGACCCCACACTGAATTTTAAATTTAGTTCTCATGGGGTAAAGATGGCTCAGCTGATAAAGGTGCCTGCCACAAGTCTGGTGAACTGAGTTGGCTCCCAGGACCCATGTGGTGGAGAGAGAGAAAAAACCCTGTAAGTTGTCCTGACTTCCACACACTATATAACAAAAGTATTAATTAAAAGTTCCAGCCAGGCATGCTGGCACACGTCTTTAATCCCAGCACTTGGGAGGTAGAGGCAGGTGGATTTCTGAGTTTGAGGCCAGCCTGGTCTACAGAGTGAGTTCCAGGACAGCCAGGGCTACACAGAGAAACCCTGTCTCGAAAAAAAAAAAGTTCCATCTTCGGGCTGGTGAGATGGCTCAGCGGTTAAGAGCAGTCGGTGCTCTTCCGGAGGCCATGAGTTCAAATCCCAGCAACCACATGATGGCTCACAACCATCCATAATGAGAAACAAATAAAGAACCTATGGGCCGGAGCAGGACCCAGAGCAAGTAGGGCCAGAGCAAGAAGGGGAAAGGGAAGGAGAAAAAAAAATTACATCTTCATAACATCTGTGAAGATTTTATCAATAGCACAGGTTCACAGATAAGGAAAACTGAGGCCAAGAGAGGTTAAGGCGTTTGTTTGGAGTCACACAGCTAGAAAGCAATAAAGCCAACACCCTCTTACACTGTCTTATGAGGAGGTCACATGTCCCACTCAGTCTAGGGAGGCAAATACTTTTCTCTGAATGAAGCCCTGGTAGAACTGAATATAGGTCAGACTAAAGGGTACAGGATACAAGCTGCCACATATGCCAGCAGCGTTCCTCAGATGTGAATAGCAGGCAACTTTCGGCCCCACCTACTGAAACAGCAGGGACAGCAGGTTTGGTGACATGGCTAGTAAAAGCCTGTCTGGATAAGCTTGCCAAGCTGTGAGTCTCTTGGGATTTAGATGAGAACTGATTAATCAAAGCCATCTCTGGAGGCTCGTAGTAATTAAAAGCTTCAAAATGAAAAGGACCCAAAGGTAGAAAAGTACCACATGCAAGTCCTTCGTCAGCAGTGAGCCTCAAGAGCCTCACTTCAGAGTCAGGGGTCAGTTTCCCAGTAATTTACCAACAGAGCCTCATCCTCTGGATTACAACAAAACAAACAAACAACCCTACCAGGCAGGTGGTGGACACGCCTTCGAGCCCAGCACTTAGGAGGCAGAGGCAGGTGGATCTCTGAGTTACAGATAGCCAGAGCTACATAGAGAGACTCTGTTTTAGAAAATAAAACTAGGGCTGGCGAGATGGCTCAGTGGTTAAGAGTGCCGACTGCTCTTCCGAAGGTCCCGAGTTCAAATCCCAGCAATCACATGGTGGCTCACAACCATCCATAACGAAATCTGATGCCCTCTTCTGGAGTATCTGAAGACAGCTACAGTGTACTTACATATAATAAATAAATAAATAAATCTTTAAAAAAAAAAAAAAAGAAAAGAAAACTAAATAATAAAAACAAAATAAAACAAAACAAACAAATTAGTAAGAATGTCTTTGGGACAATATTCATGATAATTAAAATAAGAAAGAAACCAGAGAAACAAGGCTTATTACAATCTCTGCTCTCCCACCCACTTTCTAGAGAATTGTAGCCACCCATTCAGCAGGCACAGTATATAGTGCCATCCACTGCAGGCCTGGGACTATGCCCATGTGCGAGTTGTATAAAGTAGGCCAAAGATAGAATGGCATAAGACAGGAGAGTGATCCTGCCCTTCAGAAAAATTGTGACCAAAGCTCCGAGGGGAGCCCTGAGATGGGTGGAGCATCAGAGAAGTTCTCTAAGGTGAAGGGAAGTCTGGGCAGCTATGGAAAGATGGGTGACAGGGAGAATACTCACTCAACACATTCCAGTGTAACAAGGCAGGGACCTGAGAACAGCGGAGCTGCCAGTGCTGCTAGAAGCAGGCTCCAACTCATTTCACTGTTATGGTAATCCACTTAAAACAAGGGCCCAGACACAAAGAAGCCCATGGATTAAGAAGTTAAGTGACAAGGGCAATTATTTTCCTTTAAAAAACCACCACTAAGCCAAATATGGTGACACGTGCACTTGGGAAGTAGAGTCAAGAGGGATGGAGTTTGAGCCTTGGGCTGTGCTACACTGCAAGACAAAACAAAGACTTGGGAGAAGAGATGAGCAAAGGAGCTTAGAGAAGGAAGTACAGGCTCAGGGATGGCCTTGGAGGCCAGTGTGGTGGCCTCTGCCAGCAGAAGACACAAAAGTCTTGTCAAATATCAAGTGGCATCTGCCACTGCCCAGGAACGCCACCTCCCAGACATTTTCTTCCCTTGCATGCCAGGAACTCACACTCTGCTTTCTCCTCCAATGCTGCTGGCCGTGCCTTCTCCTTTGCTTTGCCCCTTCCTCTCCTTCCACAGGAGAGCTGAGCGGCCCATGCCCAGTCCTCTCCCTTCTCCATCCACACTATGTCACCTCTGGAGATCTCACCCACACTCTGACAATGCACACTCACTACCTCTGGCCCACTCTCCCTGCACCTCCCAGCTCAATTAGCCAAGCCTCCTAACTGACGACAGCTCCATTCAAAGGCCTCTATAGCAGGGGCTCAAACTGCACAAGATCACAACTAACCTCTAGCAGCTTTTCCTCCCCAAACCCTGCTACCCTGCAGTTTTCATCATCCACTTTCTACCAACACCGTCTGTAGCAGGCTCCTGGATCAAAACCTCAGTTTCTTGACTGTAGAGGAATTTAAATACAATATAGTCGATCCAGCATGGGATCAATCCAAAGACTTAGGTCTGTGTGATCTGGCTGGAGTGCCACATGTTTAATCTCTCTGGCTGGAATACAGACAGACCTTTAATCCCAAACAATGAAGGTACGGTTAGTTTGTAGAAGGAAGCAGCCATGTTTGAAAGTGTCTAATTGAGAGGCAGACAAAGTGATGAATGAGAGAAAGATTTAACAGAATGAGTCAGAGATAGGATATGCACAACCCTCAGGAGTGGAGAAGCTGAGAACCAGTGCAGTGAGTTCTTCGTGAGTTCCTGCAGTTCAGTGCAGGTCAGCAGAAGCAGCTGAAGCCAGAGTAAGAAGGAGTCAGAAAATTAAAACAAATTGCCAGAGCTAGTGTGAGGCCAAGCAGAGCAATTTAGTGAGAAGCTAAGAAAAGCCAGGTTGAATCAGTGAGACTGGAGAGGAGTCTGAGCCACAACAGCTAAGATGAACCAGGCAGCTAGAGTTCAGAAAGAGCTAGAAAGGGTGAGCTTATTATTCATCAGTAATCCTCCAAAACAACAATTAACATTTGTTACACTTCATCACGTCTGCTCCCATACCCCATATCTAGGAATTGAACAACCTAGGTCCTCTTCAAGATCCATTCTTAACCACTGAGGCACCTCTTCAGCCCAGGCTTCTTTTCTAATCTACAATCTGTCTACTTTGCTAGGAAGACCTTTTCTCTGGATAGCTTCATGTCTTGGATCTTCTGAGTCTTGGCTCAGACATCACCTTGTTTTTTATAAAGACAAGGTCTTTCTATGTAGTCCTGGCTATTCTGGAGCTTGCAATATAGACCAGGCTGGCCTTAAGCTCAGAGGATTCTGCCTCCCAAGTGCTGGGATTAAAGACACCATACCTAGCTGTTACCTTCTTCTTAAGGCTTCTCTGACCACTTGATTTCATAGCTCTCACTCTCTCACACACACATACAGTATACATATGTAGATCAGGGGACATCTTGGAGAAATTTGAAATTGGTTCTCTCCTTCTACCATGTGGAGTGCCAGCAGAATCAAATTCAGATTGTCAGGCATGGTGGCAAGTGCCTTTATCCACTGAACTATCTTGTCAGCCCTATGTTAGTTCTTTTATTATTAATGCTTTTTAGTCAGGGTCTCAAAACATAGCCTTGGCTGGCCTAGAACTTGCTAGTAGACCAGGCTAGCCTTAAACTCACAGAGTTCTGCCTCCCAGGTACTCGGAGTTGTGGGATCAACGGTGTACATCACCATACATATCTTCCTGCGACTGTTTTTAGACAATGTCTTCTTATTTAGCTCAGGCTGGCCTAGGACTCACTAGTGGCCCAGGACAGCCTTGGAGTCATGGCCTTTCTGCCTCAGGGCTGGGTTACAGGGCTGTGCTATTATGCCTAGCTGGCTGCTTTATCTAAAGCAGTGTACCTCTTCAATCCCCAACACTGTCTAACCCTCTGTCCTGTTTTCTTCTTTTGAAGTATTAACGTATTATAAACAGTACTTATAGCATCTATTTCTTCTTCCACAATGCAGATTTCATGAGAACCAGGACTTAGATTAGCTCAGTACTGTGTTCCTACCTCTTGCATCAAGCAAACAAGTGCTCAGCACACATTGATAACTAATGCTCAACTCTTAGAGAATTTCATGTTTTGTAAACCAGTCTCAAACTACTATTGACTATTGTGAAATGGAAAATGCCAGACCACCAAGCTCATTTCACAGCCAGTAAGAGGAAGGTTAAACATACAGATCAGAGAGAAAAAAATAGCACAGAGGAGATGACCAGGTGGCAACATCTCAGATGGGGGAAATGGGCTGAGAGGAGAGCTCAGTGCGAAAGCATTCGACTAGCATGCACGAGCCAGAGGTTCCATCCATCCTCAGGATCACAAAACATTAATTAAAAATACATACTTGTGGTAGTTTCAGTGTATAGGCTTAGATGTTTGAATACTTAGTCTCTAGTTGGTGGAACTATTTGGGAACTATTAGGAGGTATGGCTTTGTTAGAGGAGGTGTTAGTGGGGTAGGCTTTGAGGTTTCAAAAGCCACACCATTTCCAACCAGCTCACGCGCGCTCTCTCTCTCTCTCTCTCTCTCTCTCTCTCTCTCTCTCTCTCTTCTTCGTGCTTGAGGATCAGATGTGAGTTCTCAGCTACTGCTCAAGCCTTCTGCCATGCTCCCTACCATGATGGTCATAGACTCTAACCCTTTGGAATGCTGAGTCCCCAGACTAAATGCTTCCTTTCATAAATTGCCCTGGTCATGGTGTCTCTTCACAGTAGTTGAAAAGTAACTAAGACAATAAAAAATTGGAGGAGAGGCATGTCCAGGCCCTTTCTTCAGTGAGGCAGGCCATAACCTGCTCCTGCAGGCTCAGAGTGAACATATCCTAAGAGGTGGAGCACCATGCCATGGCCGCAAGGAAAGCACCATCAGGCCCTTAGTGTCTCTGTACTTGCTGATCCTACCAGGATTATCCTCTCCTGCCCTAGTATGGCTGCTCCAAATTATCCTTCAAATCTCAGCTTAGCTGACATCACTTTAAGACACATTCCCTGCATCTACTACTTAAGAAGGTATTTATATGCTACTCTCCAGGATTTCTATCCATGTGCACACATTCACTAAGCCCCTACCATGACCTGGAAGCCGTTTTATGTGCACTGAAGGAAAGAGAAATCTTTGCAGACAAGCAAGATTAAGATTAAAACAAAAACAAAACAACAAAAGACAGAGCTGGCAAAAAAAGAAAAAAGAAAAAGAAAAAAGGAAGGAAGGAAGAAAAGAAAAGAAGAGAAGAGAAGAGAAGAGAAGAGAAGAGAAAAGAAAAGAAAAGAAAAGAAAAGAAAAGAAAAGAAAAGAAAAGAAAAGAAAAAGGGAGGAGGGGCTGGTGAGATGGCTCAGTGGTTAAGAGCACCCGACTGCTCTTCCAAAGGTCAAGAGTTCAAATCCCAGCAACCACATGGTGGCTAACAACCATCCATAACGAGATCTGGCGCCCTCTTCTGGAGTGTCAGAAAAAGGCAGGAAAGGAGGCCAGCAAGCACAGAGCAGGAGGAAAGGAGGCTGAAACTTAACTAGTGGCCACCGAAGGCCTCCAGGTGAAGCATATTTGGAAAACCACAGCCAGACCAAGGAACAGCTAAGGGTTAGGCATGGGGCTCAGTAACAGAGCAGAAGCTCAACAAGCATGAGGTCCCGGGTACCAGGCCCACCAGCAGAGCACAGGTGGGAGCGTGCCTGGTGTCTGAGGAGAGAGGATGGATGGGCAATGAGGACACACTGAATGGGACTGGGCACTGAGTGTCAGAAGAACAGTCTGCCATCACTGAAAGAGTGTGGGCTTTACCCTGCTGCAGTGGAATCCTGACAGGTACACACGTGCATCTTAAGATGCTCGGTGTCCTTTTTAACGGGCTCTGGCTGCTATGTCTTCTGTTTTCCTCACACCCTATTAGTTTTGTATTATGGCATTTGTTTTCTACTTCTGCTTTGTCTCTCCCCCAAGAGAAAGCAACACTATGGCAGAAACTAAGTCTGGCTTGTTGACTTACTGGTACATTCCAGTGCCAGACTCTAGTGGGTCTCAATAAACACTGATTGAGTGAATGAATGAATGAATGAATGAATGCTAGACTTAGGAAGTCTCTGTTGTCAGAATCGTAACACCAAGCACTTCAACTGTTCAACATAAAGAAGATGGAAGCAGACCCAACAACTAGTGACACAAAAACTGTCTTTCTACCTCAAAGAGCTTAAGACCAAAAAGCAATCAGGGTGTGGCTAAAAGTATATGCTGCCCAAATCTACTCCTGTATATAACATAGCTGGGGAAGTCCTTAAACCAAACACCAAAGCACTGTCTCTAAAGCTTCTGAGGATAGGCTCAGTGACATGGCTCAGTGGGAACAGTATTTGTCCGGCAGCCTGATTTGAGCCCTGAATGGGGCCCTGATGGTGGCAGAAGAGAACCCACTCCCAAAAGTTGTTTTCTGATTCTCACTGGCCATGGCAACAGTGTCCCTGAGCCTACACAAAAATAAATAAATAGATGTAATTAAAGGTTCTTAAGGGGTCTGGGAGAGATTAAAGGCATCTGCTGCTCTTGCAGAGGACCCAGGTTCAGTTCCCAATACCCACATAATGCTTACAACTGTTTGTAACTCTAGTCCCAGGGGCCCTGTTGGTCTACTCCGGTCTCCAAGAGCACCAAACTCACACACACATATATGCAGGTAGCCACCACATAACTTTTTTATTTTTATTTTTTTAAAAGCTTTATTTATTATTATATCTAAGTACAGTGTAGCTGTCTTCAGATGCACCAGAAGAGGGCATCAGATCTTATTACGGATGGTTGTGAGCCACATTGCGGTTGCTGGGATTTGAACTTCGGACCTTCGGAAGAGCAGTCGGTGCTCTTAGCCACTGAGCCATCTCTCCAGCCCAACATAACTTTTTAAAAAAGCTTTTGAAGACTGGGAATATAGGTAAGAGGTGGTCTACTTTCCTGGTGTGTATAAGGTCGAGGTTTATCCCCCAGTACTAACAAATAAAACAAATCAGAGCTGGTGAGAGAGCCCCGTGGGCAGAGGCATTTGTTGCTTAGCCTGACAATCTGGGTGTGATCTCTGGCCCTGAGCTCCCACGGCAGGAGAGAGCCAGGTCCTGGGAGTTGTCATTTGCCATGCACAGGTGCCCAGTGGCACACACACAGAGAATGTAAAAGATTTTGAAGTATGATTCCCCCATTCTATTGTCCTCTACCAACTCTATCTGTCATCTTAGGGTGCACTAAGAGGACCAGATCGGAACCTGGGGGCGATCAGTGACTATGGTATCCTAGGTAATGGACTCTGAACTTCAGTAGTCTACCAGCTATACCAACCCTTAAATAGAAGGGTCCTCCCATCTTTAGAGACCATCCTATTAGAGGTTGAAGACACAAGGGAGCTTCAAATCTGGAGCCACAGCCAAGCCTCTGGCCCCACTAGCTAACAGGATCCATCCTAGAACTAGAGGTTGACAAAGCTAAAACTGGTCAACACATGTGGAATCCAAACTTCAGCCAACACTAATGGAGGTCTGCCATCTCCCTGCCCACCAGACTCTGCTCAGGCATGCTGCTAATGGGGAACAGCAATGGAAGCTTGAAGCACATAAGTCCCTCTAACAGTCACACTTTCCCTATCCCGCTGGGATGGCATGAGGATGCACAGAACATCACCTGGAGCCCTCACAACGCAACGGAATAGTCATTCGTTTGATCTTTCCCCAGACACATATCCGACATTGCCATGTGCCTCACAAGATGCTGGACACATACAGTTCAGGCAAGTGCTTGCAAAGGACTAAGAGATCTTTACTAAGAAGGTAGCCAAGTAAGCAGACAACTACATTCACTGTGATCACTGCCACAGGACCCTAGAGGAGCAGCCAACGCAGACCTCCCCAGGCGGCAGTCCAGCAAAGGAGCCCAGGCAAGAGCAGCAAGTGTGGGCTGTGCACAGACAGAAGAGCACAGAGCGAAGACAAGCACAGGTGCGGCTTGCAAAGGTGGCACATCTGAGTGCGACTGGAAGGTCAAAGAGTAGAGTGAGAAGCTGAAGATGGAGAGCCAGGTAGAAGCTAAGTCTAGAAGGGCTTGGATGCTACACTAAAGTCAGTTCCAGCTGAGGGCAAGGAGGGACCACTGACAAGAGTTCCAAGGAGGGTTTCTCTGTGCAGCCCTGACTGTCCTAGAACTTACTCTGTAGTTGCAAGCTCACAGATGGGCTTGCCTCTGCCTCCCAAATGCTGGAATTAAAATAAAGTCATGCGCCACCAAACCTCGTGAATAGTTTGTTTTTTTTTAATTTCTCCAATTTTCTCCCTAGAGTATTTTTTCCTCTCTGTAAAGTGATAAATATCAGAAGAAGAAGAAGAAGCAGCAGCAGCAGCAGCAGCAGCAGCACCAGCACCAAGCTAGCTCTTCTGGTTGTGATAATCTCAGCAGCATATCTTAGGAAAAAAGACCTGTTGAGAAACAGAAGTGCCTTCAAGGGACAAGTTCCCCTCAGCCATCTGAAGCGCATCAGCTATACAGCCTAAGCAAACCATGCCTGCTTCCTGTCAGCACTGCAGGCTCGGGTGCCAGGGTGGGGGGAAGTGTGCAGTCAGACATGCAGAAGATGAAAGTCCAACCCAGCCCCAGCTGGACCCGCAACAAACTGTTCTCAACTACTTTTAGGAAGAGAAGTGAGAAGAGCGGGAGAGGTCCTTAGTATTTAAAGGTCTAGTTGGAGAAGGAAGCAGTAAGGAACCTCACAGGGCAGACAGCCTTCCTCAGACACAGGACCCAGCAGGTACCATGGCTCAGGGTCGACAGTAATATGTTCTGCAAGATATCCTCACCCAACACCTTAGACACTGGCGGTGGCTCAGCAGTGTTTTCTTTAGGACTATTCTGAGACAAGGTCTTTTTATGTAGCCATGGCTGGTACTTACCATGCAGATCATGCAGGCCTCCTCCCAGCCCAGCTTCATGAGTGCTGGCTGGGGTTGCAGGCATGGACCACCACGTCTCCCCAAAACCCTTATTTTTCTTGGTGCTTGGAATAGAAACCAGCCTTGCAAACGCTGGGGAAGTGCTCTACCACTTTATCTACATATTTTATTAGGATAGAAACCCAGCTGAAGTTGAGTTATCCAGGTCACACAACTGGGAAGCTGCTGACCTGGGGCTAGAGCCAGGAGCTGACTGGCAGGGAGTCAGAGTGCTCATTCCTCTGGACCTCTGAGCCCTTCAGACTACCCGGTGTGAAGCTTCCAGTCAACCCACACTCATCAGATGATCTCTACAGAGACACGGAAGGGCTGATTCTTGGGGACTAGCAAAGCCCTCTTGATAGCTCTTAAGATGCAAAGGGACTTGTGGGCTCCATTCAGGACAGAGTGCAGGCCTCTGTTTATGCCCCTACACGTTGCTTTATCTTCAATTATCCCTTGGAAGGATAGGAATAAGGTGACACTATTAAGTTTCTGTGAATTCAGTGGGACTAGAAAAACATCACAGAGCTCATGACAGACAGACAGACAGACAGAAGAGCTAGCCGGGTGTGGTGGTTCAGCTCTGTAATCAATCCTAGAACTTCGGAGTCTGAGGCAAAGGGGCTGCTATGAATTCAAGACACGTGAGATATCCTGGCCAGACTGGGACGGAGTGAGACTGGCAAAAAAAAAAAGGCAATTAATGTAACATTTTTACTCACTACTTTTTCCAAAAGCTCAAGGAAACTTTCACAGGCTCATTACAGTTTCTTGCACTCAAGAGGAAGTAGGAAGATAGTAAGTCTCTCTTGTGTTCCTGTCAGGGAAACTAAGGCATAAGGAAGGAGCAACAAAATGTCTCCAAAGGAAAAGATGCTCAGGCACCAAGTCTCCTTCCCATCTCCCAGGCAGACCAGTCATCCCAGGCACCATGACAGGCCAAAGCCCGTCCTGTGGGCCTGTTCCCCTAGAACCTAGGACCAAAAGATCCCCCAAGGGGTCCCGTTGTTCCCCCTCTTTACTGCAAAAGGAATAAAGTGCAAACGGGATGAAGGGGATTTCTGGATATCAGTTTCAAGAATAGCCCATGGGGTTTACAGTTCCCAATAGGCAGGAAGACCTTCAGACTCTTGCCCTGAGAGCCAAAACACTGACAGCAACAACCTGCGCCCGCCCGAACAGCCTCCTAATGAAAGTGTATCAACCGCTCCTCCTAATCATCGGACCAGACGACAGGCGAGAAGGCTGCATCCTGACACCAACCCAAACAATATATTGGCGACAATATATCAAGTCACTCCTAGACTCCAAGCCAGCTCCAGGTGCCTTTCTCCGGGAGCTCTGAAGGTCTCTGGAGACCTACATAGGAAGCCTGATTTTGCCTCTACTACTCGAATGACCTTTCGTGTGTGATTTAACCTCCCGTGCCTCGGGGTCCTCGCGAGTGAGAGGGGGAAAGCAACAGTAGCTATCTTACAGAGGCCGCTGTGAGCTCAGTACACAAAGTGCTTAGCACAGAGGTTCGAAGTCAGGAAGGGCTGGAGAACCAACCAGTGACAAGACATTCTTGTGTTAGAACTAAGACAAGTGTCCCCATTCCGTCAACGTGTCCCTGAGGATCCAAAGGACGAGGGGCGGGCGGCAGAAGGCCATTTCTAGATGTTTGCCCCGTTTTGGGGGGCGGCGGCTAAGAGATAAGACCCTGAACGAGGAGGCCTGAGGTTGGCCGAGGAGTGGGAAGGGACAAGCAGGGCGCAGTGGAGGCCTAAGTGCAGGAGTCTCTCCGAACCGGACTGCGGACCTGAGATGACGGGCGGCTTGACGCCGGGCCGCCAAGCCGTCGGGAATGAATGAGCACGCAGGCCTTTCACCTTCGCCCTCTCGCGGCTCGCAACCCTCCAGCGCTGCGTCCTCTCCGTGACCTCTGACCTCGCAGCCCCCCCCCCCCCCACCTCGGACCCCTTCGGGTTTGTTTGTTTTCCTATCTTGCCGGGCTGCCTTTTTCCTCACCCACAAATCCAAACGGCTCCGGGTGCCGCGGCTCGGCTCGCTTCAGCAGCAAAATGTCCGCAGCCTCCGCCTCACTCTCCTCCGGTGCGTCGCAGCAGCCGGCCGCTCCAAGCTCCACGGCTGTCACCTGCCGAGCGGAAGTGAGAGGCCCGTGCGCGGAACTTCCGGTGGACGCACACCCCGGGGGCGGGGTCGAGGGTGCAACCTGGCGGGAGGGGCTGGGGACCTGTGGGGCGGGGCCTGTGTGGGAAGGGCGGGGCCTTAGCAGGGCCGGCTTTTATGAGAATTGAGGGCCTGGGCGGGCCAAGCGGCTAAGTTCAGGCTGGGATACTCTTGCTCAGAATCCCTGGCCAGGCTCCCTCTCAAACACCATGGAATCGAAAGGGTCTTGGAAGACTTTAAAGTTCATCTCTTTCTGAGCTACAGATGGGAAGACTGAGGCCAACATCGTTGGCTTAGGAAAAGGGAAAGTTGGAGCTACAAAGCTGATCAGCTTGCTGGACTGCGCCTGTCTGCTAGGATAAAGCTAGTCTTTTTCTGCTGTCCTTGGAAAATTCATTGTTCTAAAAGGAAAACATAAGCTACATCCAAGACTTCTCATCCAAGGGGTACTTCACAGTGAGCTAAGGCCAGGACCTCAACTGATACAGCCCTTTCATTCCTGACTTTGGTCCTATTAATTTTCTCTTTCTAATAGATAACTTGTGTTCATCCCCTTTAAAACATTATAAAACTTCTAGCATTTTTATTAAACCAATAATATCTGCATTGCAGAAAAAAAGAAATATATTAGTGGGGGCTGGAGAGATGGCTCAGTGATTAAGAGCACCGGTTGGTCTTCCAGAGGTCCTGAGTTCAATTCCCAGCAACCACACTGTGGCTTACAATCATCTGTAATGGGATCCCATGCCTTCTTCTAGTGTGTCTGAAGACAGCTACAGTGTTGTACTCATACACACAAAATAAATAATTCTTTTTAAAAAAAAAGAAATATATTAGTAAGAAAAAAAGACAAAAACCAAAACATGTAGGCTCCTGAGAAAATCATTTTTTAACACTTGGTTATCCTCCTAGACGTACTATGGCTGACTTTTTATTATTTGTGTGTGTGTTATTGTTTTTGAGACAAGCTCTTGCTGTGTAACCCAGTGTTGAGCTCACAGTGATGTACTATCATGCCTGGTCTATGTAGTGCTGGGATCTAACTCGGAGCTTTTACATCCTATGCAAGCACTCTAACAACTGAACCGCTGTCACCTTGGCTGACCTGGAAACTGAAAAACCAAGCAGAAGTCTGCCTCTGTCTCACAGTGTTGGGTTTAAAGGTGTGCACAACCACACCCAGCTGTTTTTACATTCTTTAAAGTTTTGTCATAATTATAGAATTATGGCAAGTTGATAAAATAGACAAAATAGCATCTCAGATGATGGGGTAAAGAGATGGTTCAGCAGTTAAAAACACTGGCTGCTCTTCCAGATAACAGGGGTTCATTCCCAGCCCCCACATGACAGCTCACAGAACCCACATGGCAGCTCATGGCATCTGTGACTACAGTCCAAGAGGATCTAAAACCCTCTTCTGACCATGCAAGCACAGGTACACAGACATATGAACATAAAATAAAATAAATAAATCTTGCCAAGTAGTGGTGGCATACACCTTTAATCCCAGATGGATTCCAAAGTTTGAGACCAGCCTGATTTACAGACAGAATTTCAGGACATCCAGGACAAAGGTTAGGCTTGGTCGTGCATGCCTGTAATTCCAGTACTTGGGAAGCAGAGTCAGGTAGATTTCTGTGTGTTCAAAGCCATCCTAGTCTGCATAGAAAATTCCCAAAGTTACAATAGTGAAACCTTGTCTCAATGTCTCAAAGACAAACAAAACAACAACAAAAAAGAATACCATTTACCCTTCACCCGGCTTCCCTCAATGGTGACACAGGATAATAGTAACACCCGGAAATTGTCATTGGTAAAATATTTTTGATAAAGTGTCTTGGTTTTAAAAACAGGATTTGTATGAGATTACAGCTGACCTTGCTTAGCCCAGAGAAGAATGTTGAAGAGACAGCCTGTTTCCCAAGATTATCTGTTGTACTTGAAGCAGACAATTCCAGGAAAGGGAGACCACAAGCCTGCACATAGCCCCACAACTGCATGAACTTCCTCAGCCCAAGTCTGCGCCCCTGCCTGCTCCTTATAAAGGGTCTCAGCCAGCTTTTTTCCCTGCTAGACCCTCCAGTCCCTCGAGAGAGGCCACTGTATAATAGGTTCCCTGAGAGTAAGTGAGCACTTGATAGTTAGGACTAACTAACTGAACCATGTCCCCAGCCTTCAGTATATCGGCTCTTTATATAGTATCTACTCCGAGTTTCATATTATATACGTCATTCAGCAACATCTTAAAGTATACAGAAGGATACATTTAGGCACTATGAAAATATCGTATTTCAATATTAGGACCTTGGACTTTCAGAGATTTTGGTCCTGGTACCAAATTTCTGGTAGATAGCAAGATAGACTTAATTTGGATAAATTAAATAGTGTTCTTCACTTCTGTGTCCACTAGAGGGCCCACAAGTGTCATTAGCCGCCATCCTTTTCTTTAACCTTATTCTCAGCATGGGCCTTGCAAATGTCCTTCTAGTCCTTGTTTCTAGATTTTTCTTTCTATATGGTTAAGAATCTGCCATCCCAGTCTCTGCTTACTGCTTTTAATCCTTTAAATCCCTAAAAGTTGTCACAAAGTGACTATGTTAAGGACCTCACTGACAACACCCGCGCCCCCCCCCCGACCTGCAGAGGTGGCGCCCCCCCCCCCCCCCGCTCTCCCCCCCACCTGCAGAGGCGGGCAGCTTCATATCCTCCAGACCCTCATCTTATGGGGCGCAGCTGGCAGAGTAGAGGGGCCAGGAGGTCTCTGGGCTCCCTCCATCCAATACACCATTGCCGGTGTTGACAGGAGCAAAATTCTGTCCAGCTCTTCAGGCTCTCCTGCCACAGGCTGCCTCTCAGAGTTTTCTGCTTGCTCCAGTTCCCTAGGTTGGACCAGTTTCTATTCCACAATTGAAAAGGCCCACATGGAAATATAGAGCTCAGTGGAACCGTGTTAGTCTAGCATGCTCAAAGCCCTAGTTTCAATCTCCAGTACGAGAGAGAGAGAGAAAGAGAGAGAGAGAGAGAGAGAGAGAGAGAGAGAGAATGAGAATGTCCACCTAGGCTCCAAATCCCTAGGTATGGGAGCTCTGTCCTCAACCTAGGAAACGGGACTACTAAGTCTCCTTGAAAGATCCCTCCTAGAGATAAAGCCTCAGCATTCATGTTCAGTGCCTGATATCTTGATGTTCCTGCTGAATGGGGTCCACTGTTTGCTTTGATATTGTTCTGCTCAGCCACTTGTTGACTGTGTGCATGAGCATGTAACTCAGTCTCTTTGAGCCTCAATGTCCCATCTGGAAAATGGGACTAATACCCTATTTTATACAGAGATCAAGAAGATCTAGATAGGAAAAGCTCTTAAGACACAGCTAGCCAGCACTAAGAGTGCTGTTTCTAAAGGCACCATGTGTGAGTGGTGCACACGAATATTTCCAGCATTCAGAAGGCAGACTAGGCCAGCCTGTACTACATATCAAATTTAAGTCCATCCTGGGCTATTTAGGAAGACCCTGTCACTCAAAAAGAGCAAAGAACCTGTCTATCATGTGTAAGGCCTTGGATTCAATTTCCAGAAAGAAAACAAAACAAAACCCAAAGCAGGCACAAAGAACAGCAATAAGCTCCCACACTGCAGGACTTGTCTGTGCTCCGTGTCTGAGCACTTGCACACTACTGTGCAGCCCTGGCCCAAATCCACCTGCAGAGACAGAGTTCCTCACGGCAGACTGAAACAATGTGCCCAGGACCACCACCTCCCACTGCCTTCCCTCCTCAGAGTCTGGTAGTCACTGTTCTAGTTTCCTTCTCCCTGCATTTGACCATTCGGGGCACCTCAGACAAAGCTAACCCAATGTGCCAGCAAGTTGTATGTCAACTTGACACAAGCTGGAGCCATCTGAGAGGAGGGACCCTCAGTTGAGAAAGTGTCCCCATAAGCTGGAGCTGTAGGCAGGCATGTAGGTCAGTTTCTTTTTCTTTTCTTTTCATTTCTTTTCTTTCTTTTTTTTGGGGGGGGGGTTCAAGACAGGGTTTCTCTGTGTAGCCCTGGCTGTCCTAGAACTCACTCTGTAGACCAGGCTGGCCTCGAACTCAGAAATCCACCTGCCTCTGCCTCCCGAGTGCTGTGATTAAAGGCGCGCGCCACCACGCCCGGCAGGACAGTTTCTTAATCAGTGATTGTGAGCAGTGCCATCCCAAGGCTGATGGTCCTGGGCACTATAAGAAAGCAAGCCCCTCCCTGCCTCGCTCCAGCCTCTAGGTTCCTGCCTCATTTGAATTCCTATCTTGCTTCCCTCAATGGACTGTGATTCAGGACATGTAAGTCAAATAACCCTCCCCTCCTTAAGCTGCTTTTGGACATGATGTCATCACAGCAATGTAACTCCAACTGAGGCATCTAATAATATCTGTCCCTTTATGTCTAGGTGGTTTTTAAATCATAAATAATATCTTCAAGGTTCATACATGATGTAGCCTATGTCAGGATCCCTTTTGTTTCCCAGCGCTGTGATGGAACCCAGGGCCTGTATAACCCAGGTAAACACTCTTCCACTAAGCCAATTTCCAGACCTCTTATTTATTTACTTGGTGGTTTGTTTTTTAAGGTAGGGTCTCTCTATCATGCAGCTCTGGTTGTCCTGGAACTCACTAGAGAAATCCACCTGCCTCCACCAGGTGCTATGATTAAAGGCATGTGACACCACATCAGACTCAAACCTCCTTTTTAATTTATATATGTGTGTGTGTGTGTGTGTGTGTGTGTGTGTGTGTGTGAAGTCAAGACCCTATCATCTACTACAACATAAACTGAGGGTAAACCCCACTCCCTCCAAACCGCTTAAAGATTGAAGTTGCTGGCTTTTGTTTACAGCGTTTGCATGGCAGTAGCCCTAGCCTTACCATGGACATTTCCAGTGTCCAGAATATGCAATGATTTGGACTGGGCCCTCCCTCTCTATCATTGGGGAATGAACAGGACACATCCCAGTTTGTTTGCACGACAGACAGGTGCTCATTGCTGCCTTTTAACCTTCAGGAAAAGCCTTGCTGGACTGGGAAGCCAAGGAGCTCAGCCTGAGAGCCCCCAGGCCTGGTTCTGGAGCTCACTCCTAATGTTTGATCTTTTGAAGGCTGTTAACCTCTGAGCCCCTTCATTGGAAAGTGAAAACAGCTTAATACCTCTCCCTTGGGGTTCAAAGAGTTAGTGGCCTATATTTGTTTTCTATTGCTGGGTAACAAATTACCACCTATTTAGCAGCTTCTTACTTCACAGTTCTAGAAGCAGATTTCCAGCATTGCTTGCCTGGGATTTTCGCTGAAAATGTGTGTCTTGGGCTGAAAGCAAGGCATTGGCTGCCCTGTACTGCTGCCTGTCCCTGCCTCCTTTCCAGGCTCACCAGCTGTGGTACAATTCCTTATAGCTAGAGGCCTGATGTTCCTTCCCACTTTGTCTCCAGTTGTCGGCAGGAGACTAATCTGGCTGTGCTCAGGTCCTGCCCCATGGCCCTCCTGCTCAGCAATGGAGAGAGAATTTCCTCAACATCAAATCTCGCTCCAATTCTCCCGCCTCTGCTATCAACTGGACAAAGATCTCTGCTTTTAGAAGTCTCCGCCTTGGGCTCACCAAGAGAATGTGTGTGTGTGTGTGTGTGTGTGTGTGTGTGTGTGTGTGTGTGTGTGTGTTAATCTCAGAACTCAGGAAGCAGAGGCAGGCTGATTTCCATGAGTTCAAGGACACCCTGGTTTATATAGAGTACCAGGGTGGCCATGGCTACATAGACCATCTGCTTGCAACAGGTCTTGATACAGCTTCTTGTAGGTCCCAGGTGTGTGTGTGTGTCTGTGGTGTGTGTGTCCTTCAAGAACCTAATGAAGGTTGAGGAGATGGCTTTGAGGGTAAAGCTGCCTGTGGTGCGTTCCTGACTCCTGAGTGTGGTGACCAGAACCCACAGAAAGGCAGATGTGTTGGTGCAAATCTGTGATCCTATGGCGAAGTGGGAAACAAGGACAGGAGAAATGGCCCAACACTTGGGGCCAGTACACAGCTCAGTATCAGAAATAAGAGAGACTCTGTGACGTGGAAACTTAATGGTTCTTTGGAATGTTGGTTGGGTGTTGTTTTGCTGGGGAAAACACATGAAGGAATGTTTTGCTGAAGCAGACACAGGAGAGAGGATGTTCTGTTTAAAGCAAGTACCTATGGGTGATGGGCTACAAGGAAGGTTAAAATGTTTAAGAACCATCATTAAACACAGGATTTGAGGGCTGGAGAGATGGTTCAGTGATTAAGAGCACTGGCTGCTCTTCCAGAGGTCCTGAGTTCAATTCCCAGCAACCACAAGCTCACAACCATCTGTAATGGGATCCAATGCCCTCTTCTGGTGTGCCTGAGGACAGCTACAGTGTTTCATACATAAATCTTTTAAAATAATAGGATTTAGCTGGGCGTGGTGGCGCATGCCTTTAATCCCAGCACTCGGGAGGCAGAGGCAGGCGGATTTCTGAGTTCAAGGCCAGCCTGGTCTACAGAGTGAGTTCCAGGACAGCCAGGACTACACAGAGAAACCCTGTCTCGTAAAACCAAAAAAAAAAAAAAAAAATAGGATTTGAAAAAAAAAATAAGCCAGGTGTGCTGGCGCATGCCTTTAATCCCAGCACTCGGGAGGCAGAGGCAGGTAGATTTCTGAGTTCGAGGCCAGCCTGGTCTACAAAGTGAGTTCCAGGACAGCCAAGGCTACACAGAGAAACCCTGTCTCGAAAAACCAGAAAGAAAAGGAAAAAAACAAAAAACAAAAAACAAAGTTACAACCCTGTCTCAACAAGGTGGAAGGCAAGAATGGATTGACTCTCAGACTCTCAAAAGTGCTCTCTGAACCTCCACACGACCAAGGACACATGCTAAATTAAACAAACAAACAAACAAACAAAAAATCATGGACTAGAGAGACAGCTCAATTAAGAGCACTTACTGATTTTCCAGAGGTCCAGAGTTCAATTCCTAGCACCCATAACCTCCTGTAACTTCAGCTGCACAGGATCCTACATTTCTGTTCTCTGCAAGCACGGACATTCATACACACACACACACACACACACTAAAATTTAGAGTGTTTAAATAAAAGAAATTAACAAAAGGACTCTTCCTATGAAAAAAAAACCCAATCCAAAACAAACAAAACAAAAAGACAACCCCCCACGACTCTGGCCTTTACAGACTTCTGAAGGCTGACCTGGGTGGAAACCAGTGTGGTGGGATATCTCGGCAGCTCCCTCCAGAGCTTGACGATACAATGAAAACCTTCATTGACATTCTTAACCAGTACATACCTATGACTAACCAGCTTACATCTAGCAGGCTAGGTTTCTTGTATATCTATATTTATTTTCATAAATTTTAAAATATTTGTTTTATGTGTGTGGGTGTTTTGCTTGTATGTGTGTCTATGCACCACTTGTTTGTATTGCCCTAGAAAGCCAAAGTCCTCTGAACGGGGGCTACTCTAGTTATTAGTCTTCATATGGATCTTAGGAATCAAACCTGGGTCCTCTGGAAGAGCAGCCAGTGCTCTTAACATCTGAGCCATCTCTCCAGCCCCATTCCATGTATTTTTTCCCTACATGAATCTCCCTGTATGGTTCTCCTTACATGTATTCATTCATTTTTGTAGTGCTTGGATTAACCTTGCACGCACTAGTCAAGTATGATACTACTGGGCCATACCTCACTTACCAGGAAAAAGTTCCTATAGAAAACACACAGGATGCAGGGCAATGGTGGCACAGGCCTGTAATCCCAGCACTTGGGAGGCAGAGGCAGGTGGATTTCTGAGTTCAGGGCCAGCCTGGTCTACAGAGTGAGTTCCAGGACAGCCAGGACTACACAGAGAAACCCTGTCTCGAAAAACCAAAAAAAACAAAACAAAAACAAAAAACCAAACACAAACAAACAAACAAAAAAACCAAAAAAAAAAAAGAAAAAGAAAAAGAAAAAAGAAAGAAAGAAAAGAAAAGGAAGAAAAAAGAAAAGAAAACACATAGGAATTTGTCTTCCCTCACTGCTCCCCTAACAGTGTAGCCTAACCACTATTCCCATATCGTCTGTGCTGTATTCCTCATCATGAGTCAGGTAGAGATCAAAGTGGACAAGGGCTGGGTAAGTGTGGCTCCCAGGTAGAGCTCTTGCCTAGCTTGTTGCAAGCCCAGTGCTTAATCCCCAGAGCTGCAAGTCTGAAAAACCAGTAGGGCTGGCAAGATGGTTCCATGAGTAAAGGTGTGTTGCCTGGCCTGACAACCCAAGTTCAAGCCTGGATTTAATTCTACATGGCAGACAGGCTACCTGAAGCTAACCAATTAGGCTACACTGGAATTCAACCTTCTCCATGGTACTGGGGTTACAGGCGCTTGTAAAACATTGTCGTTGGGTTTGTTTTTGCTTTTGTATCTTTGTTTTATGTGGATCCTGGGCATTCAATCTCCAGTTCTGAGAATACCCAGTCTGTAAACTGAGCCACTCCGCAGCCTCCTTTAGACTCCAAGAGACTTCTGTTTGCTTGTGGGTTTTGTTGTTGTTGTTTGTTTGTTTGTGTGTGTTTTGTTTTTGAGACAGGGTCTCACCATATAAGCCTGGTTTGCCTGGAACTTGCTACCTCGACCAGATTACTCTTGAATTCGCCGACATTAGCCTGTCATTGCCTCCCAGGTGCTAAGGTTAGAGGTGTGACCACCACACGTGGCTATTATCCCGGTAGATTTTTAACATACCATTTTGGTTGGACTGACATTCCTTGTGTCCCCTTTTTGGGTGGGACATAGAAGGGGCATGTGCAGGATTTGGAGGGCAGAGGTAAAACCACTGCCCTGTTGTGGCACTTGCCTGGCACCTCTGACCTCTTTTTGTTGGTGGGAAGCTGCAGACCTTCCACGGCTACTCTGCTTTCCCTGTGTATGGCTCTGGCTCCCCAACACCCAGGCCATGAGAGGGTGTGGAGCAACATCCCTCCCTGGTCTGCAAGGGCTGACTTGGTGTTCTGCCCACTCACCCAGGCTCCTGGGGCTTTCTGTGGGTTCTTGCTATTTCCCATTCGGAATCCCCCTTTCTTTCTTCCTGTGGACTTAAAGCGCTCACAGAAGACTGAAGGATGACAGCCTTCTAGAAAGTACTTATGCAGCTCCTACAATCATATGAGTCCAAGCATCTGGGACAAGCCTTTTATTCTGTGACCTCAGGATTCTGCCTCCTGAGCCTGAATCGGTGTGGCTACACTGGGTCAGTAGAGGCAGGCAACAAGCGGGGAGCTGGAGATGGTGGGACATACCTAGTATCCCAGCACTTAGGAAGTGGAGACAGGAGGCTGAAGAGTTCAAGATCATCCTTGGCTACACAGTGTGAGCAAGGCCAGGCTGGCCTATAGACTTCTCTTTAAGATAAACGTAAAAAGCCTATACTCTTAGGTGAGGATCCTAATTTGGTGTGGTGTACATTGTACATGTGCTGCGTACTCACGTAGCTTCAGCTAATGGGAGTCTGAGTCAGGAGGGAAGGTCTTGAGACCAACCCAACCTCAACAGGGAGACCCCATTTCTCTCACTAAAATGTCCAATGTTCCCCCATTATAGATAGGGGCTTTGAGAAGTGGAACACCTGGAATTGGTGTCGCAAATGTGACCGGATTTTGTAAGTGTGTGCTAGCCCACCAGCCCACCGATGTGAGGCCAAAGCTCTCCGAGAGCAGGTGTGGCTCTGAGAAGCTTGCTTGAAACTTTAGCTGGCCCACTGAGCTGAGCTAAGTGGGATCTTCAGGGGAAGCTAGTGCTCTGCCCAGTAGGAGGCGCTAAAGTCACGTCTAGGAAGGCAGTCTGTCCCTAAGGTGCAAAAGACACCGGTGAGGAGGCTTAATACAAAACAATAGACAACTGTGAAGAGGCTGCGTCCCTGGAAGAGTCGGGGTGGGAGATGAACTGCCCGAGGGGTCTGCAACAGCTAGCCTAGCCGGGCAGGGCGGATTTTCCTTCGCAGCTGAACTCTGGATGCCACGGCTACCTGTAGTCCACCTTGTGAAACTGGGCGTCCTGGCTACACTCCTGGGAATGTATTTCCAGCCAGGGCACGAGGGTGGAGATGACAGGCATCATACCCAAGAGGATTTTAGAAGTTTCTTTCCTAATTATCAGCCATGATCCATATATCCTGTCTGTCTGGCCTCAGTTTTCTTCACCGTGCAATAACTGGGTTAAATCATTCAGTTGGCTTCTACCTTCCTAGTGATGACGCAAATGGTGGTGGCACTGGGATCATTAGCCTATAACTCACGGTGCTCTAGAACAGTGGTTCTCAGCCTTCCTAATGCTTAATAGCTACTCATGTCATGGTGACCCCCCAACCATAAAATTATTTCATTGTTACTTCATAACTGTATTTTTGCTACTGTTACAAATCGTCATGTAAACATGATATGCAACCTCTGTGGGGTCTCCACACACAAGTTGAGAACTGCTGCCCTAGAGTCTAGACTACGCAAATACCTCCCTCCCTTCATCCACACAACCACGGTGGGATAAGCAGAGCTGCTGTCCTGGTTTCGTAAAGACACAGACAGCTCAGGATGTGTGCTGGGAGGAAGTCAGTACTTCCGGGGAGGATCTAGTTCATGATTACAAGGGCCTGGGCATCTTGGACATGGGATTTGCTGTTTTAGGCTGTGTGAACCTGAGCAAGGCACTTACCCTTCCTGTGCACACAGACATCAATCATTGCAGAATGTGCTGTGCAGAATGGGAAATACAGGGGGCTGATGAGATGGCTCAGTGGGTAAGGCACCCGACTGCTCTTCGGAAGGTCCAGAGTTAAAATCCCAGCAACCACATGGTGGCTCACAACCATCCGTAATGAGATTTGACGCCCTCTTCTGGTGTGTCTGAAGACAGCTACAGTGTACTTACATATAATAATAAATAAATCTTAAAAAAAAAAAAAAGAATGGGAAATACATCTTTGCGGCTTGAGTTTGGACCACGCTGTTCCACTTCACTCCACAGCCTGCACCCTCTTCCCTGTGGGTAAGGCCCTGGGGAAGCAGGATACCTAGTCTGGAACTAGGATTTCATGACAGACTCGGGTGTCCCCCTGGAAGAGCCACACAGGGACTTTCCACCTGGCCACAAAGCTGTAGGCATTTCTCTTTGTCCTGGCCTACTGGAAGCCAGTCTCTTCCTGTTTGTTCTTTCAGATTCTCCCAGCTTCCTCTGTAAGGCCTTCTGGAGCCCACTTCTCTTGCCCCCCTCCCCTGAACTGTCCTACACTCAGGGTTTCAAGAATTGTTATCTGAAAGAAAAAAAAAAAAAAAAAAGCCGGGCGTGGTGACTTACACCTTTAATCCCAGCACTTGGGAGGCAAAGGCAGGCAGATTTCTGAGTTCGAGGTCAGCCTGGTCTACAGAGTGAGTTCCAGGACATCCAGGGCTACACAGAGAAACCCTGTCTCGAAACTCCTCCCCGCCCCCCCAAAATAAGAACTACTATCTGCCCCCCAGTGCCCTGTGGGACTGAGCTATTGCTGGCAACCACCTACTAGCCATGTTAGTTCTAGAGTCTTCTGGAATCAACTGGGGCTGCTTTCTTCTTCACCTTTTCTTCATCAGTAGATGCTATGTGCCAACGTCAGATGCTTCCACACTCGATCTTCCTGGAGTCACAGAGACAGGATTTGATCCCCCCCGCCCCAACACAGGAGGGTTTCTTTGTGTAGTCCTGGCTGTCATGAAACTTGCTCTCTAGACCAGACTGATCTCAAATTCAGAGATGCGCTGCCCCTGCCTCCTGAGTGCTGGGATTACTCAGCACTGCTGTATGCAGAGAGGCAGGATTTGAATAAAGAACTCTGTGTCTCCCTCCTCTAAGAAGGACCTCATCCACACCAGGCTGGGCTGTTCTGCTTTCTTGACCCCAAACCACACCAGCACTGTGCAACTCTGTCTCATGTCCCCTGTTGTCACCCACGCTATTGGCCTTTGTCCAGAAAATAGGATAGTCACTGGACCCAGGACAGAATGCCTCTATAATAAAAATTTTGGTTTCTTAAAAAAAACCTGCCAGGCGTGGTGGCACATGCCTTTAATCCCAGCACTCGGGAGGCAGAGGCAGGTGGATTTCTGAGTTTGAGGTCAGCCTGGTCTACAAAGTGAGCTCCAGGACAGCCAGGGCTACACAGAGAAACCCTGTCTTGAAAAACAAAAACAAAACAACAACAACAACAAAAACCCTAGTCATGTTTTGTGAGTGTTTTTGTTTTAATCCCAGGTGCAGGATATGGCTTGCTTCAGACTGCCCATGGCTGCTGGCTAGGACTGGCTCCTGCTCTAGGAGGGTCATGGTTTTTGCCAGCTGCAGAAAGTTTATGTTTAGAATTTTGGGGACTCCGCCCCCATCATCCTATTCACGGCTGGTTAACGTATGTGGCTTCTGTGTCAGGCCCTGGGTCTCACAGGCCTCCTGGGATTACACCCTCATAATAATGCCAAAGCATGGGAGGGCTGAGGGCTCTCTGAAGAGGCATCTCTGTGTAAGCCTTGCCCTGAGGTGCGGATCATCATGCCGACCAAGGTTTCGGCTATTAGCTGTGTGACTTGGATAAGCCTCTCCAGCTCTCTGGGTCTCAGTTCATGCAAAAACTGAGGCCTACCCAGAAGCTGCTGTTATGAATGTGAACAGAGAAGTGACTCCTAGGCAAGCCTGACCCCTAGTGGAGGTTAGGTGCATAGTGAGTACATACGAGGCGAGCCAGGCAGCTTCATGGCTGTTTTGAGCTTTCAGAATTGTGTGCGTGTGTGTGCGTGTGTGCGTGTGTGTGTGTGTGTGTGTGTGTGTGTGTGTTAACCTTGAAAATCTGATCCTACTAGTTTGAGTCCAGGCATAGGTCGCTAAGCCTCACATATATGTCATGGTGAGACTGGGCTCAGCGGCGTCGTGCCAGTTAGTTAGGCAAGAACTCTGCCAAGTGAGCTACACCGCCAGCCTGCTATTATCACGACTGATGTTGAGGAGTGGTTCTGAGGCCCATCTCTCAGCACTCTTCACCCTGAGCCTAAACTTTACCTACAATCCCTACGGTGCTAGACAGGGGCCTTGAATGAATGCTTCATCTGGCCAACATGCCATAGTTGTCTTCTTGTTGCTGTGGGCATAATCGTCTTCCTTTTCTCCTCCGCCTCCTCATCTTCTTCTTCCTTCTCCTCTTCCTCTTGTTCTTCCTCCCTGACTGCAGGCACTAATTTCTGAGTGACTGTCCCTGCCTCCGACCTGCCCTTTGAGCCTTCTGCTGGTTTGAGAGCACTTCAGGTCTTCAGCTGTGCAGCCATTAACCTGCAAAACACTGTCATATGCAAGATGATGCAGACAGTCACTACCAATGACAGAGCTTCTAAGATCCTAAGGCCATGTGGCTGGCGCTGAGACCACCTAAAATGGCACAGGGCTTGGGGGACAAATTACCTAGGTTTTGAGTAAATGGAAAAAATGTCTGTATCTGTACACTGGATAGATGCTTGTATTTATACAAAGCAATGAAATACCAGTTCATGGGAGATGGCTCAGCGGTTAAGAGCACTGACTGCTCTTCCAGAGGTCCTGAGTTCAATTTCCAGAAACCACATGGTGGCTCACAACCATCTGTAATGAGATCCAATGCCTTTTCTGGTGTGTCTGAAGAGAGCAACAGTGTACTCACATATATAAAATAAATAAATAAATCTTAAAAAAAAAATACCAGTTCATGCTGCAATGTGAATAAACTTTGAAAACTTGCTAAGTGAAAGAAGCCAGAAGTAAGAGACAAGTATTGTTTATATCTCATTTATTGAAATGGTCACAATAGGCAAATCCATAAAGAATGATTTAGCAGTTGCCTGGGATTATAGAATGGAGAGAACTGGAGTGTGTTAGTCAGATCAATGTAACTGTGGCAGAAGATCTGGGGCCATGAACTGATAAAAAGAAAAGGTTGTTTAGTTGGAGGTTCATATTAAGATTGGGGTGGATGCCGGGAGGTGGTGGTGCATACCTTTAATCCCAGCACTTGGGAGGCAGAGACCCATGTATCTCTGATTTTGAGGCCATCTTGGTCTACACAGCAAATTCCAGAACAGCCAGGCCTACTCAGAGAAACCGTGTCTTGAAAAACAAAATAAAAAAATGATCAGGGATTGCTTATGTTCTCTGTGGTGGTTTGAGTGAATGGCCCCATAAACTCATACATTTGATAGAACTGTTTGGGAAGGATTAGGAGGTGTGGCCTTGCTGGAGGAGGTGTGGCCTTGCTGGAGGAGGTGTGGCCTTGCTGGAGGAGGTGTGGCCTTGCTGGAGGAGGTGTGGCCTTGCTGGAGGAGGTGTGGCCCTGGGAATGGGCTTGAGATTTTAAAAGACTGTGAGTTTCCCAGTCTCTCTTTGTCTCGTGGTTGTGGATCAAGATGTGAGCTCTAAGCGTGCTTTTGCTCTGCTGTCATGGGCTCTCACCCTCTGAAATTATAAGCCAAATTAAAAGCTTTCTTTTCTAAGTTGCCTTGGTTATGGTGCTTTATCACTCTAATAGGATGAAGGGACAGGAAGGAACAATGAACACTGAAGCAAGCTGTAATGTGAGTCAGCAAGCAGAGATGGAGGGAGGTGGAGACGGACAGACAGACAGACATGTGGGTTCTCATGATCCCAATCTCATACCCCAAGTGACCTAATTCTCACCAACTAAAGTCCATGTCTCTGTTCAGTACCACCACTCTTTTTGTTGTTGTTTTTTGGTTTTTCGAGACAGGGTTTCTCTGTGTAGCCATGGCTGACCTGGAACTCACTCTGTAGACCAGGCTGGCCTCGAACTCAGAAATTCGCCTGCCTCTGCCTCCCAAGTGTGCCACCACTGCCTGGCCAGTACCACCACTCTTGAGACCAAACTCTTGAGTCCAATATATGGACTTTTAGGGGATATTGTTTATCCAAACCATTGCAGGGAGGGAGGGGTGGAGGGCCAGTGGGTGTGGGGCTTCTTCTTGAGGAGATAAAGTGCTCTAGTATTAGGTGATGGCTGCATATCTCGTGGCTGTGGTAGAGCCATTGTACTGTGTACTTGAACATGGTGAATGTACCAAGTCAGATGGGTTATATCTCAACGAAAAGGAAAGAGGACGTGAATGGCTGTATTGCCTCCAGCAGTGTGACACTGGACATGTTTTGTTCCCCTCTGTCTTTTACTGCTATGAACAGACACCATGGCCAAGGCAAATCTTATGAAGGACAATATTTAATTGGGGCTGGCTTACAGGTTCAGAGGTTCATTCCATTACTATCAAGGCAGGAAGCATGGCAGCATCCTGGCAGGCATGGTACAGGAAGGGCTGAGAGGCCATTTTCTTTTTCTTCTTCTTCTTCTTCTTCTTCTTCTTCTTCTTCTTCTTCTTCTTCTTCTTCTTCTTCTTCTTCTTCTTCTTCTTCTTCTTCTTCTTCTTCTTCTTCTTCTCCTCCTCCTCCTCCTCCTCCTCCTCCTCCTCCTCCTCTTCCTCCTCCTCCTCCTTCTTTTAAAGATTTATTATTATAAATAAGTACACTGTAGCTGTCTTCAGACGCACCAGAAGAAGGCGTCAGATATCATTACAGGTGGTTGTGAGCTACCATGTGGTTGCTAGGATTTGAACTAAGGACCTTCGGAAGAGCAGTCAGTGCTCTTACCACTGAGCCATCTCACCAGCCCAGAGCCACACTTTCTAATAGTGCCACTCCCTGGCCCAAAACCACCACAGCTTCTCACTTAAAATGTACTATTTTATTATTTTTGAGATAAAGTCTCACTGTGTTGCCCAGACTGATCTCAAACTTTTGGGTTCAAGGATCCCCCTTCCTGAGTTTCCAGAGTAACTGGGATCACAGGCGTGCACCCCATCCCAGCTCCCAGCATTCATGTAAGTTTTACCTCTTCTGGATGTCTTCTTCCCTCTTCTTCCCTGTCTTCTCTAGGATGGGGATAATCACCTGACAGGCTCTGTGAACAGATGCCTTGGCTGAAGGTAGAAGGACGTCTGGCTCCTGGTCAGCCTGAGCCCTTCTTCCTTCCCATCTGCTCACTTGCTCCTTTGGCTGCCCAGGCTCATCCTCTTGGTCCAGCACAGGTACCAAGATTTCTCCAGTCCACTTCGGTTCAGGGCATCATGGGCTGTGGACCAGGAGACTGGCTAAAGGGACCGGCACACAAGCTGGCTTTTGGAGGCCATGTTTCAAATGCTCCAGATGCCACAACAACAAGGCAAGTGATGCCCCCAAGGTCTCATTAGGGTGGTGGAGTGACCACACTGAGGCTAGGCAAAAACAAAATCTTTGTTGGGGTGACAGGTCAGTCAGCTCTGCATTACTATAAGAAGCACCAGACACTCAGCTTATAAAGAGAAAAGGTTGTTTTAGCTCATCGTGCAAAACTCACAGCTTTGGGCTTATGGTAACAGTAAACCACAGCCTAAAGGGCCTTACAATCAACACATGAAAGAGAAAGTGGAAGAGACCAGGGTCCCACAATCCTCAATGACCCAAAGTTGTCCCATTAGCTATCTTTTTTTGTTTGTTTGTTTTGTTTTGTTTTTCAAGACAGGGTTTCTCTGTGTAGCTCTGGCTGTCCTAGAACTTGCTTTGTAGACCAGGCTGGCCTTTCACAGAGATCCTTCTGCCTCTGCCTCTAGAGTGCTGGTATTTAAGGTGTGCACCACCCCCACCCCCACCTGGCTTCGGCCCTATCTCTTAAAGGTTCCACCCTTCCCCAAAGCACCAGACTGGGGACCAGGGCTCCCACACAGAGGCACTGGGGAATACTCTAGATCTAAACCATGCCAATGCCTAATTGAGAAGCCACCAACCTGCTCAAAACTCAATGTCCACTCTGCCAATCCAATCCACCAGACAAGGAAACCCCACGAGAGGCTCTCAGTTGTGATCGGAAGGTGCTGCTTTGGTGTCCCCTGGCCCTGGCCTCCTGCCCAGTTCTTTGCCAAGCAATCTCTATACTGGTTAGTTTTTGTCAATTTGTCACAAACTAGCATCGCCTGAGAAGAGGGCACCTACATCACATCGGCCTATAGACAGGCCTCTGGAGCATTTCTCCATTAACTGTTATGGGAACCCAGTGTGGGAGGTCCCATTCCAAGGTAGGTGATCCTGGGCTGTGTAAGACAGCAAGCTGAGCAGGTCACGAAAAGCAAGTCAGTAAACAGTGTACCCCATGGTCTCTGGGAGCTGGAAGATGAAATAAACTTTCTTTCTCCAAGTTGTTTTTGGTCAGTGTTTATCACAGTCAAGAGAAAAGCAAACTAGGTCCCCAAACTAGCTGATCTCATGGTCCTTACCAACTGAAGTCCTGAGAGGATGCTGTGCTCCCAGGCATTGCTGTCATCTCTGCAGGTCCCTGAGGAGGACTGGCATGCCAAGGAGTGAGGCTGTTATTCTTTTGGGGGTGGGGGGAGCTGTGTTTCCTGCATTTTTGAGAGTGTATCTGTATGTAGGTGCACAAGTATGCACTCGTACACACACACACACACACACACACACACACACTGTCATGCCCCAAAAATAACAACAAAAAGAATTAAGTGGCTATGGATGTAGCTCATTTGATAAGAGTACTTAGCTAATATGCACAAGGCCCTGGGTTCCATATTCAGCACTGCGTAAAACCAGGTGTGATAGTATATGCCTAATAATCTGTTACTTAGACTCGGAGGCAGGAGGATCAATGCAAGGCCATCATTATCCTCACACTGAGTTTGAGGGCCACCTGCTGAGACCTCAGAACTGGTATGCCAGCCTCTATTCCACATCTGATGGCCCTACTGGCCTTGTGCAGGTTTGTGTTAATACTGACTAAGCGATACCCCCAGCTGCTGTGCAAGCATCTTGGCCTCTCTGAGCCACACGAGCAGGGGAGACTAACAGAGCAGCTTGGCTGGGGCAAGTTCAAGGATGAAGTATGTATGGGAGTGGGGTGTGTGTGTGCTTGCTTATTCCAGGAGAGTCACTCACTGATGGGCTGCTCATGTGGGTGAAATGAGACCATCCTGCTACAGCAGGGAAAGACCCAATATCCAAGCTACACGAGGCCTGCCTGGCTGTCCTGGGCAATCCTCCTCAGATGGGCTGGGATCTGAGTTCTTGCCTAGCATGCACATGGCCCCACAAACCCCACCAAAATACGAGGAGAGGGGTCAGGTCCAGTGCTCAGGTTCTGGCAATAGGAATCTTTGCTTTTCTCTTCCCCTCTCACGCTCACACTAGCTTAGGCTAGCGCTGGAAGACCAGACAGGAGCCTGGAGAAGCCTCCTGCAGACACTGCAGTGTGTCTGGTCCTGCACCAGGCCTTTCCTCTGCAACCTCTTAGCGTGCCTGGCAGCTGTAAATCTCTCAGGAAGGGACTGCAGAGGCTTGTCCTGGCAGCTTGGGCAGGCTGCCTCCCTCGCCCTCCTTTAGGCTCTGCAGGACACAGCTCCTCCATGAGGCCAGGGCAGGATGTCCAGGTTCAGGCAACTGCAGTACTCTGGCACTGCTCTCGAGGCCATCAGAGGGGTTAGCTTCCCATCCGTCTCATCTGGGTCTCTTTCCCCATCTAATGACAAGCAGCTTGCATCTGGATCATTCTTAACGTTTAGAAGAGGGTCATCGCCACTGCCTCTAAAAACTGCTCACAGATGCACCCAACACAGGATTTTGTACAATTTACTGGTCACTCCTGCTCCCACCAGACCTACCTGCCAGGTTAAGAATTTCTGCATTTACTGTGGTTTCAGATGTGCAATAATCTGTACAATGGTTTATTCCCAAGTATGCCTTTAAGCAGAACAAATGTGTTTTTCTATATAGTTCCTTGCCTTAATAAATATGTAATATAAATTTAAGCAAACTTCTATTTTGTATATTTGTAAACTACAAAGTAAAAAAAAAAAAAAAGAACATTTGTGAAGTTTGTATTTTGCATACTCAAGGTGAGAAATAAGTTTTAAATAAACCTATAATATTTTATCTGAAAATAAAAAAAGAATTTCTGCATTTAAAGAGCTACCCCTTTCTGATTGGTTTGGGTTTTTTATTTCTCGCCCCCTAGGGCTTCAGCACACTAAGCCCATGTTCTTTCATCTCCAGGCCCAAAGAGCTGCTGCTGCTTGCAAAAGGCAAATTCCAAAGTAAAATAAAACAAAACAGGATAAATATACTGTGCCTGTTGAAGACCCAAGCTTTAAGATCCATGTGCAGAGGGCAGTCTGGAGGAGTCTTGTGACAGACAGTCCCACAGCTTATCTCTGGAGAGCAGGGCCTCCCGGGCTCTTACTGCATCCTGCACACACATCTGTCACAAGATTCTTCTTTTCCATGTTTCTTTTAGGGCTTCTTCTCCATTTAAAATACAATCCTAAACTGAGTATGGTGGCAAACACCTGTGCTCCCAGCACCCAGGGGACTGAAGCAGGAGGATTTTGATTTTAAGGCCTGCTGCATATACACAGCAGGTTCCAGGCTACACTGGGAAATCCTGCTTCAAAGGAAGTAACATTAAAAAGAAAAAAAATATTTAAAGTGAAATGAAATGTGTGTAGTGTTATTAACAATTTCAGGTTCCTTGGGCTGGTGAGATGGCTCAGTGGGTAAGAGCACCCGACTGCTCTTCCGAAGGTCCAGAGTTCAAATCCCAGCAACCACATGGTGGCTCACAACCATCCGTAACGAGATCTGACTCCCTCTTCTGGAGTGTCTGAAGACAGCTACAGTGTACTTACATATAATAAATAAATAAATCTTTAAAAAAAAAAACAAAAAAAACAATTTCAGGTTCCCTGGGCCATTGATCCTTTTGTGGAGCATAATCACATTGAGAGTCAGTAAGGGACCCAGAATAACCACAGTGATTTGGGGCTTGGCAGTCTGGTGGGGAAACAATACCATGAAGCCATGATTGCACACTTAGCCCTGGGCCCCTAAGGGCAAGCTAATAAACTCATAAAAGTCTCAGCTTATCTTCCAAAAGGGATCAGTGGTATTCCCTATACCTCAGAGTTACTTACTTTTGTAAGATGAAATAAAAATAGTATGTCTTTACTTATTAAAGAAAATATTTAAATTTGGAGGTGAGAGGGAAAAAATAAGGAACTCAAGGTCATGCTTGGCTACCTACTGAGTCTGGGGCTAATCTGGGCTACATAAGACCCTACTTCAAAAAGAATGGAGGAAGGGAGGGGACAAGGGAAGGAAGGAGAGATATTCACTTAAGGACTCTGCCTGAGTCTCCAGTGGAGGTTATAGGTTTTATTTGGTAAAGACGTATTTTCCCCAAAGGCTGGATCTCAAAGCAGACCCCTAAAAGGTCTCCCCAAGGCCAGGAGCACAGAGGACAAATGTGGCTCATGGGATTTGGCTGGACTGGCATCTGGCACCAGCTCAGCCATGGGACTATAAAATTCCAGACATCACCTCATTGCTGTCTCATCAAAAAGGGAGCATTTTCCTGCATCCCTCTCCAGAGGATGAAGTTCTGCCAGTGCTGCTGCCTGGGAGGAGGACGTGGGGGAGGTGGGGCAGGATGCAGAGTTCTCCTGCTCTTGGGGCTCAGAGGGCAGGCCCGGGCATCACAGCAGCCCTGGACTGCCTTTGGGTAACCACGATAGCTTTTGCTATCGTGTGTGAGCATCCTCCACTCCTGCCCCTACCCTGCAGCCCTGTCTCCACTTAATGGAGGTGTTAGTATCGCTGTCTGGTAAGAACCTGCTTCTTGAGGCACAGGGTCCTGGGTCTTGGGTCATGGGTCCTGGCTGCAGTCTGGATTTGGAGTGCCACTAACTCCAGAGCTGGAACTAAGAGACCTTTGGTGTGAGCGCAGCTCTTCTCTTTCTGTATGTGGTCCAAGTGGGCCTTGAACTTGCTCCTGCCTCTGCCTTCTAAGTAGCTAGTCAGGCCTTCCTGCTGGTCTAAAGTCTGAGCAGGTCTGAAACCCCTCCTGAATATTTTGGTATTCCTCTCAGGGGCATCTGATTAATGCTGGCAACTGTTCCAGCCATTTGGTCATTTGTAGTGTCATCTCAGGCACCCTGTCTGACCTTCCTCTGCATGTTCAGCCTCTGGGGAGCTTAACTCTACAAACACCATTTCTCAAGCTCTTTGGCCAAGCAGCCCTGGTTAGGTCCAGCCAATGGGAAATTCTGACCGGCTGGTACTGGCTTGGGTGTGTGTAGGGGCGAGGATTTCCCAAGTCTCAGTCCTCCAGGCACATGGCCCATCACAGTTGCAAAGGAAACTTGGGAGGCAAAGGCAGCAAATCTCTAAGTTTGAGACCAGCCTGATCTATATAACGAGTTCTAGGACAGCCAGGGCTACAGAGAGAAACCTTGTCTTGAAACCAAACAACCAACCAAACAAAACCAAGTATAAAATATCCTGGTGTTCAAACAAACAAACAAACAAACAACAAACAACAACAGCTCATCAGTTTGCATCTCAGGCTGGGGATGTGGCTTAGTTGGCAGGGTGACTGCAGAGCACACACAAAGCTGGTGGTTCAATCCCCAGGACTGCATAAACCTGGCATGTGAGGTGGAACGCTGTGCCGCTTTTCGGGGACGACTCCAGTGGCTAGGAATGGACGACTGCCCTATCTTCACTTGGAGAAAGGCTTTTGGACTTTTGAGCCATTTATAAACAATTTTAAACTCAAATCCCGAGGCAGAGTGCTTGTCTCTCGCCTGCCCTGTTCCAGCCCCAGCCCCACAGTGTATGCGGTGCTGTATACACAGCTGCATAGACATATACAGCATTTCCCAGCAGTCTCCTTGTCCCACAGTCAGGGGTAAATACAAGGGTGAGGGTCAGGGGCTACAGTCTGCAGGAAGGGCTAGACACACTCACAATTGTGCTGAATAGGCGATACAGTGTTGAGCTGAAGACACAGTCTTCCCCACAAAAAGGTACAATAATTGGTTATCCAGTACCAAATGGTACTGGGACATTACCCTGAAAACATAGGCGGGTGGGGAGCAGATAGGGTCTCACCATGTATTTCTGGCCAGCCTGAAACTCGCTATGCAGACCCAGCAGGCCTTGAATGCACAGAGACCCACCTGTCTCTGTCTCCAGAGTTCTAGGATTAAAGGTGTGGGCCACCCAGCTGGTTTGTTTGTTTGTTTGAGACAGGTTCTCCTGTAACTCTGGCAGGCCTTGAACTCCTGACTGGCATCACAGACACATGCCCTAATGCCTGGCTCATAGCAGAGTCTGGACTAACAGTGAGTGGATGAACCAGTGGAGAGGTAGGTGGTCGGGAATGGCAAGGGGAGGAAGCAAGAGCAATGGATGAGAGTCAACAGATGACTCCAGAAGCAGTGGGAAGGAGGCCAGCACTGAGAACAACGAGAAGCTGAAGAACAGCAGCCCTGTTTACAGGAGCAGTGGGCTGGATCCTGGTTAAACCGTGTTTCTTCTGGGTGACCTTGGGCTATAACAGCTGAGTAACCTCACTGTTAAAGGAGCCAAAGTGGCCAGGCGTGGTGGCGCACGCCTTTAATCCCAGCACTTGGGAAGCAGAGGCAGGCGGATTTCTGAGTTCGAGGACAGCCTGGTCTACAGAGTGAGTTCCAGGATAGCCAGAGCTATACAGAGAAACCTTGTCTCGAAAAACCAAATTTAAAAAAAAGGGGGTTAGCCAAAGTGGTGCCACTGCTCTAAGGACAGGTTACTATAGGAAGGAAGGCACTGGAGGAGTGGCCCCACGGGAGCATAACAACCATCAGGAAAGACTGTCAAGCTCTTGGCAGTCCTATGCCCTCCTCTGTCACTACTACCTTGACCCCCACAGCTAGCCATCAATGTCCCGTCTTCCTGCGGTTGGCTGGAGCTTGGGTCTGAGCCCTAGGATTGAGGCTCAGGGACACTGGGCTGGGCCTTGAGGGAATGGGCGACCCGTGTTTATGATCGCTTGCTAGTGCTGAGCCCAGCATGAAAATCCTGTCGTCATGAGAAAGCTGGCCTCAGAGGTTGGAGACCTGGGGGACGCAGGAGTCCTGCCCAAAGTCACAGGATCCCAAGGCTGTGTAGGCCTCTCCTCCTCCACAGTTGTACATCTCTTTCTGTCAGCTCCTGTTTGCCTGGTTGTCATGGTTCCCAGCAGATACATCAGATACATAAGTGCTAAGTCTCATGGGTAGGAAGGCGTGGAGAGCAATCAGAAGCATGGACACTGGTAGATAGCCAGCTTCCAAATCATTTACCCTGGACAAATGGAGAAACTGAGGTACAGAGTTTTGTTTTTCCCCTAAGACGCTTGATGACATCTAGCCCACATAGTTATGCGGGGAGAACATTTTGGAGGCCTGCTGAGTGACCCAGGCTGAAATAACCTGACTATCTGCAAACAGGGACCTACGGAACTCTCCAAGAGGACTGTCTGCCAGCAGCTTTCCTGGAGAGAGCCCAGAGCCGTACATCAGGCATTGCAGCTACTGGTGCAGTGCAGGGAGCCGGCACCAGGGCCCAGCAGCTCCTCCACGGTGGCCCTGGCCCTGCAGAGGGAGGGACTTGCAAGCTGATGCTGAGCTGGGCTCAGATATTTCCAGCTCAGCAAGATGTGAAGGCCAGACTGGCTCCGAGTGCTGCCTGGTGATCTTCCCCACAGCTCAGTGGAAGGAGAGGCAGGAGGAAGGCACTGACTTCCGAAAGAAAGCAGGAGAAGGGGAGATCAGAAGCAGGCTTTAGGCTAGGAAGAGCCAAGTGGGAAAGATCAAAGGGAAGTTGACAGTTCAGGGCAAGACAATGACATAAGTCACTGACAAGGAAGCTGGGTGGTATCATAAATGCCTCTTTGTAGGCGATGTCCCCTTTTATGACAGCAGTTGAAAACACTCTGCAGGAAGCAGAGACTATAAGCACCGAGGAGCAGACACTGCCAGTCACCATGGTATGGGGGCTCTAGCCAGCCCCATTTCACAGAAGAGGTAACCCGGGCCTGAGTAACATGCAAGGTTACATGCTTGCATAGCTCCGTCTCAGCACCTGCAGAACACACCTTGCCCTGCTTCCTGGGTTCCCAGAGCCAGCAGGGAGGGAGTTCCTGTTCTAGTTCTTGTATAGTGCCTTGAGTGACATTAGCCCTGAGAAAACAGCTATAAGATCCCTTAAGGAAGCTGAGCCCTAAGGGCAGAGAGAGGAATACCAACTCCATGGTCTGATCTAGCTTTAAAGTCTCTGGAGGTAACCAGCCCCTGGAAAGCCACTCCTGTCTCCACAGGAGAAAAAGCCCAAGGAGGCCACACACCTTGTTTGCCCCGCCTCCCCTTTCCCTGAGACTTAGAGCAGCCAGGCTCCTCCCTCCTCCCAGTTTTCTCTAGGGGAAGACGGGCTGTCTGTGTAACATGGGGTCGTGAAGTGAACATTTAGGTATGTACACTCATGATCTACCAGACATGCAGCTTCTCCAAATCTCCTAGTAATATTTATTTTCTGCATGTATTGTACAGTGAGGAGTATCATAAAGACTTTCTTATTCACACCACGTACCCTCACCATAACAACCCTCCGTTCCCTCTCTACTCTCGACTCTTGACAGCCCCCTTCTTTGCCCATTTTGCTTCTGCTTCCATGTTATAAATAAATGACGTTATACATCTACATAAAGTCTAGGACTCATGCGGGGCAGTGGTGGCGCACGCCTTTGATCCCAGCACTTGGGAGGCAGAGGCAGGCAGATCTCTGAGTTCAAAGCCAACCTGGTCTACAGAGTGACTTCTAAGACAGCTGGGGCTACACAGAGAAACCTTCTCTGGAAAAACCAAAAGAAAGAAAAGGAAGAAACATAGTCCTTCAGGTAAGTTCCCAGGAGTGACAGAGCTGGACCACGTGACTTTGGTTTGCTGCAAAGCCTTCATGTTGCCTTTTTCAGAGACAAGGTCTCCCTGTGTAGCCTTGACTATACTGAGACTCATTCTGTAGACCAGACTGGCTTGAACTTACAGAGATCCACCTGCCTCTGCATCCTGAACACTGAGATTAAAGGTGTGTGCCATCATGCCTGGCTTAGCCATACTTTACAATGTTTTTGTAATAGTTTGACTGAGACATAATTCCAATGTTCAATGGTGGGAAGTCACAATTTCCTGAATTCTCATATCCTTAGTAACAGTATATAACCACCATGGCAATGGATTTTTATTCTTTATTTTTAGATTTATTAATTTCATGTATGTAGCTGTCTTCAGACACACCAGAAGAGAGTGTCAGATCTCATTACAGATGGTTGTGAGCACAATGTGGTTGCTGGGAATTGAACTTGTTCTTAACCACTGAGCCACCCCACCTCTCCAGCCCTGCAGTGGATTTTTAAAGCTTCACAACCTTCCAAAGAAACCTCAATCCCCTCACTGTGTAGCTCTGGCTCACCTAATAACCGCGCTGCAGCATCTCATCTCTCTAGACTGGCTTACTCTGGATATGTCACATGAAGGGAGCCATACACCGCTCAAGCGCCTTTTGAACAAGGCACTTTCTTTTCCCTGGGTGCTGCTATGGATGGGACCCACAGCCTTGACAGGCTGGTCAGGCACTCTACCAATGAGCCTCATCCCTATCCCTCGGTAAAACTAGTATTCACTTCCTTGAAGGAAGTGGCTTAGACCCATGCCATAAATTAATTGAGGGATCTTGACCAAACTATGATTAAATTTAAACTCAGCCATCTGAGCCAAGCCCCCCCCCTGGGGGGGGGTCCTCCATCCCCAGCTCAAGGCCCCAGCCCTAAATTCCGCCATTATACTCAGGTGTATGTCTGAGAAAACCCAGGCCCAGGGAGTCCACTTGACTCCTTCAAGAGCCCTGTTCCTAGTCCTTCAGCTCTGCGACCTCGTTTGGGAAGCTCTCCTTAGTTGCTGACCCTTCTTGGCTGTGTATGTCTGTCCATGTAACATAGAGCAGCTAGGCCACCCCCATGGAAGTGGGAAACTGGCATCCTGGAGAAATACCTGCTATACTGAGTGTGCACTGCGAGAGGCCCTGCACAATAGGGTCCAAGGAAGGAAAAGAACACTGTGCCATCTCTTGCTGGGGCAAGCTCCACCTCTGGGGGAGCAGACACCCAGCCAGCACCTCCTAAAGCCAGGCTTTCACGGCCTCCACCCTTACAGGCCTGGAGAGATGGCTCAGTGGTTAAGAGCACTGACTGCCCTTCCAGAGGTCCTGAGTTCGATTCCCAGCAACCACATGGCAGCTCACAACTGTTTGTAGCTCCAATTCCAGAGGATCTGACACTCTCACACAGACAGACAGACACACAGACATGTAGGCAAAACACCGATGTACAAGAAATGAAAATAGATTTTAAAAATACTTTTAAAAAGTAGTTTTGTGTTTTTATTAGAGTTCCTAACAAGGAGAGTTCATGTCCATGGCTTCATCCTAAGAGCTGGGTGCTGCCGGAAGCAGATTTCAGGCAATCTTGACTTCTAAATCAAGAGTTCATTTGAGAGTTGGTCTGTGCTTAAGGCCCTTGGCCCCACCCCAGCAACAAACACACAAAAATAATCTGGGCAGATTAATTATTGCTACCTAGAGTCTAAGGCAGAGGGGTCAAGAGTTTGAGGCTAACACAGGCTACATCGTGACACCCTGTCTCAAAACCTAAATCAGTTTTATCAACCCTAGCCCTTGTGTGGGAAGCCTGGCCTGGTGGTAAGCAGCTGATTCCAGCCTTGGGTGGGGGTGGGGGTGGGGCTGGGCCTGGGGCTTACTGACCAGTCAGCTGAGTTAGCAAACTCCAGGCTCAGTAAGAGACCCTGTCTCAGTAAATAATGCAGAGTGACTAAGGAAGACACCCAACATTGACCACTGGTCTCCACAGCCATGTGTACTCATGTACACAATGTGTACATGCACCTGAGAGCCTGCACACACACACACACACACACACACACACACACACACACTTTGGACAGTTTGGCATCTTGGCCCTCTTGAACAAGAACCTATATGATCCTGCAGTTTTGCTCATCTGAAGGGCATGGTGGCAGGAGTGCACTTCACCCATAGTGCTTACTGAGAGCTTAGGACAGCCACCCCAACACCATCTCTCTATCCCCACACAGCTAGGACCTCCCCTGCAAGGAGTCAGCCTGAGAGTATGCTAAAAGGCTCTTTAATATCATCCCAGGCTGGGCAAGGAACACCTGCAGGCTCAGAGGTCAGGATGGCCTGAGCCCCAAATCTGGATCTTCCACACACTACCTCTCCTCTTCTGACACCATCATGGTGCCAGGAGGAGGAGCTGGGCACTCCTCTAGGGTGCAGACATCATAGACACACACCACCAGTTTTGTTTAGAGTTTTCTCCCCAAATCCCAGTAACACCAATGGTTTACGCTGGAACCATTATTTTTCTATGTGAAAAAAGTCAGAAACTAAGACCCAGAGAGGAGAGGTTGCCTCTGCAGCCTGAGCAGAAGCGGCAGTGCTGGTATCAGCTCTGGCTTGGTCTGACCTCAGGGGGAGGTTCTAGATGGTACGGAAAGCAAGTGTTACAGTCACTGCAGACATTTGGATGAATCTGCCTGTCGTCACCAAGGATCTGCTGAGTAAGGCAAGAAATTGATGTTCATTAGAAATTCTCAGACCTGGGGAAAAGAGCTTGTCTAGCATGTGCAAGACCCAAGGGTCATCTCCAGTAGTTACAGACAGACAGACAGAATAAGTGGAGGAGGAGGGGGAGGGCGATGAGAAGAGGGAGGAAGGGGAAGAGAGAGAAATACTCAGAGGACATATTTTGCTGGATCTCAGGGGTCTTATTATCCAGAAAGTATGCAAGATGGAAGGGTGGTTGGGGTAGCTCAGTGGTAGGATACTTGTCTAGTGTGCATGAGGTCTTACATCCCATCCTTACACACACACACACACACACACACACACACACACACACAGTGTTGGAGAATGATGGTACAAGCCTGTAACCCCAGCATTGCTTCAAGGGGTTCTATTGCTGAGACCAAACCCCGTGATAATAAACAAGTTTGAGTTTTATTTCAGCTGGGTCTCAGGGCATGCTGCATTGCTGAGGGAAGTCAGGGCCAGGACCTGGAGGCTGCAGCTGATGCAGAGGCCATGAAGGAGTGTGCTCACTGGCTTGTCCCCTGCCTGCCTCCAGGCTTGCTTAGCCTGCCTCTTTATAGAACCCAGGACCACCAGTCCAAGGATGGCACCACCCATCATGAGCTGGGCTTACATCCATCACTAGCTAAGAAAATGCACTACAGCCTTGCTCACAGGCTGATTTTGTAGGAGCATTTTAAGTGGGATATTCCACCATCCATTCAATTACAGCCACTCATGCTCAAATGTTGGGTCTCTCAGTTCAAATCAGTTTCTGCTCTCACAGACTCGTGATCTGGGAAGGGTCAGAAGACACAAGCACCATGGACTCCAGTATATGCCATTGCCTAGATCTCAGGATGCTTAGGTAGTGAGCAAGACCCACAATACCAAGGAGGAGACAACATGGGACACGAGGAAGCTCTTGAGACAGGCAGTGTGGTCTTCCAGAGTCAGGCTGTGAAATTTCAGATTCTGGTTCTGTGTTTGGCAGCGGCTGCTCTTGCAATGCTGAGGGACTGAGAACCTCACGGGTGGCAGAAAGCACTCTCCCACTGACTGAACTCTCCTACTGAGCTGCACTCCCAGCCAATGCTCGGCCAGTGACTTAACCACTTTCTATCCCAGCTGGCTCTCTGCATCACTGTGGCATCTAAATGACATAATGTGGACTTAGCAGAGTGGTCGCTTACAGGGTCTGGATGGTTAGCTGAGACCAGATGCAAAGGAACTTCTGCTTGAGGGACATTGGCTCAGGAGGGACATCCCTAGGACCACTTTGGAGATTCTAATCCAGGTCATCTGAAAGAGCCTGGGACTCGTCACCAACAAACAAAACTGAAGTGGGATCCTTAGGAACGTGTTTTGGATATGTGTGTGCATGTGTGACTCTGTTTGGCCCTGGGGGGGGGGCACCTGTAGTCAGAGAACCTTTGGGAGTCCGCTGTTCCTGCTTCAGACCTCACTGAGGTGGGGGTCTCTCTCGTTCCTGCTGCTATGGATCTAACTCCATGCAGGCTGGCTTGAGAGCTGCCTGCTGATTTTCCTGTCTCTGCCTCCCTCCCACTTGGCTGCAGAAGAGCTGGGAGCACAGAGTCCCGCCACCACATCCCAGCCTCTGCATTCAGCTTTGTAAGGATTTCTTGGGATCAAATGTAGGTCATCAGGCTCACCAAGCCATGTTCTCAGACCAGGGATTTTAGTTTTTAAACTAAGCCAAGTGCAGTGTTTCATGCCTATCATCTTAGCAGTAGAGAGGCTGGAACAGGAGGATGTGGCCCTCCTGGGCTCCAGAGTGAGACTTTGTCTCAAAGCAGTAACAAGAAAAAATTAGAGCTGCAAGTGGGACTCTCTGGTAGACTCCTTACCAGATCCTAACCGCACCCCACACACACACCCCAGTAATGGTTTCCACCAACTGCCACTCACAGATAGCCAAGCCCTCAGTGGCTGCTTTGCCTCTCCCTTCCTCTGCTGCTAACAGCTCACCGTTGTAGCTCAAGCGCTGACTTTGGAACTCTGGTGTGACTAGCTCCCTGGTCCAGGTCCACCTGGGTTTCCTTTAGTCTTTGGACCTAAGCACTTAGCTCAGGGTTGAAGCACGGGCTTTAGAAACTTCCTGGCACTGGGCGTGGTGGCACATGCCTTTAATCCTAGCACTCGGGAGGCAGAGGCAGGCGGATTTCTGAGTTCGAGGCCAACCTGGTCTACAGAGTGAGTTCCAGGACAGCCAGGGCTACACAGAGAAACCCTGTCTCACAAAACCAAAAAAAAAAAAAAAAAAAAAAGAAACTTCCTGGCATACGTATTCCACATTGGCATCTCTTGCCTCTGAGCAAGAGCCATGGTGCTGCGGGGCTGTCTCTGTCCTCACACAGCCTGGCTGCAGAGCGACAGGTCAGAGTGTGCTGTCCCCGGAAGGGCAAGCTTCATGTCCGCCTTGAGCTGCAGAGACTTATTTAGTTCTTTATTTTAATGAGACTAATGTAGCCAAGGCCATCTTCAAACTTGTGAGCTGAGGATGACCTTAAATTCCTGCTCCTCCTGCCTGTCTCCTAAGTGCTGAGACTACAAGCATCCCAAGTACGCCTGGCTGACATGGAGGAGAGGACCAGCGGGCCAGCACCCCAAGGCCCTGGGGCTTCAAAGTGCAGTCTCTTCTCATTGACCCATCAAACTTGACCTCCAGGGATGAAATTTTCTTGTTTGCTTTTTTGTTTTGTTTTGAAGACAGGCTCTAGGGTCTGGAGAGATGGCTCAGCAGTTTAGGGCACTGACTGCTCTTCCAGAGGACCTGAATTCAATCCCCAGCAACCACATGGTGGCTTACAACCATCTGCAATGGGATCCCATGCCCTCTTCTGGTATTTCTGAAGACATCTACAGTGTATTCCTATACATGAAATAAACGACTAAAGAAGAAGAAGGAGGATGAGGAGGAGGAAGAGGAGGAAGAAGAAGGAAGATGGAGAAGGATAAGAGAAGAAGAAGAAGAAGAAGAAGAAGAAGAAGAAGAAGAAGAAGAAGAAGAAGAAGAAGGAGAAGAAGAAGGAGAAGAAGAAGACGATGACAACAGGGCTGTTCTGAAACTCACTCACTATGTGAACCAGGCCTCTCTGCCTCCCAAGTGCAGGGATTAAAGGTGTTTACCACTCTGTCCATCCAGGAATGAACTTTTAATCTAACTATTATTAAATTAATAATTCAAATACTGAATATTGAAATTAATTATTTGGAGTTTCCACACCTCCCTCTGAACTCTGATATCGGCTATTTGGACTGTGGACTTCCTCCTCCTCTGGCATAGACGCTGCCCCCCACCCCCACCAGGCCCCGCCCCCAGCCCCCTCTCCCTGTAACCTTGCCAGGCACATTCCTCCTCTGACCTCCATGTTCTACTCTGCGGGAAACTGCATTCCTCACAGAGCACGGCCAGTACCATACAGGTCAGCAGCCGGAACAAGCAGGCAGGTGCTTGCAAGCTGAAGTTGCTCAGCTGCTTCCTTTATGACTCAGACGTACACTGTGAAAATCAATCTCCCACGCGCCAGTCACTTCTTTGACTTAGGCGTCTCCAGGATGGGGCGTATAGGAAAGCTGACACCACCATCATTTTGACTTCCTAACTATGCCACCTGGGAATTCCCCCTCTCCTAGACCTCCCAAGACCACCCAGAGGACAAAAGAACGTAAAAGCAGAAAACCCAAAGTCAGTCCTCAACACCCCCTGCTACCAGCAAGGTGCCACAGAGAGCCACAGAGAGCCACAGAGCAAACCCTCCAGCCTGTGGTCATGACCTGGAGAGGTGCTGGCTCCACAGGGCCTTCCTGGAAAAGCAGTGTACGACGGCAGTCTCACAGTTGGTCATCCCTCTGCACAGCCCAGAAAACTGGACTTGAATTCCAGTTACACCACATTCAAACTGTGTGATCTGGGGCAAGTTACTCAACCTCTCTGAGCTTATGTAGGTATAGTAACAGAATTTACTTCATAGGTTGGATGTATAAAAGGGTAGACATAAGAGCAGAGACTGGCAGGGCGTGGTTGCGCACACCTTTAATCCCAGCACTTGGGAGGCAGAGGCAGATGGATTTCTGAGTTCGAGGCCAGCCTGGTCTGCAGAGTGAGCTCCAGGACAGCCAAGACTACACAGAGAAACCCTGTTTCGAAAAACCAAAAAACAAACAAACAAAAAAGAGCAGAGAGTCTTGCTAGAAGTGGAAGTATATGTCTTTAATCCCAGAACTTGGGAGGCTGAGGTAGGATAATAAGTTTGATAATAAGCTATATAGAGAGTCAAGGCCAGGCTAAACTATGTAGTAAGATTCTGCTTTAAAACAAAAGAGCTCAGAGGTTAAGAGCACAAGTGTCCCTCCGAAGGACCCAGGTTCAATTCCCAGCATCTACCTGGTAGCTTTCAACCATCTGCAACTGCAGTCCCAGGGGAATTTTCACGATCTTCTTACTGCCTCGAACACCAGGCACACACACAGTGCTGACAAACATGCACAGAAGACACTCCGGCACATAAAATAATAAAATAAACCTGAAAAACAAACAAACAAACAAACAAACAAAGAGATAAGACCAAGAGCTGGAGATGCAGCTCAGAGGCAGAGCACTGACCAGCTAGTAAGCACAGGTCTCCGTGCTTGACTCTTAGCATAAAAAAATAAGTAAGTAAATAAAAAATAAATAAGATCATTTTCTCCTTCCAGAGAGCGCAAGTTGCAAGTTTCGTTTGTGTGGCTGCTTAGCCTCTGGCTCCAGATGAGGAGAGTTCTACGAGCTGCAGAGAGCCTGATGAGCAGCCCCACTGAGCCCCATAGAGGTTCCTCAGGACAGACTAACTGCCTCACTCTGCATCTCAGGACCCACAGTGAGAAAGCCACTCAACCAGAACAGCTCAGAACAGTGTCGGAGCTGTGGGTATGCTGTGAGCCAGACCTGTGAACCCACCCACCAGCAACCAGCCTTTGAGGCAGAATTCAGCTTCTCTCCCCACTGCGGGGCGGACGTCCCAGGGCTTCAGAAGTGTGTGCCCGCAGGGTTGCTGAGGGCACTAGGCAGTCCAGAGTGGGTGGGGTAAAGCTGTGGGTGGAGCTATGAAGGGAGGATAAAAACTGCACCTTGTTCTGTCTTTGCAGCTTGCTTCCTAAAGCTATAAGGGTGAAGAGGCTGCCTTCTTCTTACTACAAACCGGATCTGAGTCAGGCAAAGAGAGGACACATCTTAGAAAGGAGAGTTTACAAGGGACAGGCGGATAGAAACCAGGGAGAACGGAGGAGGCACAGCCCAGAAGCAGTAGGAGAAGAGCGGAGAGGAGATGGAGATGGGGGAGGGGAGATGAAAGGAGTGGGGGCAGCAGTGCCTGCTGGGAAGGCTGCAACTTCAACCTTCAACTACGTTCCTGAGGCGGCCAGCCACAAGCTCACCTGTATGCCGGCAGTAGCCGCCCCCATCCCCTCCACCCCCAGCCAAGAGTGAGGCATCACTCCAAGTCCTTCACTGTGGGCCACTGCGACTTTGTCTGAAGCAGGATGGGCCCCGAAAGCAAATAACCTCAGGCACTCAGCATGTATGCTTGGATCTGGAAGATTCCCAGGGCTCTTCACAGTAGCAGGCTCTGGAAGGTTCCAACAACTCTAGTTAGCATATGGCAGACACACAACACCCCCCCCCCCCCCGTAGTCTAAGCTGGCCTGAAATTTGCCATATAGCCCAGACTGATCTTGGACCTACAGCAATCCTCCTGTCTCAGCCTCCCAAATCCTAGAAGTCGTAAGCAATCACACCGGGCTTCTCCTTTCCTTTTTGTTAGAGGAATACCCATTGTATATGTTCGCTTTTGTAACCGTGACTTACAAAAAAGGGGGTGGGTTCATCTTGGCTTGTAGTTTTCGAGATTCTAGTCGAGGATCAGTTGGGCCCATTGCTTTGGCACTGTAATTCTGCATTTGGCAAGGCAGCATAATGGAGCGAACAAACAAACAAACAAACAAACAAATACCCCTCAATTCATGGCCAGAAAGAAAAGAGAAGTGAAGTGTCAGACATGAAGGCGCACTCCTGCAGCCCTGGCCCTTCCGCAGGGGGATCAGGAGTTCAAGACCAGCCTGGGCAACACAGTGACAGGCTGCCTCAATGAGCCAATAAAACTGCCTTTAATAGCAACACTTGAGAACCTGAGAAAGGAGTGCAGAATGTAAAGCTAGCCCAGGCAAGATCCTGTCTAAAAAGAGAGCGAGAGAACATCCTTGGATAGTTTTATGTCAATGTGACACAAGTTAGTTATCTGAAATGAGGGAATCTTAACTGAGGAAATGCCTCCAGCAGTCCAATTGTAGGGTGTTTCTTTAATTAGTGACTGATGGGGGACTGCCCACCTCATGGCCTGCTATCCCTGGGCTCTCTAAGAAAGTAGGCTGAGCATGCCAGTAAGCAGCACCCTCCATGGCCTCTGCTTCAGCTCCTGCCTCCAGGTTCCTTTCCTGACTTCCTTCAATGGTGGAGTACTGTAAGGAAGTGTAAGCCAAATACACCGTTTCCTCCCCAGCTTGCTTCTTGGTCATGGTGTTTCATTACAGCAATAGAAACCCTGACTAAGACAGAAAGCAACAGCAAAAGCTGTGGAGAGAGAGGGAGAGAGAGAGAGAGAGAGGGAGAGGGAGGAAGAGGAGGAAGAAGAGGAAGGAAAAGAAGGAGGAGAAGAAGAAGAAAGAAAGAAAGAAAGAAAGAAAGAAAGAAAGAAAGAAAGAAAGAAAGAAAGAAAGAAAGAAAGGGAGGAGAAGAAGGAGGAAGAGGAAGAGGAGGAGGAAGAGAAGATAAAAAGGGAGATAGGGAGTAAGGGAGGAGAGAAAGGGAGGGAGAGGAAGTTGAAGAGAAAGGGGAACAGGAGGAGAAGGGAGGAAGAAAAGGACCTGGGACTCACAGCTTCCCTTAGGAGCATGCCCATAGTTTCTGAATATCTCTGAGCAGGATTTCGTTGCTTAAAATCTTCACGTCTTCCAATGGCAACTCCCTGGGAACCAAATCTCTAACATGGAATCAAACACAGCATGAAACATCTTAAAGGTACCCTGGGACATTCTGGGCTGAGATCTGGGAGGAATTCAGAATTGTCCTAAGGAGACACCTGGAAAGGTGGGTTTACTGGGTTCAGTGGCACCATCATCCAATGTGTGCCTATCACACGCAGCAGCAGCTCAATAGGCAAGGAAAGAGTCAGGGATGCAATTAAGGGATAGAGGGATGGAGGGATGGATGGATGGGAGGTATGTTGTCTTATTTGCTGCTAAATGTTAAGAATGCAGGATGGAAGGCGAAAGTTATTTCAACTGCAAGATCTTAGAAAAGAATCACATGTAGCCTTGGCTGTCCTGGAACTCACTCTATAGATCAGGCTGGCTTCAGATTCACAAAGATCTGCCTGCCTGCCTCTGCCTCCTGAGTGCTGGGATTAAAGGCGTGTGCCACCACTGCACAGCAAAAAGAATCATTCTCAGCTCTCTCTGGGCCATACGTTTTGCTAGAGAGATGATTAGAATTCATCCATCTATCCACTCACAATGACAAACTGGGAAGCAGCACGCGGGCAAGGACCACAGAAGCCCAGAAGGGGACAATGACCTAGGCTCAGGGTGAAGGGAAGGCGAGACTGAAGGACTGACCAGGGTCTCAGCGTTCATGACAACCTTACAGCCACAAAAGCCACACCTGTTACCTTCACACACACACCCCACTCCTATCACTCACGTGTGCTGTCAACTGCTTGTCAGACTTCTCACCCCCAAGAAGGGCATGTGCATTCTGCAGACAACTGAAGAGACTCGAAGGAACAAGAATCTAATAACAAAAATCCAAGCAGTATGGAAGATAAATGGGGAAGCCATATGGGCGTAAGGGGGTAGAGGTCTGCATCCCAGTCCCCTCCCCATGGCATCTGCAGTGCCTCACTTCAGCTTTTCAACAGCACCTGCCTCCCAGCCTTTCTGACCCCTACAAAGAGCAGCATGACTGGACCTTTAAATTGGGAAAATGCTTCATCATGTTCTGCTCCATCATGAAAAACTAGAGACTCCTCCCCCCTCCTCCCTAGCGCACTCTCCTGGCCTGCAGCCAGGGGCTGGGGATGAGACAAGGAGAGGAAAGAGACTGGCAGAGATCTCTTTTAGGGAATCTATCAGTTTTCATCCTAGGGATCCCTCCAAAAAAGAAAAGCACAGTAAACTGGGGTGCAGTGAGGATTGAGGTAATTGCCTGGGAGAAGTTCTGATCTGAACAAGTCTATACTGGTTTCCAGAGCTTGTCAGTGGGCATTGGAGTGGGGTTCTCTCTGCTCCGGGAGAAAGAACTTCACAGAGAGCCAGGCACTGGACAGGACATGCAGGGGTGGGTCACTTACATACAACCGTAGGTCGCTTCAAGCCCATCATATGACTCATCCAATCCTCCCCTGTACCGCACAGAGGGACTGCTTGGAAAAGCTATGGAACCTCCCTACTCTGATAGGCATAGATTTAACCCTTCCCATCCGAGGAGCGGGTGCTGTCCGTGGTGCTGAAGCGATAGCGGCACGGGCGGCTCCATCCACTAACACCGCTTTTGACCGGAAAACCAAACCAAAAACAAGCCATATAATAAAGCAAGAGCTCCAAATCTAAGCCCCTCCGCCCTCAGTAGGGCTCATGATGGAGGTCGGTGGACTTTGGTACTGAAAAACCACTCCACCACTTCCTCGGAGCATGAAAGGGGATGCTTACGGCAGTACTGGTTCATCTATTGTGGAATAGGAGTGAGATGCCAAGATAAAACAGAAAAATCGGGCAAGGAAGGGAGAAAGACAAAGTTCTCAGGTGAGGAGAAGTGGTTACTATTCCGACTGGCAATATGTGGGTTCTCCCCCCCAAATTCAGTCAGAGACTTCCCAAGTTCGAACCTCCTAGGGACACATAGGAGCTTGGAGTTGCATCTTGTCTCTTGCACACAAGGGAAAACCAAACATAGGAGAACACAATTTGTACAAGGTCATTCAGCTAGTGAAGCACAGACGCTAACCCCACCCTGTGGCAGAACTTGGCTTGGGTGTTGAGGCTCTTGCTGCCTACTGAGGGACCCCCTGTTCTTCGTAGGCAGTTTTCCTTGCCGGACAAGATGAGACTCCACTTTCCAGTAGTGGCCAATGGAATTTTTAGAGAGCACCACGTTCTTCTCACCCAGCGCTCCCTTTCTCCGTCTGCAGTGTTCTCCTTCTCAGGGTAGCTTTGCGGTCGTTTCAAACTCCACGCCCACCCCAACCCCAACCCCAACCCCGAAACCAGCTGTACAGTTCCTTAAGCCCCTCTGGGTGGCCCAGGGCCGCTGTAGTATCTGGGGAACACTGCACCTCCAGCTAGACGGTCCCCATTTATCATCAGTAGCATCCATCATGCAACCCCATACAGAATCCCTTCGTGGTGGCTGCAGTCTGCATTCCTATCTCAAGGTCCTCTCTAACTATCAGGGAACCAACCCTGTGCTGTTTCTCAAGTGGGGGTGTCCTCTCATAGTAATCACTGCAGTCTCCCACTGCTTCAACCCGAAGGCGCCCTGACCCATCAGTTCTGCAATCCTCTCCCTATTTCTAGTGCCCTCTCTTATTCTGAGGGTCTTATTCTGACCAATAGGGTCTTCCGACATGCACCTGGAGGTCTGCACTTGTCCGCTCCGGAAGTCCTTTTACTCCTTGGTCTGACCTCGGGAGGCTCCACTGACGATGAGTCGATTCCCCTTCACTCCTGGGTCGTCCCCCCCCCGGCCCCGCCCCTCTCACTGCGGAGAAGCCGGTCGGCCCGGGGCCGCGGGGGAGGAGGTGGAGAGGGTGGGGCCCTCCTCCCCAGCCCCCCACTGCCGAGGGGCCGGACCGGGCCACCGCGGATATAAAAGAGCCGGAGTCCGAGAGCTGCCGCAGTGCTGCCTGCCCCGTCCCAGCCCCGCACTACCGCTCCGCTGGCGGCCGCACCTGCTCCGGCCATGATGAGCTTCGGCAGCGCCGATGCGCTGCTGGGCGCCCCGTTCGCGCCGCTGCACGGAGGAGGCAGCCTGCACTACGCGCTGAGCCGCAAGGCTGGCGCGGGCGGCACGCGCTCCGCGGCCGGCTCCTCCAGTGGCTTCCACTCGTGGGCGCGGACGTCCGTGAGCTCCGTGTCCGCCTCACCCAGCCGCTTCCGCGGCGCCGCCTCGAGCACCGACTCCCTAGACACCCTAAGCAACGGCCCGGAGGGCTGCGTGGTGGCGGCGGTGGCGGCGCGCAGCGAGAAGGAGCAGCTGCAGGCTCTGAACGACCGCTTCGCGGGCTACATCGACAAGGTGAGGCAGCTCGAGGCGCACAACCGCAGCCTGGAGGGCGAGGCGGCGGCGCTGCGGCAGCAGCAAGCCGGCCGCGCAGCCATGGGCGAGCTGTACGAGCGCGAGGTGCGCGAGATGCGCGGCGCCGTGCTGCGCCTCGGGGCGGCGCGCGGGCAGCTGCGCCTGGAGCAGGAGCACCTGCTGGAGGACATCGCTCACGTCCGCCAGCGGCTGGACGAGGAGGCCCGGCAGCGTGAGGAGGCAGAAGCGGCGGCGCGCGCCCTGGCGCGCTTCGCGCAGGAGGCGGAAGCGGCGCGCGTGGAGCTGCAGAAGAAGGCGCAGGCGCTGCAGGAGGAGTGCGGCTACCTGCGGCGCCACCACCAGGAGGAGGTGGGCGAGCTGCTCGGTCAGATCCAGGGCTGCGGGGCCGCGCAGGCGCAGGCTCAGGCCGAGGCTCGCGACGCCCTCAAGTGCGACGTGACGTCGGCGCTGCGGGAGATCCGCGCGCAGCTCGAAGGCCACGCGGTGCAGAGCACGCTGCAGTCCGAGGAGTGGTTCCGAGGTGCGCGGGAGAGCGGGGTGGGAAGGGGTCGCCCCCTCCTGGCGGAGCAGTGAGCAGCCCGTGGGTTCACCATCGAGGACCGTAGAGGACTCCTCTCAGAAGTAGCTGGACCCGCTGCGAGGTGCATGCCACCTGACAAAGTAGCGGTTTTACCCAGACCCTCCCTTGGGGCGCCCTAACTCTGGATTTTCCTTTAGAAAAAGGAAACCATCCTCCACATTCTTTATGTCTGTACTTAAACACCGGGGCCAACCCCTGTGCCCCACACACTGTTAGACCCCAGATTCAGACTGATCTCCCATCTGAAATGGAGCAAGCCCCTTCTGGACCCAGCGTATCAGGTATCCAGCAGCCGCTTGCCATGCCAACTCTGCCCACCCTTTCTTGCGCACCTTGCGCAGTGGGTGGAACAGGAGTATTCGTTCTACCAGGCTTCGTCCCACTACTTGCTCAGTACATAACATCTCAAATTTTAGTAATTGCTGTGTAAAAATGAAAGCCATTCATTTTCACGCCGTTTCTAGCCAGTACGGAACCATCATGTGGACTTCATTACTGTAAATGGCTTTATTTAATATCCCCTTCCTCTTTCCCAAAAATTACAGGGGTTCTGAGTCAGCTAGACTGCAGTTGCCCTGAAACCTTACCCAGTAGCTGCAGGGTGACCTTGACCAACATTGGCTTTCCTCTCATTCTCATTTCTTTTGGGATTGGGGCAAAGAGTAACTGGGCTTCTTAGTGTCAGCTGCAGTCATCTGCTGTAGTCGTTCCTGTAGTCATCTATAAATTCATGCATTGTTCTGGAGGCAAGTACAGAGCATCTGCACTTTTCAAAAGTGTCTGTGATCCATAATAGCCACGAATCCTCACTAGAGTGGTTTTTAAGCCTTTGCTAACAACATGGAAAGCCAGGGATGCTGGGATTTGGATGGTTGGAATTTCCCTTTTCATGTTCTACGCCTTTGCGGTGGCAGTGCCCTTCCCCCATCTCTGCAGCAAGGCTCCTCCCAGAGGGGACCTCTTCTCTTCTTTTAGGTTTGCCCTTCACCAAGCAGGGCATCCCAGGATATGTGTTCCCACCAGCTGGCCTCTTTCTTTCCACCGGGACTCAGCTCTTGGATACAGGATGTTCACTTGCTGGAGATTAAGACCAATTTCTTATTTCCACTGGCCTGGACAAGATCTGAGAACCAGGAGTCAGTTGGTGGCAGAGACTCCACTGGCTCTGGGGCTGCTGTGTTAAGGGAGTCAGAAGAGGAAGGGACAGAGGCTGGTACAGGACGGGCCTTGTGCTCTCCTATGACCTTGGCCTCTGTAGAAATCTGCAGTGAGGTTACCATGGCTACATTGTAACTGATCGCTTGTGTTCATACCTGGGGAAGTCAGGAATATTAACCTCTTTCCCAAGCCTGCACACCCCAGCTCAGAGTTAGGCCTCATGCTAGTTTCCCATCTGAACCCTTCAGTGCAATGTGCCAACCCTTTGTTAAGGAACTCTGCCAGGCACTGGAACCACCAATGGGGGCGTCCTGTCTCCTGAGTGGTTTATGGATCAAGCTGAGGGAGACACAGTCTGTTTTCTGAAGCCAGATAGACTAAATTTGAATCCTGCCACTCACTAGCAGTGTGGCTTTGGACCATAACTACTTAACTGTCATAGGAAAGGGTGTATTAAGCATCCTAGCACCAAGTAGGTCTTCAACCCATGCATGCCACTTTCCTGATTGCAGCCCAAGTTCATATGTGGCTAACCCTGTGTCCTGATTCCTTCCCTACTTAGTGAGGTTGGACCGACTCTCAGAGGCAGCCAAAGTGAACACAGATGCTATGCGCTCGGCCCAAGAGGAGATAACTGAGTACCGGCGGCAGCTGCAAGCCAGGACCACAGAGTTGGAGGCCCTGAAAAGCACCAAGGAGTCACTGGAGAGGCAGCGCTCTGAGCTAGAGGACCGTCATCAGGCAGACATTGCCTCCTACCAGGTGAGCAGAGGGGAGGGTGACTGACTTACTTTCTTAGAGCAGGACTCTGGTCTCTGAGTCAGACTTCACATTTGTTGTTGTGTGACCTGGAGAGTTCTCTGCCTACCTAAACTAAAATTCCCTCTCTGGAGTGAACAGAAGAAAACCAGCAAAAACCTCTGCTTTGCAGATCTGTGAAGATCTAAGAGATTTAGAGTGCTCACAACCTTGGGGACATAGCTCAGTGGTCGAGTGCATGAGGGCCTGGGCTCCGTCCTAGCATCTAAGAGAGAATTTACTACTCAAATATAAATGCTCAGCATAATCTTGGTTAGACTAGGCATTCTCGTCACCAGTGTCTGTGGGTGTGGCCTGGGCGCAGCTGGGGAAGATTTCTTCAGTCAGTCTGGGGAGAAAAGTGTCACTTTCCTAGAACCTGATAAACAAGTAGATGTGGTAACTACAGAGACACTGGCAGCCGGAGAAACATTAAGGAGTAGTAAAGGGCCGTGTGATGGCTCACTCTAAGGCAGTGCTTCCCAGCCCTCCTGACACTGCTGTCCTTGCATACAGGTCCTCATGCTGTGGTGACCCCAGTCAGAAAATTATTTTCATTACTATTTCATAACCACGATTTTACTAGTTATGAATCACAATGTAACTATTTTTTGGAGAAAGAGGTTTGAAACCCCTGGGAGAACACTGAGAACACTGCTTTAAGCAGTGGTCCAGGGCACAGAAGTTTCATCTGTATCCAGTATGCTTCCGGGTAGCCTCTGGCTGGCCAGGGGATCAGATAGCAAGGGCTGACACTTGCAGGCACTTTTGGAAAGAACAGAAAACAAGGTAACTAAGACTGCTCTTGCTCCAGGTATCCCTGTGGAGTGTACCACCCCAGCTACATCTCAACCCTTCAGGGAACATTTTCTAAGACATCTGTAAAAATTCACCCATCATTCTGACTGAGTCAGTGTCTGTTGTATTTCATTCCAGAACTTTCCTCAGGCTGAGAGTTTTGCTCCAGACTTTTCCATGATTGTACATGCACATCGAAACTTTGACAGGGTGGGGCTTCGTCCTCCAGCCAGGTGGCTGAGCAGGGTAGCATCAGCTTACCTTGCCAGGTACTGCATGGCAGATGACTCTCCTGATGTCTCATCTGTCTTCCCCAGGACGCTATTCAGCAGCTGGACAGTGAGCTGAGAAACACCAAGTGGGAGATGGCTGCACAGCTCCGAGAGTACCAGGACCTGCTCAACGTCAAGATGGCCCTGGACATTGAGATTGCCGCTTATAGGTAAGATGGCCCAGGAGCTCGAAACAGGGTAGAGCCCTGACTTCCATAAAGTACTAAGCCTTCAGTTTCAGGTTGTGTTTGGGTGGCTGCCTGCGTTTTAGAAACAGAAGGTCTTTTAGTTTTTATTTTGTTTTGTTTTTTAAAACAGATCTTACTAGATCACAGAGACCCACCTACCTCTGCATCCCAAGTGCTGGGATTAAAGGTGTGTGTCACCACAATCTAGCTAAAGACATGGACCAGGGACACCTCTGTAGAGTCTCTCTCCTCCTACCTTTACATGGGTTCTGAGAGTGGAATTCAGGCATTAAGGCCTATGCAGCAAGCCTCTCTACTCACCGAGCCATCTTACCAGCCGAAAGTATTTTAGTTGTGAGCCTTAACCCTTAAAAGCTCAGCTGTCCCTCCCATACTAATTATAGTACAATATATTTTAATGATGTGTGATCAGTGGGTAAAGGCACTTGCTATAAAAGCCTGAGGGCCCATGTTTGACCAGCAGAATCTCCTGTAGAGAGAGAACTTTGATTCCTGAAAGTTGTCCATAACCTCCCTCACCCATTGAGGCACCCATGTACCCACACCTGTGCACGAGCACAATGAAATAAGGAAAAAGTATTATAAAGTCTGTATCTTAAATTGGCCATTTAACAGTTTTAAAAGAACATGTCTTCAAGGCCAGCCTGGTCTACAAAGTGAGTTCCAGGACAGCCAGAGCTACACAGAGAAACCCTGTCTCGACTCCCTCCACCACCAAAAGTCAGTGATGTTGACTTCATTTGCATATATTTGTATACACAACACTCTTCTCCCTCCGTCCAAACCCTTGGCTCGGGAGTGACTTCTTATCCTTCTGACAGCGCCCTACAGTCTAAAGCCCTCCTCTGTCCCAAAGCCAGCCAGCCAGACACTACTACAGCCCCACTCTATGACGGTGCCCTACAGTCTAAAGACCTCCTCTGTCCCAAAGTCAGCCAGCCAGACACTACTACAGCCCCACTCTATGACGGTGCCCTACAGTCTAAAGCCCTCCTCTGTCCCAAAGCCAGCCAGCCAGACACTACTACAGCCCCACTCTATGATGGTGCCCTACAGTCTAAAGACCTCCTCTATCCCAAAGTCAGCCAGCCAGACACGATTACAGCCCCACTCTATGGAGTTTCTTAGTTTGCTTGGCCTTCATTCCTTGCAGAAGGAAATGGAGACAACAGAAACAACATCCAAACCATGGGTTGGTGGGAGCTCAGCCAGCCCTGCTTACGAGGTGTCCAGCTGACACAGGTTCTGCTGGTGCTCGCTGAATGGTAGCCATGAGACTGACCGGTCCCCAAAGATGAGACATCACAGCCTAGCAGGGATGACATCCCAAGGCTTCTTCTGGTTGGTGTCCTTGGCTGTCCACCTCCTGCTCTGCTCTAATCTTGGTAACTCAGTGTAGTACAGTGATCCTAGAGATAGAAACACGGGCCCTGCCCCAGGCTGTAGATTAAGATCTGTAGTTTAACAGGATTCAGGATAATTTGTAAGCTGTTAAATTTGGAAACCACTGTTCTGGGAGAAGCCCCTATGCACCCACTAAGCAGCCACCTCATCTCCCGCCAATCCCTTAACACTCATTGCCCTCACAGAAGCAGCCCTCTGAGCTAAGGATGCTGACGATCAGTCTTTTACCAATGAAGGAGTCTGGGTAGCGTGAGGAGCTAAGTGAGAGGGGAAACCCCAAAGAATGGCTCCAAAAGGAGCCAGGATACTCTGAATGGCAATTAGGAAACCTCTCAGCCTGGATGTGGGCTTCCTCGTTCCCTTCAGCCATGGGAAGGGCTTACATTTTATGTTATTGTGTGGGGGCAGGGTTGTGTGTACAGTGCACATGTAGAGGTTACATACAACATTCAGGAGTCATTCTCTCTGTCTCTCCAAACCCAGAAACTCATATATACTGGACCAGCAATATGCTACTGAGCTATAACCCTGGACCACCAACTTTCTCTTGAAATAGGTTTTTCTTTGGGGGGGGGGATGGGATTGTTTGAGACAGGGTTTCTCTGTATAGTCTTGGCTGTCCTGGAACTTGCTTTGTAGAACAGGCTGGCCTCGAACTTACAGAGGTCCATTTGTTTCTGTCTCTCAAGTGCTGAGATTAAAGTCATGTGCCAACATGCCTGTCTTGAATTAGGTGTTAGTTGAGAGACACGCAGTGTAACTTTTGTCAGCGTAGGGTCTTCTGTGGAGGACCACTCTTTAGGGCGAAAGTTCCTCCCTTAAGCAGCAGTGCAGCCCCTATGAGTGTCAGGCTCTGTAGGGAGCCACCGGAACACTTCCTGAAGTAACTCTCAAAGTGCTTCCTACCAAGGCTGTGACTCAGGGCAGGGTATACGTTAGCATAACTCCATCCCCAGCACCAGAAAAAATAAGTGAGTTCAAAAGTCTACTAGGAATGAAAATGAAAAACCTGAAAAAAGAGCAGTAGAGAAGAGAAGAGGAAGGAACAAGGAAGAGAGAGAGAGAGAGAGAGAGAGAGAGAGAGAGAGAGAGAGATTCCTGCCATTGAGTCATACCCTTCATTCACCAAACCCTGTCCCTGCACGTACTGGGGCTTCAGAAAGCCAACCAGGAGTCCAGCTCTGAGGTAACAGCGTATCCCATTATCCACTCCACAGAAAGCTCCTGGAAGGCGAAGAGTGTCGGATTGGCTTTGGTCCGAGTCCCTTCTCTCTTACCGAGGGACTCCCAAAAATTCCCTCCACATCCACACACATAAAAGTCAAAAGTGAAGAGATGATAAAGGTAGTAGAGAAATCCGAGAAGGAAACTGTGATTGTAGAAGAACAGACAGAAGAGATCCAGGTGACGGAAGAAGTGACAGAAGAGGAGGACAAAGAGGCCCAAGGTGAGGAAGGAGAAGAAGCAGAAGAGGGAGAAGAAAAAGAAGAAGAGGAAGAAGAAGCAGCAGCTACATCTCCCCCTGCAGAAGAGGCTGCATCTCCAGAAAAAGAAACCAAGTCTCCTGTGAAAGAAGAGGCCAAGTCCCCAGCTGAGGCCAAGTCCCCAGCTGAGGCCAAGTCCCCAGCTGAGGCCAAGTCACCAGCTGAGGCCAAGTCCCCAGCTGAGGCCAAGTCTCCAGCTGAGGCCAAATCTCCAGCTGCAGTGAAGTCCCCAGGTGAGGCCAAATCTCCAGCTGAAGCCAAGTCACCAGCTGAGCCCAAGTCACCAGCTGAGGCCAAATCTCCAGCTGCAGTGAAGTCCCCAGGTGAGGCCAAATCTCCAGCTGAAGCCAAGTCACCAGCTGAAGCCAAGTCACCAGCTGAGGCCAAGTCTCCAGCTACAGTGAAGTCCCCAGGTGAGGCCAAGTCACCACCTGAGGCCAAATCTCCAGCTGAAGCCAAATCTCCAGCTGAGGTCAAGTCACCAGGTGAGGCCAAGTCTCCAGCTGCAGTGAAGTCACCAGCTGAGGCCAAGTCTCCAGCTGCAGTGAAGTCACCAGCTGAGGCTAAGTCTCCAGCTGCAGTCAAGTCCCCAGGTGAGGCCAAGTCCCCAGGTGAGGCCAAGTCACCAGCTGAGGCCAAATCTCCAGCTGAGGCCAAGTCACCAATTGAGGTAAAATCTCCAGAGAAGGCCAAGACCCCCGTGAAGGAAGGAGCAAAATCTCCAGCTGAGGCCAAGTCTCCCGAGAAGGCCAAATCTCCCGTGAAGGAAGATATCAAGCCCCCAGCTGAGGCGAAATCCCCTGAGAAGGCCAAGAGCCCCGTGAAAGAAGAAGCAAAGTCTCCTGAGAAGGCCAAGCCTCTAGATGTGAAGTCTCCGGAAGCCCAGACTCCAGTACAGGAGGAAGCGAAGCACCCCGCAGACGTCAGACCCCCTGAGCAGGTGAAAAGTCCTGCCAAGGAGGAGGCCAAGTCCCCTGAGAAGGAAGAGGCCAAGAGTTCTGAAAAGGTGGCTCCCAAGAAGGAAGAGGTGAAGTCCCCTGTGAAGGAGGAGGTAAAAGCCAAAGAACCCCCAAAGAAGGTAGAAGAAGAGAAGACACCAGTTACACCAAAGACAGAGGTGAAGGAGAGTAAGAAAGACGAAGCTCCCAAGGAGGCCCCGAAGCCCAAGGTGGAGGAGAAGAAGGAAACTCCCACGGAAAAGCCCAAGGACTCTACAGCGGAAGCCAAGAAGGAAGAGGCTGGAGAGAAGAAGAAAGCCATGGCCTCAGAGGAGGAGACTCCTGCCAAGATGGGCGTGAAGGAAGAAGCTAAACCTAAAGAGAAGACAGAGACAACCAAGACAGAAGCAGAAGACACCAAGGCCAAAGAACCTAGCAAACCCACAGAGAAGGAAAAGCCAAAGAAAGAGGAGATGCCAGCGGCACCAGAGAAGAAAGACACCAAGGAGGAGAAGACCACAGAGTCCAGGAAGCCTGAGGAGAAGCCCAAAATGGAGGCCAAGGTCAAGGAGGATGACAAGGGCCTTTCCAAAGAGCCTAGCAAACCCAAGACAGAAAAGGCTGAAAAATCCTCTAGCACAGACCAGAAAGATAGCCAGCCCCCAGAGAAGGCCACAGAGGACAAGGCCACCAAGGGAGAGAAGTAAGAGAGGACAAGAGGAACACCCAGAATAGCCAAAGAAACTCAGGACGGTCCCAGTACTCAGGGGTCGGCGTAATAAATTTTATTTCTTCCTTTCCTTCTGTAAGAAGAAACACTGCTTAGATGGTGGGCCTGTCCTCACCAAACAGGAATTTCTATTAAGATTAAGTTAGCAAGAGAAGATAACCCTGAGCCTTGTCCCCCACGCCGAAAACCCTCCCCAGGTGATGGACAATTATGATAGCTTATTGTAGCCGAACGTGATGTATGCTGAACGCTACGCGTAAAACACGCGACTAAAAACTGCCCCTCCTTTCCGAGTAAGTGCATTTATTTCCTGTATGTCCAACTGACAGATGACCGCAATAATGAATGAGCAGTTAGAAATGCATTATGCTTGAAATGTTGTAACCTATTCCTGAATGCCTTCTTGTTTTCCAAAGGAGTGGTCAGGCCCTTGCCCAGTACACGCTCCTGGAAGAGCTGCAGCAGGTGAGGCAGGGCGCTGACCACTGAACCACGCCAGGGTGTACTCTCCACTGAAGCCCACTTTCAATTGCTTCCGTGCAATAAAACCAAGTGCTTCTGAAATAAAATTGTGGCTGTTCTTACTTGTTCTCTTCCTCTGGGAAGGCTAGAGGCAAGGGATGGCAGTCTAGACATCACATCAGATCTGTGCTGGTGGCCTAGGGCATCATTCCTCAGTATGCTCTATGAACCATCTTCATCAGCATCACCTGGGAGCCTTATAAACTCACATACAGGGCTGGTGAGAAGGCTCAGTGGTTAAGAGCATTGGCTGTGCTTCCAGAGGTCCTGAGTTCCGGGCAACCACATGGTGGCTCACAACCACCTATAAAGGGATCTGATGTCCTCTTCTGGCGGGTAGATGTATATACATCAGAACACTCATACATTAAATAAATAAAATTTAAAAAAAACAAACCCACAGACTCCTGACTGTACACCATTGACATCACAATCTGAGGGAGATGTGGGAAAGCACACACCTGGCCAGATCCCAGTTTACCCTAATGAACACTGATGCTGAGATACTGGGAACAGTGCCCCAGGGAGGATGTCGAACGCCCATGGACTCTGCATGTTAGATGAGAAGTACCTGTGCACGAGGGGCCACACATGGACAATTCATCCGTTGTGAAGACAATGGCCAGCCAACAGTCACCCAATTTACACTCACTGTGCTTCTCTGAGCATGGATTCTTTTCTTCAGTATGCACCCCACTACCACCCCTTTTTTGTGTTTTTATTTTGAGACAGTGTCTTGGTTACATACACAGGGTGACCTTGAACTCATAGTCCTGTCTCTATCACCCAAGTATCCGGAGTTAGATGCACGTGCCACTATGCCTAGCTCTGGAAGTGGTTTTGAAAGCTATATGGCCCTCTTACAGGTTTCCATGACACCCTGACTGTTAAGTCCTTGCTTGTGTGGTGGCACTGCCGGTGGCCCATTATTCTGTGTGCTCAACGCCCCTCCCAGGAATTGCCTCTCTGCTCCTCCCCCCACGGGTGGCTCTCAGCAGCTATCCTGTCTAATCTTCCTACTTCTGGTCAGAGGATTGGCCAGAATGGCCAGTTGAGCTAAGGATACTCTTTTCTGGGATTTTAAACTTGGGACCAGAGTGACTGGTAGGGGCCTTCGAGTCAGGAGCCATGGGCAGCCATGTTTCCAGACCCATAGTAAGACAGTCTGAGACATGGTGAGATGAATAGAAACAAGATACCTAGAGAGCTATGGTGGACATCCTGATGATCCATCCCACCGCTTTTGGCCGTTCCTCAAAGTGATAAATCCCCTTCTTTACCAAACTCTTCGGGTTATAACACCGATTTACGAGGAGAGCTCTAAATAATGCAGTGATTGAAAAGGGAGTTTTGGCTGAGCGGTGGTGGTGCACACCTTTAATACCAGAACTTGGGAGGGAGGCAGATCTCTGGATCTCTGGGAGATGGATCTGGACTTGAGGCCAGCCTGGTCTATAGAGAAGTTCCAAGACAGCCAGGGCTGCACAGAGAAACGCTATCACACACACACACACACACACAAAAGTAATTTATGCTTGTGCTAGTGACAGAATGGCAGACTGGTGACACCTCAGGGAGTGAGCAAGTGCCCCTATCTCCATACCCCAAAATTCTGTCCATGGTTAACACTCCAGGTAGGTACCCCATCTCCATCTGTCACAAAGATTGAATTATTAAAAGAATGCCAAGACAGGTTAGGGCGGTCACCTTTAAATAAGGATGTGTGTGTTTGACACAGACTCGAGTCTAACACGAGATTACCTCTTACTTGACTTGTTCCTAGATGACACTGAACTCCTGTTCTTCCTGCTCTCCCTGCTTCCACCTCCTGAGGGCTGGACTGTAGGCTTGCACCTCAGCCCCTGGAAAATAATCACTTAAGTTATCAACATAAATCAATGACTGCAAACCTGATCTGTCTCGCCTGGGTCAGACGTCCTTATGCCCTTACACATAGCCACATCTGAACATAAAGTGAGGATCTGGAAGGCAGAAAAACAAAGCCAGTTCTTCCTTGTAGTTCTCGTGCCTTGGAGTCCCGAGTACCACAATTGCAGGCGTGAACCACCACACCTGGCTCTCCCCATCTGGCTTGCCTAGAAATGTCACAGTCATTCGAATACTCCAAATTGCTTATAAAGGTGACACAGCATGTTAAGAGATAACCATATTATATAAATGTAATGTGTAATCTGTAGTCTACCTGGACATCTTTCTTTTGAGACAGAGCCTTGTGTAGTCCAGGCTAGCTTCTCACACTATATCACTGTAGAGAACGCCACAGCTTCTGACCTTCCTTCCCTAACCTTCCAAGGGCTGAGGTTACAGGTGTGTACCACCAACCCTGGTTTATGTAGTCCCAAGGATCAGATCCAGGGCCTGTGCTCTCGATCAACCAAACTATATCCTTAGTTCTATTTTTCAAGATTGGTAAAGATTGAGGAAGCTGACTGGGAGCCCAAAGCTGTTTGGCTGGTTTACAGATTAAATGAATTAATTAGTGATTAACTCTGAGTCACTAATAATGCATCTGGGTTGTACTAAGGAAGGAAATAAAAGCCATTTAACTGAGAACAAATCCAGATTAACCAAGAGCAGGCTTAAGTGACCCCCAACGCTCTATTTTGTGAGATGCTGCCAAAGTTCCAGTTTTAGGATGTGAGGGATATTTTCAGAAAATTGTGGCACCACAAGTAAGGGAAAGAGCTAGGACTTGACTCTAGAAGTAAAAAAAAAAAAAAAAAAAATACTGGAGTTAATAAAAGACATTTTCAGATGTCAGGAGTGGTGGTGCACGCCTTTAATTCCAGCACTTGGGAAGCGGAGGCAGGCGGATTTCTGAGTTCGAGGCCAGCCTGGTCTACAGAGTGAGTTCCAGGAAAGCCAGAGCTACACAGAAAAAACCCTGTCTCAAAAAAAAAAGAAAAAAAAAAGAAAAAAAAGTCATATTCAGCAAAGCTTCAGGGTACAGATCAACACACCAAAAAATCACATATATAAACTGGGTGTGTGGCGTACACCTGTACTCCCAGCATTCGAGAGGTGGGGGTCAGAGTATTAGAAGGTCAAGGTCTTCTTAGCACTACAAACAAGCTGGATGGGCTGGAGACATGGCTCAGTGCTTAAGAGAACTGAGTTCTCTTCCAGAGGTCCTGAGTTCACTTCCCAGCACCCACATGGTGGCTTACAACCATCTGTAATGGAACCTGATACTCTCTCCTGGTATGTCTGAAGACAGCTACAGTGCACTCATATAATACAATAAATAAATCTTAAAAAAAAAAAAAAAAAAAAGAGTACTTGTTGCTGTGACCAAGAGCTCAGGTTTGATTCCTAGCACCCACAAGGGGGCTTTTAACTGTCTATATAAGCTACAGTCCCAGGTAATCAGGTAGTCCACAGGCACTAGACAGACATGTGCACAGACATATATGCAGATAGAACACTCACACACATAAATTTAAATAATTAAATAATTAAAAATAAAAGTCAGAGACAGCCATCCTGGAAAAAGTGAGATCCTGTCTGAAAAATCTTAGCAGAACAAGTGAGTCTCTTTTGTGTTTCCTTACTACTAGTAATGAACGTGGCACATTGAGCACAGAGGACACGAGCAGTGAACAATCTGAACAGAGATATGGTTTTGTTTGTTTGTTGTTGGTTGGTTTTTTTAGATAGGGTCTCACCAGTAACCCAAGCTGGCTTGGAACTTGCTGTGGAAACCAGGTTGGCCTTGAACTCAAAGAGTTCTAGTGCCTCTACCTCCTGAGTGCTGAGGCTAAAGGGCTGGGCCACCACATCTGGCTGAATAGAGAAGCTAAAAAATAATGTATAATAAATAGCATTAAAAGATCCACTTGCGCCGGGTGTGGTGGCGCACGCCTTTGATCCCAGCACTCAGGAGGTAGAGACAGGCAGATTTCGGAGTTCGAGGCCAGCCTGGTCTACAAAGTGAGTTCCAGGACAGCCAGGGCTATACAGAGAAACCCTGTCTCGAAAAACCAAAAACCAAACCAAAACAAAAAAAAGATCCACTTGCAGAGGCAAGCAGGTCAGTGTGTGAGCCAGTCTGGTCTACACTACCTGTCAGTCTCCAAAAAGAAAATCCACATGAATTGAAGGGCACCTTGTATTTGTGGGTTGCAATGCTTAACCTTGTTAATTTTTTTTTGAGACAGGGTCTCACAGAGCACAATTTGGTCTCACACTGCATTTACAAAAATGACTCCTGCTTCCCAGCCTCTGTTCCCCAAGTGCTGGGATTTCAGTGTGTACCACCGCACCCTACTCTTTGTTTTGTTTAAACAGCAATACTGCTAAGGGCAGATTACCAAGTCACTATGATTCCTATCAAAATTCTCATGCCCAGGCCAGGGAGATGGCCTAGTGAATGAAGGCACTCATAGCCAAGCCTGATGACCCAAGTGACCCAGGAACCACAAGCTGAAGGGAAAGAACCACGTCTCAAAAGCTGTTCTCCCCATAGGGCTCACAGGGACTGAACCACCAACCAAAGAGCACACAGGGGCTGGACCTAGGCCCCCTACTCATTTGTAGCAGAAGTGCAGCTCGGTCTTCATGTGGGTCCTGAACAACTGGAGCAGAGGCTGTCTCTGACTCTTGTCTGCCACTGAAGAAGATGTGATGCAGAACGGCTGATCAGGATGTAAAGGGAATAAATAAATTAATTAATGAAAAACATTTTTTAAATTAAAAAAAAGTTGTTCTCCTACTTACACACATACAAACACACACACATGCATGCATGCATGCACATGCACAAATTCAACAATAGTAATTAAAATTTTATTGCTGGGGCTGGAGAGATGGCTCAGTGGTTAAGAGCACTGACTGCTCTTCTAGAGGTCCTGAGTTCAGTTCCCAGAAACAACATGGTAGCTCACAACCATCTATAATGGGATCCAATGCCCTCTTTTGGTGTGTCTGAAGACAGCTACAGTGTACTCACATACATAAAATAAATAAATCTTAAAAGAAAAAAAAAAAAAGAGCAGTGAGGTTAAGCATCTCAAGATGTGAAGCCCTGGAGCACCTGGGTGGACCAGTTCCAAGCCAGCAGGACTAGGGTGGGACCTGTCTCAATAAACAAACTATGAAGAGACAACATTGACCAAAGCAAACCTTATAAAAGCAAACATTTATTGGGGCAAGGTTACCATTTCAGAGGCTTAGTCCATTATCATCATGGTAGGAAGCATGGCAGCATGCAGGCAGACATGGTGCTGGAGAAGGAGCTGGGAGTTCTACATCTTGACCAAAGGCAGCCAGAAGGAGACTCAAATTCCACACTGGGCAGAGCTTAAGCATAGGAAACATCAAAGCCCACCCCACAGTGACACACTTCCTCCAACAAGGCCACACCTCCTAATAGTGCCATTTCCTGTGGGCCAAGCATTCAAACGCATGAGTCTATGGGGGCCATACCTATTCAAACCACCACAGTTACATATATTTACTTATTATGGTGTGTGTGTGTGTACACATGTGCAGGCCCATGTGTGTTGCAGTGCTTGTGTCTATCGACAACCTGTGGCAGTCAGTTTTCTCCTTCCACCACATGCATCCTAGGGATCAACATTTAGGTCACTAGACTTGTGCACTAGACATCTTTAACCCCTGAGCCACCTAGTCCTTGTGTGTATGCTGGGTGCGTGGGTTTCCAGGCATGGGGAGGTTACAGGAAACTTTGTGGAGTTGGTTTTCTCCTTCCACCTTTGCATGGATTCCTGGGACCCCTTTACCCCACTGATCTATTTTGGTGGTCCCAAGAGTGGGTTCTTAATCCCCATTCTATCCAGTGCACAGCTGTCCCCATTTGGAAAAGATTCATCCCAATACCAAGGATGAGTCAAACTACCTGTCCAGGTTGAAGCGGCTGCTCACAGGTGGAAAAGGATCCGGCGGGTCACTAGGACACTAAAATGCAGTTCCTTGTGACCAGGCTTCTCTGAGTATACAGACATGAACAATAATGTTGCTGAAATGGATGGCAGCCCAGAAAAAGTGCTATCCCAGATAGGCTATAGCCGACAGCTACTGTGTAAGCCTTAGATGCAGACAGACCTCTCAGTTATAACCTGGGGCAGCTCCAGAGACACAGGAACATAGTTGGTCATTGCATCCTGAGCCAGATTCCTCTACTGTAAAAATGAAGGGAGCAGAGCTGGATGTAGTGTACAGTGTACTGTAAGGAGTCCCAGCAGACAAAGGCAGGAGAATGTCTGGTTCAAGGCCAGTAAGCCCTATATATTGAGACTTCTCAACCCACCCCAACCATGCCAAATAAAGAGTCTATGCATCCTGGTGGCAGCTGCAATTAAATAGGCCAGAAACGTGAGATTGTGATTCGTTCAAGGCCTTACCTAAAGAAAAGGCTTCATGTCTGCTCTGGTCAAAGGCTGCTGAGCAGTTAAGGTGCAGACAGGGAGAGAGTTCCTGTGGAGTGTGGTGACCACACCCTTCTCTGGAGAGGGGTTTGTTCCATCAGCGTGCTCAGTGAGAATGCCCTTGAACCAACACAGGTCATTTAGATGGTAGAGAAAACAGCAGAGTGCGAGCTGTGAAGAGAGTGAGGGAGAAGCTAGGTATGGTGGTGAACACCTACAATCACAGGACTTCGGAGGCAGAGGTGGGAGGGTCAGGAGTTCAGGTTCATCTTCAACCATAGCAAGAAGAGAGACCAAGGATATGGAGGTTAGGTTTTAGAAAGACAAGCATGGTGCCCTGGTTGGCTTTTCATGTCAACTTGACATGGGCTAGATGAGGGAGCTTCAGTTGAGAAAATGCTTCCAGAAGATTGGGGCTGTAGATGGGAAAGCCTGTAAGGCGTTTTCTTAATTAGTGATTGATCTCACTAAAGGGTATGTTCAGCCCATCGTGGGTATGGTCACTGCTGGGCTGACGGTCCTGGGTTCTATAAGAAAGCAGGCTGAGTAAGCCCTGAGGAGGGAGCCAGTGAGCAGCAACACACACACACACACAGGCACACACACACAAGCACACACACACACAGGCACACACACACAAGCACACACACACACAGGCACACACACACAGGCACACACACACAAGCACACACACACACACAAGCACACGCGCCATGGCTTCTATATCAGCTCCCACCTCTAGGTTCCTACCCTGTTTGATTTGCTGCTCTGACTTCCTTTGATGATGCACAGTGGTGTGGAAGTGTGTGTGAGCCAAATAAGCCTTTCCTCCATAACTTGCTTTTGGTTGTAGTATCTCATTACAGCAATAAACATCCTAAGGCTGATGGGCCAAGGGCTGCATCTCAGCGGTCCTTGCGTAGCAAACATGCTGCCCTGTGTTGGGTTCCCAGAACCGAAATAAATAAAGTCAAGGAACACGAATGGGGTTTTCTGGTTCAGGGTAAGTGCTGGCAGGGGCTGCATCTTGGGATGTGCCCTAGCTCAAAGAGTATGGACAGTTCCAGTAGAAGCAGCTGTGAGGTTTTCCCTATCTTCCCACCCTAGGCATGGATGGCTCCACTAAGCATCCCAAAGGGTCTGCACTGTCTTTTGTTTCTCATTTACTTTACTACCTTCTCCATAAGGCCAAAGCTTCTTTTGTTCTGCTTGCTCTTTGAAAGGAAAAACCCTCTTCTGGTGGGGACAAGCTGCACCTAGCAAGCAGAGCCTCTCCCAACATTGCAACAGTCCCTGCTTCTTTCTAGAGGTGAGTTTTTGAGCTGAGTCAGTTTGGCTCTGTGCCAGCCAAGACCAGGGGCCATTAAAGGAACTATTTTTAACCCGCTTTAATCTTATTCAGCACAGGCAGTGAAACACAGGCCTGAAAGTAGCCAGACTAAGAAGATGCTAGCAGGGACAAAGTCCCAGGCAACTAGGTCAGGAAAAAAGACAAGATTTTACTGTGTGCATAGGGAAAAAAAAAAAGTGCCTAGACGCTCAGGCTTCGTAAGACAGCAGAGAAGGAGCTGTTTAGAAAAAGCTGGTTCTCCTGTGCTCTGTGTCACCAAGAAAAATGAGGGACGAGAAGGGACAAACAATTCAATGCCTTCAAAGGGCTAGAACAAAATGCATTTGGGAGATTGTTAAAAAATATACTTCCAGGCTGGTGAGATGGCTCAGTGGGTAAGAGCACCCGACTGCTCTTCCAAAGGTCCGGAGTTCAAATCCCAGCAACCACATGGTGGCTCACAACCATCCGTAACGAGATCTGACGATCGGTGCGTCTTAAGACAGCTACAGTGTACTCACATATAATAAATAAATAAATCTTTAAAAAAATATATACTTCCTTGGCCCATCTTAGGTCAACTGAATTGGAAGATTTAGTGTAAGCTTGGGAAAGGTACTTTTGGGATCAGCTTATGGGGAGGTAACGCCTGTGTAGTTTGAGGGCCTCTGGCTGAAGAGAGCCTTCCTCTGTGAGCCAGAGGAATGGGGCAGTGTGGGGTGAGATATGGACATTTAAGGCTACCCTAAGGTACTATTCTCCTCCCGTGGGACTTTACTTAGGCAGGTATTGGTGTTTACCAGCATCTCTTAGCAAGCATTTTTTAAAGTCAAGTGTGTAAGTGGTGGTATATGCATGAATGCAGGAGTTATGGAGGGGCCAGGTGCATCAGGTCCCTGAAGTTGAGTTAGAGGTGTTGTAAGCCACCCGTCATGGATGCTGGCAAACAATTTGGAGGCCTCTACGCTCTTAACCCCTGAGCCATCTCATCTTCACAGCCCCATCTTCCCCCAAATCCTCATCTTTAAGACGCTCAGCTGAAAGGACAGAAAAGGCAGTTTCAGCTGGGCGTGGTGGCGCACGCCTTTAATCCCAGCACTCGGGAGGCAGAGGCAGGCGGATTTCTGAGTTCGAGGCCAGCCTGGTCTACAAAGTGAGTGCCAGGACAGCCAGGGCTACACAGAGAAACCCTGTCTCGAAAAAAACCAAAAAAAAAAAAAAAAAAAAAAAGGCAGTTTCTATGTGAGAGGCCCACGCTGTCACGGGTCATCTACTTATAGAGTAGATGTCTTAGTCTGTGAGGAGACACCATGGCTGAGACAACTCTTAAAAGGGAAACGTTTAATCGGGGCTGACTTAGTTTCCAGGTTTAGCTTATTAGCATCATGGGGAGAGGCATGACATGCAGCAGACATGGTACTGGTGAAGATGCTGAGAGTTCCACATCTTAATTCGCTAACAGGAGAGTGTTACACTAGGCCTAGTTTGAGCTTACATGAGACCTCAAAGCCTGCCTCCCCAGTGACACACTTCTTCCAACAAGGCCACACACACCCTGCCACAGGCATTCAAACAGGAGTCTATGGGAAGCACATTCCTATTCAAACCACCACAGGAGATGTGTTTGCAAAGTGCTCTTGCACCGCTCTACAGGGAGAATAAGCTTGAGACAGCCTCCCTGGAAGTATAAGAAAAGCTATATAGTTGGCAAACTAGACTATACTTCCATACTAGACTTATTATTTACTGCTGAGATAATGTGTTAGGCAGTCCAGCGCCCCTCACACCTCCTGACTCTACCTCATGCTGGGATTATATGCATGCAGCACAAAGGCTGTTTCAGGCACTGTAGGGAATCAAACCCACAGCTTCATGAATTCTAGGCAAGCACTCTAGCAACCGAGATATATCCCTAGTCTGCAGACACAGACTAATTCTTACTTTTCTGATTTCTGAGACAGCAACCCTGGCTGTCCTAGAACTCACTATGTAGACCATGCTGGCCTTGAACTCACAGAGATCTACCTGCCTTTGCCTCCCGAGTGCTAGGATTAAAGGCATGCTCCAAAGTGCCCTTCAATAATTGTGAAATATTTTGCACTTTGTATCTTGGTTCTCTCATTATTTGTTAGTGCTGAAGAACGACACCATCTGCATGTGCTCCACACTGAGCAACGTTCTCAGCCTTATCTTTCACTTAAGCCAAATTGTGAATTTAATACTGGTTGGGGTCAGAGAGCAGATTTTCCAGACAAACGTCCAAGGATCCTTGGAACAGGGAGCGCTCTTCTTTTTGTGTGCTGAGGACTGCACCCCCAGACCTTCGACACTGAACTTCACTCTGGACCCCAGAGGAGATAGTTTTGTAAACATTTTCCCAACAGTTATTATTTATTCATTTATTTGTTTATTTACTTTTGAGATAGGGTCTTATTGTGAAGTTCTGGCTGGCCTGGAACTCAGAGATCTGCCTGTCCTCTGAAGTCCTGGGAGTAAAGACACGTATCAAGTCACTGTCTCAAAGACCCTCAAGTGTTATGGTCTCACTCTCCTATCCAAAAGGGAACCCTAATGTGCTTACCTTCTGTGGTGGTTTGTCTATGCTTCGGCCCAGGCAGTGGCACTATTAGAAGGTGTGGCCCTGTTGAAGTAGGTGCATCACTGTGGGTGTGGACTTTAAGACCCTCATCCTAGCTGCCTGGAAGCCAGTATTCTGCTAGCATCCTTCAGATGAAGAAGTAGACCTCTCAGCTCCTCCTGCACAATGCCTGCCTGGATGTTGCCATGTTCCTGCCTTGATGATAATGTGCTGAACCTCTGAACCTGTAAACCCCAATTAAGTATTGTCCTTATAAGAATTACCTTGGTTATGGAGTCTGTTCACAGCAGTAAAACCGTAACTAAGACAGAAGTTGGTACCAGGAACTGGGACATTGCTGTGTTGGCCTGACCATGCTTTTGATTAGAAGAATGTGGATGAGCAGGCTACATCCTACATTGTCGGCCACCCTTAAAAACAGCATCCAGAAATTCTTCATGCTACCATGGTCCCACCTGCTCTTCCAGACTGCCCAAGGAGCTACAAACAGAGTCCATTTGGTCAGATGACATTTTAATTAGTTGGTGTCTTTGGAAAATATCAAGAACCACATGTGGCCATAGCAAAAGGCAGATACCCAGGAGCCAGGACAGGGCTTTGGGGAATGACAAGTCGAGGAGAGTCAGCGGTGGCTGAAGAACCCTTGGGGATGGTTGTATTTAAACGGCTTCATCCTACTCGGACCCCTAGAGAAACAAGAGGGAGAGCAGTTAAGAGCATGCCTTCTGGACTGATAAAATAAATTACAGTTCACTCACAAGAGAATGCCACGTAGCTGTTATGGGGTGGGGGGTGGGGGGGGTGGGGGTAGAGCTGCATAGTTCAGGCCCAGGGCACGGTGAGAAAGCAGACCACACTGGTGAAGGAGTGATACCATCTTTGTAAAGTGTCTCTATGTGCTTACAAATGTGCGAACCTGGAGGATCCCTTAATCAGACATTTTGGGGACAGTGCCCAGTGTCCAACATGTTTTGGATCATTGCTTATAACTTTATCAGCAAACAATTTCTACAACTGCAAAGGAAGCAAGACAGTGCACAATAATGCATGGCCAGGAAGCAACAGAACACAGCCAGACAGCTGACACCAAAGCCTGTTTGTTCCAGGAAGACCAAGTCACAGCCAGGCAGGCCATGATCTATGTTCAAACTTCCTTCCTAAGATTTTAGCAGTAATTCTGTGTCCTCAAGCAAAAACTTCACAGAGGGACATATTACACACAGCTCCATAAAGACAAACATCTACAAAAAGGGCTCCGACAGCAGTAACCGGTGACACTCTGGGACTTGGTCTAAGGACTATGGGGACAGGGTAGTTTTTCCTCAACTTAACACAAGTCAGGGTCACATGGGAAGAAGCAAGTGGAGTGAGAAAGCCATGGAGAGCAAGCCAGTAAGCAGCATTCCTCCATGGCCTCTGTTTCAGTTACTGCCCCTCCTTTTCTTCAAGAAAGACTAACTGTAAACTGGGATTAACCCCTTCATCCCCAAGCTGGTTTTGGTCATGGTGTTTTTAATCACAGTGAAAAAGGAGCTATGACATATGTGAGTGCGCAGCAGAGGGTAGGAAAGGGAAGGAAAGTTTACTCTTCTCCAGTGGCTGAAGGGTATAAAACCTTCTTTCCCGCCTGTACTGTACTGACTTCTCCATCTCCGTGTCATTTTTCCATATCACAGGAAGCATGAGCTGCCTGGAGGGTGAAATACAGAGACTCCCTCTCACAGGTGGAAGGAAGCTGGAGCTGAGAGTTATTCACGGTATTAGCCTCCAAACAGCAGAGGGGTACACCGAGGCAGAGTGCCCAAGTCTTAGGCCAAGCGGCAGCTAGGGTCTGCCAGCTCACAGCAGCACTCTGCCCTCAGCCTCCTGATGACCTGAACCCCAGCAATCAGCTAGACTCCGGGCCAAGAGCCTTGCAACCCACCCATCAGCTCTGATGTTAAGTCTCGCCACAGCACGGACACAGCTCAACACATGCGGAAATGAGTCTTCCAGGAACCATTTGGGAGAAACAAGTAAAGGCTGTGTGGGGCTCCCATCCTGCAAATGTGCTGGAGTGGGAGGAGAGGTGAGAAGAGCTGAGACTTCACACAGACCACTGCAGAGAGAAGACTCAGGCTGGCATTGGGCAGTCAGCTCTGCTTCCTGTAGCCACTTGGGGCATTTCTGGTTATTATTAACAACACCATGAACCAGGACAGCAGAGGTGCCAGACAAGAGGGAAAATGCTGGGACACCTCCCTTTACATTACAACTGAGAGCAAGATGAAGAACTTTTTTGGTTTTGTTTATTCTGTAGGCAAGGTTAGCCTTGAACTCATGGCAATCCTCCTGCCTCCAGCTTTCAAGGGCTACGATTAAAGGCATGAGTTGTAACACCAGGCCTGATAGATTATAAAGATAATCCAAACACAGTTCTTCTTTACCCCTTGTCTAAAACAGAAGGGACACTAAGAAGTCATCTCTAGGGTTTTGAAAAGAAAAAACAAAACAAAACACATTAGGGGATGAACAGGAAAGAAGCCCTAATACCCATAAAGATGGAAAACTGGTCTGAGGCACTGCGAGCCCACACACTATAAATAGCAAGTTGCCAAGAGCACACCCTGAGCCCCAAACATGGAGCAGGAACCATCTCGGAACTTTACACAAATGACCTGAGCCAACCTGGGCTCTCTACAAGGTCTCAGTCCCCCACGTCGGCCCTAGGCTCAGTGCTGGCTGCCGTGGACTGCTCGCTCCTCAGCATGCTCACAGCCTGCCTTCTACAAGAGCTGGGTTTTCTTTTGTTCCCTATGCTGCCTGACTGCCCACTGTCCTGAGTCGCACCAAGGGACTTAGATGCCAGCACACTCACTAGGGACAGTGGGGATGCACTACCTTAAGTGCTCGCTTGGAGACTAAAAGTAAACAGGCCCTGCTGTTTCCCACAAAAAAAAACCAATCAAAGTTCAGTCAAAGCTTTGTAGCATGGCTCAGTCAGGGCAGTCTCCTTGGTTGCTTGATCCAGGGGCTGACAAGAACAGGTGAGCCAGGCTGCAGTTGCAGGGAAGTCTCAGGAAAGAGAAAACAAGTGTTTCCTGGAAATCCAGCTGCAGAATTGTCTGCTCTCTCTGTGTGCCAGGCACAACTGCGATCTCTGTTCAGTCACAAGAGCCCAGCCCTCTACTCACCTAAAAAGCCGCAGGCACATCTTCTCCTGGGGAAACTCCTTGGGGCCCTCGAAGCTGTCATCGTGGCTCTCAGTCTCCAGGTAGACGTCCAGCAGCACACACAGTCTCTGCAGCTGGTTGGTCAGGAGCTGGTGACTGGGCCGAGGGCCACACAACTCCTTATAGCACACGTTGACTTCACTCTCCATAGCCTGTGTGGGTGGGAAGCCAGACTCTCAGCATTTGCTTCTGCAGTATGGCCGAGCACTTTTACCTCATGGCTGAGCCTGACGGTACCACAAGATCTCCTGCTGATGCCTGCACAGGAGCTGTACACAGAGACCCCGTTTCCTCAAGACAATGGGCTCCTCTTGATTATCACCCACCTCCCCACCTCCAGCAAGGACCATGGGCATGTAGAGGAAGACATGTTCTGTGGCCACCAAGAGGCTTGTCCTCGACAGTCGCTCCAGCACTCTCACTCCAGCACTCACTCTCACTGAATTTGACTTTCTATAATACTCTGAGCTTAGTTACCATCGCACAGAAGCCCAAGGCGACAAGAAGCCTTTTGGGTGTTTTGGAGACAGGGTCTCACTAGGTGCCTGGCCTGGAACTCACTATGTAGACCAAGCTGGCCTTGAAATTAGAGACCTGTCTATTCTGTCTTCCCAGTGCTGCGATTAAAAGTGTGTGCCGGCACACCTTGCTGAAGGGAGTGCAGGAAACCCCGAGTGGATGTGTGTGGCTGACATGAACTAGCCTATCTAGGACCCTAGCCCCAGACCCACACAAGTACAGCAAAGCCTCCCCCTGTCTGATAGGCCAGGAGGAATGCCAGAGCCTTCTCTTCTCATCTGTGTGTACATGTTGATGGTGTGGACACAAAGTGTCCACCACAGCTTTCTCCTTCTGGATAGTTACAGCCTGCTCCTATTGCGGCTGGCTAAGCCTGCCTCCTCGATCCATCTCTGTAGCCCTGCTTCCCTATGCAACCTTTCCGAGTAAACACACCAGGCCTGGGGGTGGGCTGAGGGTTCTCCAGCCGAGTCAGACACTGGACTGCAGCTGTCTGTGTGTCTGTCTTTCCTCGTCACCCCCAGTCAGGTACTGGAGTGGTACACAGACACTTTGCCAGTTAACAGTGCCAACAGTGCTACCTGGGAAAAGCTGTGGGTCAGGGAAATTATGCGGTGAGCACGTTCTGTAAATCCTGGTAAGTCCCCGTCCTGAAAGTGACACTGCCCACGGCCTCAGCAACTGCAGCCTTGGCCACTGCTCACCTCTCTAGGGCCCTCCCTGGTCTCCTGCCACCCACGTGGGCCTTACCCGAATATTGTCATCGTTGCTGTTGGTTTTCTCCCCTTTCCAGTTTAGACAGAGTCGGAAAACCGGTGGGATGGAGGAGTAGCCAGGGTTCAGTACCACAGCAGCCTGAAGTTTAGCTGAGAAGAAGGGAGAGGCAGAAATTCAGTGATTACCCAGCATTCCATGGTGATCTCCACACGTGTCCAGAGCCAACAGAAACGCCTCCTCTAACTGAAGTGCTGCTGAGTATGCTGGCACCGACTGTTTTAGGATATGAGCTGAGCTGCCAGGTCCCCAGTGTAAGGCACAACGACTCTGTTCCCCCAAGAGCCTGTTCTACTTGCTGGTGTTTGTCAATGCATAAAAACCCTGCTACCTCGAGAACGTCGAGTGTGCATGTGTGTGTATGCCTGTGTTTGGTTGCTTGCCTCCATGTATATTGGCACCAACATGCATGCATCACCTTCGGGATGCAGAAGAGGGCACTGGACTCCTGGGACTGAAGTTATAGACAGTTGTGAGCTGCCATGTAGGTGCTGGGATTGACCTCAGGTCCTCAGGATGAGCAGCCTGTGCTCTTAACTACTGAGCCATCTCTACAGCCTCTTACTCCCTCCCTCCCTCCCTCCCTCCCTCCCTCCCTCCCCCCCTCCCTTCCTTCCTTTCCTCCCTCCACCCATCTTTCCTTTTCTTTCTTTCAAGAATTTGTTGTTGTTGCTGTTGAGAGTCTCACATAGCCCAAACTAGCCTCAAGTTCAATCTATAGTCAAGGATGGCCTTGAACTCCTGATCCTCCTGCTCTAACTCCCACCTAGGACTAGCGGCAAATGGTCCCAGCTCCTCATATCACATCTGTCACTGTGAGGCTCTGACAGAAACTTCTCTACCAGTAAGTAGCTGTAGAAGTACAGGACTGAGCTCAACCGGAACGGCCTGGCATCAAATCTGCTTTCATAATCGGTGAATAGACTATCTCCATATATTAAATTCCCCTCTGGTGACTGCCTTTGACCTTTCTTCCCCCAGGAGTGCAGGGATTAGAGCTGCACTGCACTGCACTCCACATGCTGACGTGGCTTCTGGGAATCAAGCTCAGGTCATCAGGCTTGTGCAGCAAGCGCTTTAACCCCTCTCCCTCTCCCTGGCTCCCAGATGGCTCTGGATTGGTCCTTCCGATTTGGCTCATATGCATTACCCAAAGATATTTATACAAAAAGCTGGTAGCTCTGTGCTGCTGCCCAGTTGAATCTGAAGACGCGGGCTCTCGTGAACGGTAGCTGGGTTTTGGATGAGAGGGAATTGCCTTCTAAAAGGATCAAGGGCCTTGAGACTCTGCTTAGCGTCCAGAATTAGCTCCTAACTCCCTCTGGCTTCCTTTACACCTGTGCCTTCTTCTCCACATCTCTACATTATCACCTGCCACGAGGCTCCTCACCAGACTGTCATCAGGTCACCTGGGACTTTCAGCCTTCAAATATTAAAGCTAAACCAGGCATGTTATCTCATGTGTGCAATCCCAGTGCTCTGGAGGCTAAGAAAAAAGCAGATGGGGAGTTCAAGGCCAGCCTGGACTACATAATGGATTCTGGCCAGCTTGAGTTGATCTCAAGGACAAAATTAAAACAGAGGTAGACAGATCTTTATGAGTTCCAGACCAGCTAGAGCCTCATGAGACTCTGTCTCAACAAAACAAACAAAGAAACAAACAAAGCGGGCCAGTGGGACAGCTCAGAAGGTAACAGTGCCTGCTCCCACACCTCATGACCTGACTTGATCCTTAAAACCCATAAGGCTGAAGCAAAGAAGTGATTCCCTCAAACCGTCCTCTGATATATAACTCGTGTGCATACGTGCGAGTGTGTCTTACATCTGAGTGCACACACATACATTATAAATAAATTTAATAAAAATTGTAGCCGGGCATGGTGGCGCATGCCTTTAATCCCAGCACTGGGGAGGCATAGGCAGGCGGATTTCTGAGTTCGAGGCCAGCCTGGTCTACAAAGTGAGCTCCAGGACAGCCAGAGCTATAAAGAGAAACCCTGTCTCGAAAAAACCAAAAAAAAAAAAAAAAAAAAAATTGTAACAAGCAAACCCACAAGCTTATAAGCTAAATAAACTCTTCTTTATTTCCAGCTTTGGGACACTCTGTTTATCTTTTGTGGTACTGGGGAATAATCTAAGGTCTCAGGTATGCTAGGCAAGTGTTCTACCCCAGCCCACAAATGCTATTACATCACTCAACCTATGGAAGAAGGAAGGACCACTGACATTCTCAGCCCAGTGTTTGTTGCTGTGAGGCAGGGGTAGGATAACAGCCTAACGCCTGTGCATGATGTCAGTGACCCCTGTGGAAGGCCCTGGCAGGATCAGATGTCAGAAGAGGAAGGAAGCACAGAGTTCCATGACTCCAGAGGGACTGTGTAGAAGGGAGGGTCTCTGTTAGCCAGTTTTTACCATCTAAAAAACAGCACTGCCCTTCTGTTAGCCGGATGAAGGAGAAGTAAAACAGAAAGCAAAGCCAAGCTGAAAGCTGAGGTGGGACCAAGCTCTGACCCAGCCAGACTTTCCTCAGCTAGTGAGTGGGATAAGGCCACCACCCGGTGACCTTTGTGAGGATTTAATGATATGAAACTATGGCCATGTTACAGAACAAGTCCTCACTGAAAGGGGTAATCCCCTAGTCACTAGTGTGTGCAAATTCCATGGAGGATTCTAGGACCTTTTTGCTTCTTTCGGGCAACTTCCAGGGATGGGTGACACTTGAGAGGCTACCTGTGATCAGCAGAGCCATCACCTACCTGTTCCCCTTTCAATTAGCGCCAGGTAGTAGAGATTGGTGTCTCCAGCCAGTCCTGCCTCCACAATGTCCTTAGTGAAGTGCAGCTCCTACAAAAGGAACCAGTGTGAGCTGCTGCTCCTTTAAAGCCTCTGCACGGATGGCAGGGGCTGCGGACAGGAACCGAGAGGTGACATGATCATAGGACTACAGTTCTACCTACCATGTAATCTTCATGGGCAATTATCACCCACTTTACCAGGCGAGAAACAACCTTGGCAGGGAAGAGGTCCTGGCAATCGCTGGTGACTGGCACAATGCCATGTTCTAAAAGAGAGTAAAACAGGGGCATTACTGGTAGAAATCAGGAGCCACAGTTGGGGACTAGCATCTGCCTGTGGCTTGCTGCAGGGCTGAGGTGGCCTCACCACTTGTCCAGTACATCTGATGCTCAAGAAGTACCTGCTCATCACATGCCAGGAACAGAGGCATCTCAACCTGACATCTACTGCATGCAGGGCTTATGTGCCTGGGGTCAGACCCAGCACCTGCATTCATGGTGCTTTATCCTTAATGCAGACAACTGTAGCAAAACAGAACCCTGAAGCCATGACTAGCGTCAGTGTCTCTGCGGCAGGAACTTCTAATTAGATCAAACAGCCAGAGGGCTGTGATTTCTTAGCTGACCTTGACAGAAAAACCAACTGCAGTGTTCTGTGTCAGTTCCCTGCTGCTGTTTCAACAAACAAATCTGCTAACACAGGGACACTATCTGATGACAATCATCCAACCTTGACAATGCTGGCAGTGCTGAGTGGGGAGCAAGGCCTGAGCAGTGCCTCACTGGAGATCAGCATCCACATGGAACCAAAGAACTGGCTTGAAACCAGGAAGAGGGCACCTGTGTCCAGATGGGCCCTGGAAATCCAATGCCTCGCCTGACAGTGAGTCTTTCCATTTACTTAATTTTATTTTTGGTTTTTTTGAGACAGGGTTTCTCTGTGTAGCCCTAGATCTCCTGGAACTTGATCTGTAGACCAGGGTCCCCTCAAACTCACACGAGGTCTGCCTGACTCTACCTCCCGAATGCTGGGACTAAAGGTGTGGGCCACCAACACCCAGTAGACAGTAATTCTTTTTTTTTTTTTTTTTTTTTTTAACTTTCAGTTTTTTTTTTTTGTTTTTTGTTTTTTTGTTTGTTTGTTTTTTTTTAATTATTTATTTATTTAATGTAAGTACACTGTTGCTGTCTTCAGACACTCCAGAAAAGGGAGTCAGATTTCGTTAGGGATGGTTGTGAGCCACCATGTGGTTGCTGGGATTTGAACTCCGGACCTTCGGAAGAGCAGTCGGGTGCCCTTACCCACTGAGCCATCTCACCAGCCCCAGTAATTCTTTAATACCAAAAAAGATCTGACGCCCTCCAAAACCTTACTCCTACCCTACTAGTATCCTGTAGATACCCATCAAGTTTTTATTGAATGAACTAAAGGCCATGTGACCACTAGCTGGGTCAGTGGTTCCTCACAATCGCCTGGGAGCTCGCTCAGGAGTCCTTAGAAGCATTTGCTCAGCAGGTCTTAGGGAAAGGATAATGAGGTGACCCTGCATAACTACAGTCAGTGAGCTGAATGTGAGCTCAGTGGATACAGGGTCCCATTGTTCCTCCTCTTAGGCTATTGGGGTACCAGCACGAATTAGACTCTCACTAAATACCTGCCAAGTGCATATGGATCTGGGATGCATGCACCTAGGATATGCTGCCTTGATGAGCCTGTCAACTTGTGCCAAAGGCTTTGGTGTCCTCTGGAAGGGCTGACACAGAACTGACGAGTCTGCAAGGAGCTCAGACCTGTCTGAATGGGTCTGTAGCTCTCCCCACTGGCCCTGCCATCCAATGCTCAGTAAGGCCAGGAACACAGGTCTCTTTGATCTGTGATCAGGATTTACAAGTTCTGAGGGAAAGGTTTCTGTTTGTTTGTTGAAGAAGTGGCTGTCAGGCCCTGCCCCAGCTTACCCAGAGATGCAAACTGTTTGTGGAGAGCCAGGCGGGACTGTACCCTGGTCTTCAGCAGTTTCATGGTGGTCTCCATGTGGCTGGCGCTCTGTGAGTGGTCAGGCATCACTGTTTGCTAATAGTGAATGATAATGAAGGACACATGTAAGAGCTCCCCTTCCCTTCCTTCAGGGACTGCCGTCTCCCTGGGACCAGCCAGACTGCGCACCCATGTCCTGAGACAAGTGCTGTTTGGGAAGGGCAGAGTGTGCCCACTCTATCGGGTAAAATGCTAAGCCCTGGCAAAAATACACGATACCAGGGTTCCCATGAATCTGTGGCCAGCTTCTAAGAAAAGGCAGGCTTCGAAGGTGTCTGCCCCAGAATTCTGCCCATCCTCATTTGTAGCATCCTTGTACATAAGTCCAAGGGCAGCAAAGGCTGTAGCTGTGCCATATCTGGGGTGAGACCAAGGTATCTTTGGTTTAGATGACTACAAAGCTTCCAGGGAAGGCCAAGTCATCTCAACACTTGAAGACTAGGTAGGGTATTTTAATGCCCTGAGGCACTAAGTGGAGGTCAGATCATAGCCTCAAAAGAAGATGTTCTACTAGATCAAAACGCTATGAAGCTCTCAGAGGCCTTTCTGTGTGTCCAGGGAGGACAGGTACAGCGCCTCAGCCAAGGAGGCAGGGTCAGAATACACACCTGGGGCTGCTCTTTGGGGAAGTGGAGGCCACCCAGCTTCTGTACCCACAAGTAGGGGTGACCTAACTCAAGTACATAGTCTCTCAAAGTCAGGATGCTGGAAAAAAAAAAAAAAAAGCAAGACAGAATGAAACAATTTTATGAGTTGGGAACGTAGCTCAGGAACAGTGTCCTCACATCAAGACTGATGCTCATCCTGAATGCTGCATGGCCCTAGGATACAATCCTCCCTGCATCCCTACAGTCCTCCCTGCATCCCTACTATCCTCCCTGCATCCCTACAGTCCGCCCTGCATCCCTACTGTCCACCCTGCATCCCTACAGTCCTCCCTGCATCCCTACAGTCCACCCTTCATCCCTACAGCCCTCCCTGCATCCCTACTGTCCACCCTGCATCCCTAGTCCACCCTGCATCCCTACAGTCCTCCCTGCATCCCTACAGTCCTCCCTGCATCCCTACAGTCTGCCCTGCATCCCTACTGTCCGCCCTGCATCCCTGCAGTCCACCCTGCATCCCTGCAGTCTTCCTTGCACCCAGCCTCACAAGCTGCCTAAGATTGCTCCCTGGAATTCATCTCCATTCTTTACTTCTTTTTGCCTTGGAACCTTTCTGTCATAAGACAGATCTCAAAACGGCAGTATACTAACCCTCTCACTGCAATACCCACCTGCAAAACACCTTTTAAATCTCAAACACTCAAGAGAACTAAAATGCAGACTTTTTTTTTTTCTGGTTTTTCGAGACAGGGTTTCTCTGTGTAGCCCTGGCTGTCCTGGAACTCACTCTGTAGACCAGGCTGGCCTCAAACTCAGAGATCCACCTGCCTCTGCCTCCGTGGAGTGCTGGGATTAAAGGTGTGCGCCACCACACCCGGCCTAATGTAGACATTTTATTGTTTTCATTTGTTTGTACTTTTATCTGAACTTTTGCTGGACTTATTCCCGTGCCTTAAGTTTTTGTTTCTTCACTGATATCTTTTTCTTCTGTGCAGCATCCTCTTCTGGCTTTGGAACTTAGTTCCTTTTCTTCAAGGACCATCACAGTGTGTGGGGAGTTGTGCACAGGTTAATCTGGCCATGAGCTCTGTAAGGTCATCTGCACAGCTTACGCACTTTGTTCAATGACAGAGAAGCTACATCCAAATCCGTATATTCAGCATTATTCTCTGTATTTTTAAGCATGTGGAGCAAGAATTCAACACTCCTTTTTTGGCCACTGACCCTGTGTCCCCTGCTTGGCCTGGGGACACCTACTGACTCCATGTTATACAGCCCAATGGCACTCATGGCTTATTTAAAGTGACATCTTTCAGACATTTTCCAGATATATATACCCTTGAAGGTCTGGACAGTCAGTCTCACAGGTCTTTGTAAAGGGAACAGGACAATTTAAATGCCTTGATTTGCATGATTTTGTAAGGTTTCTGGGTCAAGAGAACAGTGACCCATCTTCACCTCAGGCTGCTTCCATACATTTTATTATTGATATTGGTTTGCTTTTGTGGTACTAGGGATCTACCCCACCATAGTACCACAAAGTCATCTCCCTAACACTAGTATCCCTACACTTCCCAAGCTTTCATCTTCCCCTGGCATCCCTTCGCCTTCAATGTAAGAACAGGAAGCTGTCCCCTCCAGCCCCAGTCTCCAGCCTGGCCTGAGCGTCAGATGCAGCCGCAGCTCAGGAGCAGCCGCGCATGCTTACTCACCCAACTTTGTCAAACTGATACTGATTGGCTGGATTTGGAGTCTTTTTCCCATGATCTCCCGGATACAAGCAGCTCAAGACCGAGTCAGGAGACAGTAAGTCTCTGCAGAAGAAAAGACTGCAGTGAAAATGCCTGCCAACCTGGAGTGGACCTGGGCATTGGAGACTGGCAATGTACCACTCAGCTCTCAGGATGCCAACCACCGTCTTTCTGTTGTTGGTGGTGGTGGTGGTTATTTCGGGAGGGAGAGGGAATAAGGTTTCTCTGTGTAGCCATGGCTGTTCTGAAACTCACTCTGTAGACCAGGTTGGCCCCAAACTCAAGAGATCTGCCTGCCTTTGCCTCTGAGTGCTAGGATTAAAGGTGTGCGCCACCACTCCTGCCTCTACCACCATCTTTCACAGAATGCTTCCTGTGAGTCAAATCATTTATGTGCTTCAAGCTAGTGGACTCTTCCCAAGCCTTGTGAACAGAAGGGACCATCATCCCATTTCTCAAGGTACAAACTCGAAGCTTTAAAAGGGGGACACTGAAGCTCAGACCACTCTCTGATCAGAAACAAGAGCATTTTCTTTATTTTGTGCACATGTGTGCACAGTGGCACACAGAGGACAGTGTTTAGTAGTCACTTCTTGTCCTCTATCTTACTGAGGAAGGTCTCTCTGCTTCTGCTGGGTACTGTACACTCCAAGCAATCCAGCTGAGGGAGAAGAGATCACAGCTGGCTGTTTACAGGTGCTCGGGAACTGCGCTCAGGTCACTGAGCTAGGGGTACCAAGTGCTTTTATCTAAGAAGCCATCTCCCTGGCCGCTGAGAACAGGATCCTTTAGTATTTGTTTTGTTCGGCTGTTTTTACAATGACCCTTCCAGAATTACACTGTGGGGCTGAGTACATAAATCAGTAACGTGCTTGCTGCACAGCACCATCGCCTGAGGTCGATGTCCACCATCCGAATAAAAACCCAGGCACAGCAGCATACACCTAGAATTCCCGAGGAGGGGCTGAAGGATCCCGGGCTTTCTGGCCAATCAGTCTAGCTGAATCTGCAGGCTTCAAGTTCAGTGAGATCTGTTTCAAAGGTAAGGTGGAGAGTGGCTGAGGAAGACCCTCATGCTGAGCCTCTGGTCTCTACAGACGTGCATCTGCACACACACACAGACACACAGACAAGTCATCTGGTGGCCAGACGATACTTTGGAGTAGGAAAACCACATGAAGTTATGAAATACTTCCAGAAATAATTACTGCAATAATTTTACACGAGCAATTAAGTTTTTATAAGAGATCTGGCCATTGAGTACAGGTCCTTTGTGTATACAATCTCTCTATATTGTACATATGGAAAGACAGTACATCTGTAGGGTATGGTGTAGTAATTTGACAAATAAATTCAATAAGTAATGATCAGAGTACTTAGCATTTCTTTTGTTTTTGGTTTTTTGAGACAGGGTTTCTCTGTGTAGCTCTGGCTGTCTTGGAACTCACTTTGTAGGCCAGGCTGGCCTTGAACTCAGAAATCTGCCTGCCTCTGCCTCCCAAGTGCTGGGATCAAAGGCGTGCGCCACCACGTCCAGCATGTACTTAGCATTTTTACCTCTCTAAAGTTACTTACTCTTTTGTAGATAGGGTCTTACTAAGTATTTTAGCCTGGAACTTTCTACACAGCCCAGCTAGAACTTGAATTCAAGAATTCAAGAAGCAGGAGGATCACTGTGAATTGGAAGGTCTTCATAGCAGGTTCCATGCCAGCCAAGACTACACAGTGACACCCAGAGAGAGAGGCAGAGACAGAGAGACAGAGTCCTAGAAGTGCTCAGAAGGAAAAACCTGGCTAAGATGTGGAACTTAGAAGAAACAAGCTCTGTGCTCCCTCTGCTGGGAATAAGATTAACTGCACCGAGCATGCCCTAGGAAGCCCAAAACTACCAAGGCTGCAGAAGCCTGAAGAGAGGTAGACACTAAGTGCAAGCTCTAAAGCCAGGACCTCCTCCCATCTGGCAGAATGGCAAGAGCTAGGCAGAGCTCTACTGCAGGCACCACACCTGTGCCTTCCTGAGCCTCAGGACTCCCTCTCAGGCTGACAGCAGGGCCAGGAATGCTTGGAAAGGGCAGCGATCCTCTAGGTGCAGGCTGGTGTACCCCTGTCCTTTCTGTCCTCTGTTCTTCCCATCTAGACTGCACAAGACTACCAATGCCGGGACTGAGCTGAGTTGGGAAACAATATCCTGGCAGCTTGGGACAAAAACAAGAAAAGGGCCAAAATGTGTCAATTTGGTCGTGTCTCATACCTCATTCATGCATTACTGGCTGTAAAAAGCCTGCGACTCTGCTCTAAACAGCAAATGTAATGTTATCGCTTGTTTTATCTGCTGTGTAATAAGAAGTTTCACAATGCAGATCAGAGAGCACTTCTAAATTTCAGTGACCATCAGGATTCCCAAACTCTGGGGACACAGTAACAGAAATCAGCATGGCAAAAGATCCTCTGATAGCCAGCGGGAGGACTAGTGAGCAGGGCTCTCAGCATGCAGGCCCCTCTCCCAGCCGTCCTCCCGTCCCCATACCCTGCACTGATGGGGGTGATCAGCTCCACGGCGGGCGTCACTTTGGCCTTCACTGTCATGATGTTGAGGTTCATGAGGTAGTAGAAAGTCAGACGAAGCACACTGCTGTCTACAGGGCCAGGAAAAGACGAGCTCAGTTATCAATCAGGCGTACCAGGGGGCAGGGGGTGCTGCAAAGATGCACGGGGAGCTCTACGTTCACGTCCACCTGGTGTGCAGAGCAAGTTCTAGAACAGCCAGGACTGCTAAAGTCCCCATCTCAAAAGAGTAATAAAAACATAGGCGGGCGTGGTGGCGCAGGCCTTTAATCCCGGCACTTGGAAGGCACAGGCAGGAGGATTTCTGAGTTGGAGGCAAGCCTGGTCTACAGAGTGAGTTCCAGGACAGCCAGGGCTACACAGAGAAACCCTGTCTGGAAAAAAACAAAAAACAAAAAACAAAAAAAGAATAATAAAAACAAAAACACCACACCATGTAAGATGAAAAATGGCCAGAGTGACAGACAGTTCAGAGGGTAAAGTCACGGGCCACCTGATGGTCTCAGCTCAATTCCTGAGACATACAGTAGAGAATTAGTCCCCAATGTTCTCTGACTTCCATATGCCTGCTGCAGTGGTACACACGCGCGCGCACACACACACACACACATACACACACACACACATATACACACATTTTTTTAAAGGAGGAAAACCTGAAATAGGACACTGAAATATTAGAGTCTCTAGCTTACTAGAGCTTTGTACCAACAACTGACCAGGCTCTTAGGGACTATGATACTACATGAACACAGCCAGACCTTTGCACTTCAGATCCAGCAGGACAGACAGTGGGTGCCTTTTTAGCATCTCCTTGCGCTTGTCATCCAACTGAACCCCAAGAGTGGGCCGACGCCGCTTCTGGACAAAAGAAAAACCCAAGCACGAGTCACGTGACTCTCCCCTTTCCATCCCTACCTCCCATAGTCTCAGCACAGCTGCCTGGGACCCTCTCCCTCAGCTACCCTGCTGCCAGGTCCTTGTCCCAGCAGACACGTATTCAGCCCTCCTCCTTTTGCTTGAAAACACCAGCATGGCTGCATAATATTCCCATGACAGAAAGTGGGCTCACCGTCGTCTGCTCCTCTTCAGCATCTGAGTCGCTCTCATCATCTGAAGCCACAGAGAGGGCAATGAGAAATGAGGTCACTGCAGAGGTGCCCTGATAATGAACCCCAACCTCAGGGACTGAGTGAGGGGCCACCCACATGGTCCTTTGTATGAATTAACTAGCTACTTCTTGGCATAGAAAACACCATGGAAAGAATGACTTATAGCTCCATCAGCCCTGGTTCTGTGCACGTGTGTGCTCATGTGTGTGCGTGGGTTTGCCCATATGGGCATACAGGGCCAGATATTGTACTCCAGAAGCACTCATCAGTCACCTCTCCACTTCATTTTTGTTTTTTGGAAACAGGGCCTATGTAGCCCTGACTGTCCTGGAACTCACTCTATAGACCAGGCTGGCCTCAAACTCAGAGCTCTACTTGCATCTGCCTCCTGAGTGCACCCAGCTGTTTGTTTATTTATCTTGAGGCAGTCTTTCACAGAGCTGGACATTCCAGCTAGAGGGGCTGGCCAGCAGCTCCTGGGATCTGCCTTTCTTCCCCAGCATTGAGGGTAACAGCACACACCGTCATAGCCAGGTTTTCGTGTTTTGTTTTATTTTGTTTTGTTGATGTGAGTGTTAGGGATCAAAACTCAGGTCTTCATGTCTGTGCAGCAAGACTTTACCTACTGAGCCACCTCCCAGCCTCCAGTCCTAGTGTTCAAGGGTCTTTTAACTGTCATTTTTTATGGAGCATAAAGCTCTTTGTGGTTTTAAGAGCAGCGAATGGGCTGGAGAGATGGCTCAGTGTTTAAGAGTACTGACTGCTCTTCCAGAGGTCCTGAGTTCAAATCCCACCAACCACATGGTGGCTCACAACCATCTGTAATGGACATCCAACGCCCTCTTCTAGAGTGTCTGAAGACAGCTACAGTGTACTCTTATAACATTAAATAAATAACTAAATGAATAAATAAATCTTTTTTTTTAAAGAGTAGTGTAAGTAACAATGGCTGCTGGTATAGTTAGACGGTTGCTGTGTGCATAAGACAAGACCACTCTTTCATGTAATCCACACAATGATTCTATATGAAAAAATTGTCTCTCTTTTTGGGGGGCAAAAGGGGAACACTGAAACATCTCAATATGTCACCGTGGCTGGCCTGGAAGTCGCTTTATTGACCAATCTGGGTTCAAATCTGTGTAAATTTTCTCACCGCTACCTCCAGAATTTGGGGATTACGGGCATTAACCTATAACTAGCCACCAGCTCCATTTACAGCGAGTCAAACACATTACCTGCCTTCCTCAGGGTCAAAATGCTCCTGGGTGCTAGTGGGTGGCAGGGCTGAAACCCAAAGGCTGCATGTGGTGATTCTGGGAACTGAGTTCTCTTGGGCCTACCCTAAAACTGACCTAAGGCCGAGCCTCCAGCTATATTACACCAGTCCAGCTATTTCTCAAAGGACCAAGACCTCAGTAGTGATTTGGTATCCTTCGTGAGTATCCCATTCACTAGGTTACCTTGAGAGTCCTCAGGGGGCTTGAAAAGAGCTTTGGCTTCGTCCACACTGCCTTCGATTGCCACAGACAGCGTCTTATCTGGAGGTGAGAAAAGGCCTCTTGGAAAAGCTTCTGCAGAGGTTGCTGAGTGCAAGCCAACTCAGCGTACTCCCCCAGCTCCGAACTGACTGAGCAGGAGGGCACGCACACTCCACACAGAGCAGACAGCACCTAAAATCGTTTCTCTATGATTGCTTCCCAGCTAAACATCCCTGAGACTAGTGCAAAAATCCAGGAACATAGACCTGGGGTTTGTCACCCCACAGGACCCTTCCACCAGCCGTCCTGAGAAAGTCTGCACCCAGAAGCCAGCACCCATCCACATCCCAGAGATGATGGGTTACCCTCTGTAAAAAGTTCTGTGTTCTGCATGTCACCAAGCACCTGGTCTGCCTTGTCCCATCTTTACTGGGCACAGAGAAGAGCAGATAGGAACATGGGTGCTGCAGCCCAGTCGCAGACCCGAATGAATTCCTGTCCCACACATTACTGAGTTTGTGACCTGGAAGATAAACTTACTGACCTGAGGAGGCTCAGTTTCCATATCTATAAAAGAGAGACTTGGGGGCTAGTAGCTGCTAAGTGGCAGGAGATCAATGCTCTAAGGGTTACATTTTTAGATACATTAGTCTTGAGCTGAGGAATGCAGCACAGAAGAGCACAGTTAACATGCAGAAGGCTGTGGCTCTGATCCCAAGCACCACACAACAAGTAAATCTACACACTCTAAAGTCTCACAACCGTATGCAGCTCACTATTAGAATAGACGTGTAGAGAAACTTAGTGTCATGAAGTAACAAATCACACTCAGGAAACAGAGCACAGTTCACTTCAGGTTGACTGGAGTGAGCTTGTCTCTCAAGCACTCAGTAACAATCTGCTCCACTCTGCCTAATGTGTCATGAGTCGTCTCTTGGTACTGTGGAACTCTGGGACTCTGGGATCCTACTGCTGTGAGCAAGTAAGACACTCTAGTTTCTCTGCCTTTTTCTTTCCTGATGGTAGTGGGAGATGGAATCAGGGCTTAAGCTACACCCCAGCTCCTCCTCCTCCTCCGTCTTAAGGGTAGGAATGCCACAGATCCCTGATACCATTTGCCTGACTACACTATGAAGAAGGAAGGACAACTTTTCCAACAGCCAACTACTGCTTTATAGCTGGAAACAATGGATAAATCATCCCATCCCGACCAAGCAGGCTGGACCCCAGGTGAGCACTAACTGCCCTGAGGCTCCAGTTCACCCCACATGCCAGGCTGTCACACTACCAGAGTCACAGTCCTTACCTACAGCAGTCTTTTTAATAGGTTAGTCTGGAATGCTACAGGAAAATAGAAGTGCAAACAGTAGAACTTTAAACACAAAAGAAAGTTACTCACCCTGTCTAGGGGGCTGGGAGGAGGATTTCATATGAGCTGATGATGGCAACGGAAGAGAACAAAGGGGGAGGAGGAGACGAACAGACCAAGGAGACACAAGAAAAGACACAGTAATGTCCTGGTGCCATGGCTGGGACGGGGCATGCACAGGAACAGTGTATGTCTGTCTGATGCCATGGGATAAGGTGTGAACAAGGAAGAAAAGTTTAGTGCTAAGTGAGAGCTGAGCGGGCAGAGCAAAACCCTTAAAATCCTTAGCAGAGTCAAGGCTGGGCTGAGCAGCCAGGGGGTCCTTCCTCTCACCTGGTGATGCTCTAAAACCACGCAGGCTGTTTCCGGCACACGAAAGCCTGGGAGTGCTGCCTAGGACCCAAGTTCACCAAGCACCCCACCCCCAAAACACAACAGGAGGCACTGGTCCACCTGCCAAGTGTATCTGATAGAGTAAGCACGTGAGAGCCAACACAGGCTGCCCCTAGGAGCTGTACAGCCAGGTTCATGAGAATCCAAAGCCGTCCATTCTGACACGTCCGTCACATTGCTCAAGCCTCAGGCGAGCTGGTGCAGCAGCCACGCTGAAGGTGCAGAGGGGAGGCAGCATCTGCCACCTGAGGGCTCTGGGCAAAGCTGGGGCACTCTCCTGGCAGGCAGCCCTTCCTCACTATGGCTGCTTCTCCCACAGCCCCCCTCCCTGCCCGGCCCCCATACTCACCACAGGCCTGCCCGTATGCAGTGGCCTGCACAAAGAGCACATAGAGGGGAGGCGGCAGGTGCCTGGCAGTCTCGTACTGCTTGTGCGCCTGGTCAAACGGCATGAACAGGTATTCTTGCACTGGCAGGGAAGCCTGCAAGCAACAGAAGGTTTTTAGCCTACCCACATGGAGGCTTTGTGACTATTGCTTTCCTTTTTTTGCTGAACTGGAGATTGAGTCCAGAGCCTTGAGCATGTGAGGCAAACATTCTGTTACTGAGCTCTGTCACCCAGCAGCTAGTATTCATTTACAAAGATGATATATAATAAACTAGAACAACTATGGCGAGACAAAAGCTCAGTATAAAAACATGCATTTTGTAAAAGCAAGAGAGGGGCTGGAGAGATGGCTCAGAGGTTAAGAGCACTGATTGCTCTTCCAAAGGTCCTGAGTTCAAATTCCACCAACCACATGGTGGCTCACAACCATCTGTAATGAGATCTGATGCCCTCTTCTGGGGTGTCTGAAGGCAGCTACAGTGTACTTTTATATAATAAATAAATAGATTTTTAAAAAATAAAAATAAAGGCAAGAGAGTGAGAAAATGCAATTATGCAATGTCACTTGCACATTTCTAACAGAATCAGAAAACATTAAGGGGCTGAGAGTGTGGCTCAGTGGCAGACAAAACAAGAAAGGGGCGGAGGGAGAACAGCAAGAAAGAAAGAGTCATGCATTGTGCTCACCATCACAAGACCCCAGTGAAATGAAAAATACAAAACAAGAAGCAGGGACATCGAGATGGGTCAGCAGGGAGAGGCACTCGCTACCAAGCCTGCTGGCCACAGGGTGGAAGGGGAGAACAGATTTCTGCAAGGTGTCCTCTGACCTCCACTTTCATGACGTACACACACATGCACACAAACATACAAATAACAACGTTAAAGACAGCCAGAACCAAATGAGGCCCTGCAGACTGGCCACGACCACGAGCAATGTCACTGCAAGCACTGGCAAGGGCACTGACGGGCCTCAAGCTCCTGCTGCTGACCTGTGTGCTCGCAGCATGAGAGGCAGAATGCATGCACAGAAGAAGCTGCATGGCCCAGCAGTTTTGTACCTAGGTTCACACTCCATAGAAATGGGTATGTTTGAGGACCACGTATAACAATACTCAAAGCTACATTATTTATAACAGACCCAATCTGAAAATACCTGAAATAAAATTATTATAAACAAACAAACAAAAAAATTTGACACTCAGAGAAACACAGATAAATTTTAAAAATACCAATTAGCAGCCTGGCGTGGTGGCGCATGCCTTTAATCCCAGCACTTGGGAGGCAGAGGCAGGCGGATTTCTGAGTTGGAGGCCAGCCTGGTCTACAAAGTGAGTTCCAGGACAGCCAGGGATACACAGAGAAACCCTGTCTTGAAAAAACGCCAAAAAAAAAACCAAAAAACAAAAAACAAAAAACAAAAAAACACCAATGGGCAAAAGAAACTAGACACCAAAGACTTTATATAATTCTATTTACAAAAAGTTCAAATCCAGAGAAGGCTAGTCTATGATATTAAAAGCCAAAATAATGGTTACTGAGGGGCAGGAGAATATAGTGTCTGGGAGCTGGAAATAAAAAGACAGCACAGGCTAGACAGACAGCTCAGCAAGGTAAGAGCACTGACTGTCTTCCATATGTCCTGGGTTCTGTTCCCAGCACCCACATGGGTGACATGGTGGCTCACAACCACCTACAACTCTAGTTCTAGGGACTCCAGCCCTCCTGGTTTCCCAGGGTACTGGGCACACATGTGGTGCAAACATTAATGAGGCAAACATTCACACACATAACATTTTTTTTAAAAAATGAAGTTCTTTCTCTTGATTTTGAATAGTTATATAGATGTGTTCACTCAATAAACAGTCACTCGTGGGCTAGTGAGATGGCTCAGTGGGTAAGAGCACTGACTGCTCTTCTGAAGGTCCTGAGTTCAAACCCCAGCAACCACATGGTGGCTCACAACCATCCCTAATGAGATCTGACTCCCTCTTCTGGTATGTCTGAAGTCAGCTACAGTGCACTTACGTATAATAATAAATAAATAACTATTTTTTAAAAAGTCACCCAGCTGTACATAATGAGTTGTATGCTTTTCTATATGTAAAGTTATTGGTATTATTTTTTGGTGATGGGGAATTTGGTAATTTGGTTCTGCATACTAAGCATGCAATCTACCACTCAATTGCATCCCAAGCCTCCAACAATTAAGAATTTTAAAAATATTTTTTTATTTTAAGCCAAGCAAGATGGCATACACTTTTTTTTTTTTTTAATACACTGTAGCTGTACAGATGGTTGTGAGCCTTCATGTGGTTGTTGAGAATTGAATTTTAGGACTTCTGCTCGCTCCAGTCATCCCTGCTCACTCCAGTCGGCCCACAGTCAGTCCAGCTCCAGCCCAAATATTTATTATTATTATTTATTTATTATTATACATAAGTACACTGTAGCTGTCTTCAGATGGGCCAGAAGAGGGCATCAGATCTCATTATGTGTGGTTGTGAGCCACCATGTGGTTGCTGGGATTTGAACTCAGGACCTTCAGAAGAGCAGTCAGGGCTCTTATCCGCTGAGCCAACTCGCCAGCCCGGCATACACTTTTAATTCTAGCTCTTAGGAGGCAGGAGAATTTCTGTGAGTTCATGCTGTATAGTAAGACCCTGTGTCAAAAAAAAAAAACCCCAAAACAAAAACAAAAAACCCAAAACCACTAAACTGTTCTTTAATTTAAAAATGTATGCTTCTTTTATGTACATGGATGTCTTGTCTGCATGTATGGCTGTGCACCACGTGCGTGTCCAAAGAAGGCAGAGGAAGGTGCTGGGTCCCTGGGGCTGCTGCTACAGACAACTGTGAGCTGCCATAAGGGCTCTGGAAGAGCAGCCAGGATGTTTAACCACTGAGCCATCTTTCTTGATCCAAAATTATGAGTTTTCTTTTAGGAATCAGGTCCAGCTATGTTGCCCAGGATGGTCTCAAACTCATGTTCTCAAGTAACCCCTTCTTAGTTGCTGGGGCTACAAGCATACACACCCAGATTTTTTTTTTAAGTAATGCAAACATGTATGGATCAGAAGATGAGTTCAAGGGGCTGTGGAGATGGCTCAGTCAGTGGAGTACTTGCTGCTCAAACATGAGGGTCTGAGTCCGGGTCCCAGCCACACATGGTGACAAGACTATAATCCTGCACCGTGTGCTGGAGGACAGGAGAGACCTGAGGAGTCTTGGCTTCCTGGCCGGTTAGTCTAGCCAATAGGTAAGCGCCTATCTCATGAGGCTGACAGAAGACACGGGTGTCAACCTCTAACACACATGAACACATATACAGATACACACCAATAGAAGACACAGAGAAGACACGGTGCCAACCTATAACACACATGAACACGTATAAAGATACACGCCACATGCAAGGATAGAAAAGAGCTGGGCTTGGAGGGGCACATCTCTATCCCAGCACTCAGGAAGCAGAGGCAGGTGGATCTCTATGAGTTTGAGGCCAGCCTGGTCTACAGAGCAAGTTCCAGGACAGCAAGGGCTATACAGAGATAGCCTGTCTTAAAAAAAAAAGAAAGAAAGAAAGAAAGAAAGAAAGAAAGAAAGAAAAAAAGAAAGAAAGAAAGAAAGAAAGAAAGAAAGAAAGAAAGAAAGAAAGAAAGAAAGAAAGAAAGAAGAAAAGAAAGGAAAAAAAAAAGAAAAGAAGGAAGGAAAGAAAAAAAAGATAAAAGATATATTCAAATTTCTTTTATAAAACAAAACCTCCCAGTTAGCAAGGCACCTATTAATGGTTTGGTGACTACAGGCTTTTTCCTAAGCACACACAACTCACACACACAGCCGGGCGTGGTGGCACACACCTTTAATCCCAGCACTCGGGAGGCAGAGGCAGGCCGATTTCTGAGTTCGAGGCCAGCCTGGTCTACAGAGTGTGTTCCAGGACAGCCAGGGCTGCACAGAGAAACCCTGTCTCGAAGAAAAAAACAAAAACAAAAAACCCTCACACACACATATCATCTCCATACAGACACACCAGAAGCCAAGGCACAGAAATCAAAGTGCACTGTGACTGTTTCATAACAGACCTTTCTCTCTGGTTATTCTGATATGTGTGCCTATGCCCTGCATGACCTTTAAGCAGTAAGTACAGGACACGTAACAGAGCAATGCGGAGGGCCTGGAGGATCAAATGCAGCCAGGCCTGCCTAGTCCCACTCCCCGTCTCTGCTCTCCCTTCACCTCCCTCTCCCCCTACGTGGTTATGAGACAGGATCCCACTCTGTAGACCTGACTTGTTTGGAATCCTATGCAGCCTAGGCTAGCCTCAAGGTATGTATGTACCAGCAATTACAGCCGTCGTTATGTAGCCTGAGTAGGACAGAGTCTACCCTTCACTCAGCGCAGGCTGCCTCAGAGCCACAATCTTCCTGCTGCAGCTTCCCAGGCCCATCAGCAGCCCAGCCACAGGCTCTCTTCTCTTCTATTATGAAGTCCTACTAGAAAAATGTGTTTTTGCTGACAACTCTAATTCCATGTCCAGAGCTGAGAGGAAGAAGTGAAGACCTTGCCAAGTCCTAGAAAAACAGATTTAAACTTCTCTCCATTCCTTTTACAAAGTTCCTCATTAGCCATTTATCTTGCTTCATAAAACTATAAAAATTTAGACCAAGCTTCTTCTTCTTCGGGAAAACACCAAATGGCGGATGACGCCAGTGCAGCGGGAGGGCCCGGAGGACCCGGGGGCCCAGGATTAGGAGGCGGAGGATTCAGCAGCGGTCTTAGGGGCCGCAGTTGTGGCCGAGGACGTGGCCGTGGTCGAGGTCTCAGGGCTCGTGGAGGTAAAGCTCAAGACAAGGAGTGGATCCCCGTCACCAAGCTGGGCCACCTGGTTAAGGACATGATGATCAAGTCCTTTGAGGAGATCTACCTGTTCTCCCTGCCCATTAAGGAGTCTGAGATCATTGACTTCTTCCTGGGTGAGTCCCTAAAGGATGAGGTTCTGAAAATCATGCCAGTGCAGAAGCAGACTCGGGCTGGCCAGCAGACCAGGTTCAAGGCTTTCGTTGCTATTGGGGACTATAATGGTCACGTTGGTCTTGGTGTTAAGTGCTCCAAGGAGGTTGCCACTGCCATCCGAGGGGCCATCATCTTGGCCAAGCTTTCCATCATCCCTGTGTGGAGAGGCTACTGGAGGAACAAGATTGGCAAGCCCCACACTGTTCCAAGCAAGGTGACAGGCCGCTGTGGCTCTGTGCTGGTGCGTCTCATCCCTGCCCCAGAGGCACTGGCACTGTCTCTGTTCCTGTGCCCAAGAAGCTCCTGATGATGGCCAGTATAGATGACTGCTACACTTCAGCCAGAAGCTGCACTGCCACCCTGGGCAACTTTGCTAAGGCCACCTTTGATGCCATCTCCAAGACTTACAGCTACCTGACCCCCGACCTCTGGAAAGAGACTGTCTTCACCAAGTCTCCTTATCAGGAATTCACTGATCATCTTGTGAAAACCCACACCAGAGTCTCTGTTCAGAGGACCCAGGCTCAAGCTGTGGCTACTACATAAGGGTTTTGTACAAGAAAAATAAAAGAATTAAGTCTGCTTAAAAAAAAAAAAAAAAAAAAAAGAATTTAGACCAAATCTGGCATCACAAACAATAAAAAATCAGGCCACATACTCACACACATGTATGTCTGTATGTATGTTTGTGTGTATATACATACACACATGTGGATATATGTGTACACACACACACAACCGGATTGATTCTATATATGTAAAGTGGAAGCTTTTCAGATGAGGCCAGTTCTTTTCAGAGAGCCATCCACTTTTCTTCCCCAGCCTGAGGTACTGTGTGAACCAACTCCATGGCCACAGGAAGCAAGTTTAAATGCCTAGAGCCAGGAGCTGGTGAGAACCAAAACGCCATGGATGAACACCAGTCGAGGCGTGGGCACGCTCCTGACCCACAGGCCCACAATTTCTCTACTTCAGAACATAACTCGCCCCTCTTAGAAAAACCATTCTCACGGAGTGATGTGATGAGGATGCCGGCTGGGAAAGCCCCGAGTGTGGTGGACTCTGGCTGGTCTATGGTGAAGCGGAGCCACACTCACCTGCATGATGCTGTTGAGGCGAGGCTGGAGGCTGCTCAGATAGTCCCTCTTCACCTCAATCTCCTTCAGGATCTTCTCCTTGTTAGACAGACATTCTCGGTACTTTTCTGCCAGCCTAAAGGGGCGCACATAGGGCACTGTCAGGCATGCCTTGCAGGGATAATGCAACACAACTGTTCCCTCTGATTGTTCTAACAACAGCCAGCACTGACTATGTGCCAAGTCCTTTAGTAAGCTCCATACAAGCACTATTAATCTTAGTAATTACATAAATCCTCAAGTACATGGACTTAAAACTGGTTTTTAACCTTTATTATGTTTTTGTGGGGTGGGGCAGGGAGAGGATTCTTATGTTATGGCACATGTGGAGATCAGAAAACAGCTTACACGAGTCAGTTCTCTCCTACGGCCTGGTTTCCAGGGATCAGAGTCAAGCTGTAGCTAGGATGATAGCAAGCCAAGGGGAAGGAGCCAGTACACAGCATTCCTTCACTGCCTCTGCTCCAGGTAAGGACTCCAGCTTCCTGCTCTGCGTTCCTGCCTGGCTTTCCTCAGTGGTGGATTGTGAGCTGAGGGTTCTAAGCTGAAATAAACCTTTACTTCCCTAAGTTGCTTTTGATCCCAGTGTTTTATCACCGCAATAGAAACACACCCTATCTAAGACAAGCAAACAAGGTATTTAGGACCTTAAGATATAGCTCAGTGGGTAGAGTGCTGGCCTAGCACCACATAACGATGTGATGGCGTATATCTAAATCCTAGCACTCGAGAGGTGTGGGAGGAAAGAACAGTCCAGTCACCCTTGGCCACCCTGTATGTTTGGGTGAAGGCACGTGCTTGGCAAGCCTAATGGCCTGAGATCAACCCCGGGAACTCATGGAAGGGTGGGAGGAGAGAACTAATTTCACAGTTGTGTACACACACTTAAAATATTTGAAATCTTGGGGCTGGGGAGATGGCTCAGTGGTTAAGAACACTGACTGCTCTTCCAGAAGACCCAGGTTCAATTCCCAGCAACCACCTGGAATGGGATCAGATGCCCTCTTCTGGTGTGTCTGAAGAAAGTGACAATGGACTCACATACATAAAATAAACAAACAAATAAATAAATCTTTAAAAACAATTATTGAATCTCTAGAAGCAGGCATGAGCACTCTCTTGGATTGAGTCTTACACTACCTAAGGAGAAAGCATGAATGTTCACTCTCTTTTTGCCTGGGAACACACAGCAGCCAGCAGCTTCACCTTCAGACGTGAGCCAAGCTAAGCCCCTTCCCCTAGGTTGTTTGTTAGGGAATTTTGTCAGAGTAACAAGGAAAGTAACTAACACAGTTAGTAAACAACAAAGTTTCACTGTGACATTTTCATGAATATTTATCATTTTATCTTGTTGTTTGTCACCCTGACTGCTTTCCCTGTCTCTCCCCATTTCTTACTTCACTCTATAGTGTGTGTGTGTGTGTGCATGCACGTGCGTGTGTGTGGGTACATACACTCATCCATGAGTGCACACGCAGAGAGCTGTGGTCAGTCCAACTGTCCTTCTTCATTACTCTCTGCTAGTTTCTGAGGCCAGGTCTCTCACTGAACCTGGAGCTCACACTTAGGCTGCCAACATCGGGGATCAACTACTACACCTCAGACTCACGCCATTCCACCAGCTTTTTCTCATGTACCTGGGATCCAAAGTCAGAGCCAAAGCCTTGTACAACAAGTGCTTTACCTACTGAGCCACCCTCCCTTGCAGTGCTGGGCACTGAGTCAAGAGCCTTGGGCATGGTGGGCACACATTCCACCACTGAGCCACATACCTTCACCTCCAGCTTCCTACTGGTAACCTTAACAGTCATCAGCCCACCCTGAAAGAGGTCAGTCAGGTTTGAATAATCCAGGGTGAATTAATAAGAAAGGGAGATTTGGTCCTGGAGAAAATGGCTAATCCTGGGTCATGACCAAGGACTGTCACTGTGCGGTTAACCAGGTCAGGAAGGCCACCACCTTTTCCGCTGCTCCAGCTCCCAGTCCAAACGTGCCAATGTTTGTTGGTGAGGGTCTCCCATGGTGATCTCGGCCTTGCTGATGCTTGGTGGAGCCTCTGAATAAAATTCCTCTAAGCTGACCAGATCAATTTCTTCATGCTTTGACCTATAAGCAAAATGAAGTTCTCAGGCATCCATTTTCAGAACCCCAAGCTGTGGCTTAGCAGGGACAATGGTTCCATTGTCTATGCAGCCCCAGCCTATGGCTACTGGAGATCCTGGAATTCAATCTCAGTCAATGCTCAATGACAGGCATTTCAGTGTGATGATAGGTTATTAGTGACATACCACAGTCATTTGCCCATGGTGCTCAACCTACTTATCCACAAGTCAGCTGAAGGCTGGAGGAGGATGCTTAATGACCTTGCAGGCGTCTCCTGGCTGAACAGAAGTATTAGCTAAGAGACTCAGAGTCCCTGCAGCCTGGGCTTATGCCATCACGATGAAACCAAGACACATCACCACCAGGAAAGATAAACCTAAGAGTCTATACATAACTTTAAAACATTTTCCCTTGGGGGCTGGAGAGATGGCTCAGCGGTTAAGAGCATTGACAGCTCTTCTGAAGGTCCTGAGTTCAAATCCCAGAAACCACATGGTGGCTCACAACCATCCATAATGAGATCTGATGTCCTCTTCTGGTGCATCTGAAGACAGCTACAGTGTACTTGCATATAATAATAAATAAATCTTTAAAAAACAAAAACAAAAAAACACACACACAAAAAAAAAACACACAAAAAAAATTTTCCCTGCATATGTGTAAGACAAGAAAAAGCCAGCCTGGCAGAACTAGAAGTAAGCAAAATCTAGAGGCTTTAAATTTTGCTTACTTAGAGAAAAGAATTCTCTGCAGGATTCATGGCACAAGCGCTCATGCCATGGCCACATAGGCATCACAGCTACCATAGTCAATATGCTCCTACACATGCTGGCTCACCTCTGTCCTCGCCTCACATTGTTCTTAGGAGATGGGAGCTTTAGCTCCATTTGAAAGCTATTACCCTTTATTATTTATATTATAGTATAATTTACCTATACTCTATACTCTAGTCTTCTTCCATTTTTCATTTGTTTGTTTGGGTTTCCATTGTTTTTGTTTTTTCAAGATAGGGTTTCTCTGTTAGTCCTGGGTGTCCTAGAACTCACTCTGTAGATCAGGCTGGCCTCAAACTCACAGAGATCTGCCTGCCTCTGCCTCCCAAGTGCTGGGTTAAAAGCGTGAGCCACCACTGCCAGGTTCTTTTTCCCTTTTTCAAATGTGCCCAAGATTACACAGCTAGTGAGAGGCAGACCCTGGGTATTAACTGCAGAACCCACGATCCTTCTTTGTGGCCACCTGCCTGAGTTCATTATAGCCTGACTTGACCAACTTGCATTAAGCAAAGATTACAACGAGGGAGAAACGTTCTTTTATGCTGTTTTTATACATTCTCAACCGTCATACTTTCAAAAACAGCACTGGAGCGGGAGATGTTAACCATCAGGCACATTATTGTTTTCAATGGGGCGAGTAGGTACTGGTATTCTATGGCACAGAAGATGAATAAATAACAATACATGTTGAGGAGAAAAACTGCTTTTACCAAGTGCTGAGCTCAAACCTCAAAAGGGGCCGAGGGGCTTCCAAGGTTCTCTGTGTGGTCCGAAATGACCGCTTGAGGTTCTCTACTTGAAGTGATCTCCCGATCTCTCCCCCAAATCCTGTAATCTTGTAAGCCCGCCCATTCTCCTTCAAAGGGATGGCTCACACCCAGCCATGGAAGAACAGGCATTACCACAGACTAGTAAGTCAAAGCCCCGTCCTCCCACACTCACTTGAACTCCAGACATTTGGTGATCTCCTTCTGGAGGTGCATCACTTCGTAGAGCAGGTTCTGTAGCTGTAGGTGGTAGGCATCGACTTTCTGCTTGGCCTGAAGAGAGGATGAGGTGAGCAGGGCAATATGGGGTGGGACTGACCATCACCAAAGTCAGAGAAGGGCAAAGGGAGAGTTAAAGGGGGCAGAGGGGAGGGGTGAGAGCCCATGTTATTAAGCCTTTCAACTCTACCTCGTGGGTCTGGTCTCTTCCTTTCTTTAACCTGATGTGGGCTAATCGGTTAAGCTTCTTTAGAGTCATGAAGTGCACACAGCTCTGGATCCTTCGTTCTTCAATTTCAATGGCCTGTTCACAAAGAGACCAGTAACGACGACTAACAGATGACAGCTCAGTTTCCTCCAGACCCTGGCTGCCAAGCCAATCCCATGCAGGGCCATAAGCAGAGTCTAAAGGGAGCCTGGGACAGTGAGAAATGTCATAAAGGAAGTGAAGGAGTCAGGCCAAGCATGATGGCACTCTAAGGCCTTTAATCCCAGTAATGAGGAGGCGCAGTTCAATGCCAGCCTGGTCTACTCTGGGAGTTTCAAGGCTAGTCAGGGCTACATAGTCTCAAAGCAAGGGGGGGTTGGGGGAGAAGGGAAGGAGAAAGGGAGGGAGGGAGGGAGGGAGGGTGAGCAGGCTGACTGTATAAAGCTTGGTTATAGTGCCAGAGCTATAGAATATAACTATCTTAACAACACTGGTCAATATACATGAAAATAAGTAAGACGGCTGAGAAAAAGTGAACTCCTCTTTAAATCACCTTAGTTTTAGACATTGTTTAGTTTTATGTCTGCTGAGTAATGCATTTAACATCCATGATAACTTTATTTTGAGCTCTATGATTTATCTGCACATACTTCTAACACTTAGCAAAATGACTGGCATGTAAAAAATATTACATCAATAATATCACATTGTAGCCATAGGAAAAAAAGACATCTTGCACTTTCATTACTATAATGGAGATGGGGCTGTTATGGAATTAAGTAACAAGTTAATAGGCAGGTCCGGTGCTTCCGGACTCACCCCCTAATAGCAAAAGGAGCCCAACCTGCAAACATGCCAGGTTTAGCACGCATGGCCTTTCTCCTTACCACGTCCTTGCTGCCCTTGCTCTTCAGGTCCTGGATCTCGGCCATCAGCCTTTGTAGCTCCTGGCAAGTGTATTTGTACAACTCATAGTCTCTGCCAGGGTCCCGCAGGTCAACCTCAGCCTCCTCACTGTAGTATTTGCCTTCCTGTGAAGGCAAAAAGAGAGGTCCTGGGTGAGGGTCTCCCTGCCAGGATCAGGGACAGTAAGAATAAAAACCTTCATTCTGTAAGGACATTACAGTTGCCATTGTATGGTCAGTCTGGGCTACACAGTGACTCCTGGCCCACTAGCGGCACAGTGAGACACTTACACACATATGAACACAAATACACAAACGTAAAAAACACTATTGGCCAGGCATTGTGACTCATTCCTATAATTGCAGCGCTTGGGAGATGGAGACAGAGTGATGTTGACTTCAACACAGGCCTGTCTCAAAAAACAAACAAATTAGCAATGCTGTGATCAGTGCCAAAAGAAAAAAAAAATCTCTACATTAATCTAGATTTCCTGGAACTATGGAAAATGCTGTTGTTTCATTTTTCTCTTTACTTCGTTTTGTCCATAAATTCCCATTTATGTATACAGAACTAATCCTAAGGGTCTGGAGCAATAGTGCAGACAACCAGCTTCAGTGTCCACCAACACAAGAGGAGCCAGCGCCCTCTTCTGGCCTCGGCAGGCACTGCACACAATGACGTTCTTAAAATGCTCAAAAGGGACCGGGCGTGATGGCGCACACCTTTAACCCCAGCACTTGGGAGGCAGAGGCAGGCGGATTTCTGAGTTCGAGGTCAGCCTGGTCTACAAAGTGAGTTCCAGGACAGCCAGGGCTATACAGAGAAACCCTGTCTCGAAAAACCAAAAAAAAAAAAAAAAAAAAAAAAAAAACCGCTCGAAAGACAAATACACACAAAAACATTTTTTTAAAAAATGAGCTCTGGGTTGTAAAAGAGGCCTTATTTCCTACACTTGTTTAGAAATTACTGCTTACAAATTAAACAAATAAATAAGCACTAAAAGTAATGTCTCTTGATATGAGGTTCTAATTCAGGGCCTTGCAGGATCTGAAAACAGGGGTAAGGGTGGAGGAAAGAAGATCGGAAACTCAAGGTCACCCTCAGCTATACATCAAGTTCAAGGCTACCCCGGCTATCTGAGACCCTGCTTCAACAAACAAACAAACCGAAACCTCCTGCATGTTACACCACAGATCAGCTTGACAGACTCCAAGAGAAAAGAAGAGAAGACTGTGTTGGTGACAGAGCTCCTGGGCCACAGAATTCCTGGGGGCACGGGCCTCTGGGACCAAAGATGAGTTCTCTTGGAAGCTCTAGAGCCGTGCAGTCAGTGCATAGGCAAGCTGGGAACAGCGCGCTGGGACATGCTCTCTGTGCAATACCAATAGCCAACAGGCCAGCACCGGATGTGAACGCTCATCTTTTGTCCAATTGTGGGAATTCAAGTCCTCTGGTCTAGTGTGGGCAACCAGAAGTGTGTCTGTGGCACACATGGCCCTGAGCTCCTCCACACTCTCAGTCTGCAGTTTCCCAGCAGCGTGCTCACCTGCTCCGTGTCAGACCGGTTCCGTTTCCCTTCAGTTGGGGTTCCATCACTCCGGATCACTTTGGGCTTCCGTTTTTTGCTGGATTCTGATGACATTGTGCTTCCAGGTGAGAGGCTGTTAAGGAGAGAAAGCTTTTCAGGGTTTCCCACCGAGAAGCTGAGCGATGACTCAGCAAGAGGAGCACCTGTTGCTTTTCCAGAGGAACCAGGTTAGACTCCCTGCATTCATCTACAACTAAGCTCCAGGGCTTCTGATGGCCTCTGACACCCGAGAACACCAAGCACACATGTGGCACACAAATATACATGTATGAAAAACATACACACACGTAGGAAAAACATAGATACACATAACATTGTAAAAAAAACAATTTAAGCCGAGCTTGGTGGCGCACGCCTTTAATTCCAGCACTCGGGAGGCAGAGGCAGGCGGATTTCTGAGTTCGAGGCCAGCCTGGTCTACAGAGTGAGTTCCAGGACAGCCAGGGCTACACAGAGAAACCCTGTCTCGAAAAACAAAACAAAAAAATTAAAAATACAATGTATGAAAATTTCAAAGAATTAATAAAAGTATTTTTTTAAAAAAAGAGAGAAAGGGCTGGAGAGATGGCTCAGGGGTTAGGAGTGCTGGCTGCTCTTCCACAGGGCCTAGGTTCAATTCCCAGCACCCACATGGCAGCTCACAGCTGTCTGTAACTCCAGGTCCAGAGGATCCCACACCCTCACAGACATGAATGCAAGCAAAACACCAAGGCACATAAGATTAGAAGAAATAAATCACATGTAAAGAGACAAATAAAGAAATGTCAGCAAAAGAGCTGGTTCTTAGCAAAGACAGACAGACAAACTCATAATCAAGCCAAGAAAGAGAGAAGACCTAAATTAATTGACATTAGAAACAAACATACAAAGTCACATGGATGCTAACTTAATTCAGAGGTTCATTAGGGAACACTTTAAAAGGGCTGGTGAGATGGCTCAGTGGGTAAGAGCACCCGACTGCTCTTCCAAAGGTCAGGAGTTCAAATCCCAGCAACCACATGATGGCTCACAACCATCTGTAATGAGATCTGATGCCCTCTTCTGGAGTGTCTGAGGACAGCTACAGTGTACTTACATATAATAAATAAATAAATAAATCTTTAAAAAAAAAAAAAAAGGAAAATAAGCCGGGCGTGGTGGCGCCGCCTTTAATCCCAGCACTCGGGAGGCAGAGGCAGGCGGATTTCTGAGTTGGAGGCCAGCCTGGTCTACAGAGTGAGTTCCAGGACAGCCAGGGCTACACAGAGAAACCCTGTTTTAAACAAAACAAAACAAAAAAAAAAGCAAGTAAGCAAACAAACAAACAAAAAAGGAAAATAAAAGAAGACTTTCCAGGGTCAGGGCTGAAAGGTTGACTCACCAGTTAAGAACATGTACTGTTTTGCCGCAGACCTGAGTTCACCTCCCAGCACTCACATGGGATAGCTCACAGCCATAATAATAAAGAGAGCTTTAGATGTTTCAGAATTCAGCTGAGTGTGATGGTGCACAGCTTTACTCTCAGCACTCAGGAGGCAGAAGCAGGGAGATCTCTGTGAGTCTGAGGCCAATCTGGCCCACACGGTGAAGTCCAGGACAGTCAGGGATATATAAAGTTGGCCCTATCTTAAGTCAAAACAACCAACCAAGTTCCTGCCAAGACTATGAGCTCTGCTCTTACTCATGAGCCTGGCAAAGCACTTCATAAATTTAGATTTAATTCCTGTATTCGAAATACTTCTGACTGGCCACTGAACAGTAGACTTTGATCTAAGCACTTGATGGATATGTTCACCCTTGGTTACTTTACAAAGCCATTCAGATAAGAACCACTACCATCTCTACCATCTCAAAGATGAGAAAAGCAAGGCTTAGAGAGGTGATGGTTTTTCAAAGCTGCACATCTAGAATGGGCCCATCTGATGCTACTCCAGTGCTTACACACCTGCAGTACTGCATCGCCCAGTCTCACCAGCATCCCTGCTACCTCCCTGTCTGGCTCTAATATTCAAATGAAGAAGTGCAAGGCAAGGTGGCAGGCACATGCTTTTAATCTCAGCACTAGGGTGACAGAGGTAGGAAGATCTCTGAGTTCCAGGCTAGCCAAGCTTAAATAATGAGACTCCATCTCAAAAGAAGCAAAAATAAGTAAAGACCAAAGCCTACATTTTATGAGGTTCTGCCTCTTATAGTCACCCCAACAACCAAGGGAGGGTAGTTTTGTCCCTTATTTAATTTACCACCAATACTTGCAGGAGAAGCCTGAGTTGGAACCGCCATTTGACTGTTCTAGACCCATGGGCACCTCAACAAACCACTTCATTATTGTTTTCTCTCAAATTAAATGCACAATAGTCCTTCTGGGATTGTAGGAGCGCAGACACGCCAAGCACATCCCCGAGGACGAGGAACTCGATTCAGGGTGATCTGGAGTGATTCTGCATTATGCTAAACACCAGAGGACAGGTCCACCTGCCCGCGCTAAACACCAGAGGACAGGTCCACCTGCCCGCCGCCTCTTTGGACAAGTCTATGTAGCTCACACTGCTTTCAAACTAGAGACCCTTCTGCCTCAGCCTCAACAGTGCTGAGATTATAGCTACGGGTCACAGTGCTATGCTGTCATTTTTCTGGCCAGCTATGAGTGTGCATGCCTTTAATTTCAGCACTCTAGGAGTGGAGAGCAGGGGCAGGTGGATCTTTGTGAGGTTGGGGACAGCCTGGTCTACACAGTGAGACAAAAATCACAAACAAAATGTCTAATTGCTTCAAGTTTCCTAGTTGATTGTTAACGTTTACAAACACCAAGGTTCTTGTAAGAAATAGATTCTCAAGTTGGAGAGATGACTCTGAAGTTAAGAGCATCGAATGCTCCTCCAGAGGATCCAGCTGCAATTCCCAGCACCCATATGGCAGCTCACAACTGACTGTAACTCCAAGATCTAACACCTCAGACGGACATGCATGCAGGCAAAACACCGATGCAGCACATGAAATAAAAATAATTAAAAAAGAAAAAGAAATGGATTCTCTCTCAGAATCTTAGACAAGGAGACCAAGACAGAATTTATTAATAAATGTTTTCATCATACTATGTTTACTATGCAGTTATATCATTATCATAAGACAAGTGGAAGCCATTTCCTATTTATGGCATGCAGACCAGACCCAAGTTTTCTTTTACCAAAGTAACTGTAAGTTTGAAAGTGACTGTGAAGTTGGGAATATTACTCAGCTGGTAGAGTGCTGGCCTAGCATACTCAAACGCCTGTGTTTGATCTCCTGGACTGCATAAAACTGTGTGGTGGGACATGCCTGCAATGAGAACAGGTCAGACTGAGAGCTGGCTGACGAGAAGTTCCAGATCAGCTTTTGCTATATAATAATGTGTTCAAAAGTCAGTTTGGGCTACATAATAAAATCCCGTCTCCAAGAAAAAAGGGGAGAGGAGCAGATGGGCTGTGAGACAGGATAGCGGTAAACATCAGGAATCACAGAGCTTGAGACTGAGGCAGAGGGATCTTTACCAATGTGAAGCCAACCTGGACTACAGAAGCTGTCAGACAGACAGGACTATAGTGACTGCATTTAAAATCTTCATTAAAACGGAGCAGGTGGGTACCTCTTCTTACTGCCCGGGGCCCTTTGCAGTATAACTTAAGAAACAAAAAATTCTTGTTTTCCTTTTCTTAAAAATTAAGATAAGCAAAATATTTAATGAAGCAAATACACTAAGTCCTGCCAGCTAGCTAGGAAATAGAGCGGACAACATAAAGAAAAGCCAAGCTTCTTTGCCCTCGTAACGTCCGCACTTCGTACTCAGCCTTTCTGCTCCAGTAATAAATGCTCTTTTCTGCGACTCCTTGGAGTCTGGTGCGGCGAGTGATAAGCGAAGGTAACGCCTCTCTCAGAGGACCGCAGGAGGCTGCTGGTGACAGCTAACCGAGTGGCGGACTCATCTGACAAAAACCACAAGGGTGGCACAGAAAACCCGGGAAATCCAACCGCCACCCAGGAGCGTTTGCCACACGCCCAAGAGGACCATCGACGAGGGTCACCAGCAGCAGCAGCACTCTCGGGAGACTACAATGGGGACAGAGGATGCTGCTCCGGTTAGTGCCTAGAAAACCGCCACGAGCCTGGGGGACCCCGACACGCTCCGTGCCGTCTGCACATCAAGCCCGGTGCGCCCAGCGAGGACCTGCAGCCCAGCCAGCAGCCCTCTACCCTCGCTCACCAGAATGCTCCTCACGCCTTCCAGCCGGGTAGCCACTTCCGGCTCGCGACCATCGAGAAGCGGAAGAAGAGAGCCACAGGCCGGAAGTGAGACACGAAGGCCAGATGCAGCTTGGGAAGCAAGGAAGGGGCGTGTCCCAGCTAGGCAACATGTCTAGTTCTATTAAGTTGGGAAACTGGGGCGATAATGTCCAAGAGTCTGTGCTTCGTGCCCTTTCCCTCCGCGTGAAGTAGTGGGCTCTCCGCCGACTCACTCGAGTGAGTTTGTGGTATCTCAAGAAAGCACAAGTGTCGCTGTGCTATCATTTGAACAGGAGTGGATTTTGCCTTCTGATTTTGTTCGAGGAAGGGCCTCACTACATAGCACCGCTTGCGGGTCTTGAACGCTATATAGATCAGGCTGGTCACTACGATCCGCCTTCATTGGTCTCGCTGGACTTAGGCAGGTGTCACCACGCCCGGTTCTAACTTTTTTTTTTTTTTTTTGGTTTTCGAGACAGGGTTTCTCTGTGTAGCCCTGACTATCCTGGCACTCACTCTGTAGACCAGGCTGGCCTCGAACTCAGAAATCCGCCTGCCTCTGCCTCCCGAGTGCTGGGATTAAAGGCGTGCACCACCACGCCCGGCTTGGTTCTAACTTCTTTTTTTTTGTTATGTCTTTTTTTTTTTTAAGATTTATTTATTTATTATATGTAAGTACACTGTAGCTGTCTTCAGACACTCCAGAAGAGGGATCGTTGTGAGCCACCATGTGGTTGCTGGGATTTGAACTCTGGACCTTCGGAAGAGCAGTCGGGTGCTCTTACCCACTGAGCCATCTCACCAGCCCATGGTTCTAACTTCTTGACTTCTAACTTCTTTCGGAGTCACTACACCCAGAAAGGAACTGAGGCAAGGGCATAATCCTATATTACACCTGCTTCCTGCTTCACACAAGTGCATCACTGTTTTGTTTTGTTTTATTTTCCCCCCAAGACTCTAGTGCAGTATCTGTAAGCTTCAGATGTTTCCTATGTCTGGCATTTCTGGAGTAAATTCTGGTTGTCTGCAGCCTGAAACATGAACATTGAATACCTGGTGGCGCAAAAACAGCTCCTTTTCTTGCTCTGGGATGAAGATGAAGATGGTCTCCCTAAGAGATCAAGGCCAGTGTACCCCTCAGCCAACTGGAAGCCGCCCTGCCTTAGACAACTACTGAGATTCCTTGTAGATGAAGACAACACCACAATGTACAGTAAATATTTAATTTGGTTCCATCAACTATTCCAGTCAACATTCTCCTGGGATGGTAGCACAACCATGCTAAGCAGGGGTTCATGAGGTACGGGGGTCATTGAAGAGACCCCAGAATCACAACCTACTCCACAGACCTAGTATTTCTGCAAAATGAGGGTTTGGGGGACAATGTCAAGTAGGGAAAGAAAGAATTTGATGGAACTATAGGTCTCAGCCTGTGTTTCTGCCTGTAGGAAGGAAGAAGTACAGAAGAGCTGGAGCACAAATTCAAGTTTTAACCACATTATGTAGGAAAACATGGATACGCCTCTCCATCTGTCTAGGAACCAGGTGGTCCCTTAAGATCCTCTGTCACCTCTGTCCTATCTTCCCTATTCTGTATTTTAAATTCTGAAACCTATGTGCCAACTTGTGAAGGGTTCCTGCTTCAAGGCTGTCTCATGTACGCAGATCCTTCCCACTTCCATCCTTTTCCTAGCCCTTTAAGTAGACTTCTGGACCACCTACTGACACCGATGACTTCTGGATTTCCTCCTGACTGTCACGACTTCAGATTTTATGGCAGTTCCAGGATTTTTTTTTTTTTTTTTTTTTTTTAAAGGCTCAGGCTTGCTTTTTTAACAAGTAGACACCAGAGAGTTTCCAGGCCATACCTGGACTGATACCCTTTCACACCATACCTCCTAACAGCCAGTCATGCCTGCTTTTATGCAACTAAGCCATGGCCACAGTTAGGAGCTGGGGACTTATGTCCTGGAGATGACGGGTCTTAAGAGGAAAGTGTGTGAAAGCTTAAAAGGTTGCTATTCTGCAGCTAGGGAAGTCAAGAACTTCTTCATCCAGCATGGGAGAGAGGTTGGCTGGGTACGGACAGACTAAGTTCTCAGAAAACGTCATCCTTGTCGAAGCTGACCACCACCCATCAGAAGTCTTCCAGAGTTCAGAGAAAACTGTGCCAGGTGGCCTAGAAGCGCCTCCTTTCCAGGATAGTCCACAGGAGAAAGGGAAGGAGGTGGAGGCAGTACCAGCCTCACTGGAGAGGAGAAATCTTCAGAGGAATCATGATTCGTGACTCCATGTGTCGAACCAAGGGGACTACGGGGAGGAAAGCAGAGGTTACAGGGTGCCCGGGGCAAGGGAGGTACCCTTGGTCACCAACCCAAAACTCACAAAAGCCCGTGACAGGGAGGGGTCCCTACTGTCATCTGAGAGAGGCCCACAGTTCCCAAGTTATGAGACAGGATTAGGTGGTAATAAGCCAAGTATTTTGGAAATTTTTATTCACCTTCTATGTATGTGAAAGTGAGATCGCTCAGCGGTAGTGCACTTCCCTAGCCTATATGAACCCTCGGATTCTATCGTCAATGCCTCCAAAACAAGCAAGACATACAAAGCCTAATGCTATGAAAACAAGGACACAGAGGTCAGCTGAAGCAAAACGATCAATCCTACGGGCAGGGCTGCGGTTCTGTGATTAAGTGTATGCTGATTAGTGTGAGTGAGGTCTCGGATTCGACCCCCAACACCAAAACAACAAGCAAGCGAGAGCTATAGCGGTATACATACACCAGCAAGGAAGAAGAGCTGCAAGGCCTGAGGTTTGACTTGGTGCAACTGTGCCGGTACAGCTTAGGAGGCCATGCCAGTGGGGGGATGGATGTCAGTGGAGAGTCCCCAGGAGGAGAGATTTTTTAAAAAAGGATTTTCTATTTTTCATGTGTATACATCTACATGTGGGTGCAGTGCCCATGGAGGTCAGGAGATAAAAGCGCCAGATGCACCAGAGCTGGTTTTACAGGCAGCTGTGAGCCTCCCACGGTGAGTACGGGGAACTGAACTTGGGTCTCTAAGAACAGTATAATGCTTAACCACTGAGCCATCTCTCCACCTAGAGTTTAGTTCTTGCTTCCTGTGTTTAATTTCTCAGACTCTGATGTGTATATAAATCCCTACAAATCTAGTTCATAGACGGTCAGGAGACGCTAAGTCGGCATTTTTCTGAAGTAACCAGCGGATGCCGGGGCTGTCCGCTGGGACCACACTTGGAATAGCAAGGCTCATGCCACCTCCTTTAGCACACATGCTCTTGCCCACCCAGTAGACGTGTGGAAGACTAAAGGCATCAAGGGTGGGACAGACTCATGCTTCTCACATGCTCCCCCTTACCTGCCTGTCCAGCATGTAGTGAAGGCTCAGTCAGTACCTACTGACCCTGTGTGCATCTTTGGGCTTCTAGCAGTGGCAACAGTTTCAGGAAAAATTCACTCAAAAAATTGGCTGCATGTTTTGATGTTATCAGGGCAAAGCACTTTCCATAACCCTGTCCTCCGAGAGGAAGCAGCCTCTGAGAGGTACAGAACTGACACAGGGTTATATGTCACCTCTGTATTAGAATCCTAAGGCCTGGGCTGGTGAGATGGCTCAGTGGGTAAGAGCACCCGACTGCTCTTCCGAAGGTCCAGAGTTCAAATCCCAGCAACCACATGGTGGCTCACAACCATCTGTAACAAGATCTGGCGCCCTCTTCTGGAGTGTCTGAAGACATCTACAGTGTACTTACATATAATAAATAAATAAATAAATTAAAAAAAAAAAAAAAAGAATCCTAAGGCCTCAGGACTCATTGGATCGTGTGGAATGTCACACTCATGTCCAAGTAAGTTCCCACCTGTACCCAGTGGCACATGCCTGTAACCCAGCAACTTGAGAGACTGAGGGAAAATGTCTACTCAGAATGAGCGTGGGCAACACAGCAAGACACTGGCTCAAAAGGTGAGGGGGTGGGGATGGGGCGCATGACAGAAGACAAATGCTTATAAAACCGTGAGTTCCTACCCTGGGGGTGACCACGTGATGTTATCTGTCCTTGCAGAGAAACTTGCAGAGTCCTGCATCCCCAGGTCTCCTAGCAGACCGCTTGCAAAGGTGCCACTAACGCCCAAAGGGAACACTCACCTGTGTAATAGACATTTTCATCCCAGCCCCTCTTTCTCCAGGCCGCATTTCGAGTCTCCTCCCGAGATTGCAAATCTTTGTAGGCTGTGAAAAAGGCAGAGGCTCATTCTTCAGAGAGCCTAATCCCGTCCTCAGCACAAGAACCCTGCATTGCCCCAAATCCCTCCTCTCTCTTCCTCCCCAGATCCTGTGCCTTAGCCTGCAAACAAACACTGCACACACTGCTGTGTCAATCATCCAGTCACACATATGAAAAAGATCAATTTCAGATGATTACAAACAATGCTTATAAAAAAAAAAAAACAGCCGGGCGTGGTGGCACACGCCTTTAATCCCAGCACTCGGGAGGCAGAGGCAGGCGGATTTCTGAGGTCGAGGCCAGCCTAGTCTACAAAGTGAGTTCCAGGACAGCCAGGGCTACACAGGGAAACCCTGTCTCGAAAAACCAAAACCAAAAAAAAAAAAAAAAAAAAAAAGTGGGGAAAGAGATGACAGGAGATCTTGGGTAACAAGGAAACAATGACTCTAAGGAATTAGATCAAAGTTCCAGAGCTAGCAGGTGAAAGCAAACCAAGTGTAGTCTGTTGGGAAAAAGCATTGCGGGGGGAGCGGGGGAGGGCTGGCATGTAACAAAGGCCCTGTGGTAGGGCTTAAGGGTTTGGAAGCATACACATATGTTGGCAACTCCCTTCCAGTCTCAAATTCTCCCATGGACTCCTATATTCACTGCCCATGTGATATTTCTAGTTGGATGCATATGTATCTTATAATTATCTTACTAAATTTACATATTCATTTATAGTTAGGGGGGAGTGTGTGGAGGTCGGAAGATAAGTGGCAGGAGTCAAATTCCAGTGGATCCTGGAAACCAGCTCAGGTTGTCAGGCTTGGTGGCAAGTGCCCTCACCTACTGAGCCATCTGGCTAGCCCAACATCCGCATTCTAAATATATAATACTCCCCAAATTACACTCCATCCCATGACCTTGCTCCTCTCCTAGACCTCCTTGCCATAGACAAGGGCACACAGCTGCTTAGGGATGAGCTGAGTGCTCCCTTAGCCTCCCCTTCCTCCTCCAGCAATCTGTTCTCATGTCCCACTGACCACAGAGCAATGGATCTGTCTGAGCACGCTAGTACCACTACCGGAAGTCAGCCCATGTCACCTGCCTGGTTTCCTACTTTGATCCCCGCCAGGCACTCTTGGCAAAGAACATGGTGGCTACAGAACTCATACATACTCCTCCTCCCACCACAGCTTGATCTGTAGCTGTCCTCCAGCCTGTCTTCACTCTTCCCAGTTGCTCCCCCACCCATCTCTCCTCCCATCCACACATCGACGGCCTCCCCACTCCACATGCCCCTCCTTCCATTGGAAACCTCCCCACACACCCCTGCCTCCCACAGTTCCTAGCTGGTGTTCTCAACCTACAGCTCAAGATTTGTATTTCATCCTTCAGAATGATCTTGCCTACTCGAGCCAAAAAAGTCCTTGTTGTCCCCCTGCCTAGTCTTCCCCAGTATGTCTCACTGTGAAATGGGTCCTTTGTGCTAGTTTATGTCTGAGAATGCAGTCTCCCTCTGCTAGGACGTAAGAACTATCGGAACACAAATGCATCCACATGTTTTATGAAGGGACGGACAGAGGCTTGAGTGCCTCCAACCTACCCCATAAGTGATGCACCACGTAGAGCTCTCCTATTTGTGAAAAGAAGCCTCCCACCGCCTCCTGGTTCTCCTGGCGGTACTTGATGGCCCGAGCCCTGGAGATGGCAGAGAACAAGGGACAGAAGCTCAGCCAATCGTCCCCCAAGGTGGCCCGGATGATTCCTTGGCCACATATTTTTGGAAAGGGTCCAAAGTGGGGCCAAGGGAATGGACTCTGGGAGTGCAGCTGCTGGCTGGTTGGCAGCCCTTTCCTCTAGAGAACCTGTCCTGCTCAGGTGGAAACTTATCTGAGCACTTCAAGGACCAGAGCATGCCGGGCTCCTGGGTCACAGCCCAGAACAAGCCCACTAGGAACCTAATGGGTTCCCAGGACAGCAGGGACTGCCACATTCCCAAGCCCAGTGCCAACTTACCAGTTGTTTCCCCATTCAATCATGGTTCCTGGCTGAAAGAGACCCAGAGAGAGAAGCCAGTGAGCCCCACCAGGACTCCCAACATCATAGAGGCAGATATGGGAAACTAGCCTTTCCCTGACCCGGAGGGCCTCTCGTTCCTGGGCCCTGACTCACATTTGATGTCAGCTGTGCACACCAATGCACACACCTCAGCTCTGAGCTCATAAAGCTGGAGAAGCATCAGGCCACCCTACCCTGAGCTCTTGCAAAGCAAGCAACACAATAGCAGAGAAGATAGAGGGCAGGGGGAGGGGGTGGCTTTGTTGGAAGTGAGGTACCTTGAGTTTATATGTCCTCAGCTCATAGATATTGGGGCCAGCTCGGGGCTGTGGCTCATTCCAGAAGCTGAACTCCAGAAGCAACTGGTTTCTCCTGGACAGCAGCATCTTGCTCCGTTCCTTCCGGAACTCAAGGTACTCCTGAAGGAAGAGCATTACAGGCACCATAGCCAGGGGACTGTGCTACCCTGTCAGTGTGCCCTATGGGTGCCAGGGGAATTTGTCCCACACTCCCCTCCACACAGGGCTGGGCTGGAAGCAACATGCACACAGGATGCTGGGATACCTTGTTGTTTTTTAGCTTGTTCATGCAGTCCATGAGGGCCGGGTAGCCACCTGAGAACCGCCATAGGTGTACTGTTGGGGATAGGAATACAGGTGAAGGAGCTACGGGGATCCTGCCTGCCTGACACCAGGGCTGGACTGTATGTGGCAGCAGAGCAGAGGTCTCCTAGCTCCATCTGTCTTGGTGAGGCGGAGCACTGGGTGGGGGTGGTGGGGAGGTGACCCCAGTGGCAAGCCCAGGAGAGCACTAGCTCTGCTCAGCTTGATGGCCTTTGACCCCTTCAAGGACTCAATGCTCTCGTCCACAAAATCCTACTCACATTCCTTAAATAGCAGCAACAAGAGGATCAGATGAGGTGAGGGGGTGGCTACTGATAAAACACACGCTTGGCATGCAGAAGGACCTGGCTGTCATCTACAGCATCACAAAGAAAACCAAGCAAAAGATGATCTGAGTGTCTTCCATCCTAGGAACAGCAGTGCACACACAGATGGACAGTAGACCATGAGGGGCCGGACGGACCGGAGGAGTAAGTCTGATGAACAGACACAGGATGCTCTAAGAGGCTGGTGCTGTAGCTCAGGCTAGACCACTCACCTAACAGCAGGAGGCCCTAGTATCCATATCTCTGCAAAAACAACCAAACAACAATAACAAAACAGGAACCTTCCGAGGCATTGAACTTAAGAAAAATAAGCAAACAAAAACAGTTGCAGCTACATATGGAAACAGGGAGCTTGTGGTCCCAGCCACTTAGGAAGCTGACGCAGGATGATATCTTGAGCCAATGTCTGGGTAACAGAGGGAAACCCCACCTTAAAAAGAAAGGAAGAAGGCTGGGGATGTACCTCAACTGGTAGCCTGAACAAAGCCCTGGGTTCAAATCCCCAACACTGCATAAAACTGGACTGGCTGGTGACACACAGGAGACAAGAGGATCAGAAGGTTCAAGGCCAGCCCAAGCTATATAAGAATCTGTCCAAAAAAAAAAAAAAAAAAAGGAACGAAAGGAGGAATTAAGGGAGGGACAGACAGAAGGAAGAAGGCACCAAGGGAATGGAAAAAAAATCAAACTAAGGATTAAACTGGGATACCAGGAACGTACCAGCGTGTGGTTAGGGGTAGGAGGATACATACAGAGATGCCAATGTACACAAGACCTCCTGATGACTCAAGAGACTGACTACAGAAGCCCAGGAGAGGTCCAGGGAGAAGCCAGCCTCTTTCTCTCCAAGAGCCCTTTGTCCTATTAGATTTCCCCAGTCATGTTCTCTGCTGGCTTAAACAGTAGCCCCTCAGTACCCTGCCAGAGCCTCACTGTGTGACCTAGTCTGAAAACATGGTCTCTGTACATAACTGAGTTAAGCCTATATAACACTGGATAGAACTTCAATCCAGTATCTGGTGCCCATATATGAAGAGAAAGATCGCACACAAAGGGGACACCATGTAACCCAGGAAACACAGCACGCTCAGACTGATGTGTCCACATGCCAAAGAATGTCAAGGGTTTCTAGCAACCATTAGTTGCAGGAGGCAGGAGGGATCTTCCCTGTGGCCGCAGAGGAAGCCCAGACAGAGCCAATCTTGATTTCTGCCTTCTGGCTCCCAATGATCAAGGATGCACTTATGTTCTTTAAGTCTGTGCTATTTTATTATGGCAGCCAAGAAGTTCTATTGCCAGTGCTAAGCTGAAGGCAAATGGCTTGTCCTTGTTTATCATGCCAATGCCTATGACCAAGACAGAGTAGAGGGTTACCAAGAGCTGCTCTCCTTTTTTTTTTTTTTTTGTTTTTTTCGAGACAGGGTTTCTCTGTATAGCCCTGGCTGTCCTGGAACTCACTTTGTAGACCAGGCTGGCCTCAAACTCAGAAATCCGCCTGCCTCTGCCTCCCAAGTGCTGGGATTAAAGGCGTGCGCCACCACCGCCCGGCTGCTCTTCTCTTTAACACATTTCCTAACTTTATTGTTTGAGTCAGGATTTCTCTGTGAAGCCCTCACTGGCCTAAAGTTGATACGAACACCAGGCTGGACCTGAACTTCTGCCTCTGTTTCCTGTACTGGGATTACAGATGTGCACCACCACGCTAGGCTCATAGATTTTTCTCTTTTTACAAACACATACCTATCAGAATTGAGACAGGTATCGAGCGCCTGTTGTTGAGCGAAGCTGAGAAGGCTGTATCGGCTGTACCATCCCACACCATACTCTACCACGCTGGCAATGTTTACAGCTCTCTGCCAACAGCAGCGTGAGCCAGGCACACCAATCAGTTAGCACTCGATGTGTGTCAGAGATGACCACGGAATTGAAACTTTTGGGAGTTTTTTGGTTTGGTTTTATTTTGTTTGTTTTTTTTTTTTTTTTGGTTTTTTTTTTGTTGTTGTTGTTGTTGTTTTGAGACACAACCTCATTCTATAGGCCTGGAGCTCACTCTGGAGACCAGGCTGTCCTTGAACTCACAGCAGTCCTTCTGTTTCAGTCTCCTGAATTCTAGGATTACAGGATGAGCCAGCATGAACTTAGGAAAAAAAAATTTTTTTTCAAGTTAGGCAATGGTGGCCCATGCCTTTAATCCCAGCATTCAGGAGACAGAGGCAGGCAGATCTCAGTTCAAGGCCAGCCTAGACTACAGAGTTCTAGGATAGCCGGGGCTATACAGAGAAGTCAAAAAAAATTTTTTGTCTTTGTTTTTCAAGATCAAACTTATGTATATGAGTGTTTGTCTACGTGCATACATGCATGTAAGCACACCATATGTGTGCCTGGTGCCCATGGCATCCATCAGAAGAGGATGTGAACTTCCTGGAACTAGATTATGGATGGTTGTGAGCTACCAAATTGGTGCCAAAAATTGAATTCAGGTCCTCTATAAGTGCAATATTGCTTATAACTGTTGACCTAGCATAAATGTTTTGATAAGATTTTTCTGAGGACTATTTACTTTTTTGTTCTATATCTAGAAATGTTTACATGTTCCTCTATGAACCATGTGCCTGCAGTGCCAGTAGAGGCCAGCAGAGGGTGTGGGATTTCCTGAAGTTACAGAATTTGCCAGCCATCATGTGGATGCTGGGGACGGAACCTGAGACCTCTGGAAGAACAGCCAGTGTTCTTAACCACTGGGCCATCTCTCCAGCCCCTACAGCATGAATCTTTTAAAAAGAGGAAATATTTTCATTAGGTATTCAATATTACAGAGAAATATAGGCCCTGACCCTTAGAACTCACTACCTATACAAGAAGACAGACAAGTATATCGGCAGCTATAGGGTGCATGACCAAGGAATGAAGAGCCAAGTAGTAGAGATCAGAGAGCCAGGGACAGTCCCTGACCCAGCAAAAGTGCAAAGAATCCAGTCTTTCTGAAGGATTCTTGTCTTACACCAAAATACAAAACAATAAGAGAGGTGAGAGCTGGTAAGATGGCTTGGCAGGGAAGGGCTCTTGCTTCAAGCTCGACAAACTGAGCTTGCTCCCCGGAACCCGAATGACAAAGCCAGGTGCAGAAGTGCACATCTGTGATCTAGACTGGAGTGCACGCTGTGCAGCAGCAGAAACAAAGGAGACCCTGCCTCAACAAGGTGAAGGCGAGAACCATGGTCCACTGACCTCCATGGATATAGCATGGTGCGTGTGTGTGCACGTGCACACGTGCACTGTAGACAGACTGGAAAATAACCTTAAAAGGCAAGTGAATAAGCCAAGCATGGTCACACATGTCTAATCCACTTTTTCTCAACTTGTGGATCATAACCTCTACAGAGGGCAGAGATCTGATATCTACATTACAATTTATAACAATATCAAAAGTACGGTTATCTAGTAGCAATGAAAATCACTTTATAGTTGGGGGGGGGGTCACCACAACATGAGAAACTGTATTAATGAGTAGCAGCATTAGGAAGGTAGAACCGTTGCTTTAATCCCAGCACTCAGGAGGCAAAGGCAAGCAGACCTCTGAGTTCAAGGCCAGCCTGGTCTACAAAGTGAGTTCTAGGACAGCCAAGGTGACACAGAGAAAGCCTGACCCCGAAAAACAAGCAAAAAGACAATCAACCAAAGAATTTCAGCACTCAGGAGGCTGAGGCAGGTACAGTACCCAGTTCTAGGTCAGCCTGGACTACACGGTAAGACCCATCTCAAACAAAATAAAAAGCTGGTAAACCAAACCAAGTAAAGTAGGCAAGGGAGGAAAAACTGAACGGTTCTAGGTGGAGCAGTTCTGGCTGGGGAGTCAGACGCAGGGCAGGCAGCACAGTGAGCAGAGGATGTGGAGAAGTCTGGCTGTGGACCCAGCAAGGATGGACTCAGACCTCTCGGGCAGCCTGAGAACACTGAGTAGCCAACAGGTGTTTGAGTAGGGCAATGGGGTATGAAAGAAACACACTTCCCCAGACCCTCAGAGATGCTGCAGGGAGAGGAGGGCAGACAGATATGAGAGCTGTTGGAGACAAAGGCTGGTTGGCAGCAGTGGCACCGGAGACAAGGGAACCTCACCTGCCTGGTCCTGCTCCCCGTACCACGTGTTCCAGTTGCCCACAAGCGAGCAGGGATAGTCTTCATCCAGGTGCAGCTTGGGCAGTACAGCCTCCCTGTGGGAGGGGCATAAGAAGGGGCAGGGCTCGCACTGGCCACCAAGGGCCCCCCCAGCCCCAGGGCTGAGCCTGTCTCCTCTCTAAGAAGCAGAGGTGGGAAGATACCCGTAGGGCTTCTAGATCTAGAATCTACGTCCCTTGACTGTGTCTGGAGAACGGGCAGAGGATGTTCGAAGGCTTTCTTGGCAAAGAGGGCCCCTACCCCCGACATCCGAGCAGTGACTGGGCACAATTCAAGACACTCACGTCAGACTGTTGTAGGCATCCAGACATTCGGGCTTCACGTTGTGAACTGCAACACAGGACAGAGAGCAGGAGGTGAGGTGCGTGAAATAATTACGTGTGTGTGTGTGTGTGTGTGTGTGTGTGTGTGTGTGTGTGAAGGGTGTCAGAGTGAGCAGGCCCCAAACAGGGCCAAGGCTCTCAGGACAGCATGGACCATCCTCATCCTCTCAGCTCTTCGCCCCAGCCCCACCCACAAAAAGCCTAAGGGTGGAGCCCTCCAGTTCAGCAGCCACTCACACTGGATCTTGTAGAGGTTACTAGTCTCCTTCTTGGACAGCAGAGTGGAGTGGGCGTCCTTCCGAGGATCCACCTTGTGGACAAAGAGGGAACGGAACCAGCTTCCTTCACTGTCCTTGGAATAGAAGCTGCAGAACAGAGGAGTTGAGAGGGCCATGTGGAGGCCCAGGAGCCCCAATAATTCCCATGCTCCCCTAGCCTCATGACCTACATTTCACCGCAGGAGCTTCCTAAGCAACACACCATTAGTGTGCGCTCCACTACCGCCCCCTTCAGGATCAGCAGCAGCTTACTGTTTAAGCAACTTCCAAGGGTCATAAGGACAAATCGGAGACCAGCACTTGAAAACCAGCCCCTCAAGTGGGGCACCGAAGGGTGTGGCCTTTGCTCTAAATGGACATGGCTGCTGCCCCAGGAGGAGGTAGTAACATGCAGAAAAGCGGCTCTACTTGCCCACCCAGACCTTTGCTCCAGAGCTAGGCTCGCAGTAACTCATTAACGTCAGTAGTGGCCAAGATAAATATCCAGAGGCTGCTCCAGAAGAGTGAGCCTGGGGCTTCAATGCTGGAGAGGGGAGCGGAAGAGAGGGGAGCTTCCTGGAGCTTTAATTCCTTCTTCTCTTCCTACCATTCAAATCCTGCCTGCAGGGCTGTTTCCCATGTGTTGAGTAAGCAAGACATAGCAGCCCACCCAGCTAGGTCTTTCTTTTTTTTTTTTTTTTTTTTTTTTTTTGAGACAGGGTTTCTCTGTGTAGCCCTGACTGTCTTGGAACTCACTCTGTAGACCAGGCTGGCCTCGAACTCAGAAATCCGCCTGCCTCTGCCTCCCGAGTGCTGGGATTAAAGGCATGCGCCACCACGCCCGGCCCCTGGTCTTTTCTTTTTCTATTAAATCTTATTTTCCTTTCGGTATACGGATATTTTACCTGCATGTGTGTCTGTGCACCACTTCCAGGCCTGCATCCCAGGAGGCCAGAAGATGGTAACAGATGCCCTGGAACTATTGTTACAGACAATTGTGAGCTATCAGGTGGGTGCCAGGAATTAAACCCTGGTTCTCCAGAAAAATAGCCAGTGCTCTTAACTGCTAAGCCAGGTAAGAACACTACCCCAGGAAGATCTGTTACATAGGTAAAAACTCAATAAGAGACTTGTTCGGACCCAAGGGAAGTCTCAGTTTCAAGTCAACATCCTTAAATACATTTCCAAAAACGATGCATTTACCTACTGTGTTTACCTGAATGTATATATGTCCACCACATGGGTGCCAGACAAGAACACTGAGCCCCTAGAAACTGGAGTTATAAATGGTCGGGAGCCACCACGTGGATGCTGGGGACTGAACCCAGGTCCTCAGCAAAAGCAGCAAGCACCCTTAACCACTGAGCCATCTCCCCAGCCCTCCGGTGTTCAAGTTTCACTTTTCCAGTGATATTCTCCTATCCTTCTCCCTCTGCTCCCGTGTTTCATTCTGTGGGAACATGCAAAGCCCTAGACCTAAGCTAGAGATATACTTCCATGGAAGAATATTTGCCTACCCAGCATAGCATGCTGGGTTCCATCTCCAGCACAGGGGGAAAAAATGAAACATACCAAAATCCAAAAGAGTTCTTTCTGTTCAGCTCCTCCCCTCCCCGCCCCCCCCCCCGCCGGATTCTTCACTAGGGTGGTGTGGTGGTTTCAATAGGAATGGCCCCCTAGACTCATGTGTTTGAATATTCGACCCTAGGAAGTGTTACTATTAGGCGTGACCTTACTGGAGTAAGTGTGGCCCTGTTAGAGGAAGTGTGGCACACAGTCTCCTGCTGCTGTCTATGGATGGAAAGTTATCAGCTCTTTCTCCAGCACCGTGTCTCCATGGATACTGCCCTACTTCCCACCATGAGGATGTTTGCCTTTATAGGAGTTGCCATGAGCAGAACATGATGCCGCACACCTTTAATTCCAGCATTTGGGAGGCGGAGACAGGCAGATCTCTGTGAGTCTGAGGCCAGCCTGGTCTACAGAGGAAGTTCTAGAACAGCCAGGTCTACACACAGAGAAATCCTGTCTTGAAAAACCAAAAAAGAAAGAAAAAAAAAAAACAGTTGCCATGGTCATGGTGCCTCTTCACTGCAATGAAACCCTCACTGAGACAGGTGAGGACCTGGTGTGTTCTGTTGTCTCCAGTAACTGGAACAAGACTTACACACCGCATATGTTCAATCTGTGTTTAGGAAATGAACGGGAAAGAGGCACAGATGTAAGACGGATGGATGGATGGATGGATGGATGGATGGATGGATGGATGGATGGAAGGATGGATGATAGATAGATAGATACTAAAGCCTGAAAGTTAAAGAAAATGGAAACCTTGACCCAGAATGTGAACTCAGACTCGGGGCCTTTCCATTCCAGCCACCGCAGCAGAAGAACAAAATAACATGTCAGTGTTGCAGGGACAAACCCAGCTAATGCTTCACCTTTCACTCCTCTGTAAAACAGGGGTGGAGGATGGGACTATTAGAGGAAAGGCCTAGCATGGCAGACAGCAGCTAACATCACTACTTCTCACTTCCTAATGGCTCTCCCATTTCCCATTTCCCCCTCTCCTTAATCTGCTCCTTAATTTTTGCAAAGTATTTTGTTTCCTAGAGTGCTAGGACAGAAGCCAGAGCCTGGCATGTGCCAGACAGGCACTCTACCTCTGACCTCCACTCTGTTCTTTAAAGCATTGTCTGTGCAGTGTGTGTGTGTGTGTGTGTGTGTGTGTGTGTGTGTGTATGAGCCCATGCAGGTATGTGCATGTGTCTGTGAGTGTGTGTGTGTATGCATTCATGTGTGTGTACATGTACATGTGTGTATGAGCATCCATTATGTGTAAGAGTGTGTGTATGATGTGTGCGTGCATGTTTGTGTGTTTGCATAAGTGCTAGAAATTGATATTAGCTACCTATTGCTCTCCTCAAGTTTCTGCAACATCATCTCTTGCTAACCTCGAGCTCAATGGGTGGCAAGACAAGCTGGTCAGCAGGCTTGAGGAGCCTTCTGTCCCTTCTGCCAGTGCTTAGTCACAGGGACACACACCTGGCTTCTCACATGGACGCTGGAGCTCTGAAGCCAAGTTCTCAGTCTACATGGCATGAATGTTACAGGCTGAGCCATTGCCCCAACCAGAAAGCATTTTTGTAACAGGCCTCTGCTTCAGGGTCCTCAATCTGTGGGTCCAGACCCCTTTGGGAATTGTATGCCAGATATTTATGTTACAATTCCTAACAGTAACAAAATCCCAGTTATGAAGTAGCAATGAAACAATTTTATAGGTTGGGGTCACCACAGTATGAGGAACTGTATCAAAGGGATACAGTTTTAGAAAGGTTGGAAACCACTGCTAACTCTATGCCCACAAAGCAAAGTCTGAATATCTCTACTTCTCTACTTGAGATTCTAGCTCCCTTTTAAGTTTGGGAATTTTGGAGCAAGTATCCCTCCTACTGTGCTTCTTGGACTAACACTATCAGCACAGCCTAAGAATTTATTCAAAGCTCTCAGGCTCCATCCCAGACTATGGCGCAAAACCTCTGGGGATGGGTGGACCCAGCAATTTAACTTTTTATTGGGGGTGGGGCTCATTATTCAGCCTGGGCTAGCCTGGAACTCCTAACACAGGCTGGCTTCACACTGGTGATCCTGCCTGGAAGTTCTAGAATCATGGACATACACCATGCATGGCTATAGTCTGCATTTTAGACTCTGTCTGTCTGTCTCTCTCTCTCTCTCTCTGTGTGTGTGTGTGTGAGAGAGAGAGAGAGAGAGAAATACATTTGCATCTGTGCTCATAAGAAAAAGGCAGCTGGTTCTCCCTCTATTCCTTTGGGACAGAGTCTCTCCTTGTCCTCCTACCCAAGTCAGCATGACAGCCAGCAAGCCCCAGTGATCTTCCAGTCTCTGCCCACTACAGTACTGGGGCTACAGGCACATGAGAGACAACACCCATTGTCACATGCTCGCTGGCATCCAAACCCAGGTCTCATGGTTACACTGTTAACTATGATACCATCTTTCCAACCCCAATCAGTTTTTAAAGCCTATACAGGCCAGGTTTGGTGAAGCACGCCTATAATAGTTCAAGGTTATCCTCAGACACATAGTGAGTTTGAACTATATGAGACCTTGTCTCAAAAAATCCAAACAAACAAACAAAACCCCACTAACAATGCAGGCATGGTAGCATATGTATTTAATCCCTACCTTTGTGAGTTTGAGGTTAGCCTGGTTTATATATTGAATTTCAGGACAGCAGGGGTTACATAGAGGAAACCACGTCCCCAAACAAAACAGACACACACTAATGGGGCTAGAGAGATGGCTCAGTTAAGATGGCACTTCCTGCTCTTGCCAAGGACCTGAGTTCTGTCCCAGGCTGGTGGCTCACAACCGTCTCCAGCTCCAGGGGCTCTCATCCACCCCTCTGGCCTACTGTCTACACTCACATACACAAATCCACTCAGATACACACCTACACACATAATTAAAGATGGAAACAGGCTGGTCTTGGTGGCACACACCTTGAATCTCAACAGTCAGGAAGCAGAGGCTGGTAGAACTTTGTGTGGTCTGTGAGAGAGTTCCAGGCTAGCTAGAGTTAGTAGCTAGAGTTAGACTCTGTGTCTACTAAGGGCTGGACCATCTGTAATAGGATCCGATGCCCTCTTCTGGTGTGTTTGTAAACATCTACAGTATACTCACTCACTCACTCACTCACTCATTCATATATATATATAAAATAACTAAATCTTTAAAAACACACACACACAAACCAAGGGCTGGAGATGGCTCAGTGGCTAATAGTAATTACTGCTACTGCAGTAGACCTGAGTTTGGTTCCCAGTACCCACCAGGCATCTCACTTCTATAATTCCAGTTTCAAGAGATCTGGCCTTTGCCAGCTTCTGCATAAACACTTCACATAAACTCATGCAAAACAACACATAAATAAAGCAAGTCTTTTTTTAATCTTAAAAACAAAATACAAACAAAAAAAGCCTAACCAAATAAGTAGCCCAGGCTAGGAATGATAGCAGGGATGTAGAGGGCTGGGAAAACATTTCCACCTCAACTTTCATTCATTTTAAACAGCTCTGTCTTTTCCCACAGCTATAGAGCAAGTGACAGTCTATGCACACCATCACTCTCCCATCCCTCACCAGAACTAACACAATGCCTCTGACACACAGCTCAGTAATCATTTAACCTAGCCCGGGGCATTTTCATCTCCTTAGGCAGGTATTGTAGATGTCACACTCCTACCGACACCGGCACTCCATCCCGATGCCTTTCCAAGTGCGGTGGCTCGAGAACCTCAGAACTTTCCAGACTAGGAAGCTCAGCTCTCTGTAGGTCCTAAAACATCTCGATTTGAACTGGCTGGCTTTAGAAAGGGGCCACATTTCTGCTTGTCATGAGAGAGGTGTTCTCAGCTATAAGAACTAATGCTTGGGGCTGCAGATATAGAGCTCAGTGGTAAAATACTTGCCTAGCATGCATGAGGTCCTGTGTTTGACCCCTACAAGAGGAAACATAAACACACAAGCAAACCCAGCAAAACTCACTGAAGTTTTGTTAACAAGATTAGTGCAGAAGCAACAAGAATTTCTTATTTGTTTCTTTCAAGAGTCTTGCTGGGACTGGAGAGATGGCTTAGAGGTTAAGAGCGCTGACTGTCCTTCCAGAGGACCTGAGTTCAATTCCCAGCAACCACATGGTGGCTCACAACCATCTGTAATGGGATCTGATGCCCTCTTCTGGTGTGTCTGAAGACAGCTACAGTGTACTCACATAAAAGAAATAAATAAGCCGGGTGTTGGTGTCACATGCCTTTAGTCCTGGCACTTGGGAGGCAGAAGCAGGTGGATTTCTGAGTTCGAGACCAGCCTGGTCTACAGCGTGAGTTCCAGGACAGTCAGGACTACACAGAGAAACCCTGTCTCAAAAAAACCAAAACAATAAAAATAAATAAATAAATAAATAAATGAAATAATTCCAAAAAAAAAAGAGTCCTGCTATGTATCCCAGGCTAGCTTCTAACTCATGATTCCCCTGCCTCAGTCTACCAGTGATAGTGATAGGAAAACAAGGTATTAAGCCTGGCTAATAGCATTGTTTATTGAGCAGCTACTATGCAATAAAAGCTAATCCTCACAGTACATTTTTTTAAATGTATGAATTCTTTGAGGATTTTGTACAATGTGCTTTAATCATATTCACCTCTCCTGTCACAGTACAATTTTTTAAAACAATGAGGGGGCAGCCAGATGGCTCCTGGTGTTAAGGGTCTACCATGAGGTCTCTTTACCGATAGCCCCAGGAGTGACTCCAGAAAGGCAAAGAGCAGGCTGAGGGTCAGGAAGAAGGGGTGGTCTCAGGTCTCAGTGTAGGACCAGAGCATTAGACCACTGAAGTCACTATGAGCAAGTCACTGACAAGGGCTTGATCAGTGTCCAGTCCCTTCACAGCAATCCTGGAAAAAGTGCATAGCAGGGCTCACCATGCCCATTTTACAGAAGGAAACCGAGGCTTACCATCAACTAGCCAGGACTGCCAAGTCAGAAGCAGCTGCCTCTGGGTGCCTGCCACATAAAAGAGCTACCACCAACTCTCTCCGCTCCTTTGTCTGCCTCACTGTCTTCATGTGCGAAATGGGTATCATAAAAGATGATCTTGAGGGCTGGACGCCTGGCTCGGTGGTTAAGAGAAGGACCTGAGTTTGGTTCCCAGCACCTCCATCGGTAGGGCAGCTCCAGTTCTGGGGGATTCCACGCCATCTTCTGGCCTGAGTGGGCACCTGCACCCATGTGCACATTCTCATTCTCTCTCACCTCTACACACACATAAGTAAAAGAAAAATCCTGCTGGGCGTGGTGGCGCACGCCTTTAGCCTTTAGTCCCAGCACTCGGGAGGCAGAGGCAGGTGGATTTCTGAGTTCCAGGCCAGCCTGGTCTACAGAGTGAGTTCCAGGACAGCCAGGGCTACACAGAGAAACCCTGTCTCAAAAAAACAAAACAAACAAACAAACAATAAATAAATAAATAAATAAAGGGAAAACAGATGATCTTGGGCCAGTGTAAAGGCACTGGCTGCCAAGTCTAACGACCTCAGTTAGATGCCTGGGAGCCACAAGGTGACCTCCACACATGTGCCATAAGACCGACCATATGACATGTATGTACACACACACAAATACAAGTGTTCATTTGCATATGCACACAAAGTAGTTTTTAAATTATGTTATGTGTTGGTTTTTGCCTGCATGGGCATCACTTGCACACCTGGACCAGGCCAGAAGAAGGCCTGGAAGTAGAGTAACAGGCAGCTGTGAACCAGCGCATGCGTGAGTGCACATGCGCTGGGAATCAACCTCTGTACTCTTAAAGAGCCAGTGCTCAGAAGTGTGGAGCCATGTCTCTAGTCCTCAGAATAACTTTTGTTTGTTTGACTTTCTATGTAGTCCTAACTGTCTTGGAGCTGGGTACGTAGAACTATGAGGGCTTCCAACCCAGAGATCCTCCTGCCTCTGCCTTTTAAGTACTGGAATTAAAGGTGCATGCTGCCACACCTGGCCCAAAATATTTTTTTTTTTCCTTTTGATTTTTGAGACAGGGTCTCTCTGAGTAGCCCTGGCTGTCCTGGAACTCACTTTGTAGACCAGACTGGCCTTGAACTCGAAGATCTGATTGCCTTGAGTGCTTGAATTGAAGTCGTGCACCACCTCTAGGCTTAAAATAATTTTTTAAATGTTATAAAAGATTATTTTTCTGGATATCCTTTCTCACAATGACAGAAATTGTTGGAGGCATAAGCATGGTCTCTTTAATCCAATGAGGGCTGGAGATGTCATAGTTTACTTGGTGGAGAGAGCACTACATTAGCCTAGCATACCTAAACTCCTGAGTTCTCTTCCTAGCAAGAGAAAACAAGGCTATCAGACACATCCTGTTTTCTCCTCCTACCCAAGGTCATCCCTCCAGAAAAGGCTGAGTTTACAAGGAACACTCCAGGCTTTTTTCCCAATGTCGGCTTCTCTCTCATTACCCAGCACGGAAGTGAAGGGCACACGTCCCAACTCTTCTATCTGTGCTTTCCTACTTTCCTAATGTGCACAGCGATCTAACGGAACTCCATGGCTACATTCTTGGGCTGGGGCAGGAGTAACGCAGATCCCTTTCCACAGGTGTGAGGGCAGGTGTTCCACTTCTTTAGCTAATGCTTTTTGCACAAACCCTGTCCTAAAACTTGTGAGGGTGTGGGGCTGGGAAACAGGAGAGCAGGGTCAGAAGTGCTCTGGGTGATAGGTGCAGAGATGGGGGTAGCACCGGGCGTGGCATCGAGGAGGGAGGAGCAGCCCAGAGCCAGTCAGGGGAAGCCAAGCTCTCCAAAGCCAGAATTGAGCCTCTCTACTAGGAGGCCACCAGCCGTGGTACAAAGTGCAGAGTGCATGGTAAGACCTGGGTCCTAACATCCAGAGTTGCCTCGGCATGGCACGGACGCTGACCTTGAACAGCTCCCACCCCACTCTGTTGACCCACCTGTACAAAGCAGGGTGCGGAATCACTTTGGGAATTCCCACCGTACCCCAGTCCTCCTCTCCTTCCTTCTAAAACTTCCTGCTGGCTCAGAAGACCCCAGCGCGTGCTAAACCACAAAGGCCAGGCAAAAGGCTGCCAATATCCTCTGCCTTCGTCCAGGATCCAGGGCTCAAAACCTGTCCCTCCCACTCACCTCATTTTTTATTCTCAGCCCAGATCCAGGTACCAAACAGGACAAAGAACCTGCCCAGCTAGGCATGGTAGTGCATACCAGCACTATCTGGGAGGCAGAGGCAAGAGGATTCCGAGGTCGAATCACATGTAGTACAAACCTGTTTAAAAACCAAAACCATCCCCATACCTTTTCACCTTCCCCATTCTTTCTCAGCCTCAGGCCTACATCCTGGTAGCTCTCTGCCTCTAACCCCTCAATTCCAAACCGGAGAGTCTGTTTTTCATTCCAGCCCCCTCCCCTGCTCCTGTTCCGGGCACGCAGTCAGCCCGGTCGGCCTCTCACCGCACAGCACCCGCAGCCGCGAGGTCCCCAGCACGGGGTCTCGGCTTCGTGAATAGCCGCCGTGCCGCTGCAGAGATGATGCACAACCGCGGAGCCATGTTGGACCGGAGCAGGTTGGAGGAAGGCCACGCCTCAGCCCAGTGGCTGGGGGCAGGACTAGAGAAAACCACGCCCTCCCCTCGCCAGCTTCCCTTTCAAACACAGGCCGGTGGGAGTCCCCCAAATCTACAGTTGCACGGTCCATACCCACACCTCCGAGCTCTTGAAACTCTGCAGCTAACTGGTTCTCTCCAACGACCTTTTCCCCTCTGTACCTGGGAATTCATCTCGATAATCGCAGGGTTGTATGTCCTGGACATTCTGAGGATAAACTAAAGACAGTCTTTATACCCCTAAAATTGTTCACAAACTATGTGAGTTCCCTTCCTCCTTGGGTGCTGGAGGTGGAACCCAGGACCTCACACATGGCTTGGCAAATGTTCTGTCTACACCTTGTGTTCTTCTGTGTCAAGGCATCAACAGACAATATTTGTCTAATCAACAGAACAAAAATCTATAACAATTTTTAAAAGAGAGAGAGAGAGAGAGAGCGCCAGAGCCTGTGGAGACCAGAAGCCTCGAATATCCTGGAACTGGAGTTTAAAGGAGATTTTGAGGCACTCTAATGGGTACTGAGATCCAAACTCAGGCCTCCTCCAAGAGCTTTTAAAGGCTGAACCTTTAAAAGCTCTTCGACCGTTTAAAACAGATGGGCAAGACTCTGAGCAAGCAGGATGCTCTTTCTCCAAAGCCCGAGTGTGATGGTGCACTTAAGAGGCTGAGACAAACTGGGCGGTGGTGGCGCACGCCTTTAATCCCAGCACTCGGGAGGTAGAGACAGGCAGATTTCTGAGTTCGAGGCCAGCCTGGTCTACAAAGTGAGTTCCAGGACAGCCAGGGCTATACAGAGAAACCCTGTCTCAAAAAACAAAACAAAAACCAACAACAACAAAAAAAGAGACTACGGAATTAAAACAACAAACTAACTTCCGGAGTGCTTCAAACTGTGAGTCTGGCAAGTTAGGTCTCATCTAAGCTCTTGAGACAGCAAAGGTTGGCTGAACAAGTCCTATCTGTACTTCTTGGCAGCCAAGGCCTGGTGGAGCAGACAAATCAATCACTGCTGACTGAAACCTCCGTCCCCCTTGTCTATGCTTCCCCAACATTGGGATTACAAGCAACCTCTCCGGGGGGGGGGGGGGGGGGGAGAGAGAGAGAGAGAGAGAGAGAGAGAACTGATGGGCAAGAGATGTGAAGAATGGAGTGGAGACAAGACTGTCTGATCAAGTCTCAAGTCTCAGTAAGGCAACTATGGGTATATAAGCACAAGCTGGAAAGTGCAGCTAGAAACACTTAACCACAAATCTGGGATGTATAGGAGAAAAACAAGATGTTATCAGAGTGTGTTCAGCTGTGGTGGGCTTCTTGCAAAACCATCCTGCTAGGAAAACCAGTCTCTCGTCAGGGTGGACAAGCACCACCTGTAGGTAAACAGAGATGGCTGCAGAGATGGTAGCCGCTTTCTGCTAGGAGTCGGCTTCCAACACTAACTGAGCTATCCTCAACCCAGCCATTTACATTTCAACTATGTGGGAGTTTGGATGAGAACGACCATCTTAGGCTCATATGTTTGAATATTTGGTGTCCAGCTGGTGGAGCTATCTGGGAAGGACTAGAAGTGTGGCCTTGGTTGAAGAGCTATGCCATTATGTGCAGGTTTTGAGGTTTCAAAGACCCACAGCCATTTCTACTCACCTCTCTTGTGGATCAAGATGTGAGCTCTCAGCTACTGCTCCAGCACCGAGCCTGTCTTATCTGCTGCCATGCCCCCTGCTATCATGGTCATGAACTCTAAGCCTCTGGAACATATGTAAGCCCACAACAAACTCTACAAATATTGCCTTAATCATGGGTTTTATCCCAGCAATAGAAAAGCGCCTGAGATAAACTGATTCTTTTTCCCCCTGAGGTTTTTTTATTTATTTATTTATTTTTTTTTTTTTTGGTTTTTTCGAGACAGGGTTTCTCTGTGTAGCCCCGGCTGTCCTGGAACTCACTTTGTAGACCAGGCTGGCCTCGAACTCAGAAATCCACCTGCCTCTGCCTCCCGAGTGCTGGGATTAAAGGCGTGCGCCACCACGCCCGGCTTAGGTTTTTTTTTAACTTAAAAAAAAAAAACCTTTTTATTTAATTTTGTGTGTATGTGTGCATGCAGGAATGTATGTATGTGTACCACATGTATGTAGTGCCCAAGGAGGTGAGAAGAGGCACCATGTAGTCTGGAAGTAAAGTTACAGATGGTTGTGAGCCAGGATGAGGGCGCTGGAAACCAAACGCAGGTCCTCTACAAGAGCAGCGATGCATTTAATGCTGACCCATCTCTCCAGCCCTTCCTTTGAGTTTTGGGGTTTTTTTTGTTTTGTTTTTTTGTTTTTGTTTTTGTTTTTGGCTTTTTTGAGACAGGGTTTCTCTGCAGCCCTGGCTGCCCTGGAACTCACTCTGTAGACCAGGCTGGCCTCGAACTCAGAAATCCGCCTGTCTCTGCCTCCCAAGTGCTGGGACTAAAGGCGTGCGCCACCACCACCCAGCAAATGTGTAGCCCAGGCTGGCTTCGAACTCGTGATCCTCCTTCCTCTGCCTCTGCGATCCTTTGAGTTTTCTTAAGATGCTACTATGAACACACATTATTTTGTATGATTTATTTACAAAGGAAACTGTATCAACATGATAAACAGAACCAGAATCAGTTGTCCCAGCAGGTGGAAACGGAAATAAATGCAGTGTTGAGGACTGTAGCCCAGACAGCAGGCTGCCAGCCTGTGAGATCAAAGTGGAGCACACAAGGGGTAACAGAGACACTGGGTAACAGGACCTGGAGAAGTCAGTGTGATCTCCACAAGGTTCCTGGATCAAAACTCTGGGGAGCTGGAGAGATGGCTCAGTGGTTAAGAGCTCAAGGTCCTGAGTTCAAATCCCAGCAACCACGTGGTGGTTCACAACCATTTGGATGAGATCTGATACCCTCTTCTGGTGTGTCTGAAGACAGCTACAGTATACTTACATATAATAATAAATCTTTTTTTTTTTCTTTTAAAGAATCAAGGGCTGGTGAGATGGCTCAGTGGGTAAGAGCACCCGACTGCTCTTCCGAAGGTCTGAAGTTCAAATCCCAGCAACCACATGGTGGCTAACAACCATCCGTAACGAGATCTGGCGCCCTCTTCTGGAGTGTCTGAAGACAGCTACAGTGTACTTACATATAATAAATAAATAAATCTTTAAAAAAAAAAAAGAATCAAGAGTCTGGGGCTGGAGAGATGGCTCAGGGGTTAAAAACCACTGACTGCTCTTTCAAAGGTCCTGAGTTCAATTCCCAGCAACCACATGGTGGCTCACAATGGCATCTGATGCTCTCTTCTGGTGTATCTGAAGACAGCTACAGTGTACTTATATATATAAAAGGAATCTCTTAAAAAAAGAAAAGAAAAAAAGAATCAAGAGGCTGAGCAGGGCAGTGGTAGCGCCTGCCTTTAATCTCAGCACTTGGGAGGCACAGGCAGGAGTATTTCTGTGAGTTCAAGACCAGCCTGGTCTACAGAACAAGTTCCAGGACAACCAGGACTACACATAGAAACCTTGTCTCTTGAAAAAAAAGAGTCAAGAGACTGAAGAGATTGTTCAGCTCTTGAAGAGGACCTAGGGCCAGTTTCCAGCACCCACATCTAGCACCTTACAGTGGCTATCACTACAGTTCCAGGGGACTTGACCTCTTCTGACCTTTGTGAACACTTGCACACATGTAACACACTAAACTCATGCAGGTACACATACATACAAATAAATAATAAAAATCTCTCCTGTCTCTATGTTTCTGTCTCTTTGTCTCTGTCTTTATCTCTCTGTGTCTCTCTATCTGTCTATCTGTGTGTGTGTGTGTGCATGCGCATGCACGCGCACATGTGTGTTTCTTTCTGTGTCTCTACCTCTCTCCAGTGTCTCACTATGTAGTCCTAGCTGGCATAGAACTTGCTATGGAGACCAACCTAGCCACTAGCCTTTCTCTCTCTCTCTCTCTCTCTCTCTCTGTCTCTCTCCCCTCCCTCTCCCTCTCTCTCTCAACTTCATTTCTTTCTTTGAGTCAAGCTCCCACTAGGTTGCTCAAGCTGGGTTTGAACCTGCAATTCTTTTGCCTAAACCCCACAAATACCTGGAATTCCAGACCTATATCATTTGCTCAGTTGTCATCTTTAGATTACACTGAGACATGGTGAAATCTATATAAATAGTTGCTATACTATATTGGCAAAAATGATAAGAAAAGCTCTCTTGACCTCTTGTTCTTGCTCCTTACCCTCTCCTCCCCCTCCCTCTCCCCTCACCCACCTTTCCCCCCTGTCCCACACACACACACATGCTCATGGCCAGTTTCTACTCCTCTACTCCCTCCCTCTCTGCCTTTCTCTGCCTCTACTACCCACTCAACTTCCCTCCCCGTGCCCTGAATAAACTCTATTCTATACTAAAAAAAAAAAAAAAAAAAAAAAAGACAAGAAAAAAGTCTGTACATATTCAACACACAAAACAATCAAAGGGTAGAAGTACCAGCCATATTGGCATTGTCTTACTTACTACAAGGGATTGTTTTTCAACAACAACAAAAATGAAATGTGTTGTTTGGTTGGTTGGTTGGTTTTTTGTTTTTTCAAGACAGTTTCTCTGTATAGCCCTGGCTGTCCTGGAACTCACTTTGTAGACCAGGCTGGCCTTGAATTCAGAAATCCACCTGCCTCTGCCTCCCAAGTGCTGGGATTAAAGGCGTGCGCCACCACCGCCCAGTCGAAATGTGTTGTTTTGGTGAGTTTTATAGCATCTTTTGACCGTAGAACCAACAGATTCTCTTGAGAATCAAACCACAAGAATACAATGTATGGACAGGAGGTGCTGGCCTATGATAACAACCTCACCAACCCCCAGGGTTGCATTTTATTTAGTTTAGTTTTGTTTTATGAGACAAGATCTCACTCTGTATCACTAGCTGGACTTGAACTGGCTTGGAACTCACTCTGTAGCCCAGGCTGGCCTTGGACTCACAGTAATTCTCTTGCCTCCTGTTCTGTACTGATATTAAATCTCGAGCCACCATACTTGGCATGAAGCTTGGGGTTTCTGAATGCCTCAGTCTTTTGCTGAGGTGGGAGAGGAGAAGGGAGGGAGGAAGGGGAAAAGAATGAAAGGTGACCTGCAGCTTTTCTTGTTGATCTTTGCCTTCCTTCCTCTCTTCTCTTTTCTCTTCTCTTCTTCTCTTCTCTTCTCTTCTCTTCTCTTCTCTTCTCTTCTCTTCTCTTCTCTTCTCTTCTCTTCTCTCCTCTCCTCTCCTCTCCTCTCCTCTCCTCTCCTCTCCTCTCCTCTCCTCTCCTCTCTTCTTCTCTCCTTACATTGTAGACCAGGCTGACCTCAAACTCACAGAGATCTCCCTACCTCTGTCTGCCAGGACCAAAGATGTGTGTGCCACTATGGTATGGTCTTTGCCTTTTTTGTTTGTTTGTTTTGTTTTTGTTTTGTTTTGTTTTTTGAGACAGGGTTTCTCTGTGTAGCCCTGGCTGCCTTGGCACTCACTTTGTAGACCAGGCTGGCCTCGAACTCAGAAATCTGCCTGCCTCTGCCTCCCGAGTGCTGGGATTAAAGGCTGGAGCCACCACGCCCGGCTGGAGGGCGAGTCTTACTCCCTATTCCATGTGAAATGTTTTGAGTGTTTGTCCCCCAGATTTCATATGTTGAAAGCCTGGTCCTTAAAGTTTTACATTAGTGGCAATTGAAGAAGGAACTTTTGGAAGATGATGTGTTCATGAGGATGCTGACCTCATGAATGGTTCATAAATTCATGAATTGGTGGATTAGTGAGGAAGTAGTTAGCAGTCATGACATTGCTGTATTGGGAGACTAGGCTCATGATTAAGGTCTGGATTCCATCCCCAAAAACATAAAAGAAATTTGGCTATCTTGGCTTTTTCTTGCTATATGTTATCCTGGGTCCACTCATGACTGTGGCGTCCTGCTTCACAAGAAAGGCCTGTCAGAGGCAGACCCTCAGCCTTGAGCTTTCCAGTCTGCAGAACTAAAGGTAAATTTCTTTGCTTTTTCAATGACTGAACCTCAATTATTTTGTTGCAGCAATGAACAACAGACTCATAAGAACCAGGATATGTGGCAGCTAACTAGAGAGGCAGCTTCAACAGCCTTACTTCTACCCTTAGTTAGAATGATGAACATAATCCAGCTTATATTGAAATGTCTCAGTTTTAGCACAAAAGTCCCTTGTCCCAGGAACCTACTCAGTCCCAAGAAAATGGAAGGGTGAAGTTACCTCAGTAATGGCTTTACCATCCAGGAAGTTGGACCCCATCCCAGAATCTTCCTGCTTCATGCCTGCCTGCTGAGTTACTCTACTACATGCAATGCGGGCAAAGGAACATCTGCTGGGAACCTGCTCTTGTCCAGTGACAGTGCATTCTGAGCAGCAAAAAAAAAAAAATTGGGCAAAAAAAGTCCACAATAGCCGGGCGTGGTGGCGCACGCCTTTAATCCCAGCACTCGGGAGGCAGAGGCAGGCGGATTTCTGAGTTCGAGGCCAGCCTGGTCTACAGAGTTCCAGGACAGCCAAGGCTACACAGAGAAACCCTGTCTCGAAAAACCAAAAAAAAAAAAAAAAAAAAAAAGTCCACAAATAAATCTCCATTGATGGTGGAACAACCAAGGAACCCTGATTAGGTCTAAGGGTCTTGCGGGAGCAGAATTCCAGAGCAAGGGGTTAATGAAGGGAATGCTGGCCCAGGGATGCCTGAAAGGTTGCATTCAGGATGTTGGCTCAGGTTGTGGTCACCTGAAGAACAAACTGAGGCTGGAGAGTGCCCATCCACAGCAGGTCATAATTTAATTTCATATCGGGGCCCTCAGTTCTTGCTCTAGATGGCTGTTTGGGTATTCCCTCATAGATACTGGTTTTCTCCAGACTAAGAGATCAAAGAGTGAGTAAGCTGATATCGTCAAGGACTTAGAAATAGGTTGCACTCAGTCATTCCTGCACATCTGATTGGTTACACCTTAGGCCTGATCAGTGTGGGAGTGGACGTTACAAGAGTGGGAATGCCAGCTGGGCCTGTGTCTTAGGGTTTTACTGCTGTGAACAGACACCATGACCAAAGCAATTCTTATAAGGACAACATTTAATTGGGGCTGGCTTACAGATTCAGAGGTTCAGTCCATTATCATCAAGCTGGGAGCATGGCAGCATCCAGGCAGGCATGGTGTAGGAGCTGAGAGTTCTACATCTTGCTCTGAAAACAAACAGGAGAAGACTGGCTCCCAGGCAGCTAGATGAGGGTCTTAAAGCCCACACCCACAGTGACACACCTACTCCAACAAGGCCACACTTCCTAATGGTGCCATGCCCTAGGCCAAGCATATACAAACCATCCCAGCCTGTAATCCCAGCTGTGAGGTGGCTGAGTTGGAAGGATCTTAAGTGCACAGGATCTCTGGGCAGCAGAGTGAGTTTGAGGCTGGCTTGCATAATTTAGTGAGACCATGTCTCAAACTAAAAAAGTTAAAAGAGGGTGGAGGATACAGCTCATCGGTTGAACACTCACCGAGGATTCACAGACCCTAGGTTCAAGTCCTAGCACCAAGTATGTGAATGCAAATATCCAAAAAGGCCAAGGGCATATTGGAAGCTGGCTACTACAATTGGGTCTCGAATGAGGTCCAGCTTGGTGATTTAGATCAGACTCAGTTTCTCAAGCTCAGCCTAAAGGCAGAGCCCAGAGCAACAGGAAAGCTAAGCAAGAGCTTTACCCCGGGTCTCCTCAATGTATGTTCTACAAGCAAGCCTCCTCAGGACCTCAAATTCCTCCTGTCTCATGCCCTCTCCATCTACCTTCCCATCATCCCCTGCTCTCTGAGGTCCCTTTCTGCCCAACCCCAAATCTGAGCACGTTCTCTCTCTCTCTCTCTCTCTCTCTCTCTCTCTCTCTCTCTCCTGAGTGTTTTCCCAACCATCCCTCCCCCCCCCCCGCCGCCCATGCAGGGAACAGTCCTATGCTCTCAGCCTCCCTCCCTCTCTCCCTCTCCCTCCCTCCCTTTTCCCCTTCTTCTCTTCATTCCTTTCCAAAACCACCCTCTTAGAATCCACCTTCATAACTCTTTGCCAAGGCCTGCTGTCCACTCGTGGAATGAAATGAGAGGAGCCAAGGACAGAGACAGATGAGTTGTACTGGGCAGAGAGAAGTAGGCAGGTTCCTAAGTGTAAAATATGGACAAACCTGCCACCATCCATTCCCTGGGACAAATAGATCATCACTGAATAGGCTGCAGAAGAGCAAAGAGACAAATTACGCAGCTGTGGCTCTGTCACCTGCTCCTTATTGATGGGCTTTTATGCTCAGGCCCAACTGCTCTCAGAGAATTGTATTCCCCAGCTTTCATGGGACCTCAAACAGGAGGGACAGTGACTCAAAAGCTTTTGTCTCTGCTGGGGCATGAGCCACAAGACCAAGTTCCAATCCTTTGGTCCTAGACATCATATGCAAATATGAATGGTGCTACTTTAACATAATATTTACATAAGCATATTAATCAAATACATTTTGTATGCAAGTAAAGAAATAATGCAAACGCTCCCCCAAACTTATCTCAAGCATTGAACAATTTCAAAGTTACTGGTATGGAATGACTTACAACTGTGATTACAAAACATTGCCACAAGGTGGCACCACTTTAGCTTGGAAACGCATGCTAGCATCTTGTCTCTGAGGGAGTCTGTTGCTGCAGTTTGGACTCTAGCAACTGCTTTTTGTGACTACTGAGATGTCTTGTGGCCATTCACTTAGTATTAACTACAATAGCATCATATGAGCTTGAGCAGAGTATTTATCGAATATGATAAAGCAAACTAAATAAAGTTTGAACAACCCATGTGATCCCTGGACAGAGATATAGTTGCAAAAGCACACAGCACCATCAGAGGCAACAAAGTAGCAAGATGGCGGTGTAGATTTAAGAGTGATGGGACTGCAGTTTACTTTGTCTTTGCATTCATTTTATGGAGGGAAACAGGCCTTGGGATGCAACGGTTTAAATTGTGACGTTTAAGGAAGCATCCTTGTTAGAATATGATTTCCCCAAACCTCCCCAGGTATCCTAGCATAAAAATGGCTCCTAGAGAGAGCTCAGTCATACTGGCTGATACATCCCTACAGAAGAGATATGACTCTCTTAACCCCAGTACCATGAAATGTGGCCTTACTTGGAAATAGCGTTTCTTATGGGTTGTTTTTTAAATGTTTAATCTCTCTCTCTCTCTCTCTGTGTGTGTGTGTGAGATGTGTGGACGTGGGTGTGCCATGGCATGCAGTTGGAGGTCGGTAACTGTCAGGAAGGAGTCAGTTGAATCACTTGTCTCCTTCCTTCCACCATAGGCTCTGGAGTTTAAGCTCAGGTTCTTGGGTTCTCCATGTCAAGCACCTTTGCTTACTGAGCCGTCAACCTTGCCTGTTTTGTTTGTTTGCTTGTTTGGGTTGTGTTGTTGTTTGTAAGACAGGATTTCTGTGTGTGTCCCTGACTGTCCTGGAACTCCCTCTGTAGACCAGGCTGGCCTTGAACTCACAGAGATTCTCCTGCTTCTGCAGCCCAAGTGCTGGGGTTAAAGGGGCGCAGCAGCACTGCCTGCGTGGTTTGGGCTTTCTTGAGGAACGCTCTTTGCCATGTAACCCAGATTGGCTGAAACTCATAATCCTCCAGCCTCAGTCTCCTGAGTGCTATGATTATAGGTGTGTAGTATCATGATTGGCTGCTGAATTTAGGATCTTCTCCATCCCTACCCCCACCATAGGAACTCACTCTGTAGACTGAGCTGGCCTCAAACTCACCGAGATCTCCCTGCCTCTGCATGCATCCCCCCCAGGTAGTGAATTTAGGGTCCTAACGGGGCTAATGAAATTATTCAGAAGCTGATCCAGAATATGTGACGCAGTTTTGAGGCCAGCCTGCCTCGGTTACACGGTGAGTTCCAAAGCAGACTTGGCCTCAGAGTGAGCCTATCTCTAAAAAATAGAAAGACTGGGGCGAGGCGGAGCGGGAGCGGGTCGAGAGCTGGCTCACAGTTAAGAGTTTATACTGCTCCAGGAGATCTGACACCACTGGCTCCCATAGGCACCCAAGCTGACTTGCACAGACACAGACACATTCACTTATTAAAAGTCTTTTGAAGCCGGGCGTGGTGGCGCACGCCTTTAATCCCAGCACTCGGGAGGCAGAGGCAGGCGGATTTCTGAGTTCGAGGCCAGCCTGGTCTACAAAGTGAGTTCCAGGACAGCCAGGGCTATACAGAGAAACCCTGTCTCGAAAAACCAAAAAAAAAAAAAAAAAAAAAAAAAAAAAAAAAAAAACTTTAATCCCAGCACTCGGGAGGCAGAGGCAGGCGGATTTCTGAGTTCGAGGCCAGCCTGGTCTACAAAGTGAGTTCCAGGACAGCCAGGGCTATACAGAGAAACCCTGTCTCGAAAAACCAAAAAAAAAAAAAAAAAAAAAAAAAAAAAAAAAGTCTTTTGAAGCCGGGCGTGGTGGCGCACGCCTTTAATCGCAGCACTTGGGAGGCAGAGGCAGGCGGATTTCTGAGTTTGAGGCCAGCCTGGTCTACAGAGTGAGTTCCAGGACAGCCAGGGCTACACAGAGAAACCCTGTCCCGAAAAACCAAAAAAAAAAAAAAAAAAAAAAAAAAGTTTTTTGAAACATAAACAAAACAGGTTATTAAAATGGGCCCTCTGTGACTTGAATGGAAATGGCCCCATAGGATCCTGTGTTTGAATACTTGGTCCCAGTTGGTAGAACTGTTAAGGAAGAATGAGGAGTTGTAGTCTTGCCAGGTAGTAGTGATACACACCTTTAATCCCAGCACTCGGGAGGCAGAAACACAAGGATATCTTTGAGTTCAAGGCCAACCTGGTCTACAGAGACAGTTCCAGGACATAGAGAGTTTCAAAGAAACTCTCAGACAGGTTGGGTTTCAGACTCAGGACAAACAGCTCTGGTGCCTATTTAACATATAAAAGTGGACCTAGCCTCCAGGTACTCCCAGCATCCCTCAGTCCCTACCTGTGGCAAGATATAGCATACGTGCCACGCCCTCTGCTCTGAACTTCCCAGCCCAGGATCTAGCCCTCTCCCCCAGAGGTTCTTCCCTATATAATGCACACATTTTAGTTTCTAACTCTCCACTCTCTCTGCAATCCATCCCCATCCCCAAGGCAATATCCCTGGCCCTGTTTGGGATCAATAAAACTGCCTAAGAGCTGCCCCCAATAAACCTGCCTTTATACTCTTAATTTGGCTTGAATTGGCTTATTTCCTCAGTGGAGAAAGCCAATCAAGACCCTGTCTTGGTGGGGGGTGGGGGTACTCTTGGAAGAGGTCTGCCTCTGGAGGTGAGCTTTGAGATTTCAAAAGAGTTGAGGTGGGGCTGGAGAGATGGCTCAGTGGTTAAGGGCACTGCTCTTCCAAAGGTCCTCAGTTCAGTTCTCAGAAACAACTACATGGTGGCTCACAGTCATCTGTAAAGGGATCTGACGCCTTCTTCTGGCATATCTGAACACAGCTACAGTGTACTCATACGAATAAAATAAATCTCTTTTTAAAAAAAGAAACTACATTTTAAAAAAAAAGAGGGGCTGGTGAGATGGCTCAGTGGGTAAGAGCACCCGACTGCTCTTCCGAAGGTCCAAAGTTCAAATCCCAGCAACCACATGGTGGCTCACAACCATCCGTAATGAGATCTGACGCCCTCTTCTGGAGTGTCTGTAGATAGCTACAGTGTACTTGCATATAATAAATAAATAAATAAATCTTTAAAAATAAATAAATAAATAAAAAATAAAATAAAAAAGACGAAGCATTCTCGGGGTGCATCTCCCTGCCTCCTGCTCAAGGACTGAGCTCTCAGCTATTCCTGCTACCACGCTCTTCTCTTCCATTGCTGACTCTACCCCACGGAGACAGCCCAAGTAAATGCTTTCTGTTTTATAAGTTGCCTTGGTCATGGTATTTTGTCACAGCGGTAGGCGTTTTTATAAAAAGGGGGAATCATGGGCTGGTGAGATGGCTCAGTGGGTAAGAGCACCCAACTGCTCTTCCGAAGGTCCAGAGTTCAAATCCCAGCAACCACATGGTGGTTCACAACCATCCGTAAATAGATCTGACTCCCTCTTCTGGAGTGTCTGAAGACAGCTACAGTGTACTTACATATAATAAATAAAATAAATCTTAAAAAAAAAAGGGGGGGAATCAAAATCTGACTAGTGCTAGGGAAAACGTTGTGAAGAAACCTGAGACGAGGCTTTGCAGAGAAAGGAGTCCTGCTACCACAAGCCTGCCTAGGGCTACCACAAGCCTGCCTAGGGCTACCAGAAGCTGGAGAGATGGGGGAGGATCCTTCCCTTTCTAGGAGACAGAGGAAAAAGCAGTCTCAATTGGCACTCGGACTTGGTCTCGGACTCACAGACTCTAGAGCTGTAAGACAAGAAGATGCCTTCCTTTCTCTTGTGTGTGTGTGTGTGTGATAGCACATGTGGAGGTCAGAAGGCAACCTCGGGTGTCAGCCCCACCCCCAGCCCCTTTCTAGCTTGGCTGGAGCAGGTTCTCTGTAGTGGGAGTTCTGGAATTTTAGTTTCTTTTAAAACACAGAAAGATTTTAAGAACGGGCTTTTGTTTTGACTCCAGGTGTGGGAAGTGGGGCTGATTTGGACAGTCAGAGCAGCTGGCTATGATTTGCCTCATGCTCTAGAGGAGACAAGGTTTTGCCAGCTGCAGATAATCTCTGCGATTGCGTGACCTTTGGGATTCTGGGAACTTTTCATATGTAAATGCTAAAGCACCGACCCGTGGTTGTTGGTTTAGGAACATTGATTGTGGTTAGTCTTGCTTTGGTCAAAGAAGAAACAAAAGGAGAAAAATTAGAGTCAGGGATTTTCCTATTTCCTCTCCCCTGTGTCCTTGTTTCTCTCCTATCTAATGTTGGGAGTTGAAATTGGGAGATAAAGGATAGGGGAGAAGAACCCACAAAGTAGCAAAGACCAGCCCCAGTTCTTTTTCTCTTGTGCTCCATTCACTAAGCATCTCCAAAGGCTCTCAAGCTTGCAGGGACTCTCCTGTCCCTAAGTGTACCCTAAGTCTCCTGTCCTGTCTCCTCGGTGTCCCTAAGGAATGGGGAGTACAGATTTGAACACTGCGGTTGCCTCACTTTTCATGGGTTTTGGGATTCAAACTCAAGTCCTCACCATGTGTAGCAACTATGTCACCCACTGAGCCATTTCCCCTGCTTGAAACTTCTGTGTTTCTAGGTGACCCATTTAATGGTGCTTTGGTACAAGAGGTCCTAGAAAATGAATAGAATATCAACCCAAATACAAAAGTATCAGCTTGCTATGAATGCCTGTAATCCCAGGACTCCAGAGCTCAAATTCAAGGTCAGCTTGTTTCAAACAGTGAGAGCAGTGCCTTCAATGAGACTACAAAACAAAGTACCAATTAATGTAACAAAGAAACAGCAGTGAGTTGGGAATTAGACAAGGTCCTTTTCCTCCATAAACCTGCTGTCCTTAAACAGCAGTGGCCCAGAGCCAGGACAGGGTGAGCTGGAGAAAGCGATGAATCACCCTCCAGGCGAGCAGGGTAGGGCAGGGCAGGCCAGGGCAGGATTTCCTCACCACACTCAACAGCTTGCACTTAGAAACTCTGAAATTTAACATTTAACATTTTCAGATTATAGCTGAGCAAGGGACTGCTATATTTTCTTTTTCTTTTCTTTTTCTTTCTTTCTTTCTTTTTTTTTTTTTTTTTTTTTTTTTTGGTTTTCTGAGACAGGGTTTCTCTGTGTAGCCCTGACTGTCCTGGAACTCACTTTGTAGACCAGGCTGGCCTAGAACTCAGAAATCCACCTGCCTCTGCCTCCCAAGTGCTGGGATTAAAGGCGTGCGCAGCCTCCACCACCACTGGCAGGACTGCTGTATTTTCAACAATGTTTCTCTTTACCTGTCTTAGTTTTACTGCTGTGATCAGACACCATGATCAAGGCAACTCTTATAAGGACAACATTTAATTGGGGCTGGCTTACAGGTTCAGAAGTTCAGTCCATTATCATCAAGGTGGGAACAGGGCAACATCCAGGCAGGCATGGTGCAGGAGGATCTGAGAGTTCTACATCTTTATCTGGAGGCTGCTAGCAGAATATTGGTCTTCAGGCAAGTAGGATGAGGGTCTTAAAGTCCACAACCACGGTGACACACCTACTCCAACAAGGCCACACCTTCTAGTAGTGGCACTCCCTGGCATATGCAAACCCCCACACTACCCCTGCTCTTTCACACCCAAGTTATGTGGAGCTCATTTTCTTTGAAACTCAGTGCCTCAGCCAGGCATGGTGGTACAAGTCCCCCTCAAGGCAAAGGCAAGCAGAACTTTGTAAGTTGAACTGAGTTCTAGGCCAGGCAGGGTTACAAAATGAAATGCTATTTCAAACAAAACAAAACCCAACTCAGTGCCTCAGCGTGGCACTTTGGAAAAGCATCCCCGCCGTATAAAGCTCTCCGGGACTAGGTATATTCAATCAGTCAGCTCACCTCCCAGAGCCTTGAGTTCCTAGTAAGCGAGAATCTCTGTTTATGTGACTTCGCTCTCCACCCCATCTGCAAAGCAATGTGATGCAGCCTACCAGAACACATCCAGAAGCAGAGTGTGCGTTCTTAGCGTTTGGGGGCTGTGGGAGGGGATACTGAATTCCATCCCAAGGTGGGCTATTTGTTTGGATGCTCTTCCCCAAACCAAACCAAAATTCCAGAACATTAGAAAATAAAGTCAAAGTCACACTGAGAGACAGTCAGCAAATAATTGGTTGGCTCATAAAATACAAGGAAAGACTGTAGGAGTATTATGGGCTGTAGGAGAGGAAGGAGAAATAACTAAGCATTGCATTGGATTCTACACTGGATCCAGGAACAGCAAAGGGACAGTAATGAAAAACAAAACAAAACTATTGCTATTGAAATAGCAATAAGAGCCAGGCGTAGTGGCGCACGCCTTTAATCCCAGCACTCGGGAGGCAGAGGCAGACAGATTTCTGAGTTTGAGGCCAGCCTGGTCTACAGAGTGAGTTCCAGGACAGCCAGTGCTATACAGAGAAACCCTGTCGCAAAAAAACAAAAAACAAAAAAACAATAACAACAACAACAAAAGAAATAGCAATAACATCTTTAATGAGATGCAGTGTCTCAATGTTGTTATTTTTTTGTAGAGCTGGGAGTTGAAGTCAGGAAATCTCATGCTAGGCAAAGATTCTACCAGTGATTGTTGAAACCTGAGAGTCACAAGGAAAAAAAAAAAAAAACAGGTTTACAAGTGCAAGCCATATTTGAAGCAAGCTTTAATTAAAGGTTGGCCAGGATGAATGGGCTCTGACCCCGACCATTCGGAGTACCCAGGGAATGGATGGGTTCTGACCGGGAACATTTAGAGTGCTCAGGGAATGGTGACAAATCACATTTTGCAGAGGCTTCAAAAGAACCCATAAGGCTGTTGTATTTCCCATCAGCTCCAATCAGCGGCCAGCATACATCCTGACATACTTCCTGCCATCGGATCTCCTGCCTACACCCAATCAGGGGCAAGCATTCATCTTGACATATTTCCTGCCCATGCTCCTCCAACTCACTTGTTATCAAGCATAGCCAGTGCAGATGGGTTAAACAAACAGGACAAACAGGAATATATTGTTAACTATCTTCACTGCAAACAGAACCCTTAACTGTAAATGAAAGCCTTAACCTGCGAGGTGTATTTTTCCTTGCATTAAATTGCAAGGTGTATTATTCTTGTTCCTGTTTGGTCTCACGTGATTGACACATAACCCATCCAACATTTTTTTTTTTATTTATTATTATATGTAAGTACACTGTAGCTGTCTTTAGACACACCAGAAGAGGGAGTCCGATCTCATTACGGATGGTTGTGAGCCACCATGTGGTTGCTGGGATTTGAACTCGGGACCTTTGGAAGAGCAGTCGGAGCTCTTAACCACTGAGCCATCTCTCCAGCCCCCCCATCCAACTTTCTTTCTTCCTAACCTTCCTTTCTTTCTTTTGTTCTTCCTTTCCTTCTTTCCTTCTTTCCTTCCTTCCTTTTTCCATGTCTTGCTTGCCCAGGCTGCCCCTGAACAACATGATCTTCCTGTCTCAGCTCCAGGTCTTTGTTTTGCCATTGACTTTTAGAGCTGGCACCTCGTTATGTTGCCGAGGCTGGAATGCAGAGGTCATTCACAGGTCCTGTCTCATTCTGATGGTATTTGACTTGCTCCATGTGGACCTCATAGTCCTGGGTTCATGCGAGCATCCTTAGGGAACATGGATTCCCTCCTGTACACACCACAGTTGCCCACGGCACTATTTCCTAGCTTGCTGTGATAAAGTACTGACCAAAACCAACCTGGGGAAGAAAAGGTTTAGTTCATCTTACGAGCTATAGTCCATCAGAGGGAAACCAGGACAGAAGCTAAAGGTAGGACCCCAGGCAGAGACCAGAAAAGAATGCTGACTACTGGCTTGCTCAGTTTGCTTTCTTACATAACCCAGGACCAGGTCGGTTATATAGGAGTAGTACCACCTACAGTGGGCTGTGTCCTCCCTGAACCAATCATTAATCAGGAAAATTCCCCCACAGATTTGCCCACGGGACAGTCTGATGCAGACAATTCCTCAGTTGAGATTACCTCTTCTCAGTTGACTTTACCTGTGTCAAGTTGACAAAAAAGTATCCAATGTCATTGGAGTCCTCAACTCATGGGCTCAAACAATCCTTTTGCATCCTCCTGTCTGTCTGTCTGTCTGTCTGTCTTCCCAGCCATAGGGGGTTGATCTGGTGCCTCTGTGTATACAAATGTTAAATACTGTCCTCCAAGTTCTGGTTGCCCCCACCAGGAAAGACTCGTGTACACCAGCTTTTGTTGTGCAAACCTTGCTCCCCACATTAACTGGTCAATAAAAGATTAAAGCCTGTGATTGGGAAATAGATAGAGATACACAGTCTTTTTTTTTTTTTTTTGGTTTTTCGAGACAGGGTTTCTCTGTGTAGTCGTGGCTGTCCTGGAACTCACTCTGTAGCCCAGGCTGGCCTCGAACTCAGAAATGCGCCTGCCTCTGCCTCCCGAGTGCTGGGATTAAAGGCGTGCGCCACCACGCCCGGCTTTTTCTATTTTTTTTTTTTTTTTGAGATACACAGTCTTTCATTACCTGTCTGGGGGGTCATAGGAAGAGAGAAGAGAGGAAGAGAGGACATGGGAGAAGGAAGACATCACCATGAGAGACGATGGACCAGGAGAAACAGCAAGTAACAAGGGACACATGGATGGGATGTGAGTTAGAACAGCTCCAAACCTGCCCACTCTAGGCCACTGCTGCTAAATAAAACACCTAGGCTATGTGTCCTTTATACAGGCTAGCTAGAATTCACAACTCCTTTTATACCCGGCTACCTATCTATGATACTGGAGGTTGAACCTAACCCATCCTGCATCTCAGGCAAATGCTTCGTATTCTTTTTTTTTTTTTTTTTTTTTTTGGTTTTTCGAGACAGGGTTTCTCTGTGTAGCTCTGGCTGTCCTGGCACTCACTTTGTAGACCAGGCTGGCCTCGAACTCAGAAATCCGCCTGCCTCTGCCTCCCGAGTGCTGGGATTAAAAGCGTGCGCCACCACGCCCGGCAGTGCTTCGTATTCTTAGCCCAAGCCACACAGTCTTGCTGTGCTCCCCAGCTGTTCTCTCACTCCTGTGCTCAAGCTGTCTCCCTGCCTTGGCCTCTTTAACATTTGGGACCATCGGCAGGCACTGCTTGCCCAGCTCCAGATGTATAAGCTTGTGATTCTGAACAGTGTATTGTAAGATGTCAACATCAAGGCAAGCTGAACGAAGGTACAGAGAAACTACTGTCTTTGCAATGATGAAATTTAACATTGGTTTATTTATGTATTTATTACCTGTATCATTTTGGCTCCTGCTTCTTTTTTTAATTAATTAATTAATTTTTATGTATATGAGTACACTGTAGCTGTTTTCAAACACACCAGAAGAGGGCATCAGATCCCATTACAGACAGTTGTGAGCCACCGTGTGGTTGCTGGGATTTGAACTCAGGACCTCTGGAAGAGCAGTCAGTGCTCTAAACCACTGAGCCATCTCACCAGCCCCGGCTCCTGCTTCTTAAAACAAAAACAAACAAACAAACAAAAAACCCATTCATTCTCTGTGAGGTGGTGGTGCACACCTTTAATCCCAGCACTTGGGAGGCAGAGGCAGGCAGATTTCTGAGTTCGAGGCCAGCCGGGTCTACAGAGTGAGTTCTAGGATAGTCAGGGCTGTACAGAGAAACCCTGTCTCAGAAAACAAACAAACAAAAAACCAAATAAGAACAAAAAAAATCACTTAGTCATTATATGGTATAAAGTAGTAGGCTAAGAAAAACAGACAAGGGGTTGGGAGTGTAAGGCTTAGCTAACACGAGCAAAACCCTGGATTCCATCTCCTGGGCCACATAAAACTAGGTGAAGTGCCATATGTCCATGATCCCAGGACTTGAGAGGTGAAGGCAAGAAGATCAGTTCAAAGTTATCCTCCGTCAGTTTGGGACCAGCCTGGGCTGAAAAAAAAAAAAAAAAAAAAAGTCCCTCTCCCAGGGTTTCTGTGGAGGCTGGCTGTCCTTGAAATCACTCTATAGACCAGGCTGTCCTTGAACTTACAGAAATTCACCTACTTTTCCCTCTCAAGTCCTGGAGCTAAAGGTGTGTGCCACCATTGCTCTACCTGAAAAGTCTTAAAGCAAGAGATTTATAGATTTAGAAATAGAACTAGCACAATGAATAAACAGTAAAGGGTTGGGGAAAACAATCAAAAAAAGAAAAAGGACAGTGTAGCCAGTCATAAGAGGCCCTGAGTTTGCTAATAGCAAAGTCCAGGAAGAAAACAAGACTGCCTACATGAGTCCTGTGTTGCCCTTAACAAATAGAGCATAGACTATTTAATGCTATGGGGGTACCTTGGCGACATTTTGTTTTTTTTTCTGCTTGTTGGATTTGAGGTTTTGAGACAGTCTTCCCTTGATTAGTGTGGTGTCTCTGGCCTTGGCTTCTCGGATTACAGGCATACCATCACACCCAGCTCACTCCATGTTAACCACTAGAAAACCAGCAAATCACAACACAATAAATAGTTACATGAATGCCATAGGCCAGTAGATCATACATGTTAAAATCTGTTTTGCTTTCTGGCCACATCAAGTTCCTATTGCTATGTAACAAGTTGCTAAAATCTAGTGGCTTAAAACAACCTGTTTACTCTCATCCAGTACCCATGCCCGGGCTTAGCTTAGCGTGGAATTCTGCTCGGGTTTCACAGGGCTGCAGGCCTCATGTCAGTGACACCATGGTTCTCATCTGAAGCCTACGGTTTTCCCTGGAGCACACTCAGATTTCTGTGAAACCTCCAAGTCAGGACTGCAGGACTGAGAGCCGTTTTCCTTAGCTGCTGCTGCTGCTCATTCCTAGGTCTCTGAGGCCACCCAGAATTCCTTGTTCTGTGGCCTCATAGGTTGTTTAAAACGTAAATATCTACTTTCTGGCTAGCAGAAGTACATTAATCTGCCTTTTTTCACCTTCTACTTCTAGATGCCTTTAAGAGTTAGTTCACGCCGGGCGTGGTGGCGCACGCCTTTAGTCCCAGCACTCGGGAGGCAGAGGCAGGCGGATTTTTGAGTTCGAGGCCAGCCTGGTCTACAAAGTGAGTTCCAGGACAGCCAGGGCTACACAGAGAAACCCTGTCTCGAAAAACCAAAAAAAAAAAAAAAAAAAAGAGTTAGTTCACAACAAAAAAACAAAACAGCCGGGCGTGGTGGCGCACGCCTTTAATCCCAGCACTCGGGAGGCAGAGGCAGGCGGATTTCTGAGTTCGAGGCCAGCCTGGTCTACAAAGTGAGTGCCAGGACAGCCAGGGCTACACAGAGAAACCCTGTCTCGAAAAACCAAAAAAAAAAAAAAAAAAAAAAACAAACATAAATAAATAAATATATCCTTTTGCTGGGAGGTGGTGGCGCATGCCTTTAATCCCAGCACTTGGGAGGCAGAGGCAGGCAGATTTCTGAGTTCAAGGTCAGCCTGGTCTACAAAGTGAGTTCCAGGACAGCCAGGGCTACACAGAGAAACCCTGTCTTGAAAAAAAAAAGAAAAGAAAAAAAATAGTTCACGGGGCTGGAGAGGGGTTAAGAGTGCTTGCTGCTCTGGCACAGTACCCAGGTTCAGTTCCCAGCACCCATGTGGAAGCTCTCAGCCACCTGGACCTCTACCTCCAGGACTTGCAACAGTTGGTGTCTCCTTGGGCCTCAGACATAAAATAGAAATACATAAATCTTTATTTGTGTGTTTATTTATTTATTTATTTGAGACAGGGTTTCTCTGTGTAGCCCTGGTTGTCCTGGAACTCACTATATAGACCAGGCTGGCCTTGAACTCAGAAATCCGCCTGCTTCTGCTTCCCAAGGGCTGGGATTAAAGGTGTGCACCAACACCCGGAGAGAAACCACGTCCTTAAATACAAATGTATACAAACACACACACACATACATGCACACATATGTATACTTTTATGTGTATGAATGCTTTTCCTGTGTTCGTGTCCGTGTCTTTAAACCAAGCAAGGACTGAGCCACCACACTGGCTCCATTTTTCCCTTATTTTATTTTTGCTGTGGAGATGGGAGTAGCCTAGCTTTCTACTATTGAGATACAAGCCAACCCTTCAGTCCCCCAAGCCTTATCTTTATTCCCTTCCCTCTCTTCCCATCTCCTTCCCTCTTTTTCTGAGGTAGGATCTCATGAATTCCAAATTGGCCTTAAGCTATGACCTTGAACTTTGATGTTCCTCTGGAACTGTGGTCCCTGCTCCAGGCTCACTCTGTGCGGGGACTGAACCTGGGGCTTTGTGTGCTAAAGAAGCACTCTGCCAACTGAGCTTTTTCTTTTAAGACTCCTCTCACCGGGTGTGGTGGCACACAACTTTAATCCCAGCACTCTGGAGGCAGAGGCAGGTGGATTTCTGAGTTAGAGGCCAGCCTGGTCTACAAAGTGAGTTCGAAAAAACCAAAACAAAAAAACAAAAAAAAAAAAACCCAAAACAAAACAAAAACACTCCTCCCTGCCCCTGACAGGGTTTCTCTGTATAGCACTGGCTGTCCTGAAACCTGCTCTGTAGATCAAGCTGGGCCCTCTTCTCTTCTCTTCTCTTCTCTTCTCTTCTCTTCTCTTCTCTTCTCTTCTCTTCTCTTCTCTTCTCTTCTCTTCTCTTCTCTTCTTTATGCTGTCCTTAACACACCAGAAGAGGGCATCAGATCCAATTACAGGTGGTTGTGAGCCACCATGTGGTTGCTGGGAATTGAACTCAGGACCTCTGGAAGAGCAGCAAGTGCTCTTAACTGCTGAGCAGTCAGACCTTTTCTTTTCTAAAGAGAGGGTCTCACTATGAAATCCTAGCTGGCCTGGAACTCACTATGTAGACCAGGCTGGCCTCCAATGCACAAAGATCCACCTGCCTCTGTCTTTAAATGTGGGATTCCCCTCTTTATTTTTATTTATTTGTCTGTTTGTTTTTGTTTTTTCAAGACAAGATTTCTCTGTGTAGCCTTGGCTATCCTGGTACTCTCTCTGTAGACCAGGCTGGCCTTGAGCTCATAGAGATTTATCTGCCTCTGCCTTTTGAGGGCTGGGATTAAAGGCGTGTGCCACTACCACCTGGCTCCTTATCCCCCTTTCAAAGACTCTTTTTACATTGATTCTTAGGCAGTTTCATACATGTGAACAATGTATTTGTTCACATCCAGCCCCACCCCCTCACTCCTCTCCCCAGACTTTCCCAACACATCCCCTTCCCGCTTCCTTTCCGGGAGACAATTCCTTGCTATCTAGTACATGCTGGTACCAAACAGTTGCTATCTTTCGTTTCTCAGCCTTTTGATTGATAAAAATTACATGTGCAAATCAGCAAACCTGGTTTCTATTTTTAAAAGATCTCATATAGATTACTTGTAAAGTGATGTAAGCCACAACGTGCCATTAAACAGAAGAGTGAGCGAGCGGGTCACTACAAGTACAAGTGGCAGAACTTGGTAAACTCATTACCTGGTTGAGGAGGGCTCTGAACACGTGACTCCCCAATTTTCACCTCCTGAGCACCAGGATATTAGGTTGCCTAACTATAGGCTCAGGACTTTGTGTATGCTAGCCAAGCACAGTATTACCTGAACTACACCACCAACCTCCCACAACATATTTCTTCTATGAGTTTCCACTGAAAGGATTCTCTGCGAACCTCTGTCAGCTCAGGCTCACTGTGCAGTCCTGCCTGGCCTGGAACTCATAAGATCCCCTTGCCTCTGCCTCCTGAGTACTGGAACTAAAGGTGTGTGCCACCAACACACATGGCCATATCTATTTTGTTAACAATACTTTGGTTTTTTTTGTTTGTTTGTTTTTTTTGAGACAGGGTTTCTCTGTGTAGCCCTGGCTGTCCTGGAGCTCACTTTGTAGACCAGGCTGGCCTCGAACTCAGAAATCTGCCTGCCTCTGCCTCCTGAGTGCTGGGATTAAAAGTGAGCAACCACTACCGCCTAAAATTTCTTTATATCTGTGGGTATTTTGCCTGAATGTTTTTTTTTTTTAAGATTTCTTTATTATATGTAAGTACACTGTAGCTGTCTTCAGACACTCCAGAAGAGGGTGCCAGGTCTCGTTGCGGATGGTTGTGAGCCACCAGTGGTTGCTGGGATTTGAACTCTGGACCTTTGGAGGAGCAGACGGGTGCTCTTACCCACTGAGCCATCTCACCAGCCCCTTGCCTGAATGTTTATCTGACCACCACAGTTGGATGCCTTGGAACTGGAGTGACAGGTGGTTATGAGCCCCCACGTAGGTGCTGGGAATTGAATCCATATCTTCTTCAAGAGGAGCCAGTGCTCAGCCGGGTGTGGTGGCGCACGCCTTTAATCCCAGCACTCGGGAGGCAGAGGCAGGCGGATTTCTGAGTTGGAGCCCAGCCTGGTCTACAGAGTGAGTTCCAGGACAGCCAGGGCTATACAGAGAAACCCTAGTCTTGAAAAACCAAAAAAAAAAAAAAAAAAAAAAAAAAAGGAGGAACCAGTACTCAAAACACCACCATCTTTCTGGCCACCTTACCCATTTTATGTTTTAATAAAGTGTGTGTGTGTGTGTGTGTGTGTGTGTACCTGTGTGAGAGTATAGGTTCCTGAGGTACCCAGCAGAGGGAATCAGATACCCTGGAGCTGGATTTGTAGGCTTCTGTGAGCTGCCCCACTTGCAAGCTGGGGATTGACTTCAGGGCCTGTGTAGGAGCACTAAGTGCTCTTTTTTTTTTTTTTCCGAGACAGGGTTTCTCTGAGTAGCCCTGGCTGTCCTGGAACTCACTTTGTAGACCAGGCTGTCGTTGAACTCAGAAATCCATCTGCCTCTGCCTCCCGAGTGCTGGGATTAAAGGCGTGTGCTACTACGCCTGGCAAGTTACTATGTCTTCCTGTTGGGGAATCAACGCCCGGTCTCCCACGTGACAGGCAAGGGGTACTCACCACTATACTAACCAGGATGAGCTAAGTGCTCGTAATCACTGAGCCACTTCTCTACCCCCATTATATCTATTTTTATTCCTGGCTCTCACTTGTTTTGATTCACAACTACCTATCTCGCACATGGACCTTTCCCAGGAACTTTAAATGGAGCATTTTGCAGATTAGCTCTAGGCCTAGCACCTAGGCTATCTTCTACAAAAATGAATGATTACTCATCACAAGCCTTATGTTTTAGCTCCCGCTGTGTGATCTACTTCCTCTCGCTGCTCCTCAGTGCAGTCTCCAGATCACGATTCATTGGCAGCATATCAGCTCCTGGGCTATTTGTTGTCTCAGTAGGAAGATTCCAACCTGGGTCTCCCACCAGCAGGGAAGCACTGAAGCAATAAAAATGAAGATGACTCCACGCCCAGCCCACAGCACCCTGAAGCATCACTTTGGTGGCAGCCTTGCTGTTGGGTCCAGTCAACAACTACCTAGCCCTGGCTGGTGCTTCTTAGGCATCCAAGGATCTCTTGCAGCAGAGTGAGACTTGAGCTACAGGACAAGTCTAGCAACATTGTCTAATAAATACTACAGAATTCCAATCATGTTAGTTATGTATTGCTTCTTGAACTCCCATGTATACAAAAAAAATTTTTTTTTTTTTATGACATTTCGGTGCCTATAAATCCTTAGACTTTGCTCTTGTTAGCCCCATTCCCAGTCCATATTTTTTGGAAGCAGCAATAGGGAGAATTTAGAAGCTTAACGTTGTGTAGCACACTGGTAAAGCCAGCAGTTCTGGCCTAGATCAGGGCTCAGTCCCATTTCTAGCCTTGTCTCTCAAGATCTGGGTTGAGCATGAGATTCTATCATGCTGGGCATTGGTTTTGCCAGGGTCAGAGCAGAGAGGATTTGACAGAGATAGCACTTATGGAGTGCCTATTGTTTAATCAAACTACATGCAGTTGTCTCCTTTGCACCATGAGAACTAGTTACAAACAGAATTTAAGCTGGGCTGGCGTGGCATGCACCTTTGTTCTAGCACTCAGGAGACAAGACGTTGGTAGACTTGTCTGAATTTAGGGTGAGGCTGGTGTACATACTGAGTTCCTGGACAGCCAGGGTTACGCAAAGAGACTGCCCCTACCAAATAAAGCAACACATAAACTAAACAAGGACAGCAAAACAAAAACACCCCTCCCCAAATAAACCAAAACCAAACCAAAACAACAGAAGTCAAGCCAGGGCTGTAGGGTTTTTTGTTTTTGTTTGTTTTTTTTCCTGAGACAGTGTTTTTTTTGTTTTTGTTTTTCTGTGTAGCACTGGCTGTCCTGTAACTCTATAGACCTCAAACTCACAAAGATCCACCTGCCTCAATTTCCCAAGTGCTGGGATTAAAGCACCAAGCTCTTCCAGGGCTATGGTTTGTTTGTTTGGTTTTTGTTTTTTGAGACAGGGTTTCTCTGTGTAGCCCTGGCTGTCCTGGAACTCACTCTGTAGACCAGGCTGGCCTCGAACTCAGAAATCTGCCTGCCTCTGCCTCCCGAGTGCCTGGATTGAAGGCATGCGCCACCACACCTGGCTCCAGGGCTATGGATTTAAGAGAGGCCGAGGAAGAGGACATGCTTAAGCTCAGGGGTTCTACGATACCCCAAATAACACAGGGAGACCCTGTCTCAAAAACAAACAAATAAGGCAGAGGCAGGCGGATTTCTGAGTTCGAGGCCAGCCTGGTCTACAAAGTGAGTTCCAGGACAGCCAGAGCTATACAGAGAAACCCTGTCTCGAAAAACCAAAAAACAAACAAACAAACAAACAAACACAAACAAACAGACATACAAAGGTTGGAAAGATGGCTTAGTGCTTAAGAGTAAATGTTGCTTTCGCAGAGGACCCAGGTTCAGTTTCCAACACCCATGCAGTAGCTAACGACTGAATTACAGTTTCAGGGGCTCTGGAACACTCTTTTAACATGCGTGCCAGGTATACATGCAATGCACATATGTGCTGTAAAACATTTATATACATAAGATAAAAAAAAATTGTGGTGCTTTGACTAAGAATGGCCCCATAAGCTTATATTTGAATGCTTGGTCACCAAGGAGTGGCCCTATTTGAAAGAATTAGAAGGCTTAGGAGGTGTGGCCTTGTGGAAGGAAGTCTATCATTAGGGGTGGTTTTTGAGGTTTCAAAAGCTCATGCCAAACCGTTGTCTTGCTTTCCAAGCCTATAGATCAGGATATAGCTATCTCTCAGCCACTGCTCCAGAACCATGCACGCCACCATGCTCCCTCCCTACCATGCTGATAATGGACTAAACATCCGAAACTGTAAAGAAGAAAAAGTCCCCAATTAAATGTTTTCTTTGATACGAGTTGCAGTGGTCATGGTGTCTCTTCACAGCAGCAGTGCCTGGGGAATGTATCTTTAAAACAAGTAAAAACTCTACAACTCTCCAGAAAGTTAAAATTTTCCTAAGCATATTATACATTTGATGACATTAAGCTACAAGTACTCCAAGTATGTAGCTTGGAAATTAAAACAAAACCAAAAAACCAAACAAAGAAACAGAGGATAAAATGAAAATTCTTGCCGAGCAATAGTGGTCCACGCCTTTGATCCCCAGCACTTGGGAGGCAGCGGCAGGCGAATTTCTGAGTTCGAGGCCAGCCTGGTCTACAGAGTGAGTTCCAGGACAGCCAGGGATGCAGAGAGAAACCTTGTCTCGAAAAACTCAAAAATAAATAAATAAATAAATAAAATTAGCTTTCTATATGTATTTAGCAAGTTTCAATTCCTCAACCACCAAGTAAGGTAGGGAAGGACTATCATGAATCCTGTGGTTATTCTAATTCTCTTAAAAAGAAGTTGACGGGTCTGGCAGGCAAGTCGGGGCAACTTAAGCGGCCTCACTTCGTGTTTGAAAAATATTAAGTCAGCATATATAATTAAGTGTCAAAAAGGAATTTCGGCCGGGTGTCCCAGATACGACTGATGCTCTGGTAAGACGCTATAAATGGGATCTCTCACTGACCGCAACAGTACCTCGTGCGGTGCTGTCCGGGCCTCTACAGGTTTCCCGGGAAAGGCGCCGCCCGCGCCTTCTCAACCAGTCTTGCTAGAGTAGGAGTATACTTTACGAACAAAAGCGCTCGGAGTGACCGCATCTACAGCCACTCAACGCCGAGAACAGACCGGCGGCCCTCGTTCAGTGCAACTTTCAATTGGTGAAGTAGGCCTCCAGGAGGCGGGACGAAGCGGAAGTCCCGCTTCCTTTGGCGTTGCTGCCAATCACAGCGTCTTAGAGAAAAAAGGGTTAGGGTGAGTCCGTGAGTAGCGTTGTGGGAGTCCGGAGGGCGGGGCGGGGCGGGGCGGAGCGGGGCGGGGCCCCGGCAGGTCGCTGAGGTGGGGGTTGGTAGAGGACGCTTCCCGAGGGCGCGCAGAGCGGAGCTGGTGACAGACACGCACGCGCGTGTGCGCTCCCAACTACTGCGCGGCCCCGCGACCCTCGGCGGTCGCTGAGAGGCCCGGCGTCGGCGCCGCAGCCGTCTAGGATTTCCGTCCAAAGGCGTCCCTGGCGTCCGCAGCCCGAAGCTCCGAGCTCCGGGCCGCGCGTGCTTTTGCCGGCATCTCCCCCGACCCCCCCGTCGTCAGAGACTGTCCCTTAACTCGTCTTTCCGCACCCACAGCCGGGTCCTCGCGGCCCATGCTGGCCGCTGGGGACCCAGGCAGCCTAGGTCTGTCTCGGGCCGGCCAGCCGGCCACCATGGTGGCCCTGAGGCCTGTGCAACTACTGCAGGGGGGCTAAGAGACCCAGAACGCGGGCCTAGGGGTGAGGGGATCCAAGGCCGGTACCCCGCGCCATGGCCGGAGCCATCGCTTCTCGCATGAGCTTCAGCTCACTCAAGAGGAAGCAGCCCAAGACATTCACGGTGCGGATCGTCACCATGGACGCCGAGATGGAGTTCAACTGCGAGGTAACCGGCCGCCGACCCCGACGGGCTGTGAGTGGAGAGCCGCGGAATCTCTGCCTGTCTGGTGGCAGCGGCGCGCGTCCCTACCCATGGGGTGCCCTCGCTGTGGTGACAGTCGAAGTGGAAGCTTAAGGGATTCCGTATATGTCATTATCTGGAACCGGAAGAGGCTTTCTAGGGCCAGATCACAAGTTAAAGCTAGTTGTTTGTTTGCTTGTTTGTTAAAGTGGGGTTCTTGGTTTTGGCATTTCCCGAAGGTTATTTTCATTCATTTGTTATTGGAAAACACTGGAATCTCCCGTAGAAACGAACCGGTGTACAGTGTGTAGAACTCGCGCCTAAAACTCCAGGGAGTTTTTCACTAGGTATTAACTGTGTACCCTAGGTCTTAAAAGTTACATCTAGTTATATTGGAAGCTCGTACTTTTCCCTGTTCCAAAATTTTCAGTTTCTGGAAAAAAAACTCTTTGAGTAAAGAGTGTCTTACATTTACTCTCTATAGTTTCTAACATGATGATAATACCTATCATTTGTTGAAGTGTGTGTATGTGAGTGTGTGTGTTTGTGTTTTCGGGGCCTTGTGTAAGCTAGGCATGCACCCCATCACTGGGTTGTATCCACAACCCTGAACACTTGCTAAGTGTCAGACATTTACATTTGACTCTCAAAAAGCAAGCAAACAGAAAGCAAAGCAACAACAAAAAAGCCAGTCAGGTACCTGTGACACTGGAATATACTTGGTTTGCTTCCCTAGCCTATTGCTTTTAAAATCCCTGGAATCTCCAAAGTCCTGGGTTTCTTTTTGTGTGTTAATGAGTTGGATGCTGTTGCCCAGTTATAGTAGTTTTAGAATTCAGCCTGGTTCCCAGAAAGGATCTTTAAGGTTGGGACTTCTCACTTCTCCCCTTAAGATTGAAGGGTCAGCCAATGATTTAAGCGACAATGCCTATATAATTAAGCATCCATAAACTGAAAGGATGTGGCTTAGAGAGCTTCCATCTGAACATGTGCTCTAGTAGTGGTATAGTATTAACGATAGTAGTAGTAGTATAAACCCTGCACCATTTCCCACATGCTTTACCGTATACATTTAAAAAGATCTTATAAGCTGGGCAGTGGTGGCACACACCTTTAAACCCAACACTTGGGAGGCAGAGGCAGGTGAAAATCTGAGTTCGAGGCCAGCCTGGTCTACAGAGGGAGTTCCAGGACAGCCAGGGCTACACAGAGAAACCCTGTCTTGAAAAAAAAAAAGGTCTTCTAATATCTTGTGCCCCTTTTAATATCCTATGAAAAATAGGTAAATGTGAGTGTTTTTACCTAAGTTCTGTGACGTGTAGTACTAAATTAACTGAACCCAAAGAGGGAGTTGTGGAGTTGTGGCCCTTCAGTTTTGTAGCTAGTCGGAAGCATGTGATTGGCCTCAGAACCTGGAGGCAGTCTTGTGTGGCTGACACTGCAGAAGATGGTAAAAGCCTCTCTTTAAAAGGTGGAAAAAACCCTTATTTTTTCCTTTATGCAGAGTGCCTCAAGATTTTGAGCTTTTAGCCAGTATGATACCTAGACTCTGGAGCAGTTTAATCCTTGCTACCCTAAGTGTTGATTCATGGCAAGCAGGATTGGTAGCCGTGTCAGGAGTTGCCGGATTGTTTGTACCCGTGGCTACAGAGCCAGTCACTTCAGCTTTGCCGGGCTTTGGAGTTCTGTTGGAACTACTCAACTATTTAGCTTTGCTCTTCTATTGCACTGACTTAAGCAGGACAGTATCATAACTCACTGACATTTTCTACTCCGCAACTGATGGGAATACTTCTGAGCACAGCCTTTGGGAATGGCTGTAAGGGCGCCCGGCAAAGGCAGCAAGAATGGGAAGGTAATAAAGTAATAAGAATGGGAACGAGCCAGGCGTGGTGGCGCGCGCCTTCAATCCCAGCGCTCGGGAGGCAATGGAGGCGATCTCTGGGAGGCAAGTGGATCTCTGTGAGTTCCAGGCCAGCCTGGTCTACAGAATGAGTTCCAGGCCAGCCTGGTCTACAGAATGAGTTCCAGGACAGCCAGGGCTACACAGAGAAACCCTGTCTCGAAAAAAAGAAAAAAAAAGAAAGAAAGAAAGAAAGAAAGAAAGAAAGAAAGAAAGAAAAGAATGGGGATGTAGTCAGGTGGTAGCTTGAATCGAGATTGTCAGCGCTGCTTTCCCCTTCTGATGAGTGAAAGAGACTCCACTACTTGCTGCTGAGGCGAAGTTCTAGGAAGGCGCACTTACTTGGAGGGTAGGCTGCTTTTTCCTATTCAGTCACTACTTGTGGAACAGGATGTGGCATACAGAGATCATTTAGGACCTCAGTGCTCTAGTACCGGCTTTGACTTGTGAGGTGGTTGGTTATTTGATGGTAGGGAAGGCAAGTTGCAACCTCTACCTACTGTGTTTTTCCACCCAAGACTCAATCCTAGTGAGGAAGGAGACAACTGAGAGAAAAGCTTGCATTATCTCCTTCCCTATTTCCAGGATCCTGGTTCAGAGAAGAGTGGAGGGGGCTAGGTCTTAAAACAGAGAGTTGCTGACTAGGGGTATAGCTCTGCTAGAGCACATTCAGGCGGTCCAAGAGTCAACGCCAAAAAACAAGCAAAACCCTGATTGTTCCTAATCTTCCCCCAAAGGAAATCCCTCACCTGAAACACAGTGGGAAAGTTCACGCCTGAAGGCAGATTTGAGAATACTAGGTTTCAGTGAGAGAAGGTTCAATTGTTTGAAGATACAGCGTGGACTGCATGTTTTCCAATTTGCAAGAAATTATTAGGGAATCTTCCTTAGGTAGGCATAAATATCAAACACTCACCTAAGAAGCAGTTCCCTCAAAGTAACCATAATTCAGTAGGCTAGTTTGTATACAAGTTTTGCCTTAGGACATTGTTACAAATGTTAGAAAACAAGCCACAATTACAATTTAACAGTTGGATGGTCCTGGAAAGGGAAGACTAAAACCAAGGTCATTCAAAGCATCCACCGCCCTGGGAAGAACTATTGCAGGCTTTCACGCTGTGGGATAAATAGATTTTCTTAAAAGCATCCAAACAATAAATAGTCAAGAGACTTGACGTCGATTTGATGGTCTGTGTGGGCACTCTCAGCACTTGGGAGGATGAGGGCTGGAGAATGGAGAGTACAGGGCCAGTGATAGAGTGCTGCCCCTTCCCACCAAATAAGAGCCTCGATAAGGGCACTAGAGTCACTAAAATATGCTATCTGAAATGTCCAAGGGGCTGGAGAGATGGCTCAGCAGCGGGGAAGAGCACTGACTGCTCTTCTAGAGGTCCTGGGTTCAATTCCCAGCAACCACATGGTAGCTCACAACCATCTGTAATGGTGTTGGATGCCCTCTTCTGGTGTGTCTGAAGACAGTGACAGTGTACTTACATATAATAGATGAATCTTTTTTAAAAAAGGAAAAATTTTTTAAAATAATGAAAACTATGAGATATACAAAGAAAGTGGAAAGTATGAACCATATAAGGGAAGAGGAGGTGGGTGTGGGGATGCTAGCTACAGAAGTGAGAGTGAGCAGGGCTTAGATTAACAAAAACGACTTTGGGGGAGCCATAAACTGCAGGCCATAAACTGCTTGCTAGAAAAGTGTGAGGATCTGAATTTTGATCCTGAATACCCATGTAAAAGCTGTGCTGAAGGCAGCTCTCTTGAACTTGCTGGGCAGTCAGTCTAAATCATTGAGCTCCAGGTCCAGTGAGATACTTTTTCACCAAAAAAAAGGTGGAGAGTAATAAAGAGGGATACTTGATACTGACCTCTGGCCTCTGCATGTGCACTTGTGTACCACATATGTGCACATCTATACACACGCACATATTCATGCGTGCATGTGAGTGAGTGTGCGTGTGCACACACACAGATTTAGCCATTATGAATATATTCCCAGAACTTAAGGGAAGCACAAAATAGTAAAGGAAGGTACCATAATACTGCCAAATCAAATGGAAATCCCTAAAGGGAGGAATTATAAAAGAAACTAATGAAAGTTCTAGAGCTGAAAGTACAGTAGTTGGACTAAAATACTCAGTGAGGAACCCCAGTTATAACTTTGAACTGTTGGGCTGGAGAGATGGCTCAGCGGTTAAGAGCACAGACTGCTCTTCCGAAGGTCCTGAGTTCAAATCCCAGCAACCACATGGTGGCTCACAACCATCCGTGATGAGATCTGATGCCCTCTTCTGGTGCATCTGAAGACAGTAAGTACAGTGTACTTAAATATAATAATAACTAAATCTTTAAAAAACAAATAAATTTGGACTGTCAAAAGAATGAAGAAAGACATTGGTGGTGGTGGCAAATGGCTTTAATCCCAGTACTTGGGAGACAGAGGCAAGCAGATCTCTGAGTTCTAGGCCAGCCAAGGCTACACAAAGAAACTCTGTCCTGAAAAATAAAAATAAATAAATAAATAAACAAATAAATAAAACAAAATAGAAGGTCAAGTAAGAATTATATAGCAAAATTGAATATAGTTTGGCCATTTTAGAGTGGTGAAATGAAGACAACAGATAACCAAAAACTGGGAGGAGTTATTGCTCAAGGACCTGCCTTACAGGAACGTGTTAAGGGGTCCTTCAGGCTGGAAGTCAGAGACCTTCGGCAGTAATTGCAATGCACATGAGAAAACAGTAGAGGTAATTGTGTGACTATATAAGATGCTGTAAAAGCATAGTTTTCTCCTTTACTGATTAAAAAAAATGTTTAAGTGTGTATGTTGGGTGTATAGCAGGTATCATATGTATAGCACATTGACTAACAATAACACAGAAAAGATGTGTTGGAACAAAGCTATAATAGGCTACGGAAATGACTACATATGGTAAAAGAATAGCTGTAAAAGTTACTGTGCAAGTAAATTTCAGAACATTTCTGAATCACTAAAACTAGTTTAAACCAGAAGTTGATTTTGGTAAGTCAAGATTATATGATAAGCTGTAGAGCAACTACTAAAAAGATCTAAAAATATGGAAACGGGTTAGAGAGAAGACTCAGTGGTAAGAATATTCACTGCTCTTGTGGAGTACCCAGGTTTGCTTCCCACACCCACACTGCAGCTGATAACCACCTGTAATCCAGTTCCAGGGGATCTACTGCCATCTTCTGGCCTCCACGGGCATTACATGCATGTGGCACACTGATGGGGTGCTTGGTCCTGAAGATTGAACCTCATGGTCAATAGCAAATGCTATTCCACTGAGCTGTTTGTTCTGTTTTGGAGAAGGATGCAGGCCAAGGTTTCATATAGCCCATGTTGGCTTTACACTTGGTATCTAACTGTAGATGACCTTGAATTACTTATTTCTTGCCTCTGTCTTCCAAGTACTGTGGATTATAGACATGTGTCTTCATGCCAGGCTGGAGAGATAGCCTCAGTGGTTAAGACCATATCCTGGCTGGTCATGTACATATATACACTTTCAATCCCAAAAGTCACTTTAATCTCAGGAAGCAGAGGCAGTGTGGATCCCCAAGTTTGAGACCAGCCTGGTCTATATAGTGAGTTCCAGGACAGCCAGTGAGATTCTGCCTGGAAAGAAAAGAAAAGAAAAGAAAAGAACAACCAGACAATATTTTCCTGCAACTTGCAGAAGACCCAAGTTTGGTTTCTAGCCCCTATATCAGGCAGCTCATCACTATCTGTAATTCCAGTTCTAGAGAGATCTTATACCCCAGCCTTCATGTGCACTTGGACTCACATACATGCACGTATACCTACATTTACACATAATTAAAAATAGTAAAAGTAATCTTTAAAAAATGATCTGTAGATCCAAAAATAACAGATAGTATATTCAACTCAGGTGTGATTTCTCAGCTTTAGCGCTGCTGATGTTTGGATGGATAACTTAATGTATAGGGAAGCTGTCCTGGGTACTGTAGAATTTTTTGTTGTTTTTTTAGAAACAGTGTTTTTGGGTTTTTTTTTTTTTTTTTTTTGGAGACAGGGTTTCTCTGTGTAACTCTGGCTCTCCTGGCACTCACTCTGTAGACCAGGCTGGCCTCAAACTCAGAAATCCACCTGCTTCTGCCTCCCAAGTGCTGGGATTAAAGGTGTGCACCACTACCGCCCAGCTGAACTTTTTTTTTTTTAAAAGATTTATTTATTTTATATATATATGAGTACATTGTAGCTGTCTTCAGACACACACCAGAAGAGGGCATCAGATCCCATTACAGATGGTTGTGAGCACCATGTGGTTGCTGGTAATTGAACTCAGGATCTCTGGAAGAGCAGTCAGTGCTCTTATCCTCTGAGCACCTCTACAGCCCAGCTTTTAAACTTTAATGGCACACAACTGACACGAAGATGTTAATTAAACCTGGGTTTCTCTGTAGCTCTGGCTATCCTGGAACTAGATTGGTAGAGCAGGCTGGCCTTAAACTACTAGATTGAGTACCGCTGCTTTCCCAAAGATCAAAGGCGTGAGAGATCTCATTTCTAATGAGTTTTCAGATGATGCCAAGCTGCTAGTGACCACCATTTGAGTAGCAGAGCACATGGACTTTAAATAAGACACACTGAGACTTAAAGTTCTGCCCTTTTCCTAACCACTCCTGCTTGGACTGTGACATGTAAGCTCTATGGACCTCATTTTCCATATCAGTAAAGTGGGACCAATAATGCTGGCCCTGCACACTGCACAAGGATGTCCGATGCTTAGTCCCCCCAGAAAGAAGCAGCAGAAAGGCCATAACTGGCTTAAAGTAGGAGGCTTGCATCACTTTAGGCACTGCCCTCTTGAGTTTTTTATTAAGTCATCTCCTTTGGACTTCAAATTACAGAGGAAACACTGTTTATAAATGGTGTTTGACTATTTTGTTAAAGTAACAATAGTTTGTTCTGTGGTATTAGAGAGCTTAGAGAAGCAAACAGTCTCACTCTCTGCCATGCTTTTGTGCCCAGTTTATACAAGGAGATGGCAGATGCCTTAGGGAAAAAAGAAAGCCAGTATTTGTGGAACTCTTGGCTTTGGTAAGGTCAAATGGTAGTGACCTTCCAAGAAGGACTCGATTTTAGAACCAGTGGTAGCCGCCATGTGAGTCATGTTACCTTATGGGGATAAGTTCAGGATTTTTGCTGCAGAGATGGGGTGGACTCTGTCTCTTGATCTGTCTGTTGCATTGCACAATTAGCTTGATGCTCTAGAAGATTTTTCCACTTGAGAGATTTGGTATTTGTCATCTTGAGAAAGTGGATGCTGAGTGTAATTCGCCAGGAGGCTAAACGGTTATGTTATTTCTTATCTAGGCTGGAATTTTGCTCTTATAATTCAGTCTTTCATTGGGATGAGTCAAATATGAAAAATTTCTCAAAATTGAGTTGTGAGAGATTCTAATACTGTATTACATAAAAAACAAAGTCTTCTCATGTTGGTTGGCATTTTAAATGCTTTTACCACCACCAAATGGGATTATGAATGCCAACATTACTGGTCATCATACCATATAACAAGTAGACGTAGTTTGTCCATAACAAAAAGAACCTTCAAAGGGGGGAAAGCAGAAGTAATAATGCTGGCATATTTAGTATAGTCTTTATTCCTATACTTCCAAAAATGTAGGCACATAACATCTAGAAATTATGGTTGCTATTTTGTATGTTGTATAGCATATTAGAACTGTATACATGTGCACTGAGGAACTTATTACAAAAGAAAGGCCATCATCTTCTTGCCACCAATATCCTATGGGTAATAAATAGTGCGTTTGAATGGCGTGCGGTCTGTAGTATAGACAGGGCAAGTGAAGGATGAGCTGGTGGAGAGGTAGGGAGCATGCTGGTTAGTTTATGGACTTGGTACCTGCCCTTTAGTGGGATGAAGGACTAGGGAATAGCAATGACTATGTTTCATGTACAGTACTCTGGTTTAAATGCATGGTTCCATTTGGTACAACAGGGCTTCATTATTCATTCAAGAGAGACTGAGTTCCCACAAGGGCTAGGCAGCTAGCATCACCTAGTAGAGATCAAGGCCATGTGGGACATGTGTGTTTTGTTCTGTTTTTTTTTTTTTTTTATATATAAGTACACTGTAGCTGTCTTCAGACACTCCAGAAGAGGGAGTCAGATCTCATTACAGGTGGTTGTGAGCCACCATGTGGTTGCTGGGATTTGAACTTCAGACCTTCGGAAAAGCAGTCGGGTGCTCTTACCCACTGAGCCATCTCACCAGCCCTGTTCTGTTTTTTGAGACAGGGTTTTTCTGTGTGGCCCTGGCTGTCCAGGAATTCACTCTGTAGATCAGGCTGGCCATGAGCTCAGAGATCTGCTTGGTTCTGCCTTCTGAGTGCTGGGATTAAAGGTGTACAATGCTACCACCACTTGGCTAGTTTTAGTTTTAGGTATTTTTTTTTAAGATTTATTTATTTATGCATATGAGTACTCTGTCTGCATGTACACCTGTGTGCTAGAAGAGGGCATTAGATCCCATTACAGATGGTTGTGAGCCACCATGTAGTTGCTGGGAATTGAACTCTGGACTTCTGGAAGAAGAGCCATTGCTCTTAACCAGTGAGCCATCTCTCCAGCCCCTAGTTTTAGTTTTATTATTTTATTTTATTTTATTGTTTGTTTGTTTGTTTTTCAAGGCAGGGTTTCTCGGTATAGCCCTGGCTGTCCTGGAACTCACTCTGTAGACCAGCTGGCGTCGAACTCAGAAATCTGCCTGCCTCTGCCTCCCGAGTGCTGGGATTAAAGGCATTTGCCACCACCACCAATGTCTTTCTTCATTCTTTTGACAGTCCAAATTTATTTGTTTTTTAAAGATTTAGTTATTATTATATTTAAGTACACTGTACTTACTGTCTTCAGATGCACCAGAAGAGGGCATCAGATCTCATCATGGATGGTTGTGAGCCACCATGTGGTTGCTGGGATTTGAACTCAGGACCTTCGGAAGAGCAGTCTGTGCTCTTAACGGCTGAGCCATCTCTCCAGCCCAACAGTTCTATTGTTTTAATTAAACTTAAAAAGAGAATATTACTGGGTGAAAGGGCATGTGTGGAGAAGGCCAGGGGACTACTTTTGTGTACTCAGCTCTCCTACCTTTACATGGGTTCTAGGTCTGGCACTCAGGCGTCCCAAGCTGGCCTTGAACTTGCTGTGTAGCAGAGGATGACTGGGGGACTTGGTCCCTGGTGCCGCTTCTGAGGAGCTGGTTCCTTTACCTCTTACTTGGATCATCTGTAAGATGGGATTGTCATGATTTTCTTGTAGGAGTTATTGGGGAAATACTTAGACCAATACCTGGCACCAAGTAAAACCATGTAAGGGTTTTGGAATCAGTGGAGTTCCGTCCTGAGCCCCTTCCCATGTCTGTGCTCCTTTCAGCCTCTCCTGTACTTTGTCAGACACACTTTGCTCTGAGCCTATTGGCCCAGTTACTCTCTCTCACGCTCTGTTCACAGAGCCTCTGTGTAGACCTGGATTGCGCTTCTCACTTTCCGCCTGGCATCGGGATCCTAGGAACTCACTTACACGATGGCCAAGCTTGCTTTTTGTGTTGGGTGCCATACTGCTGCTAAAAGGTGAGCCTGGGATTTGATTCCCGGGAACCAGTCTTCCAGGCCATTCTCTCCACTAGGTGTGTCAGGAGGAACAGGCCAGCCCTTTCTCTTCCATGTATGATATTCTATAGGAGTCTCCAAGTGGAAAGAAGGAAACGTTAGAGCCCCCCCTTAAAAAAAAAAAAAACCTAATTCTAAGTATTTGGTAAATAGGAAAAGTGGAGGTAACAGTCTATTTAAAGAACTTATTATTAAAGACAACTTATTTGACTTTGTCATTATTTTATTTATTGAACATGGTGTTAGATTCTATCTCAAAGCCATTTTGTAAACTTGCCAGTGGGCTTTAGATTTTGTTGGGTAAGGACATGACTAACCGTCTTTGCTGTCTGTCTTGCCTTGATATCTAGTTTGTCCTTTGGACCACCTGAGCATATTTTTATAAGAGAATCTTTTTCAGTTGCCCATGATCAGCTTGGAATTCATGCCTTTGGCCTAAAGTAAAGCTTATTTTGCAATAGTTAAGTATTTTCTAGTTGCATATTTCACATTCTTTATGGTCACAGTGGTTCTTCCTTGGTATTCAACCTGTCCAAAACATGTGGTGTGCCCACAAAGATGGTACCTTATTTTTTTTTCTTTGTGTATTGGAGTTGGACCCCAGGGCCTGTGGCGTGGCAGACCAGCTCTTTACCAAGGAGCTACACAGCCAGCAATGGCTTACTTTTATTTAACTCCCTTCCCTCCAAGGGTCTCTCCAGTAGTTCAGTTTTAGAGGAGCCCAAATTGAGATGATCAGAATTACAGTTTCTGTACAGGAAGAGGAAGAGGACTGCAGGCACTTTGAAATGCATGATTCCTTTCTGAGTTCCAGAGGAATTCCTATGGGGGGTGAGGGGGAAAAGACATGGATGGACAGACAGATAGACAAGGAAAGAGACAGACTGAGAAACTGAGGAAAGGTACTAATTTTTCAAGGTGTTCATGATCCAGTTAGAGATGGAAGACATAAGTTCTTGTATACACACATACACAACACATATTTGGACTTGAAATCATATTAAATCATATTAAAATTGGGATAGAAACCATGCAGTGTGACAGCTACTTAGTTAGGAGGCTGAGGCAAGAGGATTGTTTAAATCAGGAGTTTGGGACCATCCTGAGCAACATAGTGTGGGTCTGTCCCTTTAAAACAAAACAAAACAAAACAAAACAACAACAACAACAACAAACCTTTCTTAGAAACATCAGTGAGTGCTGGAACAAAACTAGACGGATGTGTGGGTCTACTGAGTATCGGAGTTTGCTGGGCAAGCCTGACTACAGTTGGGCTCTGGAGGGCTATGCACCTTCTCTGTGTGTGGTTCTCTGTTTCTTGTATAAGATCATAGAGAGCCCTGAGCTGGGCTCTGAACATCTGGTTGAGCTATTTTCAGCTTGTTAAGTCTTTTTCCCTAGTTGCTCATCTGAACACTAAAGGGAAGAAGTCACATTTCAAAGGCCCTCAGCATCAGCGTCTGCCTTAGGACAGTGATCCCCTCCTTCCATTTTTGTGAGACAGCATCTCTCTGTGTAGTCTCAGCTGGCTTCTTTTTGCTTTAGCCTCCTGTGTGCTGGGATTACAGACATATATCATTCTCTCAGCATTTTTCTTTCTTTCTTTTCTTTTCTTTTTTTTTGATGACTCCCCCAGTGATTTATGCTAGTTTTATGTTATTGTCCGAGAACATTGTTTGGTACGTGTTTAGTTTTAATTTCAGAATTTAAAGCATTTGAGACTTAAAAAAACTCAGAGCTGCATTTTTTTTTTTTTTTTTCCTTTCGAGACAGGGTTTCTCTGTGTAGCCCTGGCTGTCCTGGAACTCACTCTGTAGACCAGGCTGGCCTCGAACTCAGAAATCTGCCTGCCTCTGCCTCCCAATTGCTGGGATTAAAGGTGTGCACCATCACTGCCCTGCGACGTCCCAGGTCTTAAACTTTAAACTATAATAGTGGGTTCTGAGAGGTTCAAGCTGCTTGTCCCAGTTGAGGAATCTCTGGCACCACTAGGTGGAGACAGAGGACAGAATTTTCTATGACACCCCCCTCCCCTCCCTTCACTTCTATTCTTGTTTTTCTCCTTTGCCAAATTCAGGCCAGATATAGGGAAATTCACAGAATCTCTTTGTTCATCTTGTTGCTTATGGTCTTCGGGCTTAAGTAGTTTGTTAGTTTGACTTTCAGATAAAGCTGAATAGAGTGATTGTGGAACTTAATCTGGACAGGTCTGAGGTTTTAAATTCCCCAGCAGTGCCTTTATCTGCTATCTTACTCGTGCTGATTTTCTGATTAAGTCAATCACATAAATATTCTTGCTAGAAATCTTCAGACCTTAGTACTTCTCACCCTTCAGAACTTTTTACCAACTCTACTCATTCCTATAACTTACTGTTACTTTAGTATTGCTAAAGTCAGTGTTAAATCTTAGAATCAGGGGCTGCAGAGATGGCTCAGTGGTTAAGAGCACTGACTGCTCTTCCAGAGGCCCTGAATTCAATTCCCATAACCACATGGTGGCTCACAACCATCTGTGGCTCACAACCAATGCCCTCTTCTGATGTGTCTGAAGACAGCTACAATATACATAAAATAATATACATATAAAATAGTATACAGTATACAGCTACTCATATACATAAAATAAATGAATAATTCTAAAAAAAATTTTTAAAATTTCTTAGATTCAGAGACAGAATGTGTAAATGTTCTGGGTGCTGCCTGAGCTGGTTTGCATGCTCTGATCCTGTTACTCAGAAGTTTGTTTGGAGAGAGGGGCTGCTTTAGGTTGGACCAATGCCCTACCTAGCTGGTGCTTTGCTTCGGAGTTTTGTCCCCAGTACTACTGAGAGGTTTGTTTGCTTGCTTAAACTTTATTTTGGCTTTTTGTGAATGTCACATCATGTGCCCCAGTCCTACTTATCTCCCCCTCCCCTTGTACCTGCCCTCTACCCGTGCAATCTCCCCTCCAACAGAGAAAATGGATCTTGTTGTGGAAGCTGCAGTATGTCACAATGAATCCCACAGTATACTCTTTTGTCCACACTTGTTTGCTTACAAATATTCATTGCAATAACTTATTGGTCTGGTATGAGGCCTCTGGCTTCTGCTACTCTATTGATACTGGAACCTCTCTGGGACTCCTCTAGGATATCCTGTTGTTGCCCTGTGTCATGGAGATCCTGTAGTTTTGGCCCCTTCATGTACTCCAGCAGTTAATTCATCGGTGGGGTAGGTGTTGGGGTAGGTCAATTCAAAAGCCTGGATCTCGACTTGAGAGTTGTCATCTAAGCTGGTTAGCCCTCTGGCTCTTCTGCTCTCATGGCCTTGGGGCCAGCTCATCCTCCACCCCCACATCCAGGGCCAGCTCTACTGTGCTGCTCCAGTTAGGTGCAGGGCTTGCTTTCCTGAGTGCTGCAGCACTGGGAGGATTTTTTTGTTTAAGTACAAGAGATTGAGGCCACAGCCTTGAGCATGCCCAGTAATTGCTCTTCCTCTGAGCTATATCTCTATTGGAAAATAAGGGTGTCAGTGGGGTTGTCTGAATTAACCTTGAATTTATAATCTTCCTTCTTCAGCCTCCCGAATATATGCCATTGTGAGTATATGCCATTGTGAGTATATGCCATTGTGAGATTGTGCCCTAGGTCTGGCCTAGGAACTTTTTTTTTTAATTTACAATATCCAAGAAGGAATAATCATTTAGGTAATATTCTGCCATAGGTTGGTTGTATTTGATAGTCTGCTAATTTTGCCTAATGTTGAAGCTGGAGAGAGATTTCTCTGATTAGAAGTGCTGGCGACTCTTCCAGAGGACTCCAGTTTAATTCCTAGCAGCCACTCGGTGGTTCACAACCATCTGTCACTCTAATTCCAGGGCATCTGATGCCCTCTTCACAGGTGCCAGGAATACAGACAGGGAAAACACCCTTCACATCATTCTTTCCTTCTCTTTTCTTATGTGCAGGGAGAGCCTGAGCAACACACAGCATGCATGCATGCATTTATTTGTTTACTTATTTACTCACTTATTTACTTATTTTAGTTTTTCGAGACAGGGTTTCTCTGTATAGCCCTGGCTGTCCTGGAACTCACTCTGTAGACCAGGCTGGCCTCGAACTCAGAAATCCGCCTGCCTCTGCCTCCCGAGTGCTGGGATTGAAGGCGTGCGCCACCACGCCCGGCTCCTGTTGTTTTTTTGTTTGTTGTTGTTGTTTTAGACAGTCTCTGTAGCTCAGGCTGCAGATTCTCAGTTATCCTTTTGCCTCAGTCTCCTGGTGAGTGTTAGGGATACAGGCATCAACCACTACTTCTGGCTTAGGTTTATGTCTTAGCCATACCAAACATCCTTACTATTGTTTCAGGAGAATTGTTATTTTCGGTATGTTAAGTATTGTAATCATTGCTAATTGCATATTCTCCTCAGCATGTTATTTGCTAAAATCTTCCTTTTCAGCAGTATTTATAATTACCATTTTTGTTGAATTAGAGAGTTCATAATACAGTCTATGCAGTCAGTTTTTTTTTTTCTTTTGAGATTGTGTCTCATGTATCTCAGGCTGGCCTTGAACTTATAATGTAGCTAAAGTTGGCTCAAACTCTTTTCTTTATTTAGAAAATTTTATGTACAATTTTAATGTACATTTTGCTTGAATGTATGTGTGTGTGAGGGTGTCAGGTCCCTGGAACTGGGATTACAGACAGTTGTAAGCTGCCATGTGGGTGCTAGGAATTGAACCCAGGTTCTCTGAAGAACAGCCAGTGCTCTTAACCTCTGACCCATCTCTCTAGCCCTGGTTGGCCGGAACTCTTGATCCACCTGTGATGGGATTACAGGTGTACACTACTGTTCTAGCGATAGCATCCCCCTTGGATTACGAGGCATAAGGATCTTACTAGCAGAGCCCAGAGTAAGGGAAAATGTTCCAGAAAGTGCACAGCAATGAAGTATTAAGTATTAGTTACATTCTTAGAAATGATTATAAGTTAACAGAATGGGTTGTTAAAAGATTGACAGAAAATTATTCCAGCAACGAAAAAGGTACTATCTGATTTATTCAAAACCATCTCAAACTCGTGGACTCAGAGGGTGACCACTTGATGACTGCAGAGGTTGAGCCCCCAAAGAGGTTAAGTGACTTACTCAACACAGCAGGTTGAAGTATTTATGGCTGTTTGACAGAGCTATGATTGCTCTCATGTTGTGAGCTGACTTCCTCAGATAGATATTGTCTTCTTGGCTTTTGGAGGACAGGCTCTTTCTTGCTTTTATAACACTATAATTGGTTTTTGTTTTTGTTTTTTTTTTGCTTTGTCATCTATTTGTTAGCTGACTTTGAAACAAGTACATCCCCCTTGCTCCAGCCCAAAATCTGCAGGTTACACGAAGCTTGGAGGAGTTAGGGATGAAAACACTGGAGCCTACTTAGACTAGGTCACTGATGTCACAGGTTGCTTGTGGCAGTAGGAGGAAGGATCTGGACTATTGATCTCTTCTCAGGGCTTACTGCTTATCCAGTAGTCACTCTCCATTTGGGTAGGGAAGATGCCAGAAGCTGCAATCAATAAAGACTTTTACTCCCTCAAAACCAGTAACTTACTTTGCTTTGAAAGACTAAAGACCGAATCAAAACCTACATTTTGTGGCTTCCCAAAGTGCTGTGATTTGTCTCTTCCTAATAGTGCCTTTTGTTCTATGGAAAATTTTCTTTGGTTCTTTGAGGTTTAGATTTCTTTCCTAAGGTATTTTTAGAAAAAGGGAATCAGTATGTGTCACCAAAGGGGGAAATATGTATCTTAAGGCCTAGTTATGTAATTAGAATTTTAATAAGGAGAGTCATAAATTCTTGCTTCATTGCAATCATTACTTAGGAGTGTTCTACTTTGAAGCCTCATCTAGCTATCATCATCATTATCATCACCGTCACCAGCCAACCACGGCACTTATGGAGTGTCCACAGATCGTGCAGCACTTGTTTATATTCTGAGGGACTTAAGTAAGTGTGTGTGTGTGTGTGTGTATGTGTGTGTGTGCCCTTGGCTTTAAAGAATTGGTGATCCGTAGAACTGGAGAAAAGTCAGGAATCTTGGGAGAAGATAAACTCGCTTTTCCATACATGTGAAATACACACTAACTCTTACATGATTTTGAGTGGATAGTGAAAAGGGTGGAAGGAATAGTTCTTAGAAAGGTCTGGAAGCATGTAGCTTTGCTGACTTGGGAATGTGTAGACTGAGTTATAATAAAGTCAGATAATTGGTTGAAGGAGAGAAAATGCAATTGATGAAAAGCCTTGATAACTTATATATACTGAGTACAGTAACAGAGATGATTGGAGGACTGGGAGAGGAAATTAATTGCTATAGTTGATTATAGCAGAAACTGACAGGGTAGGCGATTGGTTGGAAATAGACTTGTTTAATTGGTTGGTTGGTTGGCTTTTTGAGACAGGGTTTCACTATGCAGCCCTGCTGTCCTGGAACTCGCTTTGTAGACCAACCTGGGCTAGAATTCACAGAAGTCTGCCTGCCTCTGCCTCCTAAGTGCTAGCTAGTATTAAAGGTGTGCTCCACAACCACCAGACTAGATTGGTGAATTTTAAAAATTATCTTTTTTTTTTTTCTGCAAAGAGAAAGTTATAGCTTGTGACGAGGGATACAGGCTTCAGGACTGCAGAGCAGCAGAAACACATCAGAATCTCTGTTTCTATTTGGAGGATTCTTTGTCCCCTTTGGGGAGCAGCAATGTCCACGTAAAGGGATGTGTCCCTTAGCTGCAAGACCAAAATGCAGGCTGGGTTTGCATGTTTGCAATGTCCACGTAAAGGGATGTGTCCCTTAGCTGCAAGACCAAAATGCAGGCTGGGTTTGCATGTTTGCAAGTTCAATGGACAGAAAAAAAATCTACTTTTGTGGTGTCTTACTCCTTTTGAATTTTTCTTTGATTAATCAGATTTTAATGAAGTTCATTTTTCACCTATTACATAGCAAAGTTATCTGTATAAATGTTTTTGAGCAGGTTGCTGGGGATTGAATATACTAGGCAAAAATTATGCCTACTGAGTTGCATTCTCAGCCCCTAATAACTCTCCATTTTGTTTATTTGTTTGTTTTGGCTTTTGAATTTTTCAGACAAGGAGTTACTTTGCAGCTTTGGCTGGCCTATAAATTGCTATGTAGAACAAATATGGTTTGAACTTTTGGTGATCTTCCTACTTCTGCCTCACAAGATTTGCAAGGAGTGCACCACCTGGCCTATCTGGGCTCTAAATTGAAATATCTCCCTCTCCCTCTCCCTCTCCCTCTCCCTCTCCCTCTCCCTCTCCCTCTCCCTCTCCCTCTCCCTCTCCCTCTCCCTCTCCCTCTCCCTCCCTCTCTCTCTCTGTGTGTGTGTGTGTGTGTGTGTGTGTGTGTTCTGGCCTGAAACAAACTTGAGAGACCAGGCTGGTCTCAAACTCTTAGAGATCTGCTTGGCTCTCTGCTTCCATGTGCTTAAATTAACGTTGTATGCCAACATGGCTGTTGCTATCTCTTTTTTTCAAAACATAAATAAATAAAAGTTGTATTGTGACTTGAATACAAACATCTTAAATTCACAAGTCTTTTTTAAAATTTATTTTCATAGGCCAATTATGACTACAAATGTCTGTTGTGGATGACTGTTGAGCAGAGAAGTCAGTCAGCTTGAGTTTTCTGTTTCTGAAATAATGGCACACTCGGGGCACAGGCCCTGAGCCAGAGAAGCACAGGCCTTCTGTCACACTATCTGTAAGGAATCTAACCTTCCTGCAGTTTTTATGCAAATGCCAGAGCAGCTTGTGAGCTAATTGGAAAGATCTGATAAGCAAATGGGTTCTCTGGTTCCTCTTCTTGTTCTTAACTTTTTTTTTTTTTTTTTAAATCAATAGCTAAACAGGACCACTGTGTAGCTGCTGGTTGGCCCACCTCCTTTTTTGTGAAAAGCCTCTATTTCAGCTCTTTCCAGTTGTGAGTTGTGTGTATGTGTAAAATCTAAATTTTTCTTTTTTTGGTTTTTCAAGACAGGGTTTCTCTGTGTGGCCCTGGCTGTCCTGGAACTCACTTTGTAGACCAGGCTGGCCTCAAACTTAGAAATCCGCCTGCCTCTGCCTCCCAAGTGCTGAGATTAAAGGCGTGCGCCACCATGCCTGGCTTTTTTTTTTTTTTTTTTTTTAATGTATTTATTTTATTTATTTATTTTATTTTTTTTTTAAAGATTTATTTATTTATTATATGTAAGTACACTGTAGCTGTCTTCAGACACTCCAGAAGAGGGCGCCAGATCTCGTTACGGATGGTTGTGAGCCACCATGTGGTTGCTGGGATTTGAACTCTGGACCTTCGGAAGAGCAGTCGGTTGCTCTTACCCACTGAGCCATCTCACCAGCCCCCTTTATTTTATTTATGTGAGCACATTGTAGCTGTCTTCAGGCACACCAGGAGAGGGCATCGGATCCCACTACGGATGGTTGTGAGCCACCATGTGGTTGCTGGGATTTGAACTCAGGACCTCTGGAAGAGCAGTCAGTGCTCTTAACCACTGAGCCATCTCTCCAGCCCAGCTTTTTTTTTTTTTTAAGATATATTTATTTATTGTATGTATACTGTAGCTGTCTTCAAACACACCAGAAGAGGGCATTGGATCCCATAACAGATGGTTGTGAGCCACCACGTGGTTGCTGGGAACTGAACTGAGGACCTCTGGAAGAGCAGTCAGTGCTCTTACCCACTGGGCCATCTCTGCAGCCCCCGATCTACGTTTTTCTGTGGGTTCTAACTCTGAGGCGTTCACATCCAGCGTCCGAGTTGGGTTTACTCTCTTCAAGAGAGTGGAAACCGTGTTTAGCTGTGGCCTTTCCTCAGCCTGTGGCCTAGTTTCCTCTCACCCTGCAATGTAGTATCAGTGTGTACCAGGAGTTTGACTGTCAGGGGCTGCAGAGCACTACCAGGGAAAAGAGAAATTCAGTGTCAAGACCGACAAAGTCAGAAAACAAATGGCAGTGTCAGGATGATTTCATATACCCCTGGCCAACTGGTGAGATGGTTGTGCTGGCTAATAGGCTGCAATCGACTCCACGGGTTATTGGTGCCATGTGCTTCCTGTGGCTGACAAGTGCTGCATTCTAGCTGTGTTCCTGCAGTGGAGGGTAAGTGTTCAGTGCTGTTTACTTACAACATTCTAAGGTTGATAAATGACAAGTACTTCACTCTGGGTAAAGCTTGTAAATCTAGCCCCTATAAAAAATAACAAGCCGACAGCACTTAGTCGTGCTTATAGAGTTGACGCACATCTGTCTTTTGATACAGGTGCATTACATATCTGTGACATCACACTGCAGCCTGTTAATGGAACAGGGCAGCAAGCACAGCCACAGCCAAGCAGCTCCAAAGGCCCTCCTTCCAGCCCCCCTGCCTGAAGGGCACTCTTCTGTGCCCGTCTTCTTTTTGGAAACCACTCTCTTTACTTCTGGAAAGTGAACACCTGCCTCAGCCTTTTTCCTCTTCTCTAGCCATGATCAGGGAAGAGGGCTGCAGATGGAAAGAGACAGGTTTAAGTGTACACTTCATGAAAACCAGAGGCTGTTCTATTTTTGACACACTGTTCAGAAAGGACTATACACCTAACTTTAAATCAAAATAAATAAATAAATAAATAAATAAATAAAAGCCTACAAATACCATATACTACACAGCTTGGCTCCTTGACTTGACTAGGGACAGTGAGGGAATAAAGAAAGAATAGGAGCCGGGCGTGGTGGCGCACGCCTTCAATCCCAGCACTCGGGAGGCAGAGGCAGGCGGATTTCTGAGTTCGAGGCCAGCCTGGTCTACAAAGTGAGCTCCAGGACAGCCAGGACTACACAGAGAAACCCTGTCTCGAAAAAAAAAAAAAAAAAAAAGAAAGAATAGGTACCAAAGAAACAGCCAAGGTACACAGAAAAGCTGGGCTTCCGTGGTTGTGTGTGCTCTGATGGCGCACTGCATTGAGTGCGGCAAGCTCTGCATGTTTGTTATGTACACATAGGGTAGGTAGCTAGTCTTGGTGGGACATGCTTATAGACAAGAAGTCTCAGGCTGTCGATACCCAGGAGGAGGAAACTGGTCAATCATTTTTAAACACTGGCATTTGAAATAGAGGAAGGTTTTGAATTCTAAGCCTCACAATTGTGGGAAGACTTTCCCAAATTCCAGTGGGTCTGAGGTATTGATCGTAGGCATGACCATGTCAACAGTACACACTCAGGAGTTCATCTGCTATTTACGTATTCACTCAATTCAGGCTTCCTCAGCTGCCTGCATCCAGTGCTGGCAAGATTACTCCATGGGTAGAGTTGCTTGATAACCTGATTTTTTTTTTAAGATTTATTAATTTTTCTTTGTGTTTATTCATGTTTTGCTTGCATGTGTTGTATATGCACTGCATGTGTATATGCTGTTTATAGAGTCAGAAAAGGGTGTCAGGATCTCTTGGAATTGGAGTTAAGGACAGTTGTGAGCTGCATTGCCATGTGGGTGCTAATAACAGAACCTGTGTCCTCTATAGGAGCAGCAAGTGTTCTTTTTTGGGGGGTGGGGTTCGAGACAGGGTTTCTCTGTATAGCTCTGGCTGTCCTGGAGCTCACTCTGTAGACCAGGCTGGCCTCGAATTTAGAAATCCACCTGCCTCTGCCTTCTGAGTACTGGGATTAAAGGCGTGTGCCACCACGCCCAGCTGCAGCAAGTGTTCTTAACTGCTGCACCATTTCTCCAGTCCCCTGATGATCTGAATTTGGTCTGCAGGATCCACATGGTGGAAGGAGAGAACCAACTCCCTCAAGCTGTCCTTTGACCTCTACATGTGTGTGCATACCCCCTACCCAAATAAATGGAATTTTAAAGATTATTTTAGAGGTCTGGAGAGCCATCTAGTGCCACCAAGATGATTTATTTGTCAGATAAAGATGCTTGCCACCAGCCGGGCGTGGTGGCGCACGCCTTTAATCCCAGCACTCGGGAGGCAGAGGCAGGCGGATTTCTGAGTTCGAGGCCAGCCTGGTCTACAAAGTGAGTGCCAGGACAGCCAGGGCTACACAGAGAAACCCTGTCTCGAAAAACCAAAAAAAAAAAAAAAAAAAAGATGCTTGCCACCAAACATGATGACCACAATTCAAAAGGTTTGGAGCCCAAATGGTAGAAGGAAAGAACTAACTTTGACAAATTGTCCTGTGATCACATGTATTCACATATGCATGCACACAAATAAACAAAAATGTAACAACAAAAAAAAAGGAGGGTCTATCATAATGTAAATGTAGGTCTGAAAGGCTTATGTGCCTGTCATCAGGTGTCAGAAACACTGTTTTTTTGCTCCACAGTTCAGGCTAGCTCAGAATTTGTGTCCATCTTCCAAAGGGCTGGGATTACAGGCTTGTGTCATCAAGCTCTGGCTAGGAATATTTTAATAAGAAAATAAATAGGAGACACATCCCATTCATCCTGGCTTCTATTTGTACTATTGTTACATGCATCTCTGCTTTGATCTAGTGTCCTGACACAGCCTGGTCCCAGGTCAGTTGTGCAGAATGAGAATTGTCACGTGTACCAGGCCAAAGCTACATATTCAGCCCTGCATTGAACATTCAGTACTGCAGATTGGAAATCATGCTGTTTGTCATACCCTAGAGAAGTGCAGAGAACATTCCTTTACTTTGGAACAGCTTGGACCCAAGTGCAGACACACTGTTCCTTCAAGCTGGCATGACCTTCCTTTTGTCAGCTTTCTCCACAAGACCCAGCTCAGCCAGTGTCTCCTCAGTGAAGCTGCCCTCCCTAAAGTTTCCTGGGCACAGCCTGTTCTGTTAGCACTTAGCAGATTTGTTTTTCCTTATTCATTTACCTGTCTTCCTGTCAGACAGGAACAGGGGCTGTGTCTTGTCTTGAATTCATCATTTATCTCCTGTGCTGAGCACAAAGACTAGGATGTAGTGGGTGCTCAATAAATGTTTGTCAAATGAGTGATAGTATGGTTAGCTCAATGAGAATTGATGGTGCCCTTTTCCACCTGTCATCCATCACTGTGGTATGAAGTGGGGCCGGGAGGCTTTAAGCAGCACACCACTTGAGAATCAAAGGAGGGAGGCAGAGTGAGAATTAAGAAGAGCTACCCCTTATTGAGTGTTTATTTGCTCTGGGCCCAGCACTGTCTTAGTCCTTTTTCAATGTATGAATGCACTTAATCCTTAGATCAATCTGTTAAGACAGGTTCTGCTTATTCTCCTTGTAAGAGCATAAGGAAGTTCAATAACTTGCCCACGGTCACACAGCAACAGCACTTGAGATAAACACTGTGGCAGATTAGTCACTTATCTATACCTTTTTGGCTGGTTCCTGGAAAGAAGCCCTGAGATCTCGAGGTATCCAACTTGTGTAATGATTTAACTTGCCTTCTGTATGTCTAGAATAGTACCGGCTGTGTTCTATCCTATAGCACTCAGGCTGACATTGAACTCAGTCCTCCTGCTTCAGCTTTTGAGTGCTAGGACTGTAATTGCTGGTGTGTGCCAGTCTGTGTCGCTGTAGTTCAGTTCTCATTTTTTTCATATCTGTCTCTGTGTGTGTGTGTGTGTGTGTGTGTCCCAAGTGCAGACACATGCCTTCAGGCTGGCATAACCTTTTGTCAACCCCTTCCACCCCAAGACCCAGCTCAGCCAGTGTATCTCCTTAGTGAAGACCACTTCCCTCAAGTCTCCTGGGCTTGAGAGGAAATCTCTTTTCTCTTGCCACCTGAGGACCTCCTCTTGGTCCTGAGGGTCAAATTCACGTGGTCAAGTTTGGTGGCAGGGTGCCTTTCCCTTTAAACCATTTCACCGGATTACTTTGGTTCTTTTGTTTTTTTTTTTTTTTTTTGGTTTTTCGAGACAGGGTTTCTCTGTGTAGCCCTGGCTGTCCTGGCACTCACTTTGTAGACCAGGCTGGCCTCCAACTCAGAAATCCGCCTGCCTCTGCCTCCCGAGTGCTGGGATTAAAGGCGTGCGCCACCACGCCCGGCTGCCTTTGGTTCTTTTGTAAGTTCAGAAGTATTTTCCAATGAAACTAAGATATTTCATTTCCCCTAAGAACCCTTTTTGTTCTAGACCTTTGTAGAAACTATTCTCTCTGCAACACCCTTTCTTGCTGTCTTCTTCTCCAAACCCAATCTTGCTCTTGGCTTCTCTTTTCCACCATGAGTCAGTCTAGATGTTGTTTCTGTGAAAAGGGGATTTCTTTCTTAGGAGTCCCAACAGTCCCTGGGCATCCCTGTCATATCACGTGTTTCAATGTTGAAAACCTCACTGTGAGCCGGGCGTGGTGGCGCACGCCTTTAATCCCAGCACTCCGGAGGCAGAGGCAGGCGGATTTCTGAGTTGGAGGCCAGCCTGGTCTACAAAGTGAGTTCCAGGACAGCCAGGGCTATACAGAGAAACCCTGTCTCGAAAAACCAAAAAAAAAAAAAAAAAAAAAAAAAAAAAGAAAACCTCACTGTGATGACTTCTGCTCGAAACTGTAAATGTGAAGACTTGTCCCTTGTTACCCACTGATCCTCTGTACCTTAAGCACCCCGTCCTCGGACACACTGTGTGTTCACTGTTTGTTTGGATAAGGAATGGATATATGGGCTAGCTATGATAAGTCTCTGAGCCTTGAGTTTTAATGTCACTTAGTCAGTCATATTAGACAGCTGCTGTAGGATGTCGTGTGTACTCTGTGTACTCTCCATTGGTCACTGGGGATGCTGACTAATGCCATTCCTAGTTAGAGATGCCTACAGTCTACAGAGATCTTCCGATGATGGTGAGTCATCTGAGCATCAGCAGAGTGCAGTACCAGACAGGCAAATCGATTTGTACCAAGAAGGCCAAGCATCTCCTCTACAGCAACTCCACAACTCTCTAGACCACCTCTGGCCAACAGTTCTTGTTTGTACAGAAACAGAAATTCAAAAAAGGAAGATAAAGGAGATCTTAGACATTTGAGGAAGAACATATTGGAAAGCACGGCCTTTTATAGGTGGAGATTAACCAAAGAGGAACTTGTAGGCCTTTTGTTTTGTTATTGTTGTTTTTGAATCTCTACTGTGTATAGTCAAAGCTCACTTCCTGCCTCAACCTCTCAAGTGCTAGGACTCCAGGTGTAAGCCAACATGTCTGGCAAAACAAACAAACAAACAAACAAACAAACAAACTTACTAGACAAAATATTTTGTTTTGTTTTGGAATGAGGTCCCACTATACTACCCTGGGCTATCTTGAACTCCTGGGCTTAAGTAATCTTCCTGTCTCATCTGAGAATGTTCTGTTTTATAAGTGAAGGTCTTTTAAATTTTTTTTTTTTTTCAAGACAAGGTTTCTCTGTATAGCCCTGGCGGCTGTCCTGGAACTCACTCTGTAGACCAGGCTGACCTGGAACTCAGAAATCCACCTGCCTCTGCCTCCCAAGTGTTGGGATTAAAGGCGTGTGCCACCACGCCTGGCTTTAATTTTTTTAAAAATTTAAATTTATTTACTTTTCGTCTGTGTGGGAGCCCATATATGAAGATCAAAGGGTTAGTTGTGGGGTTAGCCCTCTTCTACTGTCTTAGTTAGGCTTTTACTGCTGGGAACAGATGCCATGACCAAGGCAGCTCTTATACTGACATTCAATTGGGCTTGGCTTACGGTTCAGAGGTTCAGTCCAGTATCATCAAAGCAAGAGCATGCCAGTGTCCAGGCAGGCATGGTGCAGGAGCTGCTGGTTCTGAGCTTCATCTGGAGGCCACTAGGAGAAGACTGGCTTCCAGGCAGCTAGGAGAAGGGTAGTAAAGCCCACAGTGACACACCTACTCCGATAATAGTGACACTCTCACTCCCTGGGTCAAGCATATACAAACCATCACACTTACCTTGTAGTCCCAGAGAAGAAACTGGGGTCTTTAGCTTTGTGGCACATGCAGCTGAGCCAGCTCCTAGCCCAGAGAGCTTGAAGCTTAAATGTCTTTAAGGCATCTCTACCTTGCTTGCTTGTGGGTTTTGTTTTTTGTTTTTGAGACAAGGTAGACTTGGTTGACTTGGAACTTACCATCTAGACCAGGCTGGTTTTGAACTCAGAGATCTGCCTGCTTTGGCGTTCCAAGCTGGGATTAAAGGTACATACTACCAGGGCACTTGCTTTCTTTAGGCAGTTTGTCTAAAACTCAGTTGCTCATCTCTTTTCCCCAAACGTGTTGCTTTTTCTGTGTTCCTTCTCTTCCCTGTGATACCAGGTGCTCACGCTGGAAATGAAGGTAGGTGTTGTTTTTAAATTTTTCTCCTTCTAGCCTGTTTAAATGTTGGTTCTGGGGCTGCCTTCTTTCCAGTCCCAGGCTATTTTTCTCCTACTGCCTTCTTGATGTCAGAAGTCTGCTCTGTGCAGACTGCAACTGTTCCTTCCCTGCAACTTTTCCTTACCCAGTAGAGTACAGGCAGAAAGCAGACGAGTCCTCAAAGCCAAAGGCTGAAGTGAGCCACCTGCTCCAGCACCGAGTGTCATTCCCACACACACCCACTCCTGAGGCTGGCTGTCAGTTTTAGCCTCATCAGATACAATTGTGGTTTTTGGTGGTGGTGGTTTTGTTGTTATTGGTGATGGTGGTAGCTTTTGTTTTGTTGTTTTAAGATAGAGTTCCTTCCTCCATCACTGAACCTCAGCTGTTCTTCAGCTCTCTTCTGCCCTGAGTTCTTGCCTCTTTCTCCCACAAACAGCCTATTTCCATCATTGTATAGCCTCGGTGTGTGGCTGAGCTACTCTGGTATGCTCTGTAGTACTTGTTGGAAAATGGACTCTGATCTCACAGAGCAGTAAATGAGCTATATGACTCTTCTGGGAAGGGCTTCTGTTTCAGTATTGCTCACTTACTGGCCAAGGTAGGGACAAAAGATTGAGTGATTGCAGAGCTGGAAAAGGGTGTTTGTGAGACTAGGTTTGCCTATCATGAAAAGAGGGGCCAGATAATTGGTGACGCAGTTCACTCAGGTTAACACTGAGAGTGTTGGCCGGGCAGTGGTGGCGCACGCCTTTAATCCCAGCACTTGGGAGGCAGAGACAGGCAGATTTCTGAGTTCGAGGCCAGCCTGGTCTACAGAATGAGTTCCAGGACAGCCAGGGCTACACAGAGAAACCCTGTCTCGAAAAACCAAAACCACCACCACCACAACAACAACACTGAGAGCGTGGATTCACAGGGGGTGAGGACTGAGGCACATCTCCAGTTCTGATCGGAGCCGATGTTAAAATAGAAGTAGGAAAAAAGTGTAAGTAGGGCGTTCTGAATTGTTCTGAGAATTGCTCCTCTTTACTTTATTGCAAGCTCCATGGGGGCAAACACATTGTCTTTTTGCATTTAACAAAAATAGGTCTGCACTTTTAAAAACAAACAAGCAGAGGAGCATACAGAACCCTCAGTTAATGCAGTATTATGTTAAGGTTTGCAGCTCTCCAGGATGCAGCCTCATTCACTGCCCCTGGAAGCTTTCCTTACAGCTCTCCCTCTGCTCATCCTGCTTCTTGACAGCCCTGTGCCAAGGCCTGACCTGGCCATGCCTGTGAATGAGGCTGGATCGGAAGTGATATCCTGATCCTCTTGGTCCTTAGATATTTAACTTCTTCAAGTTAATGCCTGTTTTTTAGTGGCACGTTATCTTGTGGCAGGGTAGGCATCTATAATTCATATACCGTGTCCTGCTTAAAATAGAGACAAGAGGACAATCGGCATTCTGAAGCTTCCAGTTCTCCAAAATAACTTTTTTCCCCCAAGACAGGGTTTCTCTGTGTAGCCCTGACTGTTTGGGAATTCACTTTGTAGACCAGGCTAGCCTCGAACTCAGAAATCCGCCTGCCTCTGCCTCCCGAGTGCTGGGATTAAAGTCATGCGCCACCACGCCTGGCACAATTCTTTAGTTAAATCTGCTTGTAGGAATTAAGACCTTCCAAGTATTAGACCCCTCTATCCAGTTGTCAGATGGGTGTGCCTATCACCCAGCATTGTAAAAGGGAAAGCAGTTGGGGTTTAAAATAAAACTCATTTACTTTTCCCTATTTTAAAGATTTATATCATTAAAGTATTCCAGGGCCTCATTATTGTGAGAGGGCATGGGGCTAAGGTTACAGGATAGGTAGAATAAATGCCTTGTTTGGCAGAGGACCATAGTCAGTATGCCACTTATGTGCTGAGGTCTTGGTATCCTACCATTTGGGTTGCTGACTCTGGCTGCAAACAGAGAGATGGCCTCTCCTGGTGAGTACATGCAAAGGACTGTTCATTCACATCTCTTAAAAATAGACTGGGGCTGGTAGTGTGGCTCATTAGTGGGCTACTTGCCTAAGATGTGCAAGACCCTGAGTTTGATCCCTAGCACTTGGGGATGGGGTGTGGTGGTAAAGAGGTAGGCAAGATGGCTGGTGGGGGGCTGGAGAAATGGCTCAGTGGTTAAGAGCACTGACTGCTCGTCCAACAACTACATGGTGGCTCACAACTATCTGTAATGGGATCTGGTGCCCTCTTCTGGTGTGTCTAAACAGAGCAATGGTGGTGTACTTATATACATAAAATGAATAAATGAATCTTTACAAAAAAAAAAAAAAAAAAAGATGGCTGGTGGGTAAAGCTGTCTACCCAGATTTGCTCTCCAGAGCCATAGAGAGCTCTAAGGAGAGAACCACTTCCACCACATTGTCCTTTGAGCTCCACATACTCACCATGACACATACCCGACACAAGCAGCGAGGTCAGCCTCTGCTTCCTCAGGAGCCGTCCACCTTGTTTGTGCTTCTAATTTTCCTCCTCCTCCCTTCCTCCTCTTCTCTTCTCTTCTCTTCTCTTCTCTTCTCTTCTCTTCTCTTCTCTTCTCTTCTCTTCTCTTCTCTTCTCTTCTCTTCTCTTCTCTTCTCTTCTCTTCTCTTTCTTCCTTCCTTTCTTTCTTTCTTTCTTTCTTTCTTTCTTTCTTTCTTTCTTTCTTTCTTTCTTTCTTTCTCTATTTGAGTGTGTGCCATGGTTTGTGGGTCAGAGGGCAATCTGGGCAGGCAGTTCTCTTCCTCTACCATATGGATTGAATTCAGGTTGGAGGTGTTCAGACTTGACAGCAAGAGCCCTTAATCAGAGAGCGATTTTGTGGACCCCCCCCCTTTTAAGCTAGATTCTTACTGGGACTTGGAGTTCTTTTATTAGGCAAGTGAGCTCTACCCCTTACCCCCCACTCTACTCCACTCCTTCAGTGCTGGAATTACAAGGTTGGGCCACCACAACCATGGGGTCTCATGCTAGTGTGACAAGCACTTTACTGACTGAGCTGTGGCCCTGGTGGGTAAAGGTTTTCTAATGGGGTGGGAAAGAAGCAGATGCTTCTGAGAGCACTCAGGTGATTTCACCATCCCTTACAGTTGAATCTTGGTTGGTCATACATGTGTTTCATATGATCATAACTGTACTCAAAGTGTTGTTGAATGTTTATCTGATGCATGGGGTAGTTGGGGTGGGAAGTAATATAGGAAAAACCTAGTTAACGTAAAGCCACTAGGTGGCAACATTTACTCAGCCGCCCTGCATCCTCTTAGCCTAATGAAGACGTCTTAGCTTGCTTTTTCTAGCTACATTGATTAGCAGAGAAAAGGTTTAGCAGAGATTCTTTAAGTGGGACTATGGAATAGACATATTATAGTGTTTTGTGGGTTTTTTATTAGATATTTTCTTCATTTACATTTCAGATGCTATCTCAAAAGCCCCCTATAGCCCACCCCCCTGCCCTGCTCCCCAACCCACCTGCTCCTGCTTCCTGGCCCTGGCATTCCCCTGTACTGGGGCATATGATCTTTGCAAGACCAAGGGCCTCTCCTCCCAATGATGGCCGACTAGGTCATCTTCTGCTACATATGCAGCTAGAGACACGAGCTCTGGGGGTACTGATATTTGTGTTTTTTTATTGTATGGGTTAGGACACTGAACATTTAGAATTGTTCTTTGTGACATGAGTAACTGCTTGGGTCTAGCCAAGCATCATGACAGAGGCCTGCAATTGGCCTATCGACTCTCTCATTGTTTTTCTGTTCTACAGTTTGTGACTTTGGGTACAGTTTCCATATATTTAATTTTTCTTAATAATACTGTTTTTTTCCAAAACAGGGTTTCTCTGTGTAGCCCTGGCTGTCCTGGAACTTACTAGACCAGGCTGGCCTCGAACTCAGAAATCTGCCTGCCTCTGCCTCCCCAGTGCTGGGATTAAAGGTGTGCACCACCACGCCCGGCTCAATACTGTTTTTGGTGTTTTTTTTTTTAAGTAAAAAAATTCTTACCTTTTATCAAAAGACAGAGTCACGATTTTAAAACAAAAATCAACAAAAAAATCTCAAGGGAATTGGTGTCTCACAAACTAGCCATCTTCCTGGGCTAATTCTGGAGGCTTGACTTTCCTAAATGAGGCTGCTTATTTACCAGGTTTCCTAAATTAGCAGCTTCAGGGATATTGAGATCTGTATGGAACTGTCCAAGGAGATATTGTGTGTGCTCCGCAGCAATTAAACCATTAAGCTCTAATTGGTATTTTCCCGCTCATGGTTTTGTGTGGGAAGCATTAAAATTATTTGGGAATTCAGTGTTCATCAGCCATATTGGTGACAGAGGAGAGTGCTGAGAACAATTGTGTGTGTGAGCCGATTACAATTTTTGCTTACAACATCCCTGCCTGTTGGTTTGTTATATTGCAGATGAAATGGAAGGGGAAGGACCTGTTTGATTTGGTGTGCCGGACGCTGGGGCTTCGGGAAACCTGGTTCTTTGGACTGCAGTATACAATCAAGGACACGGTGGCCTGGCTCAAAATGGACAAGAAGGTTGGGCTAGATCTCAGGGAAACCATTGGGGGAGGCTTGTGCTTCCTGGGTTTGTTGTTTGTTTGTTTGTTTGTTTTCCCAAGCATGCACTTAGCTTCACTTATCTTATTTGCTCATTGTTGAGGTGTCACAGGGACATGGCAAAAAAGGGAACAATTTTTTAAATGAAGTCATGTATGTAGAAAGCAGATCCTATAGTCAGGCATTCCTAGCCTCCACAGACTTCCCAGATAAGCAGAGTTCCCCAGGACATTACCACTATCTTTGTGTACTTCAGAACAACAACAACAACAGTGTACATCTGTGAGAGATTTTCGTAGGCCTCATATTCTCTAGAGTTGGTTTTTGTTTTTTAACAAGCCTTTGAGAACATGAGGATCCAACTGGCTTAACCATTGCTAAGGAATAAAGAGCTGGCGATGAAGGAGGCCTTTCCTCCTCAGGGTTCTTGGGGGCTTCTAAAGCACATGGAATCTAGGTTTCTAGCAAATTGAAGATTTGGAAATGGATATGACTTAAGGAAGCTGCCTTTTAAGGGGTTCATATCCTCACAAAAAGACATGCCCATCCATTTTCCTGGCCACCTGACACTGAAGACAGCTGGAGAACAAGGCCCAAGGACCCCTGATTCCCAAAGTTAGTTCACATCTAACTCTGACCCTAAATGTTGTTTCCCCTATCAATGTTACCCCTGAAGTTATCTACTACATAATATGATGACCAACAAAAGTCTCTTGTCTTACTAAGTAAGGTATTCAAATTGTGTTCACAGCATGTACATGGTGAACTACTTCATGCTTAGAACTCCTGTTGGTTGTCAGTTTCAGATGGTCACTCCAGGGATTAGAAACTCAGTGCCACAAAGAACCAGTGTCTAGGAGGGCAGCCTAGATTAGGTTTATTTTAAATCCCTTGAGGACAGCCACAGGAATTTGGGCAGGCATGTAGAGAGTTATATATCAGCAACAGCAAAGCTTTCTGTGTCTCTTTATGATTCTCAGCAAAGTGAATTTTAAATCATACCTGAGTGTTAGCCAAATGGATATTAGATTGGGGGCATCAGGAGTCATAGAACCTGCTGCTCAAAGGAAATAAATTATGACACATGTTAATGGAGCCTGGTAGCATGTTTATGTCCTGAAATGGAATTCACTCTGGGGACCAGATGGTCCAAGCTTTTCAGGGGGTGGGTAGGATTGTTAAAAGATTAAAGGCAATGGGTTATTTACTGCACTGCAAGCATTTTGTGGACATCTCTGGAAGATTCCGGGAACAAAGCATTGCCGTGATGGATATGTTTCACTTCTAGTATTCATAACATGTAAATGATCAGTTTAAGCTGTGTTCCAGTGAAACCTATTAGAGTGGGCAGTAAGAAAAAAAAGAATAAAGTTAGATGTAGTTATTTCAGTCTTCCATAAACGATATGCCCAAGATCTTGGAGTTTTAGATTCTAGCTTGTAACCATTTTCTGTGGCTTTGAGAATCCTGTGCTGTCACTGTGGCTCCGCTCACCCCGTGGGTTAGTGATTGATTTGGTGCAGAACCCCTGCATGAAGTGGATATTATATCCTGCTATGGATGGCTCTGTGAGTGCTTCCAATTGTATAACACACACAGTCTTTAGGAAATGGGAAGAATGTAACGGGAAGGGATTGTCTACCTTCCCTGCAAAGCACGCTTTGAAGGTAATAGGGGCTAGCACAGCATGTCTTCTGCTCTGCAATTCTGCAGGTGTTGGATCATGATGTTTCGAAGGAAGAACCAGTTACCTTTCACTTCCTGGCCAAATTTTATCCTGAAAATGCTGAGGAGGAGCTAGTTCAAGAGATCACGCAACACTTATTTTTCTTACAGGTACACTAGCCCATGCTATCTCCCCCTCCCAACCACCCCTACCGTATTAAGAGGACCAATCCAGGTATGGTTTCAGAAGCAGACCAGGTGAACCCCTTGGAGTTGACCACAAACACTTCCACACTGCAGAAAATGTTCTGCCTCCAAATAGTCCTTTGGCTCAGTAATGGAAAAAAAAGTCTTCAGAATAGAACTTTACCCAAGCAGTGAGAATTGGTGTCAGATGAAATTGCAGAGGTGTGATGATGAAGAATAGACAGAGTTACCCAGTATAAATCCTCAGTGAAGATGCATCCCTGTTTCTTCTAGCGAACTTAAAAGTTCTCTGACAGTATAAAGAAAAGCCTCAGAGACTGAGAAAAAAGTTCCTTTAAAGTTCAAGATCTGGGTCATTGAGGCAGGAACTCTGAATGGCAATGGCCCTTGGCATGCCCCACTCCTAAGATGTTTCAGACAACCTGCTCTGCTACTTTGGGTGTATATTTTATTTCCTCCTTTATTAGCGTGCAAGCCCCTTAGAGAGAGGCTCACTGAATATGCAGTTGGTATTCTTAAGTAAGTTATTGTTCAATCAAACTGAAGAAATAATAGGTGTTCCAGAGTTACAGGCTGACCATCTAGAAGCACAGTGAGATTGTTGGTTTAAGGATGGAAACCTTGCTTTGTTATAGCCAGAGAGCCCCTCAGTTTCCTGGCTGTCTGTAGTGACTGATGCCCAAGCTGCATAAGTGCCTGAAGATGCCCACTGTCTATGATGTAGAGGATTGTTATGGGCCATTGATTACATTGGTTTCCCAGAATTATATCTCGTTTTTACATAATACTTGTACTGTGGAATCTCCATGTATTGTGTTCATGATACAGTATGTGAAATGTAATATTACCCTCCAAATGTTGTCTTGTTTTGTTGGAGAAGAGAATCTCACTACATAGCCAAGGCTGGCCTTGAGCTTAAGATCTTCCCCCTCAGCTTTTCAAGTGCTGGGATTATAGTATGTGTGCCCCCATGCCTGGCCAGATAGTTTCACCAAAGAGATCTGTGTGCGTATTTTAGGTTAAAAGGTAGCCCTTTCAGATTGTTTTTGTGTTATGGCTGCTTTTTTATCTCTTTGTAAAGAAACTAGGAGATTTAAAGGTTTCACTGCTTCAGAACAGCTCAGCTTTCATTTTTTCTTGGCTTTAAAGCCTGGGGAAAATTATATGTGTGACTGAAGCCACATAAAGATTCTTTCGGGGTTGGGCTGTAGCTCTGTTGATAAAATGCTTTCCTTGTATTCATGAAGCCTTGGGTTCCAGCTCCAGCACTGTATAAACAGAACACAGTGTGCTTTTGTAATCCACAGGCGAATCAGAAATTCAGGGTCATCTTCTGTTCTATAGAGAACTCAAGCCAGGCTTAAGCTCCATGAAACCGGACTCCCTTGTGTTACAAAAATGGCGGCTTTCGTGTGCTTAACTGAGACAGCACTTGTCCCTCCTGTGACTTTGGCTTGATTTTCCTGCGTATTGAAATGTTAGATTGTTCTGTGACTAAGGAAAGCAACATTTAATACTAGGGATCTGGAGAGACAGTTGGCTTTGTTAGTGGATTCTTACTTCATGTGGCTTTCTTGTCCTTGTGTCTGGAACATCACACATTGCACCACTGTAAGAAATTAGGTGTAATGAGATATGTTAATTCAACATTATGGCTTAGGAATTATATTTCCTGAGCCTCATGTGTACTTAAAAGTTGAATTGATCAAATTTTATTGCTTCCTTTTTCCTTAGAGCAGCACATTGGAAGTGATGACTTTTTTCTACAGTCATAATTCAGTGGCCTTGGTGACTTTTGTCTTATATAAAGATTTGAAAGTACACTTTATCTCCTGCAGTCCTGTGAAGTGCGCCACAGGCCAACACTGAGACAGAAAGTGCAGTAGCCCTCAGCTCTTGTCATGCCGCCACCTTGTCAGTCTCTGCTGTAACCAAGCACATCTTTTTCTTGGGGGGTGGGCAGAGGGTCTTGTTGTTGGTTGGATGGTTTTTCGAGACACTGTTTCTTTGTGTGGTCCTGGCTGTCCTAGAACTCTCCCCGAACTCAAAGATCCACCTGCCTCTGCCTCCTCAGTGCTGGGATTAAAGGCATGCACTACCACGGCTGGGCAAGCAGATCTTAGTGCAAAAAGATGCAGCTGTCTTACTGATAGCTTCTTAGTGGCTGAACTAGCAACTGGTCTGCAAAAGTTTTTTAAAAAGTTCCCTTTGTCGGAAACTCACTAACAGGCTGCTTTGTTCATTTAGGCTAAAGCCCTCATTTAGAATTCTCTGCAGCCATCTGTTGTCGTCCACACATGCCATTGCCTGTCTCCCTCATTCCCCCTTTCAGGTGAAGAAGCAGATTTTGGATGAGAAGGTCTACTGCCCTCCCGAGGCGTCCGTGCTCTTGGCGTCATATGCTGTCCAGGCCAAGGTGGGTGCAAAGAAAGGGAAATGTGCTCTTCTTCAACATTAACTCCACAGGTGGCTATGGTCTTCCATTTCTTTAATTTTAGGGACTTCAGAACAACTTGCCCCCAAAAATGAGATGTCATAAGGTTTGGACATCTATTGTTGCTGCCTCAACGTCTGTATATTTTGTATATGTGCATGTGTTGTGTACTATGTGACAAGCATATCATTCTAATGACTTACAATTCATTCTAAGTGAATTCATTTAAAAAGATGAATTTTCTGTGTAATCTCATTATGCACATGTGGCTCATTAAATTCATCACATCAGCTTCATTTTATTAGGAAAAGTGAATTTATGGTCTCTAATTATGATCAAATGAGGCCTTTAGGTCAGCAAGACCCAGATCCTCCATCCAAACTCATCTTTCCAGAGACTGCATTCTTAGAAACCACACTCCTGGTGAGGCTCTGGTGGGCATATTTTGTGCATGTGGCTAGATACTGCAGGATCTGGGTCTGCTGAGCCTGCCTGGCCCAGTGACGCTGTCTCATTAGCCTAAAATCATTCCTTTTTGCATAGACAGTGGACCAGGGGTGGTTGGAGAGGAACATCTTTGAGTATTGGGTTTTCATCCCATCTTTTAAGTTCAGGTTGAGTTTCAGCCAGAGTGTTCCATGACCCTTGGATTTCCTACCTCAATCACATTTTTAATGCAACTTCAAATCAAAGCTAGGAATGGCTTGCTTGTCATTTGGGTTGGGAAATGAGTTTTGAAATGTGTATGCTGGTCAGGCCAGTAGAAGCACAGTGAGTGTAATCATTTGATGACTCATTAGTGTCTGCTGAGTAGTCACAAGGATGGAACATGGGGCTTGTTAACTGTCGGATGCAGGCACTAGAGCAACTTCTGCCCTCAGTGATTCTCCAAGGTCATTGGTACCTTCACAGGTAAAGCTGGAGACAGAATCTATGGCTTTAGAATTGTACTTTATGCCTTCCTTGAAAAAGGAGTGATTGAGAAAACAGAAATGGGCTGTGGTTCAAGTAAAGCAGATGCTCCTTTTGTGCTTTGATCAAGAGTATTGGTAAGAGGAGAGAGGCATCCTTTCAGTCTTTGTGGGGACAAAGCAGCCATCATCACTTTCATTAGGTCTGTGTACGTGCCCCAGAGCTGACCCCTTCCTGCATGCTTTCTCCTGTCTGACGCAAACCCTCAAGGGTACTATCTCAGTCTCAAAGGTTTTGGGTCACAAATTTAAAGGGCACCTGTATGGGGGTAGAAGGGTCTGCATCATTTTTCAGGACCCAGCAGATGTTCGCTTGAACAGATCTCACTGTAGGAAAGCCAAGTTAGAGATGAAAGTGATTCACAGACAACATATGTGGTTCATATGGAGGCGGGTGCTCTAACTGTTTTTTCCGGTGTCAAATTTAGGAATCTTACAAATAAAGGTATTCTCTAGCCTTTATCTAGAGTCTGTATCTGAGCTTGGTGTGGTGGTGTACACCTTTAAGACTAGACAGGCAGGCAGTCCTATGAGCTCCAGACCATCAAGGTCTGTAAAGTGAGACCCTGTTTGCTTTAGGGGAACCAGGGCTTACTATAGCTATGTCAACAGTTTCTCTTGGACTACTGCTTAATAGTAAAAGAATATTTAGGGTAGGCTACCTCTTTGTTTAACAAAGAGTCCAACAGACTATTCCAGAAGATACTCCATGAATTAATGGAAGCCAAGACTTGTACAAGCTTGTTTTTTGGTGACAAGATTCAAGGTTAGAAGAGATGACTGGTTTTTTTCCAATCACAGTTCTTTTACATTATTTTAATACTTACGGAATGCACAGATGACTTTTTGTTTGTTTTTGTTTTCATGGCCAGGGACTTGAACCCATAGCCACATGTGAGGCAAGTGCTTTACCATGTAGTTACCTGCCTCTTGATGAGAGTGAAGCCTACTGGGAAGGAGGGTAGAACCAGGCTGGAGACCTAGGTGTCTGGGCTGCCTGATGCTGTACTTTGTTCTGCCCCTCACTGTCTAGTGAGGTATGTGGGGGTCAGGCATTAACTTTCACTAAATTCTAATTTTGTTTACAAGATAAAACAACTTTATCTGAACGTTTTCAGTAAGCCACAGTCTCCTTATAGACAGTTTATTTTCTTTCCAATCTTTATTTTTTGGTTTTTTCAAGACAGGGTTTCTCTGTGTAGCCCTGGCTGTCCTGTAACTCACTCTGTAGACCAGGCTGGCCTTGGACTCAGAAATCTGCCTGCCTCTGCCTCCCAAGTGCTGGGACTAAAGGTGTGGGCCACCACTGCCTGGCAGGATTTTACTTTCCAACCTAAAACAGAAACTCTATAGAAATATGGAGGGAAAATGGAATCAAACTCATTAACACATGGAATGTAATTATGTGCAAAATGCATTCATTACAGTATTTCAGCTGTTGGAATGATGTAGATACACTTAACTTCAAACCATAAAGAAACCATTAACTTCAAGGTACAAATACAAATAAATTTAATCACATGGTTCAGTTAACAAGAACCACATTTCTTTTTTTTTTTTTTAAAGATTTTTATTTATTTATTTATTTTATGTATATGAGTACACTGTAGCTGTCTTCAGACACACCATAAGAGGGCATCAGATCTCATAAAAGATGGTTGTGAGCCACCATGTGGTTGCTGGGAATTGAACTCAGAACCTCTGGAAGAGCTGTCAGTGCTCTTAACCTCTGAGCCATCGCTCCAACCCAAGAACCACTTTTCTTGATTCAAGTTTGAGTTATGCTAGAATCAAAAGAATGGACCTATCACATGACAAGTGAGACATTCTTGCAATTTTAAGCTGCCTGTTGGATCTTATATAGATAATTTAGTGTTTCAAATGTGTTTTCCTTTCTTTTTTTTTTGTTTTTGTTTTTGTTTTTCAAGACTAGGGTTTCTCTGTATAGCCCTGGCTGTCCTGGAACTCACTTTGTAGACCAGGCTGGCCTTGAACTCAGAAATCCGCCTGCCTCTGCCTCCCGAGTGCTGGGATTACAGGCATGTGCCACCACTGCCCGGCCTGTGTTTTCCTTTCTTTCTGAAGTATGTTTATAACTGAAAATTACTAGGAGAGAATAGGATAATATTTATGAATTTTGCTGCTGCCTGTGGACTCTTAGCATTCAGAAAGAAGAAGAAAATAGTGGAAGTTAGAGTTGGTGAGGCGGCTCAGCAGTGGAGAATGCTCACTGTTCTTGAATCGGGCCTGTCTGCTTTTCAGCAGCTACAGCTCACAACCCCAGTTCTGAAGGATCCAGTGCCCTTTTGTGATCTCCGAGGAAGGGTTCCTGCATACATGTGGCACACATATACTCACTCCCAAAGGCTCACACATACACATAAACTAAAAATAAAGGAATCTGGCCAGGCATTGTGGTGCGTGTCTTTACTCCTACCACTTGGGGAACAGAGATAGGAGTCATTCTTGGAATTCTAAGACCAGCCTGATCCACTTACCCAGTTCTGGGAGAGCCAGGACTACACAAATGGACTCTGTCTTAAAACAAAACAAAACAAAACAAAACAAAACAAAACAAAAAACAATGGGACTCTACTCTGAAGTGTCAAGGGCAGTAGCTAAATGCAATTCAGTTATGAAACTGAGTGCATATAAAAGCACAGTGGAAGAGCTGAAGATGAAAGCTCATAAGGGGGAAGGTCATGGAAGCGTTAGCTGCTGGGTGTGCTGGGCCAGTGAAGGGTTTAGGTTTTGACGGAATATTTGGTAGCTGTGTAATGAATATGTTGATCAGTGCCCACTGTGATGGTATACACCTTTAATCCCAGCTCTTGAGAGGTAGATGTACAGGGGTCTCTGTGAGTTTAAGGCCAGCCTGGTCTACATAGCAAATTCCAGGCAAGTCAAGTCTGTCGAGTGAGTAAGTCTAGAAACAGGGAAAGAGAGCTATCTATTAAAAAGTGATTGTTTTAGTCAGAGACTCTGAGGTTCATACCTCAGGTAGTGGTTGGATATGAGGGTACTAACTTAAAAATGTATGTGAAGGGCTAGGCATGGTGGTGTAAGCCTTTAATTTTAGCACTTGGGAGGCAAAGGCAAGTGGATCTCTGTGAGTTCTAGGCCAGCCTGGTCTACAGTTTAAGTTCCAGGATAGCCAGGGCTACACAAAAAAACCCTATTTTGAACACCCCTCCCCCAATTTTTTTGTCCAAGAGGGGACAGGAGATGCCTTTCAATGGAGTACTTGCCTAGCATGCACTAGACCCCGGGTTTTATCCCTAGCAGCATGTAAATGCAGAGTGGTGGTACATGTGTTTAATCCCAGGAGTATTAGGAGTTCAAAGCCATCCTCTGTTACATAGCAAGCTTGAATTGAAGGCCAGCTTTCACCATATGAGATTCTGTCTCCAAACCAGGATGCAGGCTTGGTGACATATGTCTTTAACCCCAGCACTTAGGAGGCAGACTCCTTTTCTCTGAGCTCAAGAGCTACCCACCTTGTCTTCATCAGTGAGTTCCATGCCAGCCAGAGCTACACAGTGGGACTCTATTTTCAGAGTCCAGTAAATTTCATATGTGTAAAAATTTCTTCAAACACTACATAAATGCCCTCTAGAAGTGTGTTCCAATCTAACTCCAGCAGCAGTATGTGAGAATACTTGCTTTTGCACATTGTTCGCAACAATAGATAAATAAGATCAGTCTTTTAAAGTTTTGCTGACCTGTTTCAAAAAAATAGGCTTTGAAAAAAATTACATAGCTTTGCTATGGGACTGAGACTCTCAGGGATTAACTGGCTGTCTGCTCATTTTCCCTCTGCAATGGCGGTTCATGGCTTGCCCTTCTTCTGTGGTGGATTTGTCTTCTTCTGATTGATTTATAGGTACTCATCTATAATGATAGCAACCTTTGTCTGCTGTTATGTGTCAGGTTTAAGCGTGATCTCACCGACCACTATTGTGCTCATCCTCTCTTGTCTGGCCTTTTATGGATTTTTGTTTATAGGTTTAAATCCTCAGTTCCTATGGAATTGACTGACTGGGTAGTCAGAATCTATTTTACACAGTTAGAAGAAAGAAAAGTAGAAAAAAGTCCAACCTTTGTTTTATTAAAACCTATTCAGAACATTTGGTCTGATTTTTTTTCATTGAATGTACAGCAAGGAGTGAACCTGGGTCCTCTGCAAGAGCAGCAAGTGCTCTCAACTGCTGAGCCTTGTCTACAGCCTACCCTACCACCCCAAGAGTTTTATCTTAATTGTCAATTTCTCAAAGTGATTGATATTTGCTTAGCTTGTTTTAGGTGTTGTTGTTTTTTTTCTTTTTTAAGATTTTTAAAAAAATTTTTATTTATATGAGTACACTGTAGCTGTCAGACACACCAAAAGAGGGCATCGGATCCCATTACAGATGGTAATGAGCCACCATGTGGTTGCTGGGAATTGAACTCAGGACCTCTAGAAGAGCAGTCAGTGCTCTTAACCACTGAGCCATCTCTCCAACCCAGCTTGTTTTAGTTTTAAAAATTGAACATGAGTCTCTTACATGCCAAGCTATATCCCCAGCATTCCCCTTCTTGAATTTTTAAATTTTTTTGGTTTTGTTTGTTTGTTTTGTTTTGTTTCCCCTGGCTGTCCTGGAACTCACTTTGCAGACCAGGCTGGCCTTGAACTCAGAAATCTGCCTGCCTCTGCCTCCCAAGTGCTGGGATTAAAGGCATGTGTCACCACACCCAGCAAAATTTAAAAAAAAAATTTATTTTATGTCCATTGGTGTTTTACCTGCATGTATGTCCGTATGAGGAGGTCAGATCTTGGAGTTACAGTCAGTTGTGAGCTGCCATATGGGTGCTGGGAATTGAACCCAGGACCTCTGAAAGAGCAGTCAGTGCTCTTAAACACCGAGCCATCTCTCCAGCTGCACCTCCCCTCACCCCCTATTCTTGAATTAAATTCAAGTGATTTATATGGGGCAGTATAAGACCAGGTTTTGTGGCCTCTGAAATGGAGGCAGTTTAGGGTTGGTTTTTTTTTTTTTTTTTTGGTTATTTGTTTGTTTGTTTTGTTTTTTAATGTAGGATTACCAAATGATGAATATAACATTAAGCACAGGCCTACACAGCAGCAGAGCTTTGAAACTCCAACTTTCTTACTTTCAAAGTAAACTCATCTTGGTCTCATCAGAATGCTGCTGTTGCATAAAGAAATGAGGAAAAGTCATTTCCATTTATAGAGTGGGAAGCTTTCCTTTGTATTTATTGCCACTACACCAGCATTTTCCCCCTTAGTTTTTAAAACAGACATCAAGGTGGCTTTAATGTTGGGAGAGGAGTTGGCCTAGGGAAGAAGCTCTTTGAGCAGAATCTCCACTGTTCTGCATTGCTCAGATGTAATATATTTGATCAGTGTAGTAGCTGGGAGCTTGGTATAATTTAATAATGGGGGTCGTTAATCTTGCAAGCCTTTGAGCCCTGAATTTACAACTTTAACTTTACATATCTGCTTACTTTTGCATTGAAATTGGGTTGGCCAGTGTTGAAAGGCTTGCCAATGCTAGTAGTTGCATCTGCAAGTAGTTAATACAAGACACCATAGTGCTCATCCTGACCTCCCAGGATCCAGCACTGACTCCCCAGATGCTTGCCTAGAGTCCTGTACTGTTTGCTTCTTGCTTTACAGGTGAGGAGCTACGGCTTAAGAGGGTGCCTTATAGCATCACTCTAGAGATTTCTCTCCAGGGCTCTCATTTCACAAAGAACTTAGACTTGGAAAGATTTGATTTATTTTATTTTATTTTGAGGCAGGGTTTCTCTGTGTAGCCCTGGTTGTCCTGGAACTCACTCTGTAGACCAGGCTGGTCTCTAACTCAGATCTGCCTGCCTCTGCCTCCAAAGTGCTGGGATTAAAGGCGTGTGCCACCACCATCTGGCTTTTCTATATTTAAAGAAAATTATTTTTATTTTATGTCTATGAATGTTTGCCGTGGTGTTTGTGTGTGCACTCTGTGCATGCCTGGTGCCTAAGGCTTATCTGGAACTGTAGGCTCCCGGCACCCACAAGGTGGCTCACAATCATATCCCGGCTACTATACTGATCAATATATTACATCTAAACAATGCAAACGTAGTGGAGATTCTGTTGAAAGAGTATCTTCATTGGACCAATTCCTCTCCCAACAATAAAGCTACCTTGATGTCTATTTTAAAAACAAAGGGGAATGACCCAGGTTCAATTCCCAGCACCCACTAGGAGGTTTATCACCTCCTCAGGCTCCAGGCACACATGTGGTGTACAGATGCACATGCATGCGAACACTCATACACATAAAACAAACTCCAGTTCCAGGGGCTCTCATGTCTTCTGGCCTCCCAAGGGCACCAGGCACACACACAGGACATAGGTATACATGCAGGTATAACACTCATACACGTAAAATAAGATAAAATAAAATAAAAAATTTAAAGAAAAGAGGTGGTTCAATGGGTAAGAGCACTTACCCAGGTTCTATTCCTAGCACTCCCATGGAGGTTCATTACCTTCTCAGCACCAGCGCACTGTGATGTACAGATGCACAAACAGGCAGAACACTCATACACATAAGACAATCAAAATAAATCGGAAAGCTTTTTGTTGTTGTTGTTTTTTTAATTAAGAGAAGAAAAGAGCTAAGTCTCTAGGCTGCCGAGATGGCTCAGCGAGTAAAGGCACTTGCTGCCAAACCTTGCAGCCTAACTAAGCTGGATTCCTGGGACTCACATGGTGGAAGGAAAGAACTCACTCCATTTATAAGCACTGTGGCATGCACCACCCCCAAATAAATTAAGGCAATGTAGAAGAGAAAGAAACCAATGACTGCTGACTGATAAGAGAGAAGCTCTTAGGTTCTATCTAGTTTTCTGTCTCTCTTTCCTATTTATTTTTATTTTAATTTGAGATAGGGTCTTACTATATAGCCCTGGCTAACCTCTAACTCATAGCTGCCTCTGCCTCCTCAAGGGCTGAGACTAAAGGTATACATCACCATGCCTAACCCATAGTCTCTTTATATCTGGGGCTGGGAGTTGAACCTAGGGCTTTATATATGATAAGCAAGTGCTGTCCCACAGAGCCACATCCCAGCCCATTATATTTAGGATGATTCTCTGATCTAAGATTTCTAGGAAAGAAAGGAATATTGGTTTTAAAAATCAGACAAACAGACAATAAAGTTGTTGCCCCTGGAGGAGTACCGTAGATTGTTGGACCTGCTGGTGATCAGCAAGCTCTACAAGCTTTGGCTGTAGGAGTTAACCTTTTATCTTATTTGTTTCTTTGTGCAATAGAAATGGCAATGTTGATATCAGAGCTTTCCAAAGCAACTTTCAGAGCCTTGAGCAAAAGTTATTAAAAATATTGCTTGCATTATCCCTGGTCCCACCTTGCAATTGGCTCCAATTACCAGCTGCTTAGAAGCGTTTGTAGGTAAGGCTCTTATCATACTTGCTGATCACAGCTTTCACAGTTGTGTTTTGTTGTTTCTGTTACAAAGCTAATGTTTGGAAGTGACTGCCTTCTTTGAGGGCTAGGAAACAGACTACATTTCCATACAAATGTCACACTCCTATTAGCACATCACCCATCCATCCCTTATGGGATTTTGCAACCCTGCCCATAGATGTAATCGGCTTTGTATTTTCATTCAAGGATAACAGACTGGCAAGGTTGAAATCTTGTCATCAGAATTGAATTGCTCCCTGAAACTGGGAGGAGGGACCAACTGAATTGAGCCTTGATCAGAAATGACAGTAGTCCTTCGAACCTCAATCACCTGCTCTCTTTCTTTCCTTCCCAGTATGGCGACTATGACCCCTCTGTGCACAAGCGGGGATTTTTAGCCCAAGAGGAATTGCTTCCGAAAAGGGTAAGAAATCAAATTCTCTGTTTGGGGAAATACAGCATATGTAGCTGAAGGAAAGCCATGGGTGACTTGAAGAATGCAGGGCGTACGCAGCAGGCACACTTGCAGGAACAGTTCACAGTCTTGAGAAAAGAGTATGGAATCTTAGATAAGCCTCTCTCTCTCTCTCTCTCTCTCTCTCTCTCTCTCTCTCTCTCTCTCTCTCTCTCTCTCTCTCTCTCTGTGTGTGTTGTATTCCTGTGAGTGTACAGGTGTGTGTGCACTTTTACACAAACAGAACAAAAGCTGGGTTCCTCTGTACCTCTATTGTTCTTTCCTTACTGTCTTGAGACAGGCTCTCTTGACTGCAAGCTCTCATTTAGGCTAGATAGCAAGCTAATGACCTTTCAAGATCTGCCTGTCTCTATGCCAAGTGGTGTGGTTACAGACATGTATATAGGCATGCCTGAGCTGGGTTTTTTCTTTTAATATTTCTATTTATTCCTTGAGAATATATAGTATACATACATATTATATGTAATCTACTTGTATATAATTAATATAATATAATATATTTATATATTTTTGGTTTTTTGAGACAGGGTTTCTCTATGTGACCCAAGCTGTCCTGGAACTTACTTCATAGACCAAGCTGGCCTTGAACTCACAAAGATCCCTCTGCCTCTTCCTTTTAGGTGCTGGAATTAAAGGTGTGCAGCATCACTACCACTACCCAGCTTCTTTTTGTTGTTGTTGTTATTGGTTTTGAGACAGGGTTTCTCTGTGTAGCCCTGGCTGTCCTGGAACTTACTCTGTAGACCAGGCTGGCCTCAAACTCAGAAATCCACCTGCCTCTGCCTCCCGAGTGCTGGGATTAGAGGCATGCGCCACCACGCCGGGCCACTACCCAGCTTCTTTGATCATAATCTTTCTCCTCCTCCAACTTCTCCCAGGTCCTCCCCTATCTCCTTACCTATCTAACTTCATGTTCTTTCTTTCTCTTAAATAATAACAACAAAGCCGGGCGTGGTGGCGCACGCCTTTAGTCCCAGCACTCGGGAGGCAGAGGCAGGCGGATTTCTGAGTTCGAGGCCAGCCTGGTCTACAAAGTGAGTGCCAGGACAGCCAGGGCTATACAGAGAAACCCTGTCTCGAAAAACCTTAAAAAAAAAAATAATAATAATAACAACAAATGTAATGGATTCCCATTTTTTTGTCTAGCTACTCCTGAGTTTTGCTGCCTGTGGTGTAGTTGATACACCCAGTAGTCATTCTACTTGAAAAAGTATGATTTTTCCTCCCCTAAGAGCTATCAATGAAGAGCCAATAGCTTCTTCATGTCTGTCAGTACTGGGGATTCAGACTGAAGCCCCCAAGTTTACAGAGCAAGTACTTTTACCTCCTGAGCTTTCTCTCCAGCCCCTGTTGTTCTTTGATGGGCTCTTGCTCTGTAGTCTGAGCTGCCTGTGAACTCACTATCCTCCTACCTCAGTCTCCTGAGTACTGGAATTAGTGCTGCGAATAGTGCACACATCTGAACTCCCAGTGTTCGAGGGGCAGAGGCAAGAGGATCACAAGGTTAAGGCCAGGCTGGGCTAAGGAGTGGGGTTTGGTCTCGAAACAACAAAACAGCAAGAGTTTGTGGAATTAATGTTGAAATGCCAGTCGGATGTGGCCTATAGATGGTTTTGTGGTGCAGCAATTTCAGAAGATGGTTGAGTGGCATTGATCTAAGGGAGCCATGAGATTGTGTGTTCATTGTGCAAGACCGAACTGTTTTGGGTAGAGAAGATGAGGTTGGGAAGGGCCTTTTAATCCTCCATCTTGTTGGTTGTATTCGTTAGACACAGAGCAGCCTTCGGCTGCCTCCTATCTTACAGCCCCACTTATCATCTGTCCCTGGATAATAAAGGCTTTCCCCCAACCCTCCCCTGCCTTCCCTGTCCTTTGATAACTTCTGTGCAGTCGATGGCCAGTGAGTAAGCATTGCTCTACTGTCAGGGTGGTCCCTGAGATGAACAGCCCCAGCAGCCAAAAGGGCCACTCCTAGCCCAGGAGTGTACTTAGGCTAGAGGAATTCTGCAGCTTTCAGGTTGCTGCTCTAGTGGAACAGTACTTGTTTACACACCCACCTCTATGTGTGCCTCTCCCTGCATGCAGCTTTTTAAAAATAGCTCTGTTGTTTTGTAAAAATGAGCCATAATTATAAAAATGGCAAACAATACCCAGACTTGCTTTGCATGTGGGCTTTTCTTTTGCTGTCTTTTTGGTAGGTGATAAATCTCTATCAGATGACTCCGGAAATGTGGGAGGAGAGAATTACTGCTTGGTATGCGGAGCACCGGGGCAGAGCCAGGTGAGGCCGCTTCATCCTTGGTTTATATTTCTTCATGCCTCCTCCCCTACCCTTAAAGAACTATAAAACTAGGGCGTGCTCATTGGACACAATGCAGTCCTGAAGTATATAAAATGAGAAGCCAGAGCCGGAATAATGTTGCTCTTCAGTTTTATGTGCATCCTTGTTGTAGTGTGGGCATGTGGCAGTCTGGATGTGTGGCTCAGTGGGAGAGTGCTTGCCTAGCCTGCGTAAGACCCTGGGTTGAAACCCAAGTGGAGCCCTTTGTTTTTGCATTCAGGCATGTGCCGATGGCACTTAGAATACCTGCATGCTTTCCCCCTTACAGAAAGCTCTGCAGTGCACAGTCTCATGTTGGCACACAGTTTCACAAGTCCAGAGGGTAGATTCTTAGAAGAGAGTTGTGTTTTGACAGGTGACACTAAGGAAAATTTTTTACTTTTTGGCACATGTCCATCAGCAGTGTTAGAATGTTCCTATCGCCCTATGTTTTTAGTCAATCTGCAATTTTACTAAATTAAAATTAAAACACAATCTGGGTGGTAGTGGCACAAGCCTTTTATCCCAGCACTCAGGAGGCAGAGGTAGGTGTTCTCTGTGAGTTGAGGCCAGCCTGGTCTATAGAACGAATTCCAGGACAGCCAGGGGGACACAGAGAAACCCTGTCTCAAATAAAATAAAACACTAAAATGTATAGCTTGTTTTAAGTATTCCCTTGGTAGCTTCAGCTATTGATCATCTCTGTGTTAGGCCCCTTACCCCAGTCCTTCAAATCAGCTTCCTGCTATATTTTTTCTTCAGATTTATTTTGTGTATATGGCTATGTTTTCTACATGTATGTCTGTGTACCATGTGCATGCATGGTGCCTGAGGAGGCCGGAAGAGGGCACTGGAACTGAATGGTTGTGGGACTCTAGGTGGGTACTAGGAATTACTAGGCCCTCTAGAAGAGCAGTCAGTGCTCTTAAGCACTGAGCCATTTCTCTAGCTCCTGTATCTTTATTTTTTGTTTATACCCACTAAATAGACAGATTTGGAGTATGCTGCTTGATTATTTACCACAAAACGCTAAGTAAGGACTAGAGCATGACTCAGAGATACCTAGCTCAGCAACTTCTTTCTTTTTCTTTTTGAGCCATTATGGAGCTCTGGCAGTCCTAGAACTGACTATGTATTCTTCAGGCTGGCCCTCAGCCACAGAAATCTACCTGCCACTGCTCAGTGCTGGCATTAAAAGCTTGTGTAACCATGCCCAGCCCAGTTCCCCCAATTTCTAATTAGTGTTCCCATAGATTAGTGCTGCCCTTGCTTACCTTCCATTGTTATATTACTATTTTGTAGCACTGAGGATCAAGTACAAGGTCTCTCACATGCTAGGCAAGTCACTATTCTCTCACTGAGCTGCACCCATAAGCCACCATCACCCATTTTTAAACTTTAGATAAATAAAACCTAGTGCCACCTTTTTCTCAAGATCATCTTGTGAGATTTGAGTACATGGCATGTAGCGATGTCTCTCCTCATTTTCATGACTGTGCAGAAGTCCAAAATACTAGCATAACAGGTTATTTATCCCTTCTACAGTTGAAAGACTCCTAGGTTGTTGGGTTGTTTCTTGGGTTTTGCTGTTATAGGTAATGTTGAATAGTTTCCTAAAGTAATTGAATCAATTTGCATCAGCGGTGTATGTGATTTCTGGTTCTTCCACCTGCCTGCCAACACTTGGCATTCTCTCAGGGTGAATTTTTTAAATCCATTTGAGAGTGTTTTGAGATGAGAGAGAGGACAAGAACAAGGTCACCGGGAAGCTTGAGTTAAATTACTTCAATACTTTTACCTCTCAGGGAGTTTTCTGCAAGTCACTGCTGCATCCAGAGCTTGCTTTAAGCTTGACTTACAACACAGAAGCGTTCACCTACTGGCCTGGGTTTTATGGCTCAGATAGTTCTTGCCTTAATCTTCAGCAGTAACCCGAGAGATAAAACCAGGAAAGTGGGTGTTGTTAGCTTCTAGAGAGGCTCCTTCCTTACTGAAGCTCTAGGTTAAGGAAGTACACAGAGACAGGCAGTGACTTCGTACATTTGAGGTGGGAAAGAATGAGTGCACCCTGGCTTTGTTTTTTCTTTCTGCCAATGCCGGGGGTGGAACCTAGAGCTTTGCGCATGCGGAGTGAGTGCTTTGCTGCTGAGCTACACTCCCAGCCCCCACGTTCTTTTTTTTTTAAATCACTTGAGACAGATGTCACTATTTACCAAGGCCAGAGTGTGAAATTGAAGCCAAGAGTCAGTGTAATGAATCTGTTTTCTTATATCACGGGGATGGGAAACTCTGGGTTGAGAAAAGTGTTGCTGTGTCTGGTCTGTCTCATCTTCTGCAGGTCCCTTCCTTCTATCTCACCAGAGGCATGCTCAGAATATTTGACTTGGCAAGTGTCTGTCCTTCATCCTTGTCACTTAGCCCTAATAATGGTGTCTTCTATTCTCCTCACAGGGATGAAGCTGAAATGGAGTATTTGAAGATAGCTCAGGACCTGGAGATGTATGGTGTGAACTACTTTACGATCCGGGTGTGTTGACTCCTTCCCCAGTTCCCTGGCTCTCAGAAAGACTGGGTAGAGGCCACCCAGGCACATGGGCTACCTCCTCGTCCCAGGGTGCTCAGAGTCTTCATGATTCAGTAGTAAAGAAGAAAAGGGAAGACAGGGTCGAGAGCCTGCTTTCATTTGGGGCTTCGAATTAGATCAGAATTAGATCAAATTAAGTGTCAGTGGTACCCTGAGGGACTCAGGCCCAGTTCTCGTCTTAGCAGAGACCTGTTGGAATGCTGGCCATGTAATGTTTGATTATTCTGGCCTCTTGGGAAATCCAAGGAGCACCTGGAAATAAAGTCTTTCCCTGGGGCCCACTGAAAGTAAGGCTGCTCTTAGAGATTCCTAATTTGTTTGGGTGGAACTCTTGTTCTCACTGTGAGGCTAATTAGTTTTCTATTCAGACCATTAATGGTCTGCAGGCCTCCGGGAACCGTGCCTCTGCAGAGAAAGGCATTTGTGTTCTGTTCAGGTCTGGCCCTAGAGCGTGTTTCTCGCTTGTTGGGGGATTTGGCTGCTGGCTGCAGTATTCATGGCTTCCTCCAGAGGAGCACAAGCCAAGTACCGGGCTTTTCCTCACTGCTGGATGGCGGGTGCCAGGAAGCTTGGCTACAGAGGAGTAGACATTGAAGGTCATCTGCAGCCATCCCCTGTACTATCCCACATACTCTTTGCTTCCCCATTTTGGGGTCCTACAGTCTTTATGTTAACTTTGAGTAAATTGATTTAAGCATGATTTCAGTATTCTAGGATAGCTTTCTACTTAATTTGTTTCCTAAATGCAGGTTTTTGTGGATCCTTTTTTTTTTTTTTTGCATTAAAAACCAGGGCACAAGCCGGGTGTGGTGGCGCACGCCTTTAGGGAGGCAGAGGCAGGCAGATTTCTGAGTTTGAGGCCAACCTGGTCTACAGAGTGAGTTCCAGGACAGCCAGGGCTACACAGAGAAACTCTGTCTCCAAAAAAAAAAAAAAACAAAAAACAAACAAAAAAAACCAGGGCACACTGAAATGTACTACCACAATAAGCAAGGGCCTAAAAGGTATTTTACTTGTAGCAGGACCTGAGTTCAAGTCCCAGTTCGTGGTTTGGGAGGCTCACAATTGCCTGACATTCCAGCTCCAGAGGGATCTGAGGCCCGTGGATTCTGAGGGCACTTGCACTTATGTGCACAGACACAGAAATACATAACTAAAAATCATAAAGATAAGAACAAATCTTTAAAAAAATAAAAATAAAAAAAGAATGCAGAAGGTTGTTTCTCATGTTTCATGAGGGCCAGTGAGATGGAATAATAGATAGGCAATTGCTGCCAGGCCTGACATGCTGAGTTCAGGTCATGGAATTCACATGGTGAAAGGAGAGAACTCTTGTTCTTACCGTGCGGCACATGGTCCTATGATCTTCACATGTGTGCTGTGGTATAAGCATGCATTCACACAACACACACAAATTAGGATTAAGTAATTAAAGGTTTTATTAGTTTGTGTTTGACATCTGTTTCTTTGAGGTTAGACTAATGCATTTCTGTGGTTTTGTCTCTTGCCCACCACCAACATTAATTGTTTAAAAGAAAAAAGCATTTGCAATCCTTAGAAAATGGATTTCTTGGGCTAGGAATTGGTAACACACACTTTTAATCTGAGCGCTCAGGAGGCAGAGGCAGGCAGATCTCTGTGAGTTCAAAAGTGAGTTTGAAGCCAGCCTGGTCTATAGAGTGAGTTCCAGGAGAGCCAGGACTACACAGAAAAATCTCTCTGAAAACCAAAACAGAATTTCTTACAAATTTATTTTACTTAGAGGAGGAAAAAGTATATATATTTGTATATTTTGTTGTATTTATTTGTTTATCTATGTTTGTGGTGGTGGGCAGAGGACAACATGCTAGAATTCTCTTCTACCAAGTGGGTCCTGAGGTCAGACTGAGGTCAGGTTATCAGGTGTAAGCATGTTGGTTCACTAAGCTATCTCAGCAGTCCAAAAACCAGCTTATTAAGGAATATTTCTACATTAATCAGATGAGCATTTACTAGTTTTTATATGTTTTTATGTTGAACAATAGACAAAGTTAGTGACCCTATGTTAGACATCTTAAATTCTATCATTAACTAGGGAAGATAAATTATTAATACATTTTATTTTAACTGATAGATATTTGTATGTATTAATGGAGTACCATGTGATTAAAACCATTTCAGAGGTGTTATTTGTGCTACCATCTCTAATCTCTAAAAGTGTGAGAGTCACAACAAGAGTAGAGGGTGGAATCCTTTCTATCTTTATATAAGCTGACTTAGCAGAAACATCAGGAAATACCTTGTTTTCCATAAGGGGCTGTTCAGATGTGAGGATTCAAGCCTCACTCCTGTCAGCACATCAGTTTTAAAAGCTTCTCAGACAAACAGGCCACGCTCTGGCTGGGTGTAGCGCCTGCTTTCAGGTGTTAGAAGGAGTAGAGAGATTCATCTTCAAGTGCTCACCTCTCCCTAACACCTGCTGTGAGATGGGTACTTCTAGTCACAGCCCAAGCACCATCTCAGTTTGCAGAGCTGCTCTCCTTCCCTTGAGCTGTAGCTTCCTTGTGTGTGGGAGGAGTTTTGTTTCAGCTGCCTATGAGGACAGACTGGGCAGTGGCTCCACAGCTGGTCAGTAGCTTGGGAGACGTGCACTAAGCCTCTGGCAGCAATAACTGTTGACTAGGACTGCTCTCAGAGGTATAGCATCCATATCGTTAACTGGTGTTTTAAACAAGTTCATTGAAGTGTAATTTAGATATAATTTATTTTTTTATTTCTTCCAGTGTTCAATTATCAAGCATTTGAAACATGGGAGAATGAAGTTTTTAGTGAATGCCATATATACCCACCACCTAGATACTGCAGCTAATACCACAGTGGGGTATTATATAGTAAAACTACATGGAGCTGCATTTTAACCTAAAATGAGGCTGTTTAGTCCCTAGACCTAAACATTTCTTCTAGAAATCCAACAAATTTTGTGTGTGTGATGATGAAGATCAAATTTAGGATCTTGTACATGCCAGACAAGAATACTGCCTTTCCTGTAACAGGAGAAATGTTCAAATGTGTGGCTTTTAGCTCTCTCTTTGATAACCTGGTTATTTAATTAGTAGTACTTCAACATTTAAATTACCATTTCTTTAGCTACCAAGCCAGTGACAGGAGTCTGAATCCACACTGATACCTGTAGGGGACACACCAATCACAAAATTGGTATTGTTTTGCCTCTGCTTCCTCAAATCTAGAAGCTGGAAGCCTCCTGGGTTACAAGAGAGCCATGATTTCTGTTGGGACTTGTTGAAACTTGTCAGATATAACAGTGTGTGCCAGATTCTGTAGAAAGTTGAATAAAATCACCAGCTGGAAGCTGACAACAGCTGCTCTTTATTGGCTCTGCAGAATAAAAAGGGCACAGAGTTGCTGCTTGGAGTGGATGCTCTCGGGCTTCATATCTATGACCCTGAGAACAGGCTGACCCCCAAGATCTCCTTCCCATGGAATGAAATCCGAAACATCTCCTACAGCGACAAGGAGGTAGGACATGTCTGTACTACAGATGCCATTTATGGTGCAGGAGTCCTGCAAAAGGTCCGCTCCCATTTCTCTTCTTTGCCAAAGCTCTCCAAGCCAGACCATCTCCTTGTCGGTGAAAGTCCTTTAATTCCCAGGCTTTGGAGCTCTGGTTGTTGATTTTTAAAGTACTTACAGAAAGTGTTGACATCCTTTTTTCTAAGAGCATGGCTAAACCCTACTATTGACTAACAAGAGAGTAAGCAGCTCAACCTGTCAGGGCTAAGCCCCGAAGAACACAAAGAAGGAAAAGAGGAACATTTCCTGATTATTTGGCTGATTAAGTGTGATCTGTACTAAGCTTCTCTCCGTGTTCTGTGTTTAGTACATGTAGTGGAAAAGTGTGCATGTGTGCCTGCATGTAAAAAAAAATTTTTTTTTTGTGGAGGGCAGAGGGAATTGCTTTTTTCATTTTGCTTTTTTTTTTTTAATATTTTTTTTATTATGTATTTTCCTCAATTACATTTCCAATGCTATCCCAAAAGTCCCCCATACCCTCCCCCCAACTTCCCTACCCACCCATTCCCATTTTTTTGGCCCTGGCATTCCCCTGTACCGGGGCATATAAAGTTTGCGTGTCCAATGGGCCTCTCTTTCCAGTGATGGCCGACTAGGCCATCTTTCGATACATATGTAGCTAGAGTCAAGAGCTCCAGGGTACTGGTTAGTTCATAATGTTGTTCCACCTATATTCATTTTGCTTTTTAACTGGGTTTCACTATATAGTCTTGGCTAGCCTTGGACTTGCTATATACACCAGGCCAGCCTTCAACTCTACTTCCTGAATGCTGGGATTGAAAGTCTACGTACACCACCATGTCAGACTGATAGCTGTGTGTTTGTAAGGGGTGTATTAGTCAAGATTCTCTAGAGAATCAACCGATAGGATGAATATGTATATTAAAAGAGTATTAATTAGATTGGCTTATAGCATGAAGTCCAAGTACTTCAACAATGGCTGTCTCACACTGGAGAGTGGGGTGGAGAATCCAGTAGTGTCTAATCCACAAGGCTGGATGTCTCTTCAGTCTCCGTCTGTATTTAAGGCCTAGAAGATTCCTGAAGTGCAGCTACTGTTTAGTCTGTGTTGTAATCCCAGTGAAGTTGGTTCTGATATCGGTGGAGGAATGCTATAGCAGCAGGGTAGATGAACTTGCTCACGAGAGTGAAAACTGCCAGCAAAAGCAAACTCCCTTCTTCTGTGTCCTGCTCTGTGGGCTACTAGAAAATATGGCCTGGATTTAGGCTCCAGAACCTTATTAAGCCCTCGGGGCTGGGAAGGTGGCTCACAACCATCTGTGATGGGATCTGATGCCCTCTTCTGGTGTGTCTGAAGACAGCTGCAGTGTGATCATATACATAAAATAAATAAATCTTAAGAAAAAGAAAAGAAAAGAAACCCCCTCTCAGGAATACCGGGAAGCCTGGGTTTTAATTGATTCCAGATACAAACTGACGATCAAGATTAGCTCTTAGTGGATGGTTCTCTCAGTAATGACATGAATGAAGATAGCAAGCTGCCATATTTCTAAGGGTTAGAGAATAAAGTTTGAGGAACTTAAATAACATTTGTGGGTTAAAATATTTCTATGTAGGTCAAAATGGCCTTGAACTAACAGCAATACTCCCACCTCAGCCTCCTAGGTTCTGGGATTACAGCATGAGCCACTGTGCCCAGCTTAAAGGAATTGTTGGACTTTGTGCCAGGCTTCATAGAGCACACAGAGATGTAGAAAGTACAGTGCTATCTCTCAAGGAGATCTGCTTCAGAATGACTTGACTGCTCTAATACATAAGGACAGTGTGGGCTGGTGAGATGGCTGTCAGGCCTAATGACCCGAGTACAATCCCTAAGGCCCTCATGTTGGAAAAGTAGAGAACAAAGTCCTACAGGTTGTACTCTGGCCTTCACATGTAGGTCCCGGCGTGTAACTCATCCTTCCATAAATAAATGAGTAAAATGGGGTTGCCCAGGGCCTCTAATTATATATGCGTTACTCAAAATTTACTGAAAAGGCAGGGATATATTCAGTATCCATGTCACCAGAAAATGAGCTCTTGTGTCTGATGAGTGAAGTGACAAGGACCAGGGACTAGGGTACCTGATGCCAGAGCTCCTGCTTATCAGTGTGGTCCAGAGGCTGGACTGTAAAGACACACGACACCAGGCCGAATGAGGCAACCTGGACAGTGAATAACAGTGATAGTTTATGTTGCCTGCAGTTCTTGGAGCATATTTCCTGGGTGATTTGTTTTGTTTTGTTTTGTTTTGTTTTGTTTTTGTTTTGTTTTGTTTTGTTTTGTTGGTTTGGTTTGGTTTGGTTTGGTTTGGTTTTTGTTTTTCTTTTTAGCAACTCAAGGAAAATACTAGTTTTCAGTCTTGTTTAAATTACTCAAGTTTATTTGCTGAGGCAAATTGAACTTGCCTTTATCCTGCCTCTTCCTCCTCCTCCTTCCTCCCCCTCTGTCTGTCTCTCTTGACAGGGTCTTGCTGTATGACCTCTTGGTTCAGTTTTTAAATGCTGGAGTTACAGGTGTGCATCATCACACCAAACTTAAAATGAGCTTGCTTGTTTTATGTTTATTTATTTACTTATTGGAGGAAGGGATGTAGCATGTGCCAGGGTGGATGTGTAGACATCAGGGGACAACTTACAGAAGTCTTTTCTCTCCTTATACTATGTTGGTCCCAGGGATCAAACTCAGTTTTAAAGGATTGGTGACAATCACCTAAATCTGCTAAGCCACTTGCCAGCCACTTGCCTTTCTCAGTCCCAGGCACTCTGGCTGTTGTTGTTTAATTGCTGGCTATCCTGGGACGTGAGCATTAGGTAGTTCTCCCTTTCAAGTTCTTAAATTGGAAACTCCACAGGACTTAACGTATTGGGAGTGTCACAGTGTAACTAGTGCTTCACCTTCCAATTTCACAAAGGCTGTTCACTACACATCGCACATTTGCACACTAAAGGTTTTTCAGAGAGCTCAAGGATTAAAGTCCCCGAGTATGGCCTGACACAACAAACTCTAATGTGCCCTCTCTAGGGGTAAGGTACCATCATGTTCCATCACACCAATACGTTATATGGCAAGCAGACTCCAAGCTACCTTGGCACGCCATAGTAGGAAGTAGTTTTTGGAGTTCTCTATGACAGTCACTCTGCTAAAACAGAATTGTTCCTTTATTTTAAGTTGATTGAGGGCTGGTGAGATGGCTCAGTGGGTAAGAGCACCCGACTGCTCCTCCAAAGGTCCAGAGTTCAAATCCCAGCAACCACATGGTGGCTCACAACCATCCGCAACGAGACCTGGCGCCCTCTTCTGGAGTGTCTGAAGACAGCTACAGTGTACTTACATATAATAAATAAATAAATCTTAAAAAAAAAAAAGTTGATTAATTGTGGAACAACAGTATGAACCAACCAGTACCCCCAGAGCTCCCAGGGACTAAACCACCAACCAAAGAATACACATAAAGGGACCCATGGCTCCAGCCGCTTATGTAGCAGAGGATGGTTTTGTTGGGCATCAGTGGGAGGAGAGGCCTTTGGTCCTGTGAAGGATCTATTCCCTAGTAGTATAGGGGAATGCCAGGGCTAGGAAGTGGGTGGGTTGGTGAGCAAGGGGAGGGGGGATGAGATAGGGGGTTTTCCAGGGGAAAGCAGGAAAGGGGACATTTGAAATGTAAATAAAGAATATACCTAATCAAAAAAAAAGGGGGGGGGGGGTTGATTGATTCTTCCTATATGGCCTGGTGTGAAGTAGAGCCTGTGGTTTCCAGACTACTTGTGGCTTCTTACTGACAGCTCTAGGGTTCAGTAACAGGGCTAGAAATAAGCTTATGAAATTCATAAATAATATTCCACACCAGAGGAATACTTTGACTAAATTAACCTGGTTCAAAACCAAACTAAGGATTTTTTAAATTTGTTTTTGGTCCTATGTGTGCTCATTTCTCTGGACCTTCGGAAGAGCAGTCGGGTGCTCTTACCCATCTCACCAGCCCGTGTGCTCATTTCTCATTGGACTATAATATGTAAAGAAATACCCAGGAATCTGACTGCCCCTGTAAGTTTATTTGCTAGGCAGTTCATCCTTTTTGTTTTTTTTTATATTTTGTGGTCCTTAGGATGGAAGCCACATACAGGCAAGAGCTGAACCTCTGGGCTAATCTTTTTTTTTTCCTTGCTTTGCTGGGGGCTGGCCATACATTTCTTTCTTGGGAATATATATGTACTTGGGAATGTTTGTTAGCATATGCTAATTGTACATTTTTCATATGTATATAAAAATGCATCAATCTAGATATGCTTGTCTCATTTTGCTTTTGAAGTGGGTCTTGCTATGTTTTCCTGGCTGGCCTAGAAATCTATATAGAACACTGATGCTTTGAACTTGTGGTCTTGCTCCCTCTGCCTCCTGCCAGTATGACAGGTATGTGTTACCATATCCACCTTAAAGACACATTTCCTGGGGCATCCCTGGAATCTAGGACCATTCTGGTCTCCTCAGTGGTTAGAGTAGCAGGTGCCTTGTTTGTATTTAGCTTTCTTTTGCTACATTGTCACTTAAATTTTGATTCATACCATATGAATTTTAAGCCCTCTGACTTTTTATTCTTCACCACCCATCAGCCTTCCTGTCTGAGCCTACTGTATCATTGCAATTACTAAAGAGCTAATAAGGCTAATATCCCTGCTTCTTCCCCCCTCACCATCTCCTCCTCTTCTTAATTTTCAGTGCTAGAGACTGAACTTATTCTTTCTACTTGCCCTGTCTAGGATGCCCCTCCTCCATATCTTTAGCTATTCTGCCATATACTTCTAAAAGCTCCCATTTGTGCTAGGTCTGCTCTAAACCTCTAGGATATTTGTGACATGTGTCACCAACGAGACACTAATATATGGTGTTATCTCATCTGGCTGTTGCTGGACTAAGTCCTACTCGACTGTGTCAAGGAGCTTTGCAGTGTGGCCTCCAGAGCAGGCCCATCCTGGGTTCTAACTTCGGGTCTTTACTGTCCTTTCTTCACAGGTACCGGAGCTGGTTAGGGTCATAAACTTCTGCAGCCTCAAACTTGGTACCCTGTATGCCTCTAATTCACCCAGGCTTCATTCCCGGCACTGGAAGGCCAAGGCTAGAGGCTGTGTGGTTGCTACTTTTGTGGATTTTCTGTTGGTGTCACAAGAAACTGTACTTTTTTCTTTCAGTTTACTATTAAACCACTGGATAAGAAAATTGATGTCTTCAAATTTAACTCCTCAAAGCTTCGTGTTAATAAGCTGGTAAGTTGAAATCCTGGTTTTCATGACAGAGAACTAACTTTTCTTAGAAATTGAATGGTGTGTGTGTGTAATTTGCCCTTTTTAAAAAGCCTCAGCCGGGTGGTGGTGGCGCATACCTTTAATCCCAGCACTTGGGAGGCAGAGGCAGGTGGATTTCTGAGTTCAAGGACAGCCTGGACTACAAAGTGAGTTCCAGGACAGCCAGGGCTATACAGAGAAACCTTGTCTCGAAAAACCAAAAGGGAAAAAAAAAAAAAAAAAGCCTCTCTGCCAGGAATCTATCTGGCCCTAGTTTCTTTTGCTAAGAGGTGTAAAATGATATTTGACATGGGAAATATTTTTCTCTTTAGTTTAACCTACAGAGAGTTAACCAGTTAACCTTTTTGTTTGTTTGTTTGTTTGTTTGTTTTTGTGAGGGGCTAGAGTAAAGATAATGGATGCTATGGCATTGTAGGCTGGTAGGCAGCTAGGTAAATTTACGTGCTTAATATGTTTCCTTGGCCACAGATTCTTCAGCTATGTATTGGGAACCATGACCTATTTATGAGGCGACGGAAAGCTGACTCTTTAGAAGTTCAGCAGATGAAAGCCCAGGCCAGGGAAGAGAAGGCTAGAAAGCAGGTGAGAACTGTCTTGTTTGTTTCATTCGGCTTGTGTATATATGTATTTGTGTACTTGAGGAGGCCATGGGTCAACCTTGGGCATCATTTCTCAAGAGCCGTCTACTTTGTCTTTTGAAGCAGGGTATCTCTTGGCCCAGGGACTCAGTGATAAATCTAAGCCAGTGAGCCCTAGGGCTCTGTCTGTCTCTACCTCCCCAGTATGCTGCCATGCCTGGCCTTTTTTGTGGGTGTTAGGGATCAAACTCAGACACTCATGGTTGCCTAGCAAGAGCTTTATTAACTGAGAATTCTTCCCATCTCAAGCTTGTTTGTTGTTTGTTTGGGACCCAGTCTTACTATATAGTTCTGGCTGGCCTGGTATACATTCTGTGGAGTTCAGTCAGGCCTCAAACTGGAGACAGTTTTCTTGCCTCAGCCTCTCTAATACAGGGATCACTGATCGCGGTGTACTACCATACCCAAGTAAGACATGATTTAGGGCAAACAAGGTGGCAAGTGTAACATCATTTGTTTGATATCTGAAACCCATTGAAAGATGGAACAAGAACTGACTCCACACAGTTGTCCCCTGACATCCACCTTGTGCCACAGGACACGTGCCACACACTTCACCCACTTACTCATACACATAACAATAATGAATAATAGGAATTAAAACCTTGTTTTAATTGACACTGCCTTTGGTTGGTCTTGGCCTACAAGATAAGGGATGGCTGTTGTCAGACTATTATGGTTATAGATGTACTTGCTCTTATTTCATTCCTGTTGGATTTTTATTAGCTAATGCCCAGATAGTGGGATGTCAGATATAGAAATAAGCACATGGGCTGGTGAGATGGCTCAGTGGGTAAAGGTTTGCTACCAAACCTGACAACCTGAGGTTGATGCCCAGAGTCAGGTAGAAGGAGAAAACTGACTTCTACAGTTTTCTTCTGACTGCCACATGCATACTTACATACATAAATACATAAACATGATAAAAATCTTAAGGGAAATTCATACTACGTTCTAATTTTAGCATATCTAAAAAAGAAAATAAACAGGATCTTTAGTGTGATCATCAGACTTGGGGCAAGGTAACCAGGCATGGTTTTGTCTCTCTGTCTATCTAGCTGGTTGTCTTTATTGTCTGTCTCCTCTACCGGGTCAGTGCCCTTTTTAATTAGACGGTGATAGAATACAGGGCAGCATTTCAGAGTGTGCTGTGGAATGCTAATTAGGCTCCCAGCTGCAGTTCATCAATGCTGGTCAACCTGGGCACACATGGCTGGCCCTCTGCAGGGGTGCTGTAGCACCTATCAGCAGACTGGACTAGCTGGATCATTGTTTTCTACTCACAGACCTTCTCTGCTCCCTGAAGTCCACAGCTGATTTGCGTCTTGCTGCTGAGACTATCACTTGTGGTTTGGGATGAACTGTTTGATAGAGTAGTTACAGCTGCATTTGGCCCTCTCAGGACTTGAAAGCTCAGAGGTGTAATGATTAGTCTGTGTGGTATTCTCTGATTTGGGAACCACAGAAAGGCTGGCTCCCAGCCCCAGGCTTTAGAGAGAAATACCCAATTTGAGCTAGTGAGCTGTGAGCTTGCCCTCTTTTTGCTGTCTGGGAGAGTAGGCCATCAGTTTCCTCCTTAGGATGCTTTAAGGATGATGGTATAGGTTCTATTGAACAAAAGTGTGCTACTGAGCTAGCATGGGGTATAGTGACAGCTTTAAGAAGCATACTCTTGCCGGGCAGTGGTGGCGCACGCCTGTAATCCCAGCACTCGGGAGGCAGAGGCAGGTGGATTTCTGAGTTCGAGGCCAGCCTGGTCTGCAGAGTGAGTTCCAGGACAGCCAGGGCTACACAGAGAAACCCTGTCTCGAAAAAAAAAAAAAAAGAAGAAGTATACTCTTGGGGGCTGGAGAGATGGCTCAGTGGTTAAGAGTACTAACTGCTCTTCCCGAGGGCCTGAGTTCAATTCCCAGCAACCACATGGTGGCTCACAACCATCTGTAATGAGATCTGATATATGTCTGAAGACAGCGACAGTGTGCTCATATAATGAAATAAGTAATCATTCTTCAAAGCAGCAGCAGCCTCTTTGACTTGACTCTTAAGTAGAGGAAAGTTAGACTCTAAAGTTATCAAGGCCTCCGAGCCCTAGAAGAGCAGAGTGCAAATGCCACCTGATGCAACATGTTGACCTTGCAGCTAAATCTTTCATTTAGTACGTGACTCAGTTTCCTTATTGTCAAGTGGAGCTAGTGATACCTCTCTCCAGAGTACAGATTGCACCCAAAAATCTTTGTAAGTCATAACCTGCTTTAAAAATAGGAAATCCTTTATTACTAGTGTGAAGGTTTCATAAAAAGTACAAGGCTGGAAACTGGCAACAGCCTGTTCCTTTTTTTTTTTTTCTTTTTCAAAAGGAGAATGGAAATGGAAATTGTATTTTAGTGGGAACTGAAGAACAGGTTGCTGACCAACCTGTTCGCTGAGGTCAAGAGCGTTATTGCTTGTCTCTTTTGCATGATTCTTTGGATTAAAATGTGCCGAGGAGCATCATGTTTAGAAAGGGCGGCCTTGTAGAGCCAGAGTTGGATGAGGTTGAAGCACAAAGGAGTCGTTAAACACGACTTCATTATCTGAGGCAGAAAATTGGTCACTTCTGGCTTTTGCTTTCTCAACTCAGTGTCCTGGAGTCACAGGAAACTATGCTGTCTTTAGTCTTGGTTCTCTTATTAATCTTGGCAAGTGGCCCAATTAACAGAAGGCTAGAGGGTGGCAGGAGAGGCTTTGTGCTGTTTCCCAGGGATGGGGTCTGCGTTCCCTCCGCATGGGGTTGTACAAGACTGTGCAAAGGCACGGCAGCTTCCCGCTGTGGAATTCTGTGTGGGAACTATCATTGTCTATGAGCAGAGGGAGAAGTGCTGGTATTGTGGATGAAATTATGTGAAGGGCTGTGGGGACTAGAACTGTCAAGGTGAACAGATGGGAAAGGTGTGTTCTCTGGACCCTTGTTCTGGGGAGGAGGAATCTGTGTGGAAAACTGCCAGTCATGGGGTAGAGCTATGTGAGGGTTCCCAAACAGCAGAGCATTGCAAGGGCAGATTATACCGTGTGCAAGAATCCTCTTTCTCTACATTATGGTGACTGAGTTTGGATTTTTTTATTTCTATTTCTTTTTTTTTTTTTTTTTTTTAAAGATTTATTTATTTATTATATGTAAGTACACTGTAGCTGTCTTCAGACACTCCAGAAGAGGGCGCCAGATCTCGTTGCGGATGGTTGTGAGCCACCATGTGGTTGCTGGGATTTGAACTCTGGACCTTTGGAAGAGCAGTCGGGTGCTCTTACCCACTGAGCCATCTCACCAGCCCCCTTATTTCTATTTCTACCGGAATTTATTTGTACAGCTTTTAATTCTAAAGTTAGTTTAGGACAGAGGGCAGCAGACAAGAAGAATGTTCAAAAGTAGAGACACAGAAAGGTCCAAAGTGGAGACAGGCTCCTGAAACTGGCCCTTCTTGGGTTTCTGGAGCACTGACTCAGACCTGTTCTTTTACCCCTAGATGGAAAGGCAGCGGCTGGCTCGAGAGAAGCAGATGCGGGAGGAGGCCGAGCGTTCAAGAGATGAGTTAGAGAGGAGGCTCCTGCAGATGAAAGAAGAAGCGACGATGGCCAATGAAGCTCTGGTGATTTGTGGTGTTTGGCCTCCTATGGATCATGAATTTATTTCAGTTTTTAAAACATCAGTGCCTTTTTTTTTTTTTTTTTTTAGAAAATTTAAAATATGTTCATTTGTAGCCAAACTCCACTTTTGCAACTGACTTACCTTTGCATCAGAGATGCTTAGCCTTCATCTGATCAACTCTTGGGGAATAGTACCAACCGTAACCTGCCAGTAGTCCTCTGCTTGGAAGGATAGAGAGTCCCCCTATGGTTACCTGCTAGCCGCCAGTAGTACCACTCCAACCTCAAAGATTTCCTAGGACTGGGATGTGGCTCAGGGGCAGGCTCTATGTTTTTATTTATTTTTATGTATTCAATTAGGGACTGGGATAAGTAGGAAGAAACAGGTTTCAGATATCCCAGACTTAGATTGAACTCATTATATAGCCAAGGATAACCTTGAACTCTTGATATCCTCCCTGCTTCATTTTACAAGTGGTTGCATAAAAGGCATACCTGCCTGCCATACCCAGCCTACCTTGTATTTGATTCTCTAGCACTGCAAGAAAATACTCTCTAGACAGCTTCAAAGAGTGGGCAGTGGGCATTACACCTCTGCTTTTGGATTACTGACTTAAAGGGACAGAACAGAGTTTAAATTGAATATTCCCTCACAAGCATAACGTCAGCTAAAATACATTTTATACATAGGTGCTTTTTTTCTTTTTCCCATGGTGGAGCCTGCAGAGCCCTGCTGAGTGTGTAGCATATCATCTGTTGTCAGACAGACTGGGAGTCTCGCAGTGGGAAGGCACAGGGAGGTTAAGACTGGCTCTTGGGGGCTGGAGAGAGGGCTCGGAGTTCAAGAGCTCTGACTGCCCTTCCATAGTACCCAAGTTTGATTCCCAGTACCTACTTGGCAGCTCACCACCTTCTGTAACTCCAGCCCCAGGAGATCTGATGGCCTCTTCTGGCTTCTAAAGTTACTGCATCTGCATGTACAGGTGCACAAACATTTATGCAGGCAAAATACCTATATACATAAAAATAAAAGTTAAAAAAAATAGTAAAAAAGACCATGCTTAGCTTTTACATGCGTGCTGAGGATGCAAACCCTGGTTGTGTTGCCCTGTGCTGGGAGGCCAGATGTGGGAGACAAGAGTGTATACCGTGTGAGACTACTCCCCATATGGAGATAGGCACTGGGCCTACACTAGCTGAAACACTTTCCTTCCCAGATGCGCTCTGAGGAGACAGCTGATCTGTTGGCTGAAAAGGCTCAGATCACAGAGGAGGAGGCCAAGCTTTTGGCACAAAAGGCTGCAGAGGCTGAGCAAGAGATGCAGCGAATCAAGGCCACGGCCATTCGGACAGAGGAGGAGAAGCGCCTGATGGAGCAGAAGGTGCTGGAGGCTGAAGTGCTGGCATTGAAGATGGCTGAGGAGTCAGAGAGGAGGTGAATAGTTGGTTGTCCTGGGCACTGGGACATGGGAAAGGGTTATGTGCCTGGTTTCAACCCTACCAGAGCTGGTGGTAGCATCTTCATCCTTCTCTATTGTGGGAACAGACTATAACACCTCTTCCTTGGCAGGCTGGTGGGATTGGAGCTACTCGGGGCGGGGGCATAGAATATATTTTTCTTTGTCTTTCCCAGGGAATCTTTCTGTCATGCCTCTACAACATACCCCTATCCTTCTAATAGTGAAGTTTGCATGAAAAACATTTAAGCCTATTCATTGACTGCTTTTAGCCAGAGAGAAAAAGAGGGTCTTTTGCATTTAAAAAAAAGTATGTGATGGTGAGTTGGGGCCTGGAGAGATAGATAGCTCAGAGGTTAAGAACACTGGCTACTCTTCAAAGAACATGAGTTGGAATCCCAGCATCCACATGGTGACTTGCAACCATTTGTAATTCCAGTCAGGGGATGTAACCTCCTCTCTGGCCTCCATGGTATGCACATGGTACACAAACATACATGCAGGCAGAACACCTATATACATAATAAAATAATTTCTTAAGGGGGACGTGGGGGGCTAATCAGCAAAGTACCTAGTGCACAAGTACGAACATACATGCAGGCAGAACACCTATATACATAATAAAATAATTTCTTAAGGGGGACATGGGGGCCTAATCAGCAAAGTACCTAGTGCACAAGTATGAAAACCTGGCTGTGTATCCCCAGTATCCATGTAAAACCTAAGCATGGTGGCATGTATATGTAGCCTCAGCACAGGTGTTGGGAGGGAAGCAAAGGTGGGGAGATCTGAGGACTTCACTAGCCAATGAGCACACATTTAGTGAGAGACCTCCACTAAGGTGGAGGCCAGTAGAGAATTATACCCCACACTGACTCTGCACTGGCTCACATTAATGCGTGTCTCTCTCTGTCACACACACACACAGCTTGGTACTGTTTACTTCAAAGGCAAGCTAAGTACCCGTTTCCCTGCAGTTTTTCAGGTAGTTAGAGGAGCAGGGCACCTGTTTTCTGACCAAGCTGCCCTAGCTTGTAGCCAGGTTGAAGGATGAAACTGTTGTCTGTACTCTTTAGACTCTTCTAGGCTCTGAATTGTTCTAGTACTGCAGGCTTCCAATAAAACACTGGCATATTCCCCAATCATCTGGCTCTGTTGATTTAGAGCACTTGAATTTGGCTCTTAACCACTAAGGTACCTTCACTACGGTTTTTCTCACCACTTTTTGCATGTCATTCTGAGAATATGGTTCCTTGATGCCTGCCCACTCCAGCTCCTTTCTGTGTGTGCATGGGTCACATTTCGAGGACTAGACTTGTGGACAAGCTTTGCACTCCTAACCCATAGAGCAGGGCTCTGCACCAAGACACAGATACCTTCAGTGATAGCATTTCTTCCTGCCCAAGGAAAGGAGTACTTGGCCTACAAGTGTTTGACTGGGGGCATGAAGAAGCAATTTGTTTATGATCTGCCCTTTGTGGCCCTGTGTAAGACACAGGATGCCCTTAGTCAAGCGGAGTACCTCTGGGTCCTGCCCACTCTTCCTCCTCTCCACTTGTTTTGTTGTTGTTCTTGTTATTTGTTTTGAGACAGGGTGTTACTATGTAGCCCTGGCTGTCCTGGAACTCAGTATGTAGACCAGGCTGGCCTCAAACTCAGAGATCTTTCTGCCTCTGCCTTCTAGTGCTGGGATCCAAGGCATTGGATACCACACTTGTTACTTTTTTATTTTGAGATTGCATCTGCCTGTGCTGCCCAGGCTGACCTCTGACTCCTTGGCTTAAGTTATTCCCCTACCTCACTCAGCCTTTGTGGCAGCTGTCACCACGGGCACAAACTATTGAATGGTGCTGACATGCAGAAGTGCCACTTTTGTTGTTTCCCACCAGCGATCCCATATTCCAACCTAGCTTTTCCATTGAGTAGTCTCAGAAATACTGTTTGTTCTTTAGAAGTTCTGGCTTCCTGTAAATGTCCCTGTCACAGTGTCCTTCCTTGCCTTTTTCAGTGCCGTGTACAGGGTTATTCCAGGTCCTTGCTCTGCAGTTAAGTGTCTACTCCTCTCCCTATCCCCTTCTGTGGGGCTGACATCTTTTTCATTCTTTGCAGGGCCAAGGAGGCTGATCAGTTAAAGCAAGACTTGCAAGAAGCCCGAGAAGCAGAGCGAAGAGCCAAGCAGAAGCTCTTAGAAATCGCCACCAAGCCCACCTATCCAGTGAGCCTGGCCTCAGTCTGGCAGTTTTTGGCTGCTTTGGTCTGGCAGCTTTCTAGGAAAAGCCTCCAAATCCTTTAGTTTACCTCACAGTGCCTTTGGAGTGAAAAGCAAATTCAGGGCCCAGATAGGATCCTCCTAGTCTTCCATTTAGCTTTAGGATGACTAGTCAGTTACCTCTCTTGTTTCTTAGATAACCCTTTCCAGCTCTAGAGTGTTTACGACTATGCTATAGTCACTACCCTCAGGGGAATTTGCTGTCTAGCTCCCTGCTGTCAGCTAAACATAATCTTCAATTGTCGGTATATATTATATGCTACAGTGTGTAGCTCTGTGAAGGGACTGCCTGTACAACTCAGAGTGAATTACTGCTATGCCAGAACCAGCTGTCAACCTCGGTTTTGGGACGGGGGGGGGGGGGGGCTGACTTGTACTAAGTGGGATCATAAGTAGACATTGTTCCCCTTCCTTTCTTCTGTACATTCCACGCTGCAAACTTGTTCTCTATCCATATAATATCACCAATCCTGACAGATATGCCCAGATCACAGCCCAGCCTTGGAGGCAGGAAAGGCTTGGCATGACTGACTTCTGCAGAAGAGCAGCGTTCCCTGCTGGGCAGGGAAGAGAGGCTAGAACACTCTGGGTAAAGACAGAGTGTATTCACAGCACAGACACATAACCCATTCACACATATGCTGCACACACCCTGAGTAGTTGTGCACGTGACGAGCACACTGCACATTTGTACACTTGGAGCACTCACATGTGGCCCAGGTGCACTCAGGACACAGAGACATAAGAGCCCAGGGTTTGAATTGAGGGAGTGCGAGCGGTTTGCTATTGCCATGTGTCCTTGTTATTTATTCCTGGGCAACAGATAACCCCAAACACCATTGTTTGTCTCTTGGGCATTGTGTATTAAAGGCCCATGTCTTCTCTCAAGATCAGATGGTCACAGTCAGGTGACAGCTGGGATTGTGGTAGTCTGAACACTCACCTGGACTATGTACCTGAAATACCTGTGTCTAAAACAAACAGCCATTAGAGCAAACTTACAAAGTGCTCTTCCTTTTGCACTTTCCCTTAGCAGTGTCTCCCAGAGGCGAGCACGCCAGTTCCTTGATCATGTCAACGGGTGGGTTGTAACTCAGCCAGCCAGGCCCTAGACATGAGTTCTTAGTGTATCTCCTGTAGCAGTTTTGAACACAACTGCACTGAACAACCCTGAACAACACATTTTTGCACACAGATGTGACAGTTTTCCTAGACCCGTGAGGTCAGATACTCAGTTGTGCCACCTGCCAAAGAGGGTTTGTCAGTTTCTGCTCTCACTAAAAGGGTAACGTCTAGCGTTCTTCCTTTCTGAGAATTTTTCTGCGGGTTTTTTGTTTTTGTTTTGTTTGTTTGTTTGTTTGTTTTTTCTGGTTTTTTCGAGACAGTGTAGCCCTGGCTGTCCTGGAACTCACTCTGTAGACCAGGCTGGCCTCGAACTCAGAAATCCGCCTGCCTCTGCCTCCCAAGTGCTGGGATTAAAGGCGTGCGCCACCACTGCCCAGCTCTGAGAGTTTTTCTGAAGTATAAGGTAAATAGACCTGCCTAGATTATAACTGTCCAGCTTGATGAAGTGTCACAGAGCAGACTCTCTCATTTACCCAGAATTCAGCCCTGAAAACAGTGTATGTAGGACCTAGATACCCTGCTCAGGAGCACACTTGACACACACCATACATCCTCCCTTAGACCTCACTGCCATAAAGAAAGGCTGAGAGGTTCTGTTCCTTTCCAAACATTGTCCCAGACTCAGTAAAAGATCCTAGGAGGAAAAAAGACAGACCCAGGAGGGTTCTCTGCAGTGTGGAGCTGAGGAAAAGGCGGGGCAGCAGTATGCACATCATGCCAGAGAACTGCAGAGGGAATGAGCAGCTGTTTTGTCAGGGTAGAGGGTGAGAGGGCTCGAAGGGCTTTGCTGAGTGACTGGAAGAGTTGAGAACTTTGAAAGGGGAATGGACACCTTGCTGGGCTGCTATGACCTATACCTGCAGTCCTAGCACTCAGAAAGCTACCACAGAAGGCTCACCAGTTTGAGACCAGCTCCGGCCATGTGGCACATCCCTAATGTCACAGAAAATGACAGGGAAGGAGGAAGAGAGAGAAGAGTGGCAGGGAGGGAAAGAAAGGACACATGCTAAGTGTGGGATAATACATAGTACTGTTTATGATTTAGCAGGACAAATAATGAGGGACACTAGAGAGGTAGGTAGGGACTGTAGGTTAGGTGACCTTTTGTTGTGGAGTGAGAAGATCCTGAAAACAAGTCAGCTGGTTTCCCCTTTCAAGCACTCTTCTGGCTCTGTCTTCGGAATCTAAGCCCCTTCCATACGAGCAAAGCCTTTGTGACCCGAAGCCAGTCTCTTACCAGTCACCCCACAGGGTACTTGAGATGCCCAGTGCTTTGCATGGACCCTCTCTGCCCTGCCTACCAGCATGCCTCTTGCCTAGCACCTTTCTCCTTTGGCTCATTCACTGATCCCCAAGGAAGCTCTACCCTGGCAGATCCCTCTAACCTCATACGCCCTGTCCCTCCTCTGGCTCATGTTCATCTTACTTAACTATGAGGATTTACAAATACATCTGCTTCCTGAACAAGACTTTGATCTGCTTAGAGCCAGGAAACCTGTCTTCCTGTGTCTCAACTCCTAGCTCAGTGCCTAAATGAGCTTCCTAAATGAGAAGCTGAGTGAAAGTTTAGAAATGATGAGGTTTGAGGAGAGAAGGGTGACTTGTCTGATTGAGGTTGCTTTGGGACCACTTACCTGGCAGTATTGACTGTAGGGGTCTCTGTGCTGTGTAATTTAAGCATCTTAACAGGAGCTTTCTCACTGACAGCCCATGAACCCAATCCCACCACCACTGCCTCCTGACATACCGAGCTTCGACATGATTGGTGACAGCTTGTCATTCGACTTCAAGGATACGGACATGAAGCGACTTTCCATGGAGATAGAGAAGGAAAAGTATGTACGCTCTGTGGCCTGCTGGGTCAGCCATGAGCATGAGTGAGTGGATCTGGCCTAGAGTCCCAGGTCACGACAGCAGCCAGTCATTACCCCTGCAAAGGTTTGCTTTTGTCACCCACTGGAGAACAAAGTTTCTAATTAAAAATTAAAGACAACAGTCAGGGTCCCAGGATAAAACTAACACTTGATTAAGATGGTGTCCTGAAATTTATGTTTTAAACCTTGACTGAAAAATAGAACTGGCTTGTATTGAGTCCGGAGTTAAGACTGTTGTTCGCATAGTATTAAAATACAGTTTTCTTCTGGTCATGTTCTTTCTTTAGCAGTGGTTCTAGAACAAATGTAAAAGAAAAAATAATTCCTAGGCTGAGCAAAGCTGGCGGCCAGGGGAGACGAGTAATCCTATGCTGGTGACCCCGAGTCTGACTTCTGCCCAGCCAGGTCACAGCCACTTCCGTCACATGCTCTCCCTTCGCTGTGGACAGCAGAAGTGGAGCAGAGATGGAGAGGACGAGTCCCATTGTAGACGAAATCTTAAGTAAGATCACTCTCATTCTTGAGCAGGAGTGAAAAATAGTGCTACAGCTGGCAGAGATCACAGTGATGCCATGGATTGACACCTGTGACTCCATGTAGCTCCTTGGTGTTTGTCTCACTCACACTTAATTAACAAACATCCCACTGGAATCAAAAGCAGGGTTTAGAGACTGGGAATATAGCTTAGTTCATAGAGTGCTTGTCTAACATAGTGTAAGTCAGGCATGGTGGTATACACCAGTAATCTTACTACTCAAGAAATACAGGTAGGAGGATCAGAATTTCAAGATTATCTTCAGCTACGTAGCAGATTCACATCTGGCCGGGACTGCGATGAGGCCCAGACTCCAAAAAACATTTTAGTGTTGCAGTTATATAGAAGAAATAGACTTAGTTTGACGAGTTCATCCAGCCTGGCATAGCTGATGAGAAACAGGACAAGGATTGAAACCCCTTTCTCTCTTCTGGTCCTCTCAGAATAGCTCTCTGGAGGCCAGCATGAACCACTATGAACCAGGCTAACCTCCTTTGATCCCTCATACTGAGAACAGCTAAGAAGCTGACGATCCTGAGCTATTGCTCCGAGTGTCCGTCAGAGCTCCTTCTCACTGTCCAGATGTGCATGTTTATGTGGTTGTGATCAGCATAAGACCACATCCTGTACTGGGTCTTGGTTTTTTATAGTTTGTATTTTCTTACTGTTTCAGTGTGTTTGCCTATTATAACAAAATACCAGGGCCTGGAAAGCTTATAAACAATAGGAATTTACCTCTCATAGTTCAGGAAACTTGGAAATCCAAGATGAAGGAGGCATTGTGAGAATGTTCCTCCTGGTTTGCAGATGACAGCTTCTCACTGTGTGCTTTTGTGTGCCTGTGGCGTCTTCTATTATGAACTGATGACCTCCTCCCTCCCCAGGGCTGCAGCATGTGAGTGGAGGGGACACAGACACTCAGCCCGTGGCCCTTTTTCTGTGCAGGCTGGCAGAGCCCATCAGTGGCTGCAGTAATTCCTTCTAAATGTTTATATAGTAGTGTTACATAGTTTTCTGTTCATGCTCCTGTAGTTAAACACTTGAACCTCTTCAGGTGAAAGTGGATATCTATTTCTTCCCAATGGTGGCTGAGTGAGTGTCTGCCATCTTTTTCTGAAGGGTTTAGAATAAGTAGGAGAGTAGATTACTGGCAGGGACAGCCTGCTTCACTGCTTACGAAGGGTAGAAGCAGAGAGTATCTGGGGCTCAGGAGGCTTGTATGCTCTGATTTTTCATACAGAACCAAAAGCTGTCTGTGGCAGGGTTATTTGTAGAGCACTCTGAAAGTTTATACAGGGCTTTCTTCCTACACTTTATTTCTTCCTGACCTGTAATTATCATCCCAATTGAACTGATGGGGAAAGAGATTCATAGCAGTCAGTGGATAGCCCAAGCTCCCTTGGCTTCTGAGTGGCCAAGTTCAGGTGTGAAGTCCAGACTGCAGCTCCTGGCTGCCACTTTGGATAGCTTCCGTGTTACGGCTTACCTCTCCTGCCTCTGTGTGCCCAGCCATGACGCCTGGTTTCTTGTTGCATCAGAGTGGAGTACATGGAGAAGAGCAAGCACCTGCAGGAGCAGCTCAACGAGCTCAAGACGGAGATCGAGGCCTTGAAACTCAAAGAGCGGGAGACGGCCTTGGACGTCCTGCACAGCGAGACCTCAGACAGAGGTGGCCCCAGCAGCAAGCATAATACCATTAAAAAGGTACCTGAAATGTGAGGTTGGCATCTAGTTTCCTCAGGAGCCCTATCATTAAACTCTTGTCTATTGGCTTTCTTTTTTAACATGTACTTAGTTAAGGGAATTTTTCAACTCCTGACAGAAAGAGAATTTAATCTGCCAATGACCATGATGGAAGTGGAGCTTATGTTAAAAGCTCTGATGAGATGAATCCTTGTTCGAGGATGGGTTTTGATCTATCACTGAGAAATAAAGTGATTCTGTCTTTAAAGTCAAAGGGACTTATGCCCAAAGAGCTACCTCACGTAATAAGAACTCACAGGGAACTAGAGGCCTGTTGAGTGGAGTCCCTTCCAGTCTTTGTGTAAGACCATATTCTGAATCTCCAACTTCTTTCATACTTAAAAGGAAGTATATAGAAGAACCTTAATGTTTAGAAAGATGAGACTTATTTATGAGGCTCACAGAGTCCCATTTTTCTCTCCTGATATTTAGAGTTCTCATCATTTTCGGGGTTTAGAAGTTACTAAGTACTCATTATCAGCCCGAGAATGTGTAGATCTCAGATCTGGGCAAAGCAGAAAGATCTTCTGGGCAGGGAAAGCTCTGCTTTTAGCTGATCACCCCTATAAACAGGGGTTGTAAAGGGATTGGTGTGGCGGCACACGGTGGTAATGCTAGCATTCAGGAGGCAGAGGCAGGAGGATTGCAAGTTTAAGGCCAGGCTGGGCTACAGAATAAGGCCCTGACTCCCTTTCCTTGAGATTGGATGGTAGTTGATATAGTTAAGTTTCACTCTTTATTCCAGTGTGTAAAGCAGTCTCCACACTCAGGAGGCAGAGGCAGGTGGATTTTTGAGTTCGAGGCCAGCCTGGTCTACAAAATGAGTTCCAGGACAGCCAGGGATACAGAGAAACCCTGTCTCGAAAGAAAAAAAAAAAAAAAAAAGCAGTCTCCAGCTCAAGGACTGTCTCTGTTTTCAGTGATTAAGTTGTCACTGAACATCCTAAGAAGCCTAAGTCTCCCTGCCGACTCTGATGTATAGTTGGGAGTTCTACTTCTGCTTAGCCCTTCACAGTGGACAGCAAGTAGAGAAGGTATCACAGCACTCCGCACCCTCTTCCCTCTGGCTCCTGTTGTCCTCTGGGTTTCTTGTTTCAAACAAAATGGTTAAATGTCAGAGGGGAGTTTAAAACCAGGCATGGTGACCCACAGAACTCAGGAGGAGGAGGCAGGAGGATTAAAGGTCATTTTGGACTGCAACAAAAATTCATGTCCAGCCTGTGTTATATAAGACCCTGTCTCATAAAGGGGGCAGGGGAGATGGGGGTAAAGAGGAGGCTCTTAAGCTAAAATGTGATTGGGCTAGTGAGCCTGTCAGCCCCCTCATCCTGCCTCCTTGTCACCTGGCATCCTGAGCAGTCTCCTGTGCCACTGCTGCTGTGGAGAACTGGGCTCTCAGCTGAAAACCAGAGAGGCCACTGTTCAAACTGTTTCGCAGTACACTTGAGGTCACTGTCTCTATTTCTGAGCATTTTGCAAATGGCACATGTGGCATTTTGATTTCACAGGGTATGTCTTTGTTTTTTCATTTTATTTTGCTCATTTAGCCTCAAGCCCAAGGCAGAAGACCCATCTGCATTTGAGTCCTCACAGTAGGCTATTCCCAGGTATTCTGTCTGTGCTGCTAACCCATGCATGAGCTTGCCTGTCTCTGTCCTCGGGCCACGCAGAGCCCTCCTGAGGGCAGGGAAGCCTGGGGCCTGGCCACAGCATGCTTTGAGGGTGAGAGCAGCTGTCCACCCTGGGGGGGGTGCCCAGACCAGCCTCCAGGGCCTAGAAGACTGCCTCACTCTGAAGAGCATGCTGTGGGGCTGCAGGACCAGTTGCTTGGTTTACCTTATGTCACTGGTTGGGTTGGGGAAAGTCATGGCTCCCTTTCCAGTCAAATCTAAGTCCTTTGTCTTCTTGGTGGTATACTCCTTTGATAGATACCTCTAGCATGGAAGTGGGAATCAGTTCTGATGCTTTTAAGACTGATGCCTCTTGTTCAAGATCACTCCTATCCTGTAGCGGTACACTCTGCAGACTTATCACAGCTGGTAGCTTCTGGGTGTGGGTCACTCATTCTCATTTTTTCCTCAAGCCTTCTGTTCTCTGCACACCCCTTTTCTTTCCTAGGGCAGCAAACAGAACACTGGTGCATCTTTAAGCCAGTTGCAGTGAGTTGGCTGTCCCATGGCTGCTCTAAAGGCCACTTTGGCTTCTGTCCCCCTACCGCATGGAAGGAGCGATGCATGGACAGGCTCATCTGCAACTGTCCCATTGCAGACACCCAGGAGATGAGTTAGCAGCATTTGTGTTGAGTCAACTAATTAAAGCCTTACAGATTATTCTTTCAATATGCCCAGGCAGTACAAGATTATCATGCCTAATACTTAAATGTTACGGTCCTTCCATTACTGCTTGATCCCCAGTCATACCCATGTCAGCATGCCTCTGACACTTCTGACAAAGGAATAGGCTATGTCCTTAGCATCCTCACTGCAGTCAGGTAAAGAAACTCTGAGCCTTCTGCCCAGGACATTTCTGTTTGCTCAGTGTCCCACAGAAGGTTAGCTGTGAAGTCCCAGGTACATCTTTCATCAGGTAAATGAGTTCGCAGAGGCCCCAGGAGAGCCTGCCTGAGTGAATGCACTTCTTTTTTCAGCTTCATGCCCACTTTGGTTCTGCTACCCTGACATCATGCAGTGTGTGCTCTAAACGGGACATTGGAAAGGTGAATCTCTGCCCACGTGGTGACCCAAGTGGATCTGTGGTGCTTCGTGCACTCTGGTCAGTGCAGGGCACACGGAAAACCTTGCTGTGTCTTACCTCATGCATCAGATGCTCCCTGCGTATAATTAGGCAATTTCATTACAATGTGGGTTCATCTTTTGTTGTGTGATATAGAAGGTTTGTATTCTTCAGGGACCTAAGTTTGATCGTCAGTCCTCACGGAGTTGTTATAGACGAGAGGTTTCCTCTTTAGTCATCTTTGTATTGTTTCTAGACCTAGTGCCTCATCATGCCAAGTGCCCAATGACAGATTGAGTACACAGTGCGGGGTCTGTAAGTTTGTATTACCCAGTGGCATCACAGCCAGCTTAGTCTATGATTTTCCCTTAGTGATAAGGTCATCTACCAACACACCTCTCACTGCATGGCCCAATCATCAAGTAGTGAGTGACTGTATTTGGAAACATTTGTTTGTTTGTTTGTTCATTCATTCACTCACATGAATGCCTTAATGTGATAGTTGTTTTCAAAACAGATTGCTAAGCTGTATTTAATTAAGAATTCTGATAACCAAGGTTACTAAAAGCAAGAACTTGTCTTTCAATATGATGCAAGTTCCTCTCAGCAATTTTAAACTAAATACTGGTGGATTTCGCTGTCTGAGGAATGTTTCATTTACTTAGGTAGTGGCGGTCTCTATGGCTAGTGGCCAGTGCTCATGACTGATGGTTACCTTCCTGTGTAGAGGTGGCTCTCAAGTCATTCCCACCACTGTCTGAACCATTGCTAGCCTAGCAGAAAAGTGTCCCTTCTGGCTTTGGAAGTGTGTGTATCTATTGGTCAAGGGAGGAGCTCCATTTTGACATTGGGGATGAGAGATTGCTTAGAGAGGGTTTCTCTTGCTGTGAAGAGACTCCATGACCATGGCAATTCATAGGAAGCATTTAATTGGGGCTGGCTTACTTTCAGAGGTTTAGTTTAGTTCATAATCATTGTAGCAGGAAGCATGGTGATACACAGGCAGACATGGTGCCGGAGATGTACCTGAGAGTTGTACATTTCAGAAGACAGTACTGGGCCTGGCTTGAGCATTTAAAACTCTAAATGCCTACCCCCAGTGACATACTTCCTCCAACAAGGCCAACTTCCTCCTAATGCCAGATTCTCTGGAATCAGAGTCACAGATGGTTGTGACCCACCGTGTGGGTGCTGGGAATTGAACCCTGGTCTTCTGGAAAAGCAACCAGTATTCTTAAGCACTGAGCCATCTCTCCAGCCTTTGATTTTTTTGCTTTCTTAGGAGACAAAATTCTTAGCTAGGTGGTGATGGCACACACCTTTAAACTCAGCATCCCAGAGGCAGGGGCAGGCAGATCTTTGGGGGTGGGTGGGCAGGGTATGAATGAGAACTCTTACCTGTAAAGAATTAATCATGGATAAATCAAGCCTGGTAATAGCTCACATCTATAAACCAACTTCTTAAGAAACTGAGGCAAGAGGACCACAAGTTCAAGGACAGCATTAGTAACAGAGCAGGATAAGGAAAGGGGACAGTGGAAGAGTGCTTGCTAGCATGCATGAGGCCGTGCATTAGATCCCAGCAGAACAGGCATCAGAAACATTCTGCCACGCGCAGTGCCTGAGCAAGTGTCAGGACTTGGCTAGGACTATACAGTGAGACCCTGTCTCAAATCCTCCACCTCCCTCCTCCTCCTTCTCCTCTCTCCCACCCCCAGGATTGTTGTGAGGTTAAATGAAGGAAGTCACGTGAGACACTTAGTGCATAGTGAGGGTTTAACGACATGAAAAGCATGATGAGGGAGGAAGGAGGAATCATGGGCTGCGCTACCTGGCTTTAAGCCTACAACTGGCAGTGAGCATTAGGTGTGTTGAGTGACATGATGGAAGTGAAAAAACTAGCTTTTCTGGCTCCTCCAGTTCACTTTGGACCTGCAAGGTAATGGGTTTTTGTTTTTGTTGTTGTTATGCTTTTTTTTTTTCTCCTGCTGATCTGATGTCCCTACATTTTCCACTTTTCCCAGTTGGTGATCAGTACAGCTGGTGTGGCAGGACAGTCAGCAAGCTGCTCTGGGGAACCAGGATTGGCTTCATTCTCAGGGGGAGTGACACATGTTCCCTGCATCTGAGCCCTGAGTTACAGAGTGAACCCAGCAATCCAGCTGAGTGAGCACACAGGGCTCACTTCAGAGTTTGCACTTCAGAGCCGTGGTGTGCTGGTGACAGTGATAGCCAGGTGTGAGTTAGCTCAGCCACCATACTCTAGAGGTGAAAACATCTTGGAGCAGGCACACTTCAGGACCATCCTGTCATTCTCTCAAGGTTCTTTAATTGTTTATTTTTACTTTTTATGCATCGGTGTTTTGGTTCCATGTATGTCTGTTGAGGGCATCGATCCCCTAGAACTGGAGTTACAGTTGTGAGCTGCCATGTGGATGTGTGCTGGGAATTGAGCCCCAGCCCTCTGGGGGAACAGCCACCACTCTTAATCGCAGAGGCATCTCTCCAGACCTCCCTCAACATTGTTAATTCAGTCAAGAGCCAGCCAACAGTCATCACTTTCCTGCTATAACCTCCAGCAGAGCAGAGGGTTTCAACGGATGGGAAATTTTTTTTTTTTTTAAGATTTATTTATTATATGACACTGTAGCTGTCTTCAGACACTCCAGAAGAGGGCATCAGATTTCATTACGGATGGTTGTGAGCCACCATGTGGTTGCTGGGATTTGAACTCCGGACCTTTGGAAGAGCAGTCGGGTGCTCTTACCCACTGAGCCATCTCACCAGCCCCAACGGATGGGAAATTATGAGGGTTGTGGAGGAGCAGGAGAGGCAGAGCTTTGACGTTCATGGGGAGCCTGGCTGCCTCTCCTGGATCAGGAAGACAGAAAAGTCTAATGTCATCTTCAATTTCTGGAGAGTCCCCTTGGAGATTCAGGGCTTGTGAAATGAAATAGAATATCTCGGGCACCTGGAGGAGTGATAAATCACAGGGACTCACTGAATATGCCTGAAAGGTATCTTCCTCAATTAAAACAAGTAACCAGGGCCTCCCTGGTTACCTCTAGTGTGCATGGCCAGTCTCAGAGATTGCTGCGAAAAAGTTTAATGCACAGTTCATTGTCTTCATTGTAAACCTGTGGGCTGAGTGACCCTGACTGCTTTAGAAATCAGGCATTATCTGATATGACATTCTCAGTCCTGACATAAAAGCCAGCATACTGGCTCCCCAGATTCCAAGACCATTCTTTATTGCAGTAGGGGAAGAGGAGGAGAGGACTGGGGTGGGAGCAGCAGTGAGGCCAGATGTGAGCACAGAACACCCAGAAGGAACTACATTGATCCAGGACCCTTTCAGATCCCAGGCTCCATGGAAGCACACGGAAGCCTTAAGAGCTGGTCTGTTTTGTTGTTTTGTCTTTTGAGACAGGATTTCTCTGTGTAGCCCTGGCTATCCTGGAACTCACTCTGTAGGCCAGGCTGGCCTTGAACTCACAGAGATCCACTTGCCTCTCCCTCCTGAGTGCTGGGGTTAAAAGTCATGATCACCACTCCTGGCATGAGAGCTGGTCTGAAAAGAGGTCCTCTTCGGGCTGAAGTGATGGCTCAGCATTGAAGAGTACTGACTGCTGGTTCAGAGGACCCAGATTTGTTTTCCAGCACCTACATGGTGGCTCAAAACCATCTGTAACCACAGCTCCAGAAGGTAGGACATCCTCTTCAGACTTCCTTGGGCACCAGGCACATATATAGTACAAAGACACACATACAGGCTAAACATTCATATATGTCAAGTAAGATTTAAAGAGAGAGTCCTTTTCTTGGTTGCCATCCTGTGGGCTCACTCCGAAAAGCCATTCCTAACACATATGAGTTTCCAAGGGTCCTGTGGCTGCTGAGGGCTCTGGGTTTCTTGCTCTTTTCTGGTAGATCCAGCTAGAAGGGTCAGCCAGCCACTGTCTCACACTACAGGGTGAGGAAGCTTTCCACTGCAAAGAGTTTTGCTTTGGGAAGTGTTGCGCCTGTAAGCCCTGCCTTGTGGCCTAGATGTTTTATGGCCATTTGAAAGTGCCTGTGGCCATTATTGGGCCTTATTTGATGCAGTAAAACATTCCATTTGGCCCCTTGGCTCTGAAGATATGTTTCATTTCAGCACAGCGCTCCCAGGGCACCTGATTTGTTGCTGCAACAGTGGGAGGGAAAAGCTGGGATGCAAACTCATTCTGCAGGCTCCAGGTTCTGTTCTTATGAGACTTGCTGTGATTTCTCTTTGGAGATTGGCAGTTTAAAAGAAGCATCAGTATATATCCGAACCTTTCTTAAGGCCCAGAGTGCTTGGTAGATCACATTTGGCCTCCACCTGCCCAGTGAGGTGAATCAGGCCGATGAGTTCATTTGTTAGGTGGAAGAACGGTAACAATAGACCCTTCCAGCATCCTAGGGCAGCAGAGACACAGGCAGACATTTGTAGGCACGGTGCTGCCGCATTAGGTCCCTAAGGATTAATACAGATCGATTCCCTGTAGATTTCCTGGGCAAATTTCCCCATAAAGGAATTGGATTTGTTTATTGGCATGGAGTTGCCCTCTCATTTCACTTCTGTTTAGGGATATGCATGTGGACCGCTCTCTATGCACGCATCATGAAGACTGCATTTGGGTGCAAGACATTACTACCAAGACTACAGGAAGCTTAACGTGCTCAGCTTATAGTGGTGCCTCCCTTTGTTGGCGCTTCCACCTTGGCTCCGTGCAGCTTTAGGAGGGGGTAAATGTTTATTGTACCCCAAACAAAGATCATGTTGAGTTTGCTGGTGCTGGCTCTAACTGTCACCTTTCTGCTCCGGAGTCTGCTTGTTCCCTGCAGATCCTCGTGCCAGAGAATCTGCATGTCCTTTTCTATCTCCACCCTCCCCCGCTCCTCCATTTTCAATATGTACTGGTGACGAGGAAGTATAACATGATTTTAGGGCTTGCATTTCAATTCCACTGCATTTTTATGGGACAAGCTGAGTCTCAGCACTGGGAGTTATTAGGTTAGTATCTAAAATGGGTTTGGCACTGTGGGTCTTATTATTTAAAATGAACTAGGCAGCCCCCTCCCACCTGCATCTTCTCCCTGGGGATGAGTGGATTGAGGCGAGGCCCCCAGGGATTAGTGTAAGGAATCCTGGTGCCCTGATTAGTTTTGTTCTTTCAGCTTAACTGTAGAGCTGCTTTTCTCCCCACTGACAACCAAAGTGGTGCTGTCCTGTCCGCCTCTCCACTCCCTTTTGCATTAGGACAAGATTGTCACAATACAGCCTTGTGAATCAATTTCCTTTCTGTGCTGATGAAAGTGTAATTCATTCTTAATCAAGCAGCCTTGCTGCTGCAGGATTCATGCTGGAATATATTTTGTTACCCTTCTATCACTCTGGGAAAATGTTCCCCCAAAAGGACTTTTGGAGGAGAGATGGGGAGAGTCAGCAGTCTGCCATCTCACAGTGGGTTTTCCAGCAGGGGGCGCTCTTGGAGTCAATGTTGGAAGCACCCTAGTAGTTAGACTCCAAAGTCCTAGGCCATCAGATGGCAACACTGGTCATAGGTACCTTCTGGACTTGTGGCCCGCCAGCCCCGGAGCTGTTTCCCAGGAGCATCCTGATGGAGTCCATGTCTTACAGTGAGCAGGAGACAGCTCAGTCTGCAGATCCACGCACCGAGAGAGATGAGCGCAAACCAGCTGGGTGGCAGGGCCTTTCTGAAGGCTTTTGTTGTTGCTTTGTTTTGTTTGAAACAGGGTGGCCTGAGACTCAACGATCTTTCTGTCTTTACCTTTCTAGTGCTGATATTTAAAGGTTCCCTCCAGCATATCTGGCAAATCTCTTTTTCTTCTTATATTTAGTTTATTTGCAGTGATGGGAATTGAACCGTAGGCCTTGTACATGCTAGACAAGTGCTGACCACTGACCCAGCCCCATTTTTTTTTTTAGGACAGTGTGTCTACTGTCTAACCTTGGATGAACAATTTAGAATGCACCCGTCTCAGCCTCCTTAATGCTGGAATTATAGGCATGTGCCTGCCTTAGCTTCTTGTCTTTTGTTCATTTGTTTGGTTTGGTATTTAAAATAGGGCCTTGCTGTGTAGTTCTGGCTGGCCTGGCATTCTCTATGCCAGCCTGGCCTCAAACCTGCTGTACTATGCTGCCTCTGCCTCCCAAGTACTGGGAATGCAGGTATGTAGGCCTGTCCTATTATGGAAACAGATGTATCTCCCAAATCCAAACTTGTTTAGATTTGCTGGTTTGTCCATTTTTGTCATTTAATGCATAGTTTGGGGAGCAGGGAGCAGAGGGCTTGCTTTACTAAATGGCTTCTGTCCTCCCTTCTACAGCCTGGTCATTTGTGGCTAGGAGGAAAGGAGGGTCTTCCAGGGGCTGTCTGTATATGCTGAGGAGGGAAGGAAGGTCAGAGGCCCTTATGATTAAAACAAAGCCACATAGATCTGCTGCAGAGAAAGAAAAGGAAGTTGGTCTCTTCAGATTAGAGTTGGATTAGTGACAGCCTCGAACAGCAGGCTCATTCAAGAGAGAACTGAATTCCTCCTGTATTATTCACAGGGCTGGTTCTAATCAGATGTGAAGAGACAGCTGGAAGAGAGCAGCAGGTCAGCCTAGTGCCTAGTGAGGAGGCTGCATGTTCTTTTAGTCATCTTTCGGGAGGAAGCTGGCAGGAACCCATTGGATTGAGCACTCTGAGCAGGTTCCTCGTGGCTTCTAGCCTTCCCAGAGGAGCAAGGCCTGACTGTCCAGATGCCTGTGTTGACCTTGTCTGGATCCAATGTGAGTTTTGAAGGTCTATGCATAGCAGAGTGTAGCAAAGTGGCCACTGGTCAGCATGAGCTCAGCTAGCTTGTTCATGGATTCAGGTAGGGACACCAGACCTAGGCAGGCCCCAGAATTGGCCCAGCATGGTACATGGGGCCTGGTGGCATCTCCATGTCATGAGCATGTCAGTCTCACTGCCTGATGGAATACAGGACTCTCCTTGTCCAGTCTAGCCTCCCAGGTATCTTAGTGGTGTGAGCAGAGCCTGCACTCAACATTAAAGGAGTCTGCCTCCACAGCCACAGGGGTACCGTACCCCACATTCAGATGATGCAGCTTCACAGCCAAAAACACACGTGAACAAACACTTTGAGATTCTGCACCTCACAATTAAGGGATCCACCTCCATAACCAAAGGGTGCACGTGAACATCGTGGCTGGGATTCTTTTAGAGACTGGGCTCTTTGGTTGGTTGGGTTTTTTTGAGACAGGGTTTCTCTGTATAGCCCTGGCTGTCTTGGAACTCACTCTGTAGAGCAGGCTGGCTCTACAGTGAGATCCGCCTGCCTCTGCCTCCCAAGTGCTGGCATTAAAGGTATGCACTACCATGCCCCACCCCCTCGCTGAGGCTGGAATCTTAGTGGAATTGTCTCCATAGCACTCTCTGCATCTTACAGAGGCGTTGCTGTGCTGTGTGCATAGAGATCCAGTCCTGTCACTGGGCAACAGGGCAGCCCAAGTGTTGTGGGCTCGTGGATATAAGTCTCTCATAAGAAACCCAGGGCGTTTGTTGAAGGGCTCACCATGTTCCACTTTCTCTAAGCCTGAGAGTTCCTTTCATGGGTACCTCCTGCTTTTGAAACTCTAAGTGTGGAAAGCAGCCTTCTAGAATGATCCTTGCCTATATCAGAGACAACAGGTGGAAATAGATCCCATGGGTCAGCTTCCCCACAGAGTGCCTAGCCAGGAGCACACACGGCCAACAGAATCGAGGAGCAGTGCCCGAGACGAGAGCTTGGGCTCTGAAATGCCTCCGTTGTGGGGCTCAGCGGGTACCTTGAGTGCATACTAAAAAAGGAAGCTCAAGGTTTCTCTCCAAATACCCTTGAATCACTGTCTGCCTCCCTCCTGCATGAGCTCTGCCCTCCAGTCCTGCCAGGAGGAGGGCATTTGATGTCTTAAGATAAAGGATGCTGCTGAGGGAGCAGTCAGAGGTGGCCACTGGAAGCATTCCAGCAGTGGGAAGTGAGCACACACTATAAATCCCTCAGACTTTGGGTTCTCTGATGGAATTAGAAGAACTGCCGAGAACTGCTTGGTAAGGGCATAAGGTAGGATAGTCTCTCAGGCTTCCCTTTGAACTGGGAGGGGACCATAGGAGGCTCTCAGCTACCCTATACAGTGGATTTATGAGCCTTGGGGCCCCTGAAATGCCACTCTCCTGCATAATCTCAGCCTGTACTTCCCTCTGCACTGAGGACAGACCCCCTTCTGGTAAGAGAAGAGATCATCTCTCCTTGCAGTGGAGCACTGGTGAGATTCTGATAGGAGCATCTTTGCACCCTAACAAGCTCATGCTTGAGTACCTGGAATTGGATGTTGCCAAAACCCTCCCCAAGCACCTTGAGGGGACAGCCAACATGCTTGGGTAGTGGATCCAGGAATTCTTGGAGCCAACATTGTTGAAACAGGCAAGAGACTTTCAGAGGCCCCCATTGCCTGGGCGTCCTGCCTGGGGAAGTAGCCAGGCCTCTCAGGTCACTGTCTATCCTGACTCAGAGGCTGGCACAGTGCATGGCCCTTCTGCCTGAATCTTATCCTAACCAGGACTGTTTCCCCTAGGCGGGGTTTGATGCCACCGTTAGGAATGATACCTGATGAGCCCTTGGCGTGAACCAAGTGGGCGTCTAGCATTTTCTCTGCCACCCTATGAGAAAGTGCTGCGTCACCCCGTGTCACCGTTGGTTTATGTTACGCTGTGCCAACATTTCACTGAAAGTGGCTATGGGTATGTCCTGTCCCTGCCTGCAGGCTCCTTATCCCAAGAAACCTCCTGAGGTTGTCCCAGAACTGTGGGGACACCTTTGGATTCAAACCCTTCCCGGAGAGGATTTTGGTCCTAGATCTCTGGTGCCATCTTCTCCTTTACTACCCTTGGTCCCCATCATCACAAAGCACACCCCCACTGGCCCCTCTCTGCTGCTACTGAAGGAGAGACCCAGCCAAATGCAGTTCCCGTCTGGAGGGTGTTTGCCTCTCTCCATTCCTGGCAGAACAAGGCTTCCATGGAGCTTCTGGAATTGATTCTGCCGAAGAAAACAGCTCAGATGCCTCCTTGCATTCAGCTTGTTAGTCAGGAACTTCAAGGCCAAAAGATTTGGCAGGATTTAAAGAGTCGACTCTCAAGCTGTCTCGTTTTGAGCACACTAATGCTGCCTGTCTTTTGATGGTAAAGTGGGCTCACAGTCTCCCTCTCCTGCCCTTTGTAGAGCTTTGGTAAGTACTGTAGACTTTTCAGAATCAGAGACTACCAAAGGTCCAGAGCAGCTAGCCTGTCCCATTGCTTTCCACCAGAGGAGTGAGGTTCAGAGACAGCAGGGGTGTTTACTGAGGCCACACAGCGAGCCGCAATGGAAACAGCCTCGTGTCTCCCATTTAGTTACAACCGTGGCTCATTTCTCATCAGTCCACTCAATAAACATAATCTGTTCTCCCACTCAGAGCTGAGCACTAAGGTGAACATTTGGGGCAAGTGCAGATGGACAGTGTGCAGTTGCTGACACACACAATCCTTTCTGGGGCTCCATCAAGAACATATAATCTTGCCCCAAGGGCACCAGTTCAGGAGCAGCTTGAAATAGGTGCCTATGCCAGATGCTTCTATCTGAGGAGAGACTGGAAGACAGCCCCAGGGTCAGGAACTTGGGGAGGCATATCTGCCTCTGCTCCCTTCTCCATGTTCCCAGGCCAGACCTTCTTGGTGGTATCCTCCTGACCTGCCAGGTACTGCCCAGTACACCTGTCCTACTCCAGCCTGGCATGCCTAGAAGGAGAGTCTGGTCTCTCAGCTTCCAGGCCATGGGCAAGTCAGCTTTGGAGTCACCCAGAAGTAGGAGCAGAGAGAACAAACTTCATCTGACACAGGCCTGCTTTGCCTGAGGCCATGTTGCCCTGCCCTAAGTGGAGCCAAGCCTGGGCCTCAGCCCAGAGAATTGGTGCAGTACAGACAGCAGCATGAGAGTTGGCGGTTCAGAGCCAGAGAAACATGAGAGCCACAAACTAGACTCGCTCTGGGAAAAGGTTGATAGGCACGTTCTCTGCTGACATGTGTCTGTCCACCAGCTTTCCTTTCTGACATGTCATCTGTCATTTTGCATTTGAATCCTGGAATAAATCTGAACCCTCATCTGGGCTTGACTACTAGGATCTTGAGCATCTACTGGGCAGGTTTCTCTTGTCACCCAAGCCACCGTTGAGGTCATTCCCTGCAGCAGGATGGGCCGTGCTGTGAGACCCAGTGCTCTTTCAGCTTCTTCTCTTCTTTCTACAGCTCACTCTGCAGAGCGCCAAGTCCCGAGTGGCCTTCTTTGAAGAACTCTAGCAGGTGACCCAGCCACCTCCTGCCACATCTGCTGCTCCTGACACCAACAGGATGGGCCTGACCCCAGAGGAACCATCAGTAGAGGGCTGGCTTGTTTGGGAACTCTTGAGTTGAGGGCCCGTGCCACTCTGACCCTATAGAGAGATTTCTCAATGTGTTCTAGTTCTGGCCTGCATACCGGCATATCTCTCTCTCTCTCTCTCTCTCTCTCTCTCTCTCTCTCTCTCTCTCTCTCTCTCATATATATATATATATATAAATATTTGTTGTGTGTGGGCTGCCATCCTTCCTGCACCCAAGCACTGTGGTGCAAGTGTCACTGTGCTTGCTGCTGACTTTGGGAATCAGCTGTGGGAGTCCAGTGTGGAAGCTGACTGAAATCTACCATGCAGGTGCTGCCCACTCCCTGACTGGGCTTCTGGTACGGGCCTCCCCTCCACAGCAAGGACTTGGCATGGGATAGAAGTGTGGACTGGCTTAGCTCAGAACCAGCAATGGGGGTTGGGGATTTAGCTCAGTGGTAGAGCGCTTGCCTAGCAAGCGCAAGGCCCTAGGTTCAGTCCTCAGCTCTGGGAAAGAAAAAAAAAAAAAAAGAACCAGCAATGATGGCTCCTTAGCCAGGCTCATCTGAGGCAGTGTAGCTGTCTGACTGGCAGGACAGCTGTGGCTAGGAAGAGGCTTAAGATAGAGGCTGTTGGGAGACACTGCACATGAGCCCATGGTGGGCCAGGAGCTTCCTGGTCACATTCCCATGAGTGCCTGGGAACCCAGCTGTGACCAGGACCTCTGTCTCCTCCCACTCAGCACATGGAACCTCAGAGCCCTGCTACCTGTCCATCGTCCTCTTCAATCCCTAGGCCTCACTGTCATTGTCCTTGGCTTCCCCGGGAACCCAGCAGTGTCATTTTTGTCCTTCCTTTCCTTAGCCTGACAGGTGTCAGGCCACTGACAGTCACACAAGCTAACACTATGGGTTGCCTCTTACCATGCGCCTCACACACTCCATGATTGGGCCTATCTTCTATGTAACTGGGGTCACTACTGTAGCCGATCAGAACCCTTTAAGTCCTACAGAGCAGGTGATCTGCCTCAATCCACAAGCAGATGTATAGTAACTGAGGACAACTGAGCTGAGGGGCTGAGCAAGGGAATGTTCCACAGTACAGTTTGTTTTTGAGGAACTGAGGCACACCACCTTGTTCCCTGGCTGTTATTAGACCACTTTGTCATAGGCAGCCACGCCATGGTCACCTCAGCATCTTTGGGCACCTGGGATAGCACTCTAGTCTGGAACCTAAGGCTGAGGAGAAGGCCTCTGGACTTGACACCCCAATATTTGCCGAGTCTTCCCTGGCTCTGAAGTTAGAGCTGTGTTCTCTGGCCTGAAATTGCTCTCTGACTTTCTTCCTCTCTGTACACTTGATCTGACAATGGCTGTGGGACACGAGACAATGATGCTGGTTTATAAAAATTATGCCAGGCCTTGGCTTTTTCATTTAACTACGCTTTATATCTCAAATTGGGAAATACCAAGCTACATAACCACGTGAGAGCCCTGGTATTTGAGGAATGGTGGGTGTAACCATTTCTTGGAAGGTGAGGTCCAAACCCCACTCAGAAGTACCTCAGCTCCGAGACAGAGAGAGAAAGAGAGAGAGAGAAAGAATGGGTCCCCAGAATGTCTCCAGCCTGCTTTGAGCCTGTAGCTGGTTTCTTACTGGTAGACAATTTTAGAGTCAAAGAGAAGCATCTGAAGTCCAAAGTGAGGCCCAACCCTGGCTCTTCCTAGTTTCAATGGTTTCTGAAACATGGGCAGGGGTACCCTGCTACTGAAACAGCAAGTCACTCTCAGTGCAGGACACTGAGGCCTTGCTCTTGCCTGTGGCTGGTCACATACCCTGACTGGGGCAGTACCTGAGCTACCACAGCACTCTGACCTGAGGTCACTGCCAACCCCTGCTAGACAACACCAGTGGGCTTCACTTACTGCTTTATCGTCTTTTAGACAGGTTTCTCGTGCTCCCATACTTTTCAAAAAGCCCAGAGGCTGACTCCCAGCAACAGTGACTAACCGTTCTTGCCAACAGGGCCAGCCTCAAAGTCCCTAGTACAAGCAGCCTTCACAGAGGACCCAGACTCTCCTAGGTGCCTTAAGGCCAAGCCAGTGCCCATGGGCTTCCATTCCTCTGTTCATGTGAGGCTCCTACCACTCCTATCAGGGCCAGAACATGAAGCTGGTTTTGGGGGTTGGGGGTGATTATAATTTAAGTGATTGTTTTAATAAAAACTCTAAGCTGCTATAGTCTTTCATTGACTTTTTTTGAGCTTTATTGGTTTATGTATATTTTGTATGCATGTGTACATTGTACACTCCTGTTGCCTGCAGAGGTCAGAAGTGTCCGATCTGAAACTGGAAATACAGACAGTTGTGTCTTACCAAAACAATGGAGCTATATAGCCCCAGCCCTCCATTTGTATTAGGTGACATAGATTGCTAGTTCTAACACCCAGAAGTAGCCCGATTTCCTGGGCAGTCAGATCAGGAAGACTACCCTGCATAAACTGGTCATCTTACACTGTTGAAGTCAGTATTTTCCTGACTTTAAAAAGATACCCCAATAGCCCAGATTGTTCACTGACAGCCTGGCATCTCCATCAGCAGAGTGAACTGACAATATTGCCTGATGCTTCCATTGTTCTGAAACACTGTGTAGTCCAGGCTGGACCATCCCTGTTGTCCTCTGCCTGGCATCTTGCTGTGGATGCTGTGTTGTGGTGTTTTTATTCTAGCCTGGGATGTCAGGTGAGTGTTGGAGCTTGATGCTTCCTTGTGGCATTCGCATCCCAGTGCCATGCTGTCCACTGCTGTCATTGTGATCTCCCTCCAGCACTTCCTCCTCTGCCTTGGGTTTCTTGAGTAGGAAGCGCCTGGCAGCTGTCCCACAGGACTGACTGTCCCACCAGCCTTCATGGGGAGAATCAGATTAGGAGTCACCTACGTGTAATGGAGAGCTGGCAGCCCAAGTCTAGAAGGGGAGAAGGTACCGGCAGAACAGTGCTGCAACCTTGTCTGATCTAATCCCTTGCAGACTGGGGGAGAGAAAGTCAACCTCCTTCATTCACTTCTGTCTCCCTACAGACAGCCCAGACATCCTCTCCAGCGAGAGGGCTCTCCCGCCCCTCCCTGCCATGCGGGGCTCCCTGGCAGCCTGTCATTACTGCATTATGACAGGATCCCAAGGCTGCAGTCCCAGCCCAGAGGAAGAAAGCTGCTTCAGCCATCAGTGTAGTAGCAGGGCAGGGCAGTGGGAGCAAATGATGGGAACGTTTATCAGCACAGCAAGGTCTCTGTATGACTCAGAGGACTCCTGCTGCTTCTCGCCTGTTTCCACCGGATGCCCATTTCTCTTTGGAAGAGTGACCCCAGAATAGCACCTGGCCGCCTGCTGCTGGATAGACTTCAGGGCTGCCTCAGAACCCTGAGGTGGGAGCCAGCCTTCCCTTAATCAGTTCTGCCTAGCTAGAGCACTGCCCTTTCCCAAGGCCAGGGTCCTCTGTCACTTCTGTAAAAGTGGTTGGCAATGATACTTTTAGAAGCCTGGGAAGATGAAGAGTGTAAACAGTACTCTAAAGCCACGAGAGGGCTCAGTGGGTAAAGTCACTCGTTAAATTCTGTCTCAGGACCCATGAAGTAGTGGAAGGAGAAAGCCCACTCCTACGATTTGTTCTCTGCCCTCTACCAAATACCACAGCATGAGCATGCCAGGCCCCAATAAATGTGCAATTAAAAAAAAAATTAAAGTATTCCAAAATAAAAAGTTGTTTTGTTGTTGTTGTTTTGGTTTGGTTTTTTGAGACAGGGTTTCTCTGCGTAGCCCTGGCAGTCCTGGAACTCACTCTGTAGACCAGACTGCTCTCAGACTCAGAGATCTGCCTGCCTCTGCCTCCCAGGTGCTAGGATCAAAGGTGTGCACCACCAGTGCCCAGCTGGAATCTTCTTTTATCCACAGCCTCCAGGATTCTGCGGACAAATCTCCTGGCCAAGGAGCGCAAAACCCTTCTTGATTCCCAACCCAAATGGCCTGGGGTCCCACGCCTGCTCAGCACTTTCTAGCCATTTCACCTAGGCAAGCGGGTTTTCCTGTTTTGGAGCTGTCCATGGTACTTTTAACGGGATTATGGAGATAAATGATGCCTAGAGGTTCTAAGCACAGGACCTAAAATAAACGTGGTCACTCCAGGGTGCCAGCTTTCTCTGAATGGTGCCTTCTGGAGAGCTGAGGGCAGAAGGAAGCAGAGAAAAGAGCCAGGATGACCCCAGAGGGAGTCACAGCCCTGAGGCAGCAGGCCTAGCACTGCCCCAGGTGGCCCCACCCCACCCACCTGCACCCCAAGCTTAATGACCTTGCATCTGGCCTGTTTGTCCTCGATGTTTGCCCAGTGCCAGCTGCAGAGCCCACAAGATGATAGATAGCCCGGCCTGGGGCTGCCTGGGAAGGATGTCACTGTACCACATTAACGCTCTCCACTTGGGTCAATAATTTACTGGAGGCTCAGGACAGGAGAGGCTTTGGATGGTCCATGCTCGGCTCTGCAGATAGGGCTCTCAACCCTGTCCATGGCACCTAGGTAGGAAGAACCATGCAGCAGACACTGGAAGGAGTGGCAGTGACCTAATTTTCTCTTATCAGGCATAAGGGAATAGTCTCCACAGAGCCTTGCCTATTTCCAATATAAATAATGTAATTCTCCCCCACACCCCCATTGGGGAGGAAGGGGCAGCCTTTGATCTGAAGGAATTAAGTCAGTAAACAAAAGCAGAGACTGTGGAGGTGTCTTGTGACAGGTACCTGCTGAGCCATTCACCCTCAGAGAGTCAAATTCTAACCTACACTTACTTGTTCAGCACAGATTGGCTCGCTCCAAGTTTCTCTTACCTCTGGGACTCCTGGCACTCACCTCTGGGAGCTAAGCATCAAATGGGGCCCGCTCCACCCTTTTCTTATCAGAGGTCCGGAGTGAATGAGTGAGTTTTCAGTGGAGAGTGATGCTCTGGGAAGCCTGCATGAAAGGCTTGACTGCCCTGGTGCTTGCGACTTAGCCCAGGCCTGAGGCCACAGAAGGCCTGCAGGCTGGGAGGAAAGGCTGACAGAGAAAGCCCCAAGAAGCTGCTAAAGGCTGGCTCTGGTCCCTCCAGCTCTCTGCTTTCGCTGTACAGCCTTGAGTAACTCTTGTCTTCTCTCTGGCCTCCTCACCCTTGACTGAACAAGGTCAGCTTTGCACAAGAACTCTGGGATCCCCTAAGTTTTCAGTTTCACAGACCGGTTCTCCTAGGTGCCATCAAAAGAGTGTCACCATTTGGGAAACTTAAAAAAAGAAAGGAGGTGGACTAGACCCAGGCAGCTTGGCCTGTGTTAAGAATATCCACTTCACCCCATTCTCCCTCCTGGCCCTACATACACTCTTGGGCAGGGGGCCTTAGTGGTCCTCCAGATTAGTGGAGGCCACTGAAGGCTTTCCCAGTGCCCTGCCTCTTGAGTCCCAGCTCCTGTCAGGACAGAGGATAGGGGTGGCAGGAGCTGAGTCTCAGCCTGGCCTGCAATGACAGTCGTTCTGCTTTGAAATCCACGGGGGACCACACCCGCCCGGTCCCCTCCTCCCTCCTCCCAGCCTTCAGCTTCCAGGCTGAGATCCCCAGATCCCTAGGCGGAATCTATTAAGTCCTTCATATTAACCAGCGAAGGGGGAAACAGCCCTCTTTCATCTTAAGCGAATGAATTTGCATTAACACCTGGGGAGCTGTGTTTGCCTTGAGAAAGCCCATTGCTATTCTGGGCTGCATACACCAGCATGGAGCTAGTTGCAGCAGTCTATTCTTTTACTAATACAGCTTTGCTCTCCTCCCTCCTCTTTTCCCATGGAAAGGGGTGAGTGGCAGGGTTCCCCACTCCACATGGGAAGGTCCCTGGATGCCAAGGATGAGAGGCAGGGAGCAGCTCCCAGCGGAGCTGTGTCTTCCTGGGGAAGACTGCTGAGCGCAGCTGCTCTTTGAGATCCTGGTGCAGCCCTACCAGCAACATTCAGCAGGCCCTGTTTGTGCCCAGTCCACACGTAGCTGGGGCCCAGGGCTTAAGGAGACATTGAGAAGGGGATGGGAGAGAGTCGGAACTGGGATAGATGCCAGGAGGTGAGGGCTGCCTACCACTCCAGTGATGCTCATGGGTCTGAACCCCCCACAGAGGTCTCCATGTGGAAGCCACAGCTTTCTTGGGGGACCTGACAGGCTACTGAAGTCAGCCACAAGGCCACTGCTTCTGGCATATGCATAAGGAATGTTGGGTCCCTGATGGGTATGAGTTGGGCAGAGCATTGCAGGTTTTAGACTTGGTGACTGGGTTTCAAGAAGAAAAAGGGGGTACAGTGAAGAATGAATGTCCCCTCTGCTTTTTTTTTTTTTTTTTTTTGAGACAAGGTTTCTCTGTGTAGCTCTGGCTGTCCCTGAACTTGCTCTGTAGACCAGGCTGGCCTGGAACTCATAGGGATCCAACTGTCTCTGTCTCCCAAGTTCTGGGACTAAAGGCATGTGCTGCCACCACCCAGCAGTCTCCCCTCTACTTTTATCTGAGATGGGTTGTCTCGTGCCTCCAAATCTTCAGGGAGCCCCGTTTGCCCCTGCAGCTTCTCTGTCCAGGTTAGGCCAACGAACCATGGAAAAGCAACAGCCCGACTTCAGAGCAAACTCCCATCTCTTCACACTCCCCTGAAATAAGGGACAGGAGGCTGAGCTAGGATTTACTGGGGTAGGGACTGGCTGGAAGGCCAGGGTCCATATGAGGATGGCCTCTCAGTCTCCCATCCTTCTCGTGGTGGCTCACGCCTTTAATCCCAGCACTCGGGAGGCAGAGGCAGGCGGATTTCTGAGTTCGAGGCCAGCCTGGTCTACAAAGTGAGTGCCAGGGCTACACAGAGAAACCCTGTCTCAGAAACAAACAAACAAACAAACAAACAAAAAACATCCTTCTCCAACAAGAGTCATGTGTGAGCTCACTAGGAGCTTCCTGGTTCTGAGCCAAGGCCTGCTGTAGTAGAGTGTATGAGCCGAGGCCTGCTGCTGTGCGGCTATAGATGGGAGCTATTTGCTTGGATCAGTTATCAAAGGTGACAGCACAAGGAAGAAAGATATGGGCCCAGGGAGCTCCCGCATGGCTCTGTTTCCCATTCCGGTGGAGCCCAGGACAGCTGCGCCCCCTTTGGAACCACCACAGGGTGAGGAAAGGAACAAATGTGGCCAGCTGAGAACCAGCTTAGAGCTTGAGTTCTGGGGTCAGGATTGTGGCTAATGGTCCAAAGTCAAGCCTGGAGGATGCAGCCTCCCGACCCACAGGGACCATGGGGACTGGGACCCTGGCCTTCCATCAGCATTCCTAAGGTACTGCTGGCAGTTGGCCCACCCCCATCCACAACTGGGCCATTGCCAGGCACGTCTGCAGCTCTCCAGTGACATTTACCAGCTGAGAAGTGGCCACCCAGACGTGAAATCAGTGTGGCCTGGAGCTAACTCACTTCATTAGAGTCTCCTTGCTCCACTGGCTGGACAGCACAGCCCCTCGCAGGGCTCCCCCAGCTCCTTGCCACCCAGTTGCCACCAGAGCCCCCTCCCAACCAAGCACAGAACCTGTGCTCACAGATCAGGACTAGTCTCTCCTAAGCACCAGCTCTGGCCAGGCCTGGGGAGTGTCAGAGTAATGACAATAGCAGCTTAGGTTGCCCCTGGCACTTGTTTTGTTTTGATTTGTTTTATTTTGTTTTGTTTTGTTTTTTTAAGACAGGGTTTCTCTGTGTAGCCCTGACTGTCCTGGAACTCACTCTGTAGGCCAGGCTGGCCTCGAACTCAGAAATCCTCCTGCCTCTGCCTCCCGAGTGCTGGGACTAAAGGCGTGCGCCACCATGCCCGGCTCCCCTGGCACTTTTTAACTTTTATTTTGGGGAGTAGCTCATATATCCCAGGCTGGTCTCAGACTTAAAATGGACAAGAGGATGACCTCGAACTCCTGATCTCTTGTCTCTGCCTCTACTGTGCCTTGATTACAGATTCACATCATTCACTTGGCATTCAGTTTGCTTGCTTGCTTGCTTGCTTGCTTGCTTGCTTGCTTGCTTGGTGTCTCTATATAGCTTCAGCTGACCCAGAACTCACAGGGTTCTCTTGCTCCTCCCTCCTGAGTGTTAGTGTGTGCACCACACACCTAGACTCTATATTACATTATTATTATCACCATCGTGTGTGTGTGTGTGTGTGTGTGTGTGATGGAAGGCGATGCCCATGCCACAGTCTATACTTTATGGACTTGGTTCTATCTTTATGATGCGGGTTCCAGGAATCAAACTCACGCCATCCAGCATGCGCAGTAAGCACTTTTACCCCTCAGTCAGTCACCTTGCAGCCAGCCTCTGCACTAAGACAGGGCCTCTCTGTGTAGCCCTGGCTGTCTTGGAACTTACTAGGTGGATCAGGCTGGCCTTGAACTCACAGAGATCTACCTGCCCCTCTGCCTTTCACTGCTGGACTCACATTCATGTGTTCCCACCCTAAGCAGCCTCTGTCCACTTCAGCACGCCTTGACCCTCACAGCAGCCCCAGGAGCCGCCTGGACTGTGTGTACACCACAGCCCACTGAGACGCAGCAATGCCTGATTAGGTCCTCGAATGGAGCATCATGGGAGGCCCCAGAAAAGCCCCTTGCATTCTGCTCATTTGTGTGATAGGGAGGGGAACAGGCTCAGGGCCTATATGATTTCTCGTGGCTGAATTTTGAGCCCTACCACCTCGCATGCTTGGGTTCATCCTGACCTTAGCTTCACAGGAAAACCACTCTACCCCCACGGGACAGGAGTCCTTTCCTTGAGTTACCCAAGGACCCAAGGCCACGACAACCTGCACTGCCCGTCAGATTCTGGAGGGACAGTCCCAGGCCTCCCCCTCCCCCCACAGCAGGGCCACTGAAGAGGAAGGTGGTCTTGGTCCACCCTCACAGGGGAACAGAACAGAAGTTGTAAGCCTAACTCCTCTCCGGCTGCAGGATCCCCAGAAGTCCTGTCCTTTCTTTGGGCCTGGGTTTGCTCCTCTGGAAACGAGAGTTATCCATGTCTTCTGTGGTTGAGCAAAGGAAGTAAGGACCATGAAGTGGGCAGTGGCTCCTGGTGCTGAGCAGTGCCTGTGACTGCCAGGGAGCACCTGTAACCTCCCCAGTGCCCAGGGCAAGCAAGTGCCAGGGGCCTGATGCCTTATTCAACCTCCTTGCCCAGCTCGGAGTCCCACACATGGGGATGATAACGTATTGGCTGGTGGCATGATCTTAGGCTGGAGGGTCACCACGCAGCACAGGTGGAACAAGGGCTCACAGAGGACTCCTTTCCAGAACCATAATGCCTCAGAAGAGACAAGAATTTTCCAGAAAGCCAGGCAGTGGTGCAACATGTCTTTGATCCCAGTACTTGGGAGGCAGAGGCAGGCAGATTTCTGAGTTCGAGGCCAGCCTGGTCTACAAAGTGAGTTCCAGAGCAGCCAGGGCTATACAGAGAAACTCTGTCTTGAAAAAGCCAAAAAATAAAATAAAATAAAATAAAATAAAATAAAATAAAATTTTCCATTAAATGGGCATGGGCCACACACAGCATGGTGTCCCCCAGGCCAGCTGAGCTGTGATCACCACAGGCCCGGTCATTACTAGCTGACCCTTCCTCAGCCTCCCTGGCAGGAAAGGCATCTATCAAAGTCCTCGTCCCCCTGGTGGCCCAGACAATTAGTCCTGCCTGGATCCACTGGCCCAGCGGCTGGAAGACACCGCTTCCTCCTCTAGCCTGGGGGCATGACCTAGCATGAGCAAGCACAGTCTATAATCTGGCACCATGCTTATCTTCAGAGAGTCCCTGGGGGTCAGACAAGTGAGTCTTGAACCTGTCATTCAAATGCTCGTTGTCTGACCCTAAAGCCCCCATTTGAAATGTCTGTTACTTTTCTCTACAGCTCAGTTTCCTCTTTGTTCTGAAATCTGGAGGACCTACCCTAAGAAGCCTGCTTTGAGGCCATAGCCTGTTCACCTCCTGCATGGGACAGCATGATGGATGGGGATCCCACAAGGGGCTGGATAGACACGCCCACACGCCTGCCACCTACTGTGGGTGATGAATCTTCTTCTCTCCCTCCCCCTCGGGGGCTCAGCTCCATCTGGTCAGGCACAGTGCCAGGCTGATGGATGGGCTGCCCACCAGGCCACCCTCACTGCCACTGCCACCTGCACTCACCAAGCTGCACTGGGGAAGGAGGGGAGGGGGGAGCAGGAGGGCCGGCCTGCAGTTACCCATTCAATCATTCAATAAACACATACTTATCCAGACCTACTGTGTGCTGGAACACAGTACTAACCTAACAGAGTAGGACTCTCCCACTGTGACTAAAGTGGCCAGGAGGCAGAGGTGCCTATGAAAGTCTCTCTGACCTCGGAGAACGGGTGATTAGCAGGTCTTAAGAAGTCCTAGTAGTGAGACAGGAAGTGAAGAAAATAAGTGTGCTGGTGAGAAGGGGTGGGCCTCAGGAGAGGAGGCATCAGACGGGAATCAACAATGGTCCTACCGGCCCCATTGTAGAGATGCAACAGGCTTGTAAATGGAAAAGGACTTGCCCAAGGTCACAGCCATGCAGAATTGGGCTAGAAGTGAGAGCTCCTAGTCCCTCCATCCCGTTTCAGCCCCATCTGCCTCAGCCTGGACAGACTCGGTCATCATAACAGGCCCCGCCGGTCCAGCACCTTGTCACTTGTGGAAACAGTTGCCCCCCCCCCCCCCCCGCCACCACTGACAGGAGCCAGGCAAGAAATATCACATCATTAAAATGATAAATCCTTTCACTAACTGAAGCAGAAGGCCTGCCGCCCAGCCTCACATCCCTTAGCCCCCTCGTCCCCCTCCCCATGCTCATCTTCTCTCCCAGATGGCAGTCCAGCAGGTGAGCCTGTGCAGGGCGCAGCCTGGGGTGCTCAGGACCCTCGCTTTGTCCCTGAGGTGACCTTGGGTCCTCAGCCCTGACTCATGAAAGGAAGTGGTATTTAAGACCTCTATGCAACAAGAAGATGGCGTCCCCATCCCACAAGTGAGAAAACAGGCCCTGAAGAGGGAACCCTCCAAGTGAGGTGGCCCCTCTCCAAAGGCCGTCTCAGGCAGGTGACTCAAGCAACCCTGCCCAACTCTGGTGCTAAAGCCTTCCTAGGGCCTGTCCATAGAGACAATCCTGACTCCTTCCTTGGTTCCTGCCTATATGACTGTACCACGTGTCTGCCGGAACCCATGGAGGCCAGGAAGAGGGTATCACATTCCCTGGAACTGGAGTTAAGAGTCAGTTCTGGGAATCAAACCTGGGTCCTCTGGAGAAGCAGCCAGTGTTCTTTATAGATGAGTCATTTTCCTAGCCCTCATGGGTTTCTAACCTTGTGAGAAGGGTAGAGCAGGGCACACTCACTCCCCCAGACTCCTACACAGGATTCCAACGACCTGAGCCAGGCCTCTGACCTCAGTTTCCCTATCTGACAACAGGGACTGGTCTTTTTCATATTGTCTGGGGCTATTTGAACAGTGCTTACTGTGCGTTAAGTGTGAATGACCCATCCGGATGTAAATGTTGTGTCCATACTCACACTGGTACATATGTCCACACGGGTCTGCACCTGCTCTGCCAACACCTCGGTTCTTGGGATCCAGATGTGAAATCACTCATGCACATCCCCCGACTATAAGCATGTTTGCATGCAGTCCCAGCCACAAAGTCCTGTCTGCATCACCTGGCTCCATCTGTGTACACCTATGTCACATCATTGGAGGACTCACATAGTGCCCAGAATTCTCTGGGGAGCAGGATAAGGGAGCAGATGGCAAGAGGCACTGTCTGGCCCCACAAGCAGCCTGGGTTCCCAGAATGACCCCCCTCCTCATCCCTCTCCAGGCCCTGCCTGCAAGGACACACCGTCCGTCCGTCCGCCTGATGTCCTGGTCTCCTTGGATGCAGACAGAGCGCAGAGGCGTCTGGCACATCCCGACTTGGTCACAGCAGCTGCACTGCCCCCAGCCCCCTTCTCTGTACCCAGTGCTGCCCTGATTGTCCCTTATCCCTGCTGAGCAGCAAAGGCAGCTGGCATTGCCACCCAGGGATACGTGGGGCGAGGGCTCCTTTCAAAACCCACCACAAGGCTTCTCCTAAGGGCTGGCCCTGACCTTGCTAAGCCCTCCTAAGTTTTCCCATTTGAAAGATGGGAGGGAGGGCACTAGAAGCTATCCAGGCTGATTCTCCATAGGCCAAGGGAGAGGTTCAGAAGCAGAGGTGTCGAGGAGAAGAGGCAGGGTTTTGGGGACCGAGACTTGGAGTGTTGAATTGCTACAGGCCTGAGTCTGGGGGCCATCTCTCAGTGGACAGTCCGTGTCGTCTCTTCATGGTTGCTTGATCCACGTTATAGATGAAGAAATTGAGACCAAGAATCCCCCACAACTCTGACTCCCCGCACTGCCCCACATTAAGGACTAGCACATGGGCCCCATGCCCAAGACAGTCCCTGCCTCCCATCTTTCTCTGGGTCAGGGAGGTGACGTTCCCGGAATGGTTTTTCAAGAGCCAGGCGCCTGCCTCCTGCTGCTCGTGGCACCTGGCTCTGAGCCTGCTCCCCAGCACTGTCCATTCATCGCTGTCACTTCCTGGCAGGGCAGTGGGTCGTACATCACCTGGCCATGCCGAAGAAGCCAGACCAGGCAGGTGGGCAGCGTGTTGCTGGGTTCACTCACCTGGGCTCATGGAGTATTCCACCACTATGGTCCCTCCCTGCAACCCAGGGTCTAGTGTCTGCTGTGGAGGGGCCAAATCCAAAATTAGCTGCTTATGAGGGGAGGTAAAAGACGCGAGTCAGGTGGAGGCCAGGGTGACCAGGGTGAAGCTGGTGGCTTCCCCATTTGACAGGACAGGATTTTTATCTTCCCAAGCCCTACCTCTGGAGTCATTTGATGATGTAGGGTGCTGGGGCACCACCTTCTGCTTGCTGCTTTAGAGCTGAGGAGTGGGAGCTGGGTCAACCAGGAACAGACACCAGGCAGGAGCACCCTCCTAACCACTGTCCTGTCTCATGTCAAGACTCCAGCCCTCAGCCTCATGTCCCTACAACATGACTTCGCCTCCCAGGACACTTCTGCAAGCAGCCTCTAGTCCTTCATTCATTCAGAAGTGAACAGAACCCAGATCAGACAAGAAAAGCACAGGCGTGTGCTGTGGGTCACACTATAGATGCTTTATTATCAGGATGACGACAAGAACCGTCACTTGTCTGTTTTGTTGATTGATTAGTTTAAAGCAACGGGAGCCAGAGAAGACCCATCTGAGAGGTGACTCCTAGGAATGAAAAGATGGCTCAGCAGTTAAGGAGACTTGCTGCTCTTCCGGAGGACCCAAGTCTGATTCCCAGTAAACACAGCGCGGCTCACAACCACCTGTAACTCAGATCCATGAGATCTGGTGCCCTCTTCTGGCCTTTGCAGGCACTGCATACAAAAAGCGCACATACACCAACACACACATAAATACAAACTACAAGGAGGGAGGGGGAAGAAAGAAAAGAAAAGTGCTGTTTGAATTAAGGCTTGAAAGAATGAGCCACAAGGATCCCAAGCATTTCTGGCAGGTGACAGGGGCTGCAAAGGCCCCAAGTCAGGGGGTGCCACGAACAGGTCAGGATCAGGTGAAGCTGCTAGAGGAAGTGAGAGGAAAGAGGCATCACTGCCCCCGTGGACACTTCAACTCTTCCTGGAACCTTGGACAGCTGGGAGCTTGAGGGAGCACTGTAGGCTAGGGGCCCAGTGGGCGGGGCCGGGAGGGCAGAGGCTCACCTCGGGTCTGTCTTCTCTCTCCCTTCTTCTTTCTGCTTTTTCCCCATTAGCAAATGTTTGTATATTTGTCTAGGTGTATGTGTGTGTCCAATCAAAGGAATGTCTCCTTTCTATTTCCCCCAAGGCTATCCCATGAGGCTGGGCCAGGAGCCAGACCCACACATAATACCTTGCACACACCCTGGAAGGTCAGCTCATGTGGATCACGTGTGTATGAAAACTGACCACATGTTTGGTATCCAGGGCTGGTCAGCATGTGTCACACATATGTGGGAAATTAGTCATCGAGCATACATAAGGGTGTCTTCCATTGGGAACAAGAGAGTAGACTATAGGAGCCCTTCCTCTCCTGGATTCTTCCTTCGGGGGCTGGGTGGATAGCTGCACAAAGCCCTGGGGTCTTTTGCTAGCACTGTAAAAAAAACTAACAATAAACAATCGGATATGGACCTTCTGCAGCTGGTCCTGGGAGCGGGAGGGCATACAAGGTGTCCCTCTGCTCCGACAGAACTGGGCTGTGGGCTTCGTGGCATCCCTCACGTAGCACTTTGCATGAATCCTTGCCTCCCAACGTGATAAGCAAAGCCATTGCCAGCCCCCCACCCCCAGTCAGGCACCTAGGACCCCAGTATGGAAGATGAGCATTGACCCAGCTGTGGTAAGAGGTGCTGTCTGCTGTGCCCTGCCCCCAACCCTGCATACCCCCCTCCAGTTCACCCTAGACCCCTACAGCTTCTCTAATTACGCAGCCATAAAGCACAAATCTCTAACGATCCAATTAGTAACGCCATTGCTGCCCTGTCCAGGATTAATTACCAGTTAAACTGCAGCTGGTTATCGTCACTTAGGCTCAACATGAGGGGTGCTGTGGCCCGTGAGGGACAGAGACCTGGCTTGGCCCTGGAGGTATCCTTACCCAACACCTCCAATGCCTCCGTCTAACCCAGTTCCCTAACCCCGGGACTCAAAAGGATTATAACCTAGCATCCCACAGATCTGGTGGCAGCCAGGGCTGAGGGATGCCGCAAGCCTAACTTCTTCCAAGGCAATGCTCTACCTTCACGACTCCCACACTCGCGTGGACCAAATCATTTCTCTTCTACATCCTGGGTTGATGCCAAGCTAATCTCAGTAGCCAGGCTATGGCTGCTCATCTCCATTTTGACCTCACTGCTTCTGTTAAAGCCCTTTGACCTCTTTCTCTGCCCCCAGGCTTGCATCTGATGTCAAGCCCTGTTTCCTTCCCAGGGGACACAGGTGTCCATTTAGGGCCCTCAGTGCTTTGTGTGAAAGCAGGAGAGATCTCTGCACACAGAGGCAGAGTCTAGGAACTTGCTGGCTACTTCCCCTGGGCAGAGAACCCTATCTCTGGAGGTATACAAACAGACTGCATCCAGCCATTTGGGGGCAGGTCTACCTGAGGTCCCTGACAGGGAGGACTGCCACGGAAATATTTATGCTGTCCTGGACCCCAGGATCAACCCCTTCATATCTTATTCTTTCTGGAAAAGGGGGGTACCCAGACTCTTAGAGCTCCAATGACTCTCTAACCTGTAGATGCCCCCCACGGATGGGTATAAACATGACAGCTCCCGGCTGTAGGCCCTCACCTCCTAGATCGGCACATCTCAGTGCCTGATAAACTTGAACATCATGTGCAGAGGAGAAGAGCAGAGGACTGCAGGGTCCTAGTCTTTCTCTGGCAAGAAGCACTAACTTCCAGTGCCCCATCACCCATGGCTGTGGCACCAGGCTGACCTGACCGAGCCTCAAGACAGCTGGTTGCACTTAAGACTGAGACAGAAGTCTGGAAGGCCAGAGCTGTTAGCATCCACCCTGTGCCTTCACCTCTCCTACATACAACTATCTCATAGGACAGGGACCCAGAGCAAGGGGCAGGCTGGTGACACCATGGTTCCCCTCCCCTCTATGCCAAGTCCTCATTCCAATACAGCCTCACAGCCTAAAGACCTATCAGGCCCCAACCAGAGCCTCCCATTTTCCAGAAGGGAAGACCGAGGCCTGAGGCTAATAGAAACAGGGTCCCTGCTGTTTTCTAGACAAGACAACCTGAACTCTTCTTCTTCTGCCCAACCCATTTTCCCTTCTAGCCTTCTTTGTTCTAACCCTGTCCCCCCCCCCTCTCTTTTGGTTTTTCGAGACAGGGTTTCTCTGTGTAGCCCTAGCTGTTCTGGGACTCACTTTGTAGACCAGGCTGACCTCAAACTCAGAAATCCGCCTGCCTCTGCCTCCCAAGTGCTGGGATTAAAGGTGTGCATCACCACTGCCTGGCTCAACCCTGGCCCCTGGCTGTCTCTTAGAGGCTCCAGTCAGAGTATACCCAGTGCAAGCAGCATTTCTCAGGATAAGGGGCTGTGTGCCTGAGTGTGTGTCTGGTGGGCTAAGTTTCTATGGTGACTGGTGGCTAGCCTTGCCCTGAGGGTCGGAAGGGTCTCCCTGTTTGTGGTCACATCGCTCTGTCATTTAGCTTGTTTCAGTACAAGGAAAGGGAGGTCACTCCTAGGCTCTCATGGGTGTCAGAGGCTTAGGAGCTCTCGAGCCAGCGACAGTGGCATCAGGAGCCCTTACCTTCATTACTCAGCAGATCTTCGTGGCAGCATGGGCCTATTTCACAAGTCAGGAAGCTGAGGCCAAGACAGTTGCCACTACCATCAGGGCACAGAGCTAGTGACAGCCTGTATTCACCCTGAACCCAGCATCTCCAGGGTCTTTTCCATATTCAAATTGCTTCTAGAGGAGCAACAGAACTGAAGGCTGCCCTCCCTCTCCGTGTCCCTCAGAGGCTGCTCACACTGTCATGCTTGGTCCCATCACCTTCAGGGGCCAGGACCTGAAGGCTCAGAGGGATGCCCAGGACAGGACAGGGACAGAGAGAGCAAAGGGACCCATAGTTTCCGGACTGCACCCTCTCCTGGCCCAGTCTGAGTCTGCAAGCTTATAAATTCCATTATTCATCAACTGAGTCCCTGGACAATGAATATTTTATTCACCTCCAGATACTGTCCCCGCTGGGTTCTTTGAACAATTTTGTTCTCTAGCCAAGAAGCAGAGGCCAGAGCCTCTGCTGTCCCAAGACTCCTCTTTTCCCAACCTGTGCCTCTCTGCCGCCTAGCTCCTCTCCAGTCAGGCCTCTTGGCTCTGGCAACACTGTGGCCCATGGCCCAGGCATGACCTTCCTGCCTACCTACTCCTCAGTTCTCCTTCCTCCCTGGTTGGGATTGTCTTACTCTGCTAGCTCACTTTGGTTCAGCTCAGCCTGCCCGAGCTCTGCTGGGCGCTCTCCCTGGTGCTGAACGTGGGTGTTCAAGAGGCAGGGGGTATCAACCGGCAGGTCCAGCCCTATCTGGAAGTATTCTCTTGAGAAGAAAGGCCTCCAGCAGTGGGAAGCTAGGAAGGCAGGATGGGAGGTTTTGGGAGGAAGAGGTCAGTTCCAGGACTTGGTAAACCTCTGTCCCTGAGATCCCTGGAAAGGCCTGGGACCCAAGCGTCTCTCCCGGTGGGCACCCAAGGAGTGCTGTGTGATGGCAGTAGCACCTTCCCCAGAAGGGGGAAGCGACAGACATAATTCACACCTTGTGATGGAGCCATCTGCTCCCTTGATGTGCAGTGGAGAGGACAGGGCTGCTGTGCCGCAGGCCAGGTGGGGGACTGTCACTCACTCTCATTCATTTCACAGGTGTTCCTATTCTTCCACCTAAGTCCAGCCCAGCTCCATGCCACACATGGGGGGTCTGAGGGATGCAGCCACAGAACCCGCTTTCTAAAGCTAACAGTGATCTCTAACCACTCCACAGCAGACTTCTCCTGGTTTGATGAGATAAAGAGCCACCATGTTCCCTACCCCACATGTGTGACATACAGAGCCTGACTGTCCCGCATGCACTTAGATGCTTTCCCATTTAATAAACAAGTAAGCTGAGGCTCAGGGAGGACACTAAATGTCATACACAGCACTGGAGGGTGGAGGAGGTTGACTGGTTCCTAGAAGCAGCCAGGATTCCATAGTCTAGAAGATGGGTGAGGGCCAGCATGTCCCAGAGCTTGGCTTCAGGACCTCCTGCCTCTGCCTGGGTTCCCAACTCCAGCTCTTCCTCAAAGGGCTCTGCAGCTGGATTTGGTCCCTATAGCTCCCTCAAGAGGCATGCCCCTGCCTGTGAATGGGAGCAAGGCATTGAGGAGAGGGACCAGGCAGGTGGCTTGCATAGCCCGGGGATGTTCTATGTCCCCAGTCAGCAGACAAAGCGGAACAGGTATAGCTGCTAGTGTGAGAAACAGTGTTAACAGGTGGCCCACTGTGTCAATAGCTAGTGTCCTGGGCTGTGGCTTTGTCTCAGGGGAGAGAAGAGGGACCAGCTTTGAGTCACCAGGGGAATGAAATGTCAAAGATGACCCCAGAGAGTGTGGTAAACTATGATACTAAAGCTATCTTTCCTTATCTGCCACTTTGGTCTGGAGGCTACCTGCTCTGGGGAGTACCCTGGTCACATGTCTGGACACCTTGACCCTTTGAATTCGGACCAAGGTTAATGTCGGGGGGGGGCAGCCCCTGAATCCAGGGACACCTGTACCTTAAGCAGACTCCCAGGGCCTGGTCTGTGAAGGATGCCCACTTGATTAGTTCTTGATTTCTTTTTGCCCCTTCTTCTTTTGAGATTTCCCTGGCTGGGCAGCTAGGCTTCAGGGAAGCCGAGGGAGCAGCCTCCCTGTGGTAGCCTCCCAGGAACGCTCCGAGAGAGTGTGTTTCCTGCCAGTCTGACAGCAGACTCCAGCTCTCTCCCTTAGCCCAATAGCAAGCTGTCTGGAAAGGCTTAGCAAGTAAGGTGCTTGTAGATCGCCCTCCATCACCCCTCAGTGACTGTTCTTATTCCCATGGAAGGATTCCCATACTAATGGGAAACTCCCAAGAGATTCAGGGCGCATCATCATAACCTTCCATGTTAAGTCGCTTCATCCTGACCTCTGCCCAGGAAATAACACAGAGGCCCTGAGAGGTTAAGGGGCATGGCTAAGGTCCCATTGAAACAGGTGGTAGATGCAAGAGCCCAGGGCTCGCTGGGTTGGTGGCTAGTTCTTCCTGCGTCACAGCTCTGTTCTATCAGAACTCCTAAAGGAGCATAAGCACCCAGCTGACCCGATGGATGCTCAAGTGCGCAAGCAGAGCTTTGGGGATGGGCGCTTCTCAGGGGCTCTTAGGACTCCAACTATAGGTCCGAATAGATAGCAACTGGCCAGAAGCCTGGAACAGACATTCAGATGGGAGCCAGGGTTTGTCTGGCTTCTCTACAGGTTTCACATGCCTATGAGAAACCCAGAGCCCTAGACAAGTCCTAAAGGTTCAGGCCTGCCTTGGCCCAGGGTGGCTGGGGGTGTTGTCTCTCACTGAGCCCCTCTCTCCCGGCGGCGCCAAGACAGGGCTATGATTAATCAGCGACAAAAGCAGAAACAAGCAGAAAAATGTAATCAGCTCGGGAAGGGCATGGCCAGGCTGTGGCAATCAGCTTTCCTGCTGGGGCTTTTGGCTGATTGGACCCAAGGGGGCAGGGAGATAGTTCAGATGAGGGTTCCAGGAATGAGACTGAGGCCAGCTGAGGCCCACCCAGGCCAGGGGCTCACCAGATCCCATAATTCTACACGGAGACACACACATCTGTGCTCGGACACGCATAGCACTCCCAGCCCAAGGGCCTTCGCACCTGCCCACACCTGCTTCCGGGCTTCTGCCCTTCGCTGCCAGCTCACAGCTCACATGTAGGTGGCCGTGCACAGTTCAAACACTCTCATCTGCAAGTGGGTTTGAAAACGCATCTTCACAGTGTCCTGAACGAAAGATGAAGAGAAACGCATGCACATGCTGCCCCCCAGACACTTATCCCCACCCCCATAGAACACATGCTAAGGACCGGAGGAAGGTCTAACCTGCAGCCATGTGACCAACAGGCTCTGGGCCTTCTGCCTCCTCCTCACGGCCCCTGGGGACATGAGACAGACCTTGGCTCCTGCTCTGCAAGCTGAGCGGCAAGGGCTCAGGAAGGACCCAGGACAACAGCCCTTTGTGGGATCAAGTCAACTGCTGGTGTCAGGCACAGGCCAGCGGAGTCTCCTGCAGATCTGTGCTTGGCCTCTGCCTGCTGGCCCTGTCTGGTGACCTTGGCCAATGTCCTTTTCTAAGCCTCAGTTTCCCCACCTTGGAGCCTCTCCTGGCACCAACTTGAGGATTACTGGTCCTGAGGACCCTCGCGCCTGGAGCAACCTCACCTTTCTGGGTCTCTAGTCGTTAGTTCTCAGCTTTCCGCTCTCGCTGGGGGAGGGTTAGTGGAGGCAGGTGGGATAAGGGGTACAAGGAACGGCTCCACCCCTGGTCCACACCACCCGGGTCCTGCTGGCTGCTAACGTGGGGTGCGGGAGACAGCAATCCGAAGCAGACTGGGGGAAAAGCAGAGTCGGGGAGAACCAGAGAAGGCGCTCGGGAGGGCTCGGGGTGGCCGCTCAGGGGCCGGCGGCGGGAAGGGGCGGGGGCGGGAGGGGCGGGCGGGGGAGGCGGGAGCGCGGCGAGCGCCGCACAGAGCAAGCGAGCGAGCGAGTGAGAGTGCAGGCGGCGGCAGCGGTGGCGGCGGCGGCGCCGGCGGCGGCGGGAGCCGGAGCGGCGGGTCGGGCAGCCGCACCAGCGAGCGGACTAGCGGGCGGCGAGCAACGCGGAGCGCGCGGAGGGAGCGCAGCGCGCAGCGGTCCGAGCCAAGAGGCCGGAGCGGCGCCGCCCCCGCCGTCCCTGCGAGCCCCCGGCCGGGATCCCGACGAAGGAGCCGGCGGCATGGCCCGACAGCCCGGGGCGCGGGGGCGCTAGGTCCCGGACGGGTGCCCATTGCCTCGCCGCCGCCACTGCGCGCCGCACCGCGCGCACCGCCCGCTCCAGCCGCCCCCGGGGCCGCCGGCGGCCCATGAGCCCCGGCCTCAAAGTTTGCGGCGGGCGGGCGGGCGCGGAGCCTCCAAGATGCCGTTCCACCCGGTGACGGCGGCGTTGATGTACCGGGGCATCTACACCGTGCCCAACCTGCTGTCGGAGCAGCGCCCGGTGGATATCCCTGAGGACGAGCTAGAGGGTGAGTGCCCCGCCGGGACCCCTGCCACGAGCCCTCCTACCTGTGAGCCCTGGTGCCGCGCTGGCCCGGGGAGACCGGGACCCTGCTGCGCGACTCGGATGAGCGGCTACGCGGGAGGCGGGACGGCCCGGTGGCTCCGGACGCCGCGGTGGGGGTCGCCGCGGCGCAGGAGCAGCCCGGCCCCTGCCCGCGTGGCCCCCGGCGCTGCGGAAACTTGCGGGGCCCCGCAGCGGGGTCACTGGGCCGCGTGGTCGGCGGTGACGGTGCGGCAAGGCGGCGGGGGCTGAAGTGGAGAGTCCGAGCTGTTGCCCCCCGCGCCCGCCACCGGAGCGCCCGCATCCTGATCCCTTCCGCGGCGCCCGCCCGTAGCTCTGCGCTCCTATTGACATTCCGCTCGTGTCGCGTTGAGAATCCAATCTGCTCCGGCAGTGGGAGAAGGGGAGAGAGAGCGACTGCCCCGCTCTTGCTGGGTGCAGGGCTGCCCCCATCCCCTTCTGCGGCCCTGCGAGGGACCCCCCACCCGTGCGCTGCCGAGGCAGCTGGGAGGCGTTGGCGACAACAAGTGGCCGGATTGGGAGGCTCGGTCGCGATAGCAAAGCCTGGAAGGAAAAGGCAGAGGCCGGAACCTAAACCTCCCCCGACCCTAGTCCCCGTGCCTTTCGGGAATAGGGACCGCACGCAGGCAGTTGGCTATTGAAGATCAGAGCAGCAGGCCGAGGCTGGGGTTCCTGGATTGAGTGTCCTGGGGCGCAGTGAGACCCCTGGGGCCTTCCTAGCTTTCTCCTCTGCTGAGATTGGGGGCGGGGGTGTGCTCAAGATTCCCCTCCCCCCAGGCCTCTTGAGGCCCCATATGGAGTGGAGTCGGAGACTCTGAGCTGATGGGAGTCTTGGTCCCTTAGGGTGTTTGTCGGCTACTGGGGGAGGGGTTGAGATTATCCAGATGATGGGCCTGTCTCTGATCTCTGTAGTCAAGGGGTCTCAGCTCTGGGATCCCACCTGGGCTCATAGGAGTGAGTTGGAGTGACCAACATAGGAAAGGATACTAGTGGGAGCCCAGGGGAAGCCATTCGGGAAGTCTGTCCTCAGCCCAGGCCTGGTCTGGGGCAAATTTTGGGCGAGTAGACAGTGGAGAGAGAGAGAGGGTGCAACTGCCATGCTCACTGCACCACAGTCCACCAGACACCCACTTCCCACACCCACCATGAACTCAGGAGCAGGAAAAGTCGCAGAGGGGCTCTCAGCCCCAACACTGGAGGCACAGATGGAAGGATGTGTGCTTAGTCTATAGCCCGGAAACCCCAGGTCCTGTCCTGTCTGGACCAAAGCAGAGCCTCTTCCAGGTTGAGGGGAAGGGATGGGGCCCGGGAGGGGTGCAGGGCACAGGCCAGTTTCCCTTTCCTTTATTGCCTTTTATTCTGAGCCACACAAAAGCATTCATCCACCGCTCTCTCTCCACTCTTGGGACAGAGGCAGCATGCCTTCCCCAGATAGATTCAGCCTCCTTTATCCTGCTCCCAGCACCCCCCACATAACCTGGCCCCATAACTCCAGGTCTCACTGGGTCCCTAGTCAGGCTATCGAATCGAGAAGCTGAGAGAGACAGTCGTGCAGGGGTGAGGAGCGCCAGGGTGGGCAATGCAAGGGCAAGGAGGCCCACGCTCCCTCCGAGCCATCCCGTGGTCATGCTGGCAGAAGCCCAGTGCTGTTAGTCACCATCACACCAAATACACTCTCTGCTTCTCTCTGGTCCCCTTTGGACTAGAGGAGGGGCCCTGGTGCAGGGGGCACCTGAAGGACAGGGCCATCCCTGTGACTGGCAGGTGGAGGGCACAGAGCCAGCAGATGCCTATGGGCATCTACACATTAAGGCAGGAAGTTCTCCAGACCCCTCCTTGGCTGAAAAACAGGCTCTGGGCTCCCTGCAGTGGGTCTTGAATGCCAGGGCTGGGTGCAGAGTGGCTGTCTGTCCTTTCATACAGATGCCACTCTGGTTCCTTAACTTCTCCAGTACACACTACTCTTCCTGTCCCCGGGCAGTCTGGGTAAGACCCAGGCCCTGTTGGCTGGAAGGGATCAGTGAAGCAGCCCATAGACTAGACAAGGGAGTCGGTGACCTGGGGTGAAATGCTGCAGACACCTCGTGCTGCCTCCTGCAGAAATCCAGGGGGGCGGTCAGTCTGCATGGGGGAGGAGGACCAGGAGCAGCAAGGGAGGAGTAGAATGTGGGGGTGAGAGGAGAAGAGTCAGGCAGTACTGGGTTCGAGTCTCTACACCCTGGGCTCGGGGAGTGAACTTGGACTCTCCCTCTCAGCGTTTACCTCTCAGAGTCTTGCTTTCCCCATCGATAAAAGGGGATTGGCACTGTTGTCACCCGGATAAATGGTGGCCGAGAATGCTGTGGGAGTACTCAGCACAGGGCCTGGCCCTGGGGGCTGAGGACCCAAATGTAGGAATAGCACTCCAGACTCATGAGCTTGGAGCGCAGGGCAGCAAAGGGCATGGGTATTGGGCCAAGGAGGCAAGCTGAGGACCAAGACTGCAGAACTTGAGGCCCTAGAGAGGAAGGGGCTAGGCAGAGTGGGCTAGGCAGAGTTAACTTGGAGGCCCACCCAGCCCCATGTACGAGAGGCAAGGGTGCTCCCACATTCCTCCTGAATATATCACACCATGGCTGGAACATAACCCCTTTCTAAAATGCATCCAAGTGGGCACCTCCAGCAACACTGAGACAGAGTGCTCACCTAGACAGTAGGTCCAGCATGCAAAGGCAGGGATGGGACTGGCTTCCTGAAAGACCGAAGCAGCTAGACACAAGGCTGGGTATGGAATGGAATGTGGAGCCTGTTGAGGGTGGCCAGTTGGGGACCATTGGGGAGCCGCCTTTTCTGCCCTTGCTTCCTGAATCCCAAGCCCGGCAGCTGCCTCTGCACAGGCCAGAAATTCAAGGATGGAGGATTGGGGCGCAGAGCCAATGCTGCGGAGAGTGGCAGCCACCACAGCGGGTGACTCCTGCCCCTTCCAGTGTTCCCTCTCTATCCGGACTCAAACTCTCTGGCTCAGTGCTGCATCCTTTTGGGTCTGCAGAAGATGTCAGCCCCAGTGCAGCTCCACAAGTTGGGAGGGTCTGGGAATCTCATGTTAAAAACGGAAGGTAGGGGACAAGATCAGCCTGGAAACCTAGAGGCCCTGCCAGCCCATTTCCAGGCCAGACATCCCATGCCAAGATGAAGCACAAGTTTTGCCTGGCCTCCCTCATGGGGCTGCGAGGGAGCAAGGCTTTCGGGGAATACATCTAGTAGTGATTGCATACAGTGACAGGGCATCCTGACACCCACCCCCCATAGGGCCCTTAGCAGAGGCTAGACCTCAGCCATGGAACAAGATTTCATCCTATTTTACAGCCGAGGCATCAGAGGGAAATAAGTGTCTTGCCCAGGTCACTTGGCTGCTGAGCAGGAGAACCAGACAGAATTCAAGGTCGGGCTTTGGGTTCTGGTCCCAGCTATCAGGCAAGCTAGCGAGGCATCCCAGGCTTGCCCCAGACTTCCCCTTCCTCCCGCACTGCCGTCAGAGATAGTCTGATTTACAAGGCTCACCTCGGATGATTCTTCTCACTTAATCATTGCAGAAAGTTCCACTGCATAAGTAAACAGCAACATCACACCAGAGCTGGGATTCAAACCTGTGTCTGTGATATCAGAATACTTCTCTGGCTGAGAAGACGATGCCTGAACTGGACCTCTTGTAGGCAAATGGATGGAGTGGGCTGCAATAGTGTTCTGAAGCACTAGTGTGAGCTAGGTGTGCTGGAAGGGGGGAGGGGGGGTTCACAGATGGAGAGTGGCCAGCTGTGGATTTACCCAGCAGCCTTGGGAAGTCAGCCCTGCCTAAGAAACGTCTTTGGTACTCACACAGCTGTCTTGGAGCCTGTCCCCTGAGCATACATCCCAAGATTCACTTGCTCATTATTGTCTCTCCTGCCTGGTGCATTTTCCTCAGGGCCCTTGGAAAAGGGCATTGAGGCAGCCCCACAATTGGGGAGTCACCCTGAACCCTGCCAAGGTGGGAAGTGTAGCTCAGGCCTCAGCTCAAAGCAGAGAGTGGCTTCCATAGCATCCCCACTGTATCTAGGACTTTGGCTTCCTTCCTCGTATCTAGGCAGGGCTCCCTTACGGGCCTCAGGCTCTAAGGGGTACAGTTTCTGACTCTGAAGTTCCTCAGACCAACCCGTGGCTCCAATTCTCTCTTCTGTGAGGTGCGGAAACATCTGTTTGAGCCTTTCTTGGAGTGCTCTTGTAGATGGACTCTCACATTCAGTCCTTTGAGCATGTTTATCTTTTCAAGGACAGGTCCTGTTCTCAGTGATGGGGACTCTGTGGACAAGACCCACTCGGTCCCAGCACAATCCACTCGAGGGAAAGAGCAGGTGTGTGGTGGGATGGGCAACCAGAGAACAGGCAAGGCCAGGCAGGGGCAGAGCGACAGAGTCCTTCAGCTGGGGGTCTGGGCTACATCTGAGTTTGACATGAGGACAGACAAAGCTGCAGGTACAAAGCAGTCTTGGTGTTCTCTGGGCTTGAGGGGCTCCCTGGGGGGGTATTCCTGGACACCAGTCCAGAAGGTGACAGCACTGGTTAGAAATAAGAGTAGGGAGAGAGGGGAGAAAGAGAAGGAGAGAGGAGAAAGAGCGCAGGAGAGAAGGAACGTAAGCACACCTCCGCACTATCCAGATGCTCCAGGCAAATGGACTTCCCACAGCAGCTCCGGGTTCTCCCCAGCAGCCCTGGCTGCTGCCAGGTCTTCATTTCTGGCCACAAGGGGCACATCGCCTCTTTCAGGGCCCAGGAAAATGCTGGGTGAATCCTTGGCCTAGAGCTGCTAGGGTCCAAGGTTTTCTGCAACCCCTGGGTCTGGCTCAGATCTACCAGCCCAGCACTTTCCATGCCCTGACACTCCTGATTCAAAAAACAGACCCTACGACTTGCCTGAGGCACATGTGGGTAATGTCTACCCCAGCCGGACAGTGGGACTCTGACCTCAAGACCTCATGTGTGATCCCACATGAAGAGCCAGACAAGGATCAGGGCCATGGTTTTTACTCTGTGGCAGGGCCAACAGGCTGGCCTGCACTCCCTCTTCTCAAAGTATAGGCCCTTACAAGCCATTTCAGGGCTTATGGAGCCCTAAGGCTTGGGATAGTGTAACCAATAGGATAGTGTAATTGCTCTGAATTCTCACTGAATCAGGCTGGCCTCCTGCCCTCCTAAACCCTTCTAGGTCTGCAGTGTGGAACACCTCATCTGTCTTTAATCTCTCTCTCTCTCTCTCTCTCTCTCTCTCTCTTTCTCTCTCTCTCTCTCTCACACACACACACACACACACACACACACACACCTTGACTTTGCCCTGCTGAGTGAAATTCTACCCAGGGAACCAGGCAACGAACAGGCATGAAGGTGGCAAGTGAACAAGTTGCCCACGGGGGCTGGAGCTAAGGACTGCAGTCTGTCCCTCTAGGGGAATGCTCTTTAGGATCCTGCTGGGTTGGCCTAAGAGCATATACTGTGTTATTTGGTCCCAAAGTCCCAACCAAGTGCATTGTTCCCCAGGTCCAAGTGCAGAACCCCTCGGGCCCTGAGGCCTCAGTCTTCTTCTTCTTCTTCTTTTTTTTAATATTTATTTATTATATGTAAATACACTGTAGTTGTCTTCAGATATTCCAGAAGAGGAAGTCAGATCTTGTTACGGATGGTTGTGAGCCACCATGTAGTTGCTGGGATTTGAACTCTGGACCTTCGGAAGAGCAGTCGGGTGCTCTTACCCACTGAGCCATCTCACCAGCCCGAGGCCTCAGTCTTCTGTCCATACTGTACTTATGGAGAGCATGAAGTTCGAAGCTCATGCCTGGCCTGGGGTGTCTAAACCAGAAGGCCTGTGAGTTCTAACCATCATTCAATAGCTAGAATCATGTGGTCATCCCACCATGAGTTAGTGCTGCCTGACCGGAACAGGAAGTCCAGCGGGAAGGGGATGGGGCACGATGATGCCACAGATGCCACATGATCATAGGGAGCCTCCAGCAGCTAACCTGGCCAGCCGGTCTGGTGCTCTCCCTGTGTCCACCGCATGGTGTAGCCCTGAGCACAGCAGGAAGGCTGACAGACCCAAGCACTGTCACTGTCTCAGGCCAGATGCACCTTCGTCTCCTCTTCCCTGCCTGCCCAGAGACCCTAGATCACAGCTCAAGAGTGTGTCCTGGATACCCTATGACTGGCTCTCAACAGCTGGGGACAGGGCCGGTTTCAGCTTCTCTGTTCCTCCGTAGAGATCCGAGAGGCCTTCAAGGTATTCGACCGGGATGGCAACGGCTTCATCTCTAAGCAGGAGCTGGGAACAGCCATGCGCTCCCTGGGATACATGCCCAACGAGGTGGAGCTGGAGGTTATCATCCAGCGGCTAGACATGGATGGTGAGATGCCCTGCCTCGGTTTACCTGCCCACAGTCATCTAGGCCCCGGGACCTGAACCGTGGAGTGGATCTGAGTCCACTCTGGCCTTTTGCTTCCTGTGGTCATGATCTACAACAGTTCTCATCCTAGAAAGTGGAGACCAGAAGAGGTGTGACAGTCCCAGCCACATATGGGTCAAACTGCCCCTCCCACTCCATGATCTGAGAAAGATTTGGAGTATGGAAAAGGAGGGTGGGATAGCTAGCTCAGCTTCTACCACCCACAGCAATAGTGGCTGCATCTGCCACCTGGTAGTTTTTACTAACGCTAACTACTGAGAATGATTAGTAATACCAAGGCCCCTCTGTGCCCGCACACCTGTTGCCTCTTCCCCCTGCCCCCTGAGAGCGAGCTCCTTTCCCATCTGCACAGCCAAAAGGATGATCAGTACTGTGCTGAGGGCCGTGAGAGTTCTGAGTGTACCAGGAGGGTGTCCCACATCTGGGGACCATCTGCTGCTCACCTCCCACACGGCCTCCCATGGAGCTCCACCACATTTGGTAGCCTTGACATTAGCTCCAAGCCTGGTACATTAGGCACCCCTGAAATTGATTGGAGGCTCAGGGAAGGGGCTGAGGTCCCACGGTTGGTCAGAGGCAGGCCAAGACTCCATTTCATGCCCTGAGCTCTGGGGTGCCTGCTCGTGCTGTCTCAGTTTGACCCTGTGCCCACTCTAGGTGATGGCCAAGTGGACTTTGAGGAGTTTGTAACCCTCCTGGGACCCAAGCTCTCCACCTCGGGGATCCCAGAGAAGTTCCATGGCACTGACTTTGACACGGTCTTCTGGAAGGTATACCCTGGCAACTGGGACTCTGCTAGGTGGAGGTGTCATGGGGTCTGTGAATGGTTAGACCCACGCCACAGTGAGGGAGGGAGGGAGGGAGGGAGGGAGGGAGGGAGGGAGGGAGGGAGGGAAGGATGACCACTGTCCACCGAGTGTCCTGCTCTCTGGAGGCCTGGGCTCCGAGGGGATGAAGAGCTGTGTCAGTGTTAAGGAATCTGGAGACCTTTCGTCGGGACTGTGCACTTACAGGGTGCTGGGTGGGGACTGTGGCAGGGTAGTAGCCAGAACACTTGTCCCTTTTGCCACCCAAGTGTGACATGCAGAAGCTGACAGTGGATGAGCTGAAGCGACTTCTCTATGACACCTTCTGCGAGCACTTGTCCATGAAGGACATAGAGAACATCATCATGACAGAGGAGGAAAGCCACCTGGGCACTGCTGAGGAGTGTCCCGTGGACGTGGAGAGTGAGTGGCCTGCCTTGGGTCTCTGTGGGTGGGCACATACCCAGGGTTTGCATAGGGGGCCACCTTATGTATCCCAGCCCGGTGTTCTCGTGCCAAAGTGCAGCTCTGATTCTATCCCTTCGCTGTCCTGTCCCCCTTTGTCTCTCTCCCTGGTGTTCCTGGTGGGCGGCTGCAGCCTGTTCCAACCAGCAGATCCGCCAGACGTGCGTGCGCAAGAGCCTGATCTGCGCCTTTGCCATCGCCTTCATCATCAGTGTCATGCTCATCGCGGCCAACCAGGTGCTGCGCAGCGGCATGAAGTAGGCACCGCGTGGGTGCCTGCAGTGCCCACTCCACACCCACCGCTGCCTGCAGCCCTTCCCCCAGCTTGCTCCCTGGGCCACCACCCCTGGGCACTTTGAGCCTGGACAATGAGCACCCCAATCCTCACCCCTTAGGCCTTGCATGGAGCCATGGCTCAGCTGTGGAGGACCTGGTGGTGGCTTTGAGGACAGCCCTAGCCCCCATCCCCTGCCTGTGCCCTCACTGGCCTGTGTGTAGCATTCACTTCCCACCACTCAGGAGCTCCTGGAAGAGGAGGGACTTGTGCAGGAGCCCCCAGGATCCAGTCAGTGCTGCGATCTTTTAGGCAGGCAAGAAACTCATGTCCAGAACAGTGGGCAGGGTGGAGGTGGGCAGGGCTGAGGCTCCTGGGTCTCTGACACTCCTTAGACCCAAAGCCAGTCCTCCATGCATCTTCTGGGGCCTGTGCCTGCCCACTTCACAGGTGAGAAGCCTGAGGCTTTAAGGGCCTGAAATCTGGCTTTGGATTCTTCTTCCACAGGGCTTTTCAGGAAAGGCAGATGCTCATGCAAGATGGGGCATGAGAGATAGCCCCAAGGCCCATTAATTTCTGAGCCATCCACCAAAGGCTTAGAGACCAAGGGCCGAATTGTCTCCTAGCACAGAACCTAGAGGCCCAACTGAGGAAGGAAGCAGAGATCCTGTAGCTCGTGTGACTCCCCACTGGCCAGGGTGTAACCCTGGGAGGCCCTGAGCCATTCCCTAGGGATCTGAGTCCCCTGAGGGTCTGCCACAGCCCTGCACTGTCAGTGGTCACAGATTCTTCCAAGTCCAGGGCCTGCCCTCTTGGGGACCCCACTTCTCTGTACCCTCGAGGCTGGCAATGCGGCTCTCATGCTTGCTCCACCTGTGTCACGCTGCCGTTTCTTGGCACCAGCTCAGCCTGGGCAGATGCAAGCCTTCAGCTCTTCAGGGGCCGAGATGGTTGCCAGTCCTCGGCTCCCTTCCCCAGCCTGGGGCCACTTACTAGCTGGGCCGCCGCCACACTGGCATACGCTGTGCCCAGCCTGGCTGCTCTACTGATCCCTAAGCACCCTGGAGGAGACACTGTCTCATTCCAGCTCACCTGTCCCCTGATGGAGGCAGGAGGACAGAACCGAGAGCATGAGAGGCAGCAAGAGAGACAGGCCAGCCATCAAGGACAGACTTTTTTTTTATATAAACATTTGGATGTTTCTCACCCATCTTCTCAAGAAACGCCCTGAGGGATGGTGGGCGGATGGGCGGCCAGGCTCATAGGCCCCAGGGAGAACGGAGGGAAGGCAGCTCTGCTTCCTAGGTTAGGCAATTGTCTTTACTGTGACTGATGAGACAGTGGGAAGCCAGGCAGGGGGGGTGAGGAAGAGCTCAGCCCCACTGCACTCTGGGCAGTACGGACCACCCTCCAGGTGGGGGCGCCCGCAGGGAGGGGGGCAGCTCCTGCATTGGCGGCCAGCCCACTGGATACTGGAAGACCGTGGTTCTGATGGGTTCAGCCCTGGAGAGGAGAAAGGTAGAGGGTTAGAGCAGAGCACCTCACAGATCCCACCTTGCTCTTCCAACTTCCCGACTGTCAGAACGGTGTCACCTGCATGGCCCCTCTGGCAGTAGAACCCTGATAACATGCAGACCCTCTGAGCCCAAAGTGGGGGCTGGCCGAGGAGACTCAACTACCAGAATGGCCTTGGGCAATATGGAACTATCCTTAGCATCCACCTGTGGGGACTGGTTAAATATTTATGCACGACCACAGCAGAGAATGCTATGCAGCCTGTGTAAAAATCAAGGCCTATATGCACTGATGAAGAAAGATATACTATGTGAGAAAGGAGAAAAAGCAGCTTATAAAATAATGTATATAGCATGATACTATTTTTGTTTAAAAATATATAACATATATAAATGCATAAAAACAACCCTGGAAGTTACAGCGAAATGTCAGCCCTGGTTCTGTCTGAGTGGCGTAGTTACAGGTGGGTGGGGTTGTTTCTTTTAACCTCTTTATACTTTTCCGAAGTCTTACAAGCACACGAGCCTCTGGAAGCAGGAAGGCCTTACTTCTCATCCCGTTCACTTGCCCCCTTACTGATTACCCCTAAGCTCAGGGCCCCTCTGAAGTGGTCCTTAGGAAGGGAGGGTCCTTGGGTGCAACCTGGAACACCCAGACCCAGGGCAGCATGCAGGCAGCCTGCCCTGCCCCCACCTAGACCCTGCAGAGTTGGGCCCACCTGCCTGATGTCCCAGGTGGGCACTGCTGACCAGGCTCTTTGATGCCACCTAGGGTCTCTCAAAGGGTGGACACTAGTGGTAGAGATGGCATCTATACCCCAGACCCTGCACCAGGGGGCCATCCAATGACAACAGTCATGTCAGGCTAAGCGCTCTTATGAGAAGAGACACCATGACCTAGAGAAACCCTGGGATCCTTATGCAAACCCCATTATTCAGGTAAGGCTGAACTATCAGGAAGGGGTCAGCCACACGTCCAAAGTTTCACAAGCCTCTGCTGTCCCTGCCTTTCGCTTCCTTCTACCTCAGCTTTCAGGAACCTACTGGCAGCACCTGACCATCTTGGGTAGCAAGCAGCCTGCTCTCTGCAGAAAGAGAAAGACCTGAGCCTCCTGGGAGGTGTCTGAACATGGGGCCTGAGCGGTGGTGACGGGGACCACCTGAGAGTTTGCCTGGCCACATCCAGCCATCCAGCCTCCCCCGAGGCACACACAGCAGAGAGTGGAGGTCTTGCTGAGTGGACAGGGACACCCCCTGCTCGGCGGCGGTGGCTCGCTGCCTGCTGGAAAGTGCAGAGAGCAGAAAGCAGCTCCTAACATGATTTATGGGGCCAGGGGATGTTAAAAGCTCCATCAGGCACAGAGAAGCCTGGGTGTAGGAGAGACTCCACAGTTGCTGAAGGGAGTGCCCCAGATGTCAGCCAACCTGGAGCTTCCCGTGGGGTCGCAGTAATGGCGAAGTACCCAGGGAGAAGTGGTCTTGGGGAGTTCCTGCCCCCTAAGCCTCAGACCTGTTCTCTAAGAAGTGGCTCAGGCAGTGTACTGCCTGTGAGGCTCCCTCCCTACAGGAAAAGGGCATCCTTCACAGACCTTGCCAGGACCCTGCCTCACTGGGTCACAGGGTCACAGGTGTGCAATGCTCGTCATGGCCTGCTTGCTTTGCACAAGGGCAGCAACTGCAGCCTGGCATGTCCCCAGCCCTGGTCCTTATCAAAAGGAAAGTCTTACAGAGGTGAATGTACAGGGACAGAGCGCTGGCCCAGAGAAGGGTGCCTGCGGAAGATTAAAGAGGATAAACGCACAATCAGAAGAGCCAACAATAGGAAGCGTGGACAGAGGCCGCCTGGCCGGCCAGGGATTAGTCTATGTGTCCTGTCCGGCTGAGGCCAGTGGCTCCTTTCTGCAGCTTCTGTCTGCTCCTGGCTGGTTCCTCAGGGTCAAGGCTGAGGAAATGACCAGACACCAACAAGCTAAGAGCTCCCCTCTCCCCCCAGCCCCCAAGAGCCAGCATGGCTTTGTAGGGATTTTCTGCTGGGGGTGCTGGAGCCCACAGGTCTGTGTGGTGCTAGGTGATCCAGGTAGCATCTATGCCCTGGGGGAAGAGCGTACATCCTGAGAGGAGGAGTCCCCAAAAGGGCCCTGGTGCCATCAGTCAGGCTTGGTCTGAGCTGCCCTAAATGTGTCATGTCCCAGGGCATTGTTTCTGCTTGTAGGCTGAGTAGGGTTCTGCCAGGAGAAGAAGAAGGCCAGTGTCCAGTGTAACCCAAGTAAGGTTAAAGGGCAGAGAGCGGACTGAGCCTTCAGTTTGGGGTCTTCCTAAGAGGACACTGCAGTGGGCAATGGAAGGTTTCAGGAGGGGTGGCCTAGAGGGGCTGTGGCGTGGTCACGAGCTGTAGAGGACAGCCCAGGGGCAAAGGGGACACTGTCCCCACAAGGGCTCCTCTCCAGGACTGGGGGCAGAACAGGGCACAGAGATGCAGAGGCAGAACACAAAGCTGGAGAGGGTGAAACAGAATGGGGACACATCTCATAGTAAACCCTATCTCTTTGCTGGTAACTCCTTTCAAGGCTAGCCAAGCTTGCTCTGCCCTGAGAGAAAGTCATCTTGCCTGGAGCCTCAGGAAGCTGGGGATGAGGCGGAGACAGACAACAGGCAGCTGCAGAGAAGAGCAATTCCCTGGAAGTGGCCAGAAGGAGGGTGGCCCTGGAACCAGGATTCAGAGTTCTAAGAACCTAGGGAGGCACAGATGCATCTTCCCCCACCTAGTTACTGCCACTGTCAGCTGAGACCTGGGGTGGCTGGCCCTGAACATGGTAGCAAGAGGGGCTGAGGGTCCAAGCAGCAGGGCCTCCATGCCTGGCCAAGGACACAGGTACCTGAGGAAGAAGAGCACACTGCACAACTGCACAACAATGTGCTGGGCTCCCTAGATGCCTGGGACCACGTACAGGACACACCACGACCACCAAACCACGCCATCGTGTGGCCACAACTTGGAGCAGTGGCTTGGGCTAGTCGAGCCTTCTCAGTTCCCCTGTGCCATCCCCCTCCCCCACAGCCCCCTCCCCAGTCCCACATCCACACTGAAAATGTCTGTCTGCACTCAGGCGGGCACTGTGGGCTTGCTGTCTACTTATTTGTCTCACACTCAAGGCCTGAGACACGATCTTCCTGAAGACTTCTCACCGCCCCTGGGTGCCTAGGCTGTCACTCACTCCCAGGGAAGGAGACTGCTGAGGCAGAACAGTGGAGTAAGCAGGCAACACCTCACAGTTAGCAATCGGAAAGCTCAGACAGACCCTTATGGCGGGCTCAGAACGAATATCCGTGACTCTCTGACTAGCATGAACCCTCTGACATAGCAGAAGGAACTACATTCCTAGACGATGTTCAAATCTACATCCCTTTAAATGAGTCCAGAAGGAAGGGTGTCATATTCTGTTTAAGTTATATCTGTAGTGTGTGTGTATGTGTGTGTATAATTTGTTTTTTGTGTGTTTGCTATTTAAAATGGGTTTCTCCATGTAGCCTTGCTGTCTTAGAACTCACTCTGTAGATGACACCTGCCTCTGCCTACTGAGTGCTGGGATTAAAGGTGTACTGGCTGTACTATGGCTAAATATATATATATATATATATATATATATATATATATATATATATGTGTAGTGTATACATATATATGTGTGTGTGTATGTATATATATATATGTGTGTGTGTATATATATATGTGTGTGTATATATATATGTGTGTGTGTGTGTGTATATATATATATGTATATTTAAAGATTTATTTATTTTATGTATGAGTGCTCTATCTACATGTACACCTGTGTACCAGAAGAGGGCATCAGATCTCATTACAGATGGTTGTGAGCCACCATGTGGGTGCTAGGAATTGAACTCAGAACCTTGGGAAGAGCAGTCACTGCTGAGCCATCTCTCCAGCTCTGTACTATATATATGTTAAGTGGGGACACAGACACAGGGCACAGGTTTAAAAGTGAACAAGGCTGTAGAGGAGGCTCAGAAGCTGAGAGCACTGGGTACTTTTGTTTGTTTGTTTGTTTTTGAGACAGGGTTTCTCTGTGTAGCCCTGGCTGTCCTGGAACTCAGCCTGTAGACCAGGCTGGCCCCCAACTCAGAAATCCACCTGCCTCTGCCTCCCGAGTGCTGGGATTAAAGGTGTGCACAACCACGCCCAGCTGCACTGGGTACTCTTGCTTATTTTTTTTAAAGATTTATTTATTTATTATATGTAAGTACACTGCAGCTGACTTCAGATACACCAGAAGAGGGCGCCAGATCTCATTACGGATGGTTGTGAGCCACATTGTGGTTGCTGGGATTTGAACTCAGGACCTTCGGAAGAGCAGTCGGGTGCTCTTACCTGCTGAGCCATCTCTCCAGCCCCCTGCACTGGGTACTTCTACAGGTGATCTGGATTTGATTTCTAGCCCCGACATGGCAGCTCACAACTGTGTGTCCCTCCAGCTCCAGGGGACCCGAGCCCTCTTCTGCTCTCTACAGGCACACATGCACATGGCGCACAGACAATGCAGGCAAAACACCCATGCGCATAAACAATGAAGCCACTGGAGTTTTTGGGAAAGGTAAATTACAGAGCTGGTCAATGCCATAGCAGGGGCTGGAGAAACAGCCCCACAGGTGAAGGTGCTGCAGCCGAGGCTCCTGACCTGGAACCCACATGGGGCAAAGGGAGACGTGACTCCACAGAGTCACCCTCTGACCCACCTGCATGCCCTGGCACGCGTGTAAATGTGCATACCGCCTCCCAAATAAATGTGAACAAACAGAATTAAATAAGCACACTAATCCCTGCCCTGTGGGGCAGGCAGCCCACACTTACCCTGAGCAGAGCCTGGAGGGAAGTTTTCCTTCCACAGAATGTCTGACAGACACCCTTATCATAGCTAAGCCACTGTCCCTTGGGGCCACGGAGATACATGGAGTCTGAAAATCAGGGGTAACTGTACAAAGCCATGCACAGCTTAGCCCTTCTTCCTCCTGTGCCCGGCCTTGTTGATCCCATGTGGCTCCTGAGCATCTGTCTGAGCAAGTGTGGGCTGCATCCTGACTCTCCATGAGAAGACAGCACATGGCCGCATCTCAGTAGCTCCTGGTATAAGAAGAGAGGATCTGGGGATGCAGTGGGCTAATGGCCTGGTTGACTCTGTGAGTCTCTGCTTCACAGAGCCCTACAGGGGACCGTGAGCACCAGGTACATAAGGAGCTGCCATAGGCCGTGTGACCTTTAGTCACAGCCAAGTGGGGAGTCACATCTGCTTCCAGAAAACTCTGTAGTGGGAGTTCATGGTTGGTCCCTGGGCGTGGGCAGTTCACAGAGACGCCTCATCTTCCCCCAAGGAAAGCTTTCCCGGAAGGAAAGGAGCGGTAACCCTGGGCCCATACCTGCTACTTGGGGCTGAGCTTAGCCTCTTAGCTCTCTTCTCCAGCCAGTCCTCCAGGTGTCCCTCAGGAAGCTCGGCAGTCTCCAGTGGCCATTCTCTGGCCCGCCTCTCCTCTGCGGAGAACAGAGTGACAAGGAAGGGTGAGGGACAACCCTGCTGGCCTGAATCTCACTCTTCCACAGAGCAGCAGGTGCTGAGAAAGCCCTGGGATGATGTACTAGCCTGTCAGGAGGAAGTGGGCCAGTAGGTCAGGATCAGAGCCACGGTCTGTCCCCTCATTCCACTAGCTCCCCAGCTCCTCTGTGCACAGTGACCTAGTGATCGAAGCCTCACTCTGCTCTCTGTCAAACAGAGACATGCTGGCTACCTCCAAGCCTTGGGGAGCTAGAAGCAAGACAATGAATACAGAGCTTCACTCTCAAGAGGGGTTTAAGTTGGGGGTGCAGGAGGCAATTTGGACTGTAGGATGGGGTTGCACCCGCCAGGTCTCTAACCCTAGGCCCGGTAATAATAAGTCTCAGTTTCCTGGGCTTTCTCCTCCTGTACTAAAAGCCAAGCAATGAGTGGAGAGAGTTCATCCACACTGGGTGAGAGCTAGTGAGTCACACTCTGAGCAGTGTGGGTAAGTCACACTCTGAGCAGTGTGGGTAAGTCACACTCTGAGCAGTGTGGGTAAGTCACACTCTGAGCAGTGTGGGTAAGTCACACTCTGAGCAGTGTGGGTAAGTCACACTCTGAGCAGTGTGGGTAAGTCACACTCTGAGCAGTGTGGGTAAGTCACACTCTGAGCAGTGTGGGTAAGTCACACTCTGAGCAGTGTGGGTAAGTCACACTCTGAGCAGTGTGGGTAAGTCACACTCTGAGCAGTGTGGGTAAGTCACACTCTGAGCAGTGTGGGTAAGTCACACTCTGAGCAGTGTGGGTAAGTCACACTCTGAGCAGTGTGGGTAAGTCACACTCTGAGCAGTGTGGGTAAGTCACACTCTGAGCAGTGTGGGTAAGTCACACTCTGAGCAGTGTGGGTAAGTCACACTCTGAGCAGTGTGGGTAAGTCACACTCTGAGCAGTGTGGGTAAGTCACACTCTGAGCAGTGTGGGTAAGTCACACTCTGAGCAGTGTGGGTAAGTCACACTCTGAGCAGTGTGGGTAAGTCACACTCTGAGCAGTGTGGGTAAGTCACACTCTGAGCAGTGTGGGTAAGTCACACTCTGAGCAGTGTGGGTAAGTCACACTCTGAGCAGTGTGGGTAAGTCACACTCTGAGCAGTGTGGGTAAGTCACACTCTGAGCAGTGTGGGGTGGGTCTTTTGATTTCATGTATGTCAATACACTATTGCTCTCTTCAGACACACCAGAAAAGTGCATGGAATTCCATTACACATGACTATGAACCACCATGTGGTTGCTGGGAATTGAACTTAGGACCTCTGGAAGAACAGTTAGGGTTCTTAACCACTGAGCCACCGCTCTAGCCCTGTGGGATGGGGGAGGGGGGTCTTGAGCCAGGGGAAAATAAACTGGTGGATCCATATTGACTCAGCAGCAGGCTCTGCACCGACACCGCATAGGCATCCTCTCACCCACCTTCACAATTACTCAGATGCCAAGGTTACAGGGGAGCTGATGGAACTGTCAGCTGCCCTAGGCCTCATCCTGGCTTTTATCCACTGAACCCTGCCTCCTGCTCAAGGCCTATGGCCTCTGTTCCCTCCACTGTAGGCCAACCACTCATTCCTTGACAGCACATGTGTAGCCAAGAGCTGGAGACTGCAACTGCCAGGACGCCAGCTGCCCCAGGAGGCCTCACGTCTGCCCCAGGGTGAGGGTGGGGAGGTCCTGGAAACCCTATGTGCTGCCTGCCAGCCTGCAGGACCTTCTGCTTGAGTGCTGCCTCATTTTCTCCACCTGCTCAATCAGGTGCTACAGGTGACAGTGAGGGGCATCCAGGGGGAAGCTGCCGGGTCTGTAATTGGGAATGAGCAGTGAACCCAGAGGCAGCCGTGCCAGCTCTCACGGAAGTCACACTAACCAGGCTGCCGGGAGCCTCAGCACAGGCAGTGCTTTCTTTGGGGGTGGGATAGGAGGCAGGACTCAGGTCTCAGGCTTGAACTAGCTATGCAGTTCAAGTTCAGCAGGACAACTTCAACTCCAGATCCTCCTGCCGTCTGGGATTACTTGTGTGTGTCACCAAGCCCAGTAGGGAAGTATCTTTGGCAGCCTTCATCCTCATAGCTGTAGGGTACTTGCCTGGTGCTAAATAAGGACTCAGTGTTTCCTGACTGCAGGGGAGAGGGACGGGAGGGAGAGGTAAGCATCCCAGAACAACAGGGACTAGTGAGGGCAGAAGGCAAGCCGAGGGCATACCGTCAAGGTCCTGGGAAGAAGCCACTGTGCTTCATTTCTGAGGGACACAGCCCTGTTCCTGACACCCACTCAACCGGAAGGTTTGGGATTCCCCATCAGCCTGGGCAGTCCTTGCTTATTTACACAGCACATGCCAGTAAGGGAGAGCGTGGGGTGGCACAGGGCAGCCTCTCCCATCCCCACCCACCAATCCTGCTTCACCTCTACGTACCTTCCACCTGGACGCTCAGCTCCTGCAGATCTTGTTCTGACATGTGGGAAAACCTGCAGTTGGAGCCAAAGTCGCACTGGCCTGCAATGGGAAGACAGTTACTCTCCGCTGAGGAAGTTTCCGCTTCAGCTAAGGGCACTCTGACAGTCAGGTCTCAGAGTTTTAGGGCAGGAGTTTAGGATCTAGAGTAGCAGCCCCAGTCAGGAACAAAAAAATCCAGACTCTCTGTGGCTCTACTCACATTCAGGAGCCCGAGGTACCAGTCTGGCCCATCAAGCATCAGGACTCCATGAGAGTCTGGCTGAAACTTGTCAGTGCTGAGCCACACAGGCATGAGCAGGTCATGCTTATCACGTCCGTGCATGGGGCTAGTATCTGTGGGGCTCAGTGAGCTGCATGTGGAGTCCTGAGAGGCTCACACTTCCTCTCTAGGTCGCCGTACACGCTGTGCCCCTGTCTGGCGCTCTACCAGCTCACTTAGCTTGTGCATGCAGCTGGACTGCTCCTCGGAGACCTTGGAGGCATCTTTGCCAAGGAGAAGTCAATGTTTGGATGACTTCCCCGTTATCAATCAAGGAATCTGAAGTATGTCTTTCGAAATTACAGACTAGTGATGTCCTCAGCTAGGCTAACTAGCAGCAGCACACACATCCCAAGGCCAAGCCTGCAGGCTTGGTGGTCACTGGTCAGGCAGCACTGGCTCCGGAGGGGAGTCTGGACTTGCCCACAGTAAGCACCTGAATACACGAGGTGGGTCCTTGTGGTTTCTACCTTTGCTTTGGCTGCCCAGAAGCTCAGGCCAATCCCTTAGAGGAGCTCACAGGCCCTCTAAAACAGCAGAGACCAGTTTTCCCACCATCGCCTGACTTTCCATCCTTATATGTGTTTGGGTTTTTTTTTGGTTTTGTTTTTGTTTTTTGAGACAGGGTTTCTCTGTGTAGCCCTGGCTGTCCTGGAACTCACTCTGTAGACTACGTTGACCTCAAACTCAGAGATCCACCTGCCTCTGCCTCCCAACTGCTGGGATTAAAAGCATGCGCCACCATGCCTGGTGAGTTTGAATTCTTAATGCTCGTGACTTCACCTCCTAAGTGAAGATGGGACAGCACCGGCACACCAATCCTATACTCATTTCCTTATGAGCTTAGGCCTTCAAAGGAACACCTAGCACACGTGGCTCTGACTCTGAACTTGTAATTCTAGACCTGTTCTTATCTCTGTTCTGCCTGCTGGGAAAGAGAACACAGGAGATCAGGCTCCCTTGCTAACTTAACCAGCTGATCTATGACTTCAGTAGTCTTCCCTGGCTTACATCCCTGAGGGCTTCTTATTCTAAGTGAGCCAATAAAATCCTATTCAACATCTGAGGGTCTTTCTAGGTGAGAAGACATTCCGAGAGATGTTACAACTGACCAAGACTACAAGTGGTTTAGGATGGTGGCAGGGACTGGAGGAGACACTAGTGGGTGCTACGCAGGCCAGACAGGATGACACTTTTCTGTCAGGAGCAGAGTTGAGCTTACCTGTCAGCAGGAATTTCCTGCAGGGTCGCTTGTTCTGTTCATCCAGCAAGATGGCAGCTGCATCTGGAAGAAAAGGCTGGATTCAGATGGCTCCACCTGGGAGGGAGAGCCTCGGGGTGTGACATCAGTGGTACACAGCCCTAAGGAGAGAGCTCTCTATCCATGGAGGAGTGTAAGCTGGGGTTGGCCACAGTGATGGAGATGGATAGAGGGGTTCAAAGTGAGGTAACCTCCACTCCCTACACCCCCTCGGGACCAGCTGAAACCAGGAAGCATTGAGGCTCTGAGCAGCAGGCTGTCTGCACAATGGGTTCAGATGGGGAGGTTTATTTGAAAAATCTAGCACCACAGGACCTCTGTGTGCTTCCTGCAAGCTGGTGAGCAGTCACAGAGCACACACATGTCCTACTCCATGGCAGGCCACACATACAACAGTGACCTATCACTTAGTGATGTCACGACTATTCTAGTTGGTGACAGCTACACAACAATGTGTCCTTGTTATTAAGTGACACATAGTATTTCAACATGAAAAACTTTTCTCAAAGTCCTGATGCACAGGATGGCATCCCACCAGGGCCTAGGGATGGCTCGAAGAGGGAGGTTGTGACCCCCACTCTTCATTTCTCCTGGCATCAGCGGTAGAGACTCAAAGCCGCACCAGCACAGCCTGTACAGGGCTTCTCAGCAGTCAATCTGGATGCTAATTTAACTCTGGCTTCTAATTTCTCCTCTCTTTATTCTCATTGTACAGTTATGGTTTTAAAATTGTGTGCTTCTCAGCCGGGCGTGGTGGCACACGCCTTTAATCCCAGAACTCGGGAGGCAGAGGCAGGCGGATTTCTGAGTTGGAGGCCAGCCTGCTCTACAATGTGAGTTCCAGGTCAGCCAGGGCTACACAGAGAAACCCTGTCTCGAAAAACCAAAAAAACAAAAACAAAACCCTCTGTAAGTTGGCCAGGCATGGTGGTGCACACCTGTAGTCCTTGACACTTGGAAGGGTGACTGACAAAGACTGTTTGAGAATAGGAGTTCAAGGTCAGCTTAGGCCATAGAGCTAGATCCTCTCTCCCTCTCCCTCTCCTCTCCCCTTCCTTCCTTCCTTCCTTCCTTTCTTCTTCTTCTTTTTTTTGTTTTTCGTTTTTGTTTTTTCAAGACATGGTTTCTCTGTGTAGCCCTAACCGTTCTCAAACTCAGAGATTCCCGTCTCTGCCTCCTGAGTGCTGGGGTTAAAGGTGTGCACCCAGCAAGATCCTGTTTCAAAACAGACAGACGACAGACAGACAGATCTGAATAAAGTAGGAACACCTGACCTCAGAGGGCCTTCTATCCACCCTGGACAAGAGGAAAGGTAGGCTGGACACCTTTCCGAAGGCCATGGGCTCTTCAGAGTCCAGGAGACTTGAGCTCAAACCCCAGGTGCGCATGGCCACAGGCAGCTGCTCTTTGCGGCTCTGACTTTGCATGTAAAGGGAACAAAGTTCCCAGCTGCCAAGAGCTGCTGTGGAAACTGAATGGGACAATGGATGGGAAGCCCTTGAGAGGCCAAGTCCTGCTGGGTCCCTCAGAACCACAGGGCTTCCCAGCACTTCCAAGCAGACACAGTTGTCCCCTCCCGACAAGACTGCTATGCGGTGCGGTGCTAACAGCTCCATCCTGCAGAGGTAGGGGCTGAGCCTGAGGCAGGGATGAGCTGCACAAGGACATGAGGTCAGGGAGCAGCAGCAGCTACTTGGCACTGTGGTCTAGAGTCTAGAGTCCTGCTCTTTCAATGTGACAGCTCGCAGGTGGCCGGGTGAGTAACAGTGGATATCAGAGCAGGAAGTCTTTGGGGATGGGAGTTGCTATCAGGGAATCCATGCAGTCTGAGGTCACCAGGCTGGAGAACCAGCCATCTATCACTGGGACTACAGACACTAATGGCCTACCTTCCAGGAACCTTCTAGGCCCAGTATTACTGAGGCTGGTTGGAGGACTGAGCCTGGATCCCAGATAAGGGACCCCGAGTGGATAGCTGAGTGTGGGAGAATCCCACACTACCTAGCCTCTGGCTGGTGTCTCATTGCAGAAGCATGTGGCAGCTAGGAATACGCATGGGCAATCTATTCCTTCAGGTTCTCTGTGGTCCAGATGGCCATGAACTGATCCTCCCAAGTCAGCCTCCTTGGGGGCCGGGGTTACAGGCCGGCATCGTCAGCAGTGAGTCTTAGGCTCACCCGTATGTTTTCCCTCTTAGACAGGATCTCGCTCTGAAGCCCTGGCTGACTTTGGACTCACTGTGTTGCTTTGGCTACCTCTTTCCTCTCCTGCCTCAGCTTCCCGGGTCAGGGTTATACAACATGCGTGCACTTTCCAGTTCTGTTTTAGTTTCCCCGAGAGGGGGAGTCATTGTAGTCACTAACAAGTCCTCGGTGCCTCTGAAGGACTCCACACGGAGACCCTGCAGCGGCCCAGGCCCTGCAGAGAAGCCTTGCTCTCTCCTCGGCAGGCAAGGCTCTTTGTGAGCTTAAGTGTCAGTCCTTCAGGCTTCACCTTTTTAAACACCCAGCTGCCCCTGGGGCACGATGCTTGGTTGCTCTTTTAGCCCTTTGTCTCTGAAGCATCACTTAGCCGTCCTTCCCTGGTCCAGGCACTGTGCCAGGCTGTGGAGTTAAGTGCAGATCAAGTGAGGTCCCGTCCATCCTCCCCATCCACAGCTGCACTACTGTCCAGGGTGTCATGGCAGTAAGTGTTGAACCTGTCACCAGACGACCAGGCTCTTCCTGGAGATTTGCTGTCTGACTTGAGTTCTGAGATTCAGGGACTGTCCTGAAGTGGGAGGACAGTGGGATGGGCAAGTCCACAGAGAGGAGATGCAGGGCAGGAAGGAAACGACAGCAGAATGCAGAAGCCAGAGCAAGCCAAGGACTTAGCCTAAAGCACCTTGCATAAAAGAGCACAGGGCCCTTGAGATGGCTCAGCAGATAAAGGTGCTTGCTGCCTGGTCTAAAGGCTTGAGTTCCATACCTAGAACCCACATGGTAGAATAAAACTGATTTTTACAAGTTGTCCACACACACGCACTCACAAACACACAAGTAACTCATACAACACTGTGTGAAAAGAGAGCCCTGCTTTATCCACCTCTGAACCTTCAAAGGCTGGCTGTGAGCTCAGTACTACTAGGTACTCACTAAGCAATGGCTGAATGACTGAACTCATGAGACAAAGGGCCTGAGGTCAATGCTTCCGTGGATATACAGACATCATTCCTACTTGATATACTGTTCTGTGCTAGTCACCATGGCACTACTGTGCTCCTTCCCCTATTGTTATGTCTGTTTTACATACAATGAACTTAGGCTCACATGGTCAGTAACTGACAGGCAGCTGGTCTTCAGGGCCTGTGCCTGTCCTAACCATGGCCCACGGCACACCAGTTGCTAGAGGGCTCATGGATTTGTCTGAAGGGACAGAACAGTGCTGAGTGAAGCCTCAGCTCTAGGTGACACGCACAAGTGCCTGCCTCTCAGGGTCTGCAGAGCTGCTGTGATCAGGCAAGAGGACGCTACTCAAGAGAAGCCTCCTGAGGAAGTGGGAAGACCTCATGTCCTGCTCAGCCACCAACAGCCAGAGACCCCCGGGGGGTCATCATCTGTAAGTGGGGGCTCCTGGCAACCAGCCTTCCTCACAGAGCTGCTCAAAGGACAGTGTGGCTGTTGATGTGAGGAGTCCTGAGGAGGGGGCTCATGGTGTCTGTCCTTTCACCTTTCTGTAAGGAATATGAAGCCCTCTGCTGCTCAGCCCCGAACCCAGGACATGGGCCTAGGAACCAGTGCCAAGATGATCTTAGCCCAGGCGATGCCAGATCAGCCTTTCTTGGGTCTGGGAGGTAGGAGGCCTTGCCTGACGCCAGGCTTCTGAGGAGCCCCACTGTTCCAGAACTCCTACCCGACCTCCACTCTCAGCCTCTGACCCCACGACTATGCTGGTGAGCCACTCTCCCTCTGTTAAGTCTTGGAGCCTTGCTTTTCTTACCTGAAATAGATGAGCATCTGAGAGATTTAAAGTGGCCCTGGCTGGTCTGCAGAGTGAGCTCCAGGATAGCCAGGCAACAGAGTGAAACTCTGACTCTGTCTTAAAACAACCAACCAACCGTGGCTGGTCCCAACCCCTCCCCCTGGAACCTGCATAAGGAGATGCTCTCAAAGGCTCTGTGTTGTTTTGATTGAGATGAGGTCTTGCAGTATACCAGGCTGGCTTCGAACTCCTGGACGTGTAAGGCGGGCTTAGTGACTCTTGCCTATGATACTACACCTAAGAGGCAGAGGCAGGAGAATTGCTGCAGGTCAAGGCCAGCCTGGGCTACATAGTGAGTTCCAGGGTCCAGACCTTGTGCTGGAGTGATCCTGTTTAAAGGGACAAGACAAAAACCCGCTGGCCTCAGGTGATCTTCTTGCCTTAGTTCCCAAGTAACCCCTCCGAAGCTTCTAAGCCTCAGCAGCATGCTTACCTAAAGGTCCCTAGACAATGTAGACGCACAATCAGGGGTGAGAGCCACTGTCTTACGAGTCACTCCAAAGAAGAAATGGCTTCCCCTTTCTTGCCTTCTTGGCTGCTAAGACTCAGTTTGTAGCTTGCCAGCTCTGAGTCCTGCCCCACACCAGCCCTGAACCTCGAGTGCACAGGCACTACCCACCTCATTCCAGGACCTCCTGGTCCACGCAGCCACAGTGCCTGTTTTAGTCAGGGTTTCTATTCCTGCCCAAACATCATGACCAAGAAGCAAGTTGGGGAGGAAAGGGTTTATTCGGCTTACACTTCCATGCTGCTGTTCATCACCGAAGGAAGTCAGGACTGGAACTCAAGCAGGTCAGGGAGCAGGAGCTGATGCAGAGGCCATGGAGGGATGTTCTTTATTGGCTTGCCTCCCCTGGCTTGCTCAGCCTATTCTCTTATAGAACCCAAGACTGCCAGCCCAGAGATGGCACCACCCACAAGGGGCCTTTCCCCCTTGATCACTAATTGAGAAAATGCCTTACAGTTGGATCTCATGGAGGCATTTCCTCAACTGAAGCTCCTTTCTCTGTGATAACTCCAGCTGTGTCAAGTTGACACAAAAATAGCCAGTACAATTGACCCCTTGTCAACTTGACACACAAACACATCACTAGTAAGCCTCAACCCTTACATTCTTATTCATCCCCAAGATCTAAATAACATTAAAAGTCCCACAGTCTTTACATATTCTTAAAATTTCAATCTCTTTAAAATATCCATCTCTTTTAAAATCCAAAGTCTTTTTACAATTAAAAGTCTCTTAACTGTGGGCTCCACTAAAACAGTTTCTTCCTTCAAGAGGGAAAATATCAGGGCACAGTCACAATCAAAGCAAAAATCAATCTCCAACCGTCCAACGTCTGGGATCCAACTCACGATCTTCTGGGCTCCTCCAAGGGCTTGGGTCACTTCTCCAGCCATGCCCTTTGTAGCACACACGTCTTCCTCTGGGCTCCAGATGCCTGTACTCCACTGCTGCTGCTGCTCTTGGTGGTCATCTCATGGTACTGGCATCTCCAAAACACTGCATGACCCCTTCAGTCCTGGGTCGTCAATTGCAACTGAGGCTGCACCTTCACCAATGGCCTTCCATGGCCTCTCACAGTGCCGAGCCTCAGCTGCTCTGTGTGACCCCTTCATGCCTTCAAAACCAGTACCACCTGGGTGACCCTTACACATTACCAAGTCCCACTGCAGAAGGAGTACAACCTTGCCTATCTCTGGAACACAGCCTCCTTGTGCTTTCAGAAAACACTTCCCAGAAGATGTCACCTCAATGATGCTGGTCTCTTCTTAATCACCGCTAATTTCTTAGCTCCAGCTAACCAGCATCAATAGTCCCAGTAATGCAAAGTTTTTGCTTTAGTAGTTCTGGTATCTTGTTAATCAGAGCTGATTCTTCAGCCCCAGCTAACCAGAACTACAAAATCTTCACAATAAAAACAGCAATGGCCCTGAAGAGAGTCTTTAATTTTCCCTCTGAAATTTCACAAACCAGACCTCCATCTTCTGCACTGTTCTCAACATTATCTTCCAAGCTCCTACACAACATCTGACAGAGCTCTTAACAAGGAATGGATCTTCAAGCCCAAAGTTCCAAAGTCCTTCCACAGTCCTCCCCAAAACATGGTCAGGTTGTCACAGGAATACCCCACTCCCAGTACCAATTTGTTTTAGTCAGGGTTTCTATTCCTGCCCAAACATCATGACCAAGAAGCAAGTTGGGGAGGAAAGGGTTTATTCGGCTTACACTTCCATGCTGCTGTTCATCACCGAAGGAAGTCAGGACTGGAACTCAAGCAGGTCAGGGAGCAGGAGCTGATGCAGAGGCCATGGAGGGATGTTCTTTATTGGCTTGCCTCCCCTGGCTTGCTCAGCCTATTCTCTTATAGAACCCAAGACTGCCAGCCCAGAGATGGCACCACCCACAAGGGGCCTTTCCCCCTTGATCACTAATTGAGAAAATGCCTTACAGTTGGATCTCATGGAGGCATTTCCTCAACTGAAGCTCCTTTCTCTGTGATAACTCCAGCTGTGTCAAGTTGACACAAAAATAGCCAGTACAGTGCCCATCTCCTGTGCCTTTCAGCTGGCTGGCTCAGGACAGCTCCCACCTATGGCTGCCCTGAGTGGCAGCTTCCCACCTCAGCTCATTATCAAGTCACTCCAGGGTAGAGAAGCCTTTCCCCGAGGGCAACACCTTCCTTCTGGCAGAAGAACTGCTCGGCCTCTGTGCCCATCACTGAACAGCCACTCCCACATCCAAGTGTAGCCAGCAGCAATGTCCATAAGGTCGCACTCCCCACATCCAAGTGTAGCCAGCAGCAATGTCCATAAGGTCGCCCTACAGATCCAGCCACTGCCCAGCCAGCTCCCCATGCTTCTCTTACAGGCCGCACCCTCTCCCCTGCTCCCAGAAGTTGTCAGAAGTCTCCCTACATTTCAGCCAGTGGCTAAAGACGAACTCCTCAGAGAGGGCTCTTCTGACTCACAGTAGCTCTTAGGCAGTCCATGGTAGGCAGAACCCAGAATCCTTCCTCACGTGACTAGGGAAGGAACCCTGGCCAACTCCTCTCTCCATTCTTCCTTTGACTTCCTGGCTTGCAGTGCTGGAAATCAAACATAAGGTCTTCGGTGTGCTGGGCAAACAATCCATCCCTGAGGTACAGCCTCAGCCTTTGGCTTGGTTGTATGTTTGTTTGTTTGTTTGTTTTGAGACAGGGTTTTTCTGTGTAGCCCTAGCTGTCCTGGAACTCACTCTGTAGACCAGGCCGGCCTCGAACTCAGAAATCTGCCTGCCTCTGCCTCCCGAGTGCTGGGATTAAAGGCGTTCACCATCACTGTCCGGCTATTTATTGTTGTTTTTTTTTTTTAAACAAAACAAAACAAAACAAAACAAAACAAAAACAGGGTCTCACTATGTAATCCTGGCTAGCTTGGAGCTCACTATGTAAACCAGGCTAGCCTCAACTTGAACTCTTCTACCTCCTAAGTGCTTAAAATAAAAGATGTGCATCACCACACACACACACAGCCCACACATAATTTTAAAAAAAGATAGAGCTGAAGAGAAGACTCAGTGGTGACATTTGTTGCTCTTGCAGAGGCCCTGGGTTCAGTTTACAGCACCTATATGGTGGTTCCCCTCCATCCATAACGCCAGCTGCAGAGCCCCTGACACCTTCTGACTTCCACAGGCACCAAGCACACATGAACGCAAACACTTATATACATAAAATAAACGCAAGAAAACCAGTCCATCCCAGACTATCCCTCAAGTGGTCCTTGTCTGACAAAGGGAAGGTAGGGGTGCAGGCTCAGGAGCCGGCCTCCACGCCCGCGAGCACACACCTCGGAACATGTCGTACCACACCTTCTTGGCCTTGAGGTGCTGCAGTCCATTCAGGTGCTTCTTTCGGTTGTGGAGGTTGTCCTGGAAGGAGCGGTCACAGTAGTCACAGAAGTACCGCTTCCCCATGGCCACATCCACTATACGTTGGGGCCCTGCAAAGTCACAAAACATGTGATTAGACCATCGAAGAAAGCTTCATGCACCAAAGCTCTGGGCACAGGGCCCTCGACTGAGCACAGCACGCCAGGCCTGCTTCCTGGAGAGCCTGCACGGCTGACCATTCATTAGAAGTAACACGCCTCCTGGCATAGGGACCTTGCACTTCTGCTGCAGTCCCCAACACTGACCAGCCCAGCCAAACTGCAGAGTATGAGGCCCAGGTCTGGAGGTTTATTCCTTTAAGTTTTTAGGTAATTCTCATAGTGCTCATGCTGGAAGACCATCACCGTAAGCCCTCTGGCTACCCTCCCATGTCCCCGTCACACTGGGACCTCCTGTGTTCTCTCCTATTTAGGCCTTCTCCCTGCTCCTCTCACATGCCAAACACTTGGCTGCCTTCTTGTGTTTGTACTTGCTGCCCTTGGGCCTGGATGCTGTCCCTCAGATACTGTCCCCCGTGGGCACTCAGCCCTTTGATCTTTGCTCCAATGCTACCTTCTTAGTAATCTGCCATGACCGCTGTATCTGAGTACATGGGAGCCTCTTCAGTTCTCGCCACTCCCGGTTTTATTTTCCCTCACAGCACTTATCTCCTTTAGAGCAATAAATCACTTGTTATGTTACTGTCTTTCTTCTCCAACAAGAATATAAATCCACAACGACAAGTAGAGTTTGCTGTTTCTGAGGGGCCCCAGCACCTGAATGGTACTTGGGACAGAGTAGACAATCAAGCCTTTACAGAATAAATTAATGAGTTACCACGTTCTCTTTGGGACAACAGGGATTCAGAGGGAGGAAGCCTAACATCACACAGCTGGTAAGCAGAAAGCACATTCAGGTCCCCTAAAAATTCTGTTTCCAGGTGTCCTCTCTCCCAGAGCTCACTCAGTGCTCAGGGAAGCCAGTGAGTTCCAGAGCAGTGCTGACGGCTTCCTGAGGAGACTAACTGAATCTTGGGGGAGGAGGCTCCCAGCCAGCATCAGATGGAAATGTCTTAAGGCCTCAGCAACAGTTCCCTCAGCCACCATTCCCATGCCAGGAATCTGGAGCCCAAGGTGGGTAGTGATTCTCTGCCTCTAACAGTCAAGCCTTGGGTCTCACAGCACGCCGGGAGCCACCCAGAGGGACTGGCAAAGATTGAGCGAGGCTAGAGCAACCTCACGTGACAGAGCAGGGTCCTGAGGCCCCCAGGAAGATGGGAACGACTTCCTTGAGGTACAAGGTGGCTGCCTGGAGAAGTTACCAAAGCCCTAGACTGCCAAGTACCTGGCAAACAAGGCTGACTCTGGGAGCCAATCCACAGAGCAAACAGATGGGGGAACACACCTCAGGAGGGAGGGACTGGGGAGAGGAGGAGAGACAAACAATTGCCCTGGATGGTTCAGGCAGCCAAGCGGGCTGATGGAGAAAGTTGCTCCTGCAGCAGACAGGGATGGCAGCCATTAAGTCAGGGGCTGTAATGGGATCAGGAACAGCTAGTCATTCCAAATGAAAACGTATAAAACCTCTCTTCTCCCATTACTTCCGAGAAACTGCATCCCAGACACGAGGATTTGATCTATTAAATTTGGCAGCTCTAATACACCCCATCTTGCCAATAAACTTATAGGAATTGGATTGAAATTGTAAGAGATGAACGCTTAACGGCCGAGTGCTTAACCAAGCCATTCACGAAGCTTGAAGCTCCAAGGAGCTGCTGGCTCCGGAGAGTAATGGGAAAAGGAGGGGCGGGGGAAGGTGTCCCTCTGGGAGACTGACGTGAAGTGGAGCAGTGGCTTTGCAAAACCACAGGGCACTGAGAAAGCAGCTGTGTGACCTTGTGCGAGTCACAGTCCCTTCTTGACCATATATCTTACCATGCGACTGTGAGGCAGTGGGTAAGGACAATGAGCTTTGTTTCAGGAGCAGTATAGAGAAACATGCAGATGCACAGCTGCATGTTAAGGCTAGGCTGCAGCTCAGTGGCAGAGCACGTGCCTAGTGTGCATGTGGCAGTAGGTTCAATTGCTAGCACCATAAATAAAACGATTATGAACTGAAACTAACCCTCATGCTCTGTCTGAGTCACGTGTTCGGGGGGTGCCACCGGAGCTGTGGTCCTGAGCTAAGAGCTTTACATGCATCCTTCACACGTATGCACCCTTGGCAAGGCCTGCAAGGGACGCCGTGAGACTCAGGACAAGGCCACTGAGGCCCCAAAGGGATAGTCACTCAGTCACGGTCACACCAGGAGAAGGCAGCTGAGCTGGGTCTGCTGACTCACCCCACCGCATACCACCCCATACCACGCTGGCCCCTTTGAAACCCAAAACATACATATTAAAACCTACTTATGAATGAGACACTGAGGATTAAAGAGGTACCACCACGTGCCCTGGTCACAGAACATGTTCAGAGTAGGGAAGCCTCTATTTATACCATTGCAAACACTAGCCAAGGAGGAAATCTAGGCCATGTGCCTCTTTGCCTGCCTTTTCAGCCACAGCAGAAACCAAATAAGGCCCAGTGGGTCTGGGCTCTGTTTATGTGACCCCTCCCCCACACACATACATGGTAGCAGACCTCCTTCATGAACCTCAGCAAAGAGCCAAAGCTGACCGTCTATATCCTCCTCTGCTATCCCAGAGAAGTGTACAGCTGTGTCAGGTGAAGCTGGGGCTCTCTCTTGCCCTCTTAGGACCCCATTGTTCAGTGGCAGGAGGGTGGTCGAACCAGGTGATCTCTAAAGGGCCTCTGTAGTCTAAAATCTGTTGGCGAGATAAGAAGGTACCCACAGCAGTGCCACTTACTCAACTGTCACTGTTAGGATGGCACTGGGCCCCAGACCCTGCTATCCTAGTTTCTAGGAAGAGTATCTGGGGCAAGGGATAAGAGCTGGGCTCCAGAGTTCAAGTCTAAGTTTAAATCCAGGGCTTCTGCTTTCTAGCTCTGGTCTGAACAGTCATTTGCCTTCTGACTCTGTTTCCTATGCAGACAGGGATGCTAAGTTAGGAGTGGCCCATGGGTAGCTGTGCGCATCAGAGCATTCATGTTCACAGCACTAAATCCATATAAACCGTCCTAAATCCCTGCCTGTCAATACTGTCATTATCACAGGCCTGCTGAAACTGGACAGCAGTGTTCAAGTGACCCCTTGAGTTAGCCAGTTTACATTCCAGATAAGGCCAGTGAGTCTAAGAGAGAACCAGGGAGCACAGTCCACAGCACAGAGAGAAGGTGGGACTGGACCCTCATCCAGCCCGACAGCAGACTCCCACACTATACTTGCCCACAGCCTTCACTGCCCAGGGGGGACAGTAGATGCCAGTGCTTTCCACTTCTTCCTCTGTCTTGTCCCCACTCAAAGCCATGCACTGGCAGGAGCTTGCCTTTAGCAAGGTGACCCGTCCAGACAAGAAGTTCCAGGCTCCTGACCCAACTGCCTCCCACTAAGGGCTTGGGCACATGAGGGGCAGCCTGCAGAACCTCTTAGCCAGGTACAGCATCTTGCCACACTGTAAACAGAAACACTAATGCCACAGCCAGGCGTCCTTGAACAGAGCACAACCTGCACCATGAGCTCCTTGACCCTGAGCTATCTGAAGGGGGACAGCTGGAGTGTCTATGACGGGAACAGACAGCAGCATGGGGTGCTGACTAAGCTGGCCTTCTCCACAATGATTCATCCTCCTCTTCAGCAGTGTGAGCTAGGCCCTGTCCAGAACACAGGATGATCCAGCCCCATTCCCCACCAGGAACACAGGTGCTACCACCAGCCCACTCCCAGGGACCACGTCCATGGCTACCACACTATCTGCTGACTCCCCAGAATTTGACCAGATGCCAGGGCTGGCTATTCATGGCTAAGGAACAATGCTTAAGATAGTGAGACACCCTCTGGGACCATACAGAAGATTCTAATGCTAATGACCTCTGCAAAGTTATTTCATGTACTGAGTGTGTCCTTAGCTATAAAGCCAGGGTTCCACAGCTAAGCTGCTGAAGGCTTTCGGCATCCACAAGTGATGGGTTCCAGGATCCTCATGGATATCACCTCGATTGGTTCATCCGTTATATAAAATGATAAAATGCCACAGAATTTACATCTAACTCACATACAGCCTCTTGTATATTTTAAATCCTTTCGAGAGTATTTATAATATCCAGTAATTGTAAATGTTATGGATACAGTCATTTTATTGTATTGTTTAGGGAATGTCAAAAAATATACATATTCAGTACTTTGTGTTTTTTTTTTTTTTTTTTTTTGGTTTTTCGAGACAGGGTTTCTCTGTATAGCTCTGGCTGTCCTGGAACTCACTTTGTAGACCAGGCTGGCCTCGAACTCAGAAATCCGCCTGCCTCTGCCTCCCGAGTGCTGGGATTAAAGGCGTGCGCCACCACGCCCGGCTAGTACTTTGTATTTTGAGACAGACTTTATCTGTGTAATCCTGGTTGTCCTGGAACTCACTTTGTAGATGAGGTTAGCCTCAAACTCAGAGATCTACCTGCCTCTGCCTCCTGAGTGCCAGGATTAAAGGTGTGCACCTGTGCCACCACACAAGGCTACTTTTTGAAAACTACAGTCAAATTCAATGGTAGAGGAGGCTGATATCTCATTTTGCATGCAGGGTTATTCTCTTGTGGACCACGTTCCTTCACAGAACACAGGCTCAAGGGCAAAAAGAACTCTGTCTAACCCACCCTTGCTCCTAATCGCCAAGATCATAGTGCCTGTATAGCGAGTGGCGCAGAGCCAGGCCCTCCCTTCAACTTGCCTGGTGCCATTACCTTCCCTGTTGGAAAAGCCAAGCAGGTAGGACTCTCATTGTACCCAGCCACTGCCACAGGAGACCCAACTCCTGCAGAGCTCTGACATGTTCTGTTGTGCACTGCCCATAGCACCTAAGCCTGTCCTGGCTGTGTCACTGTACCTGGCTTCAGTCCTCTAGGCTCGAAGAATGACCAACCTCTACCCATATAGGTACAGGGGGAGGAAACCACACAGAGGGGTGGGTGAAGGGAAACAGCTTTAGATTTGATTCAGGAATGCTGGCATCTCACTTTCATTCTTTAAAACCCTTTTTGTTAGTTTATTTTTATGTGTTTGAGCGCGTTGTCTGCATATATACATGTATTATATTACACATTTGCAGGACCCACAGAGGCCAGAAGGTGTTAGATCCCCTGGAACTGGAGTTACAGATAGCTTTGAGCCGCCATGTGCTAGGAACAGAAGCTGGGTCCTCTGGAAAAGCAGTTAGTGCTCTAAATGGCTCAGCCATCTTTTCAGTATCCAAAGTGTTTGGAAGATTGAACACAGGGCCCCATGCACACCAGGCAGGTGTCCTACAACTGAGCTATTTAGCCCCAGCCCTGGATTGCATTCTCGTTTGACCTTTAGAGAGGTCCTTTAGCGAGGGTTTGTTCTCTCATGAGGAAAAGCCCCTCAGTACTTCTGACCTGCTCACACCTGGCAGTTAACAATAATGGCAACAATTATTGCTTGTGATATTAACGATGTCTCAGAAGGCTCTGAACCAGTAATACTGAGAGCCTTGTGCCTCATCTTGGGGCCCCCTCCACGCTGTGCTGAAGGCTTCAAGACCAAAGTTCCCCAGAGCGGAACTGTAGAGCTCATCCCCCTCTCCATGGCCCCTCTGAGGCTCTAGTGGGGCAGACATTTGCACTTCATCAGTGTAGTTCCTCCCACTGTGTGCATCTTGAGGGTGGAGGTGGCTCTGGCATGGGGTTAAAAGAAGCCAACAGTTTGGCCTTGGCCAGCGGCTGAAAAGACTGTTTGAGCTCAGCACATGCTGCTATTCTTTCATTATGACACCCCATTGTAAAGCATAGCTCTGTCACATGCCCATGCGTAGCCCACCAGTGTCCCAGGGCCATGCCTGCTGTCAGGAATTGGTGGGATCAGAACTGGTTTGTGGGGATGCTCCAAAGTTGTCTGCTCAGGACCCTACTCCAAACAAAGTGCCAAGGAATGTGGGTGGGCCTGTATATAGGAGCACTTTTGGGTACTACAGTGCAGGACTGCACACACAAATTTCTCATCCAGTCCTCAGTCCTGTGCATGCCTCCTGGGATAAAGTGTATCATCTCATTCCCAGCAAGCTAAGGCTGTTGGGAGCCAACCAGTTCAGTGGTCAGGGTCAGGGTCAGGGCCAGGGCCAGGATCTAAGCAGGCACTGGCTCCATGTCCTCAGGGAATAGTCTAGATTAGCAGATGACAGAGTGAAGCAGAGAGAGCAAGGGTCTACAGAGTCAGGCTACTCTGACTGACCCTGAAGGTTTGCCTTTCCTAAATACAAATTATTCCCAACTTAAGGTGGCTTTTTTTTTTTTTTTTGGTTTTTCAAGACAGGGTTTCTCTGTGTAGCCCTGGCTGTCCTGGAACTCACTTTGTAGACCAGGCTGGCCTCCAACTCAGAAATCTGCCTGCCTCTGCCTCCCGAGTGCTGGGATTAAAGGCGTGCGCCACCATGCCCGGCTTAAGGTGGCTTATTTTTACAGTGGTTAGAAATTGTACTTAAAATACCAAATGCTGACCTGATCCAAGCTAGGAACACTCAGTAGGGCATCAAAAGGGCACCAACTGAGAAGCACTTGCAACCCCTCAGTGAAGCTGTGCATTCATCCAGGAAATGGGTCAATGACACTCTTTCCAGGATGCTCATGAGGACCAGTCACATGCTGGGAGCCTGGCACATCAGTGGTGCCCAGTGCCCACTTGTGGGAGGAGCATCTAGATTCTACAGCCCAGCAGTTCTTCCTCTGGCTTTTCCAACTTGTCTATGTGACCAAGAAGTGACAGGCCACTTCCCAGGACAACTTATAACTCCACCTTTATCTTGGCTCTCTAATCAGTCACCTGGTCTGAGGGTAGTTATGTAACACACAGTGAGCAGTGTTGACAGTGAAGCCCATGTGGTCAGGGGCTGAGAACCCACCTGTCCACTCCTAAGTGCCTCCTGACAGCCAATCCTCTAGCCCAGGCTGACCTCACGTGACTACACGCTGGCTGACACTCTAGCTGGAACCATCCAGCTAAGCTATGCCTGAGTTCCTGACCCTCACAGCAGCACAAGGTCATAAAAGTGTGTTGTAGTTATGCCTGGTAGCATATGCTGGAGGCAAAGGCAGGTGGATCTATGGAGTTTGAAACCAGCCTCTTCTGCATAGTGAGTTCCAACCAGCTAGAATAGAATAAGACCTTGTCTCAAAAAAAATATTGACTTAAGTCACCAAGTTTTCTGGGGTATTTTATTATGCAGCAAAGATACCTAATACGGTAGAGTAAATGAATTTTAAAAACTATTGAACAGCTGGGTATTATGGCGCACTCCTTTAATCCCAGTAGTGGAGAGGCAGAGGCAGGAGGATCTCTATGAATTCAAGGCTAGTATGGACTTTATAGTGAATTCCAGGACAGTCAGGATTATGTAGAGAGACCCTGCCTCAAACAAACAAACAAACAAAACTCGAAAACTAAAAACCAACCAAACAAGTGAAAATCAAGCCAAACAAATGGGAGCATTTAACAACCTGAGCCGCAGGGCGTGGCGGCGCACGCCGTTAATCCCAGCACTCGGGAGCAGAGGCAGGCGGAGTTCTGAGTTCAAGGCCAGCCTGGGCTACAGAGTGAGTGCCAGGACAGCCAGGGCTACACAGAGAAACCGTGTCTCAAAAAAAACCAACAAAACAACAATCTATGATAACCACAGATACAAAGACTTCCTGACTTAAAGTCATCGGAAGCCACTCCCACTAGCACACGCACAGTCCTAAGGGGCCGTACTTCCTCATTCATTATCCACTTATTTTTTCACCAGCCACACATATGATCAACATTTCCTTTCTCCCAAGCAGGGGTTCATACCTTACCACAGTCTCTGCTCTCAGTCCCTGGACCCACTGGATATGTGCCTATGTGCTGGGGTTGGCTGACAAATTGGACACTGTACAAAGTAACAAGCTCTGTGTCCCAAGATCCCATTGGGCACCTGTATCCAACAGAATTCCTCCAAGACACAGAAGACCACAAAATCATAGGGCCCAGGTTGAACAACTTAATCTGAAAACCCAAAATGCTCAAGATCGAAAACTTACATGATGCTCAGAATGTCAAACCCATGTTTTCAGATTGAAAGTCTGAAATCTTAAACACTTTTGGTTGCAGGAGGATATTTGTTTGTTGTGAGACAGGATCTCACTATGAAGCCCTGGGTGGCCTGGAACACACAGAGATCTGCTTACCTCTGCTGGAATAAAGGTGGGGGCGACACCTGGCTTCTCCAGCACTTTGTGACTTCAGTGAAGCCAACCCTGATACTGAAATCTAACTGTGCAACACCAAGAATAGCTGGTGGGACCCACTGCTAGCTATGTGCCAAGCAAGCTGCCCAGAGTTCCATGTAGGGTGGGTGGAAGCTCAAGGCACAAAGTCTGATGTGACAGTTCTACCCTCATTTTGGTCCCTAAATGATCCATAGAGACCACTGTTGGGAGTATTGTGAACAAGGTGTGAGCCACACTTCAATGGCTGGTACCAGTCACTAAACTACTTGACAGTGACTGAGGTAAGAGGACCACTTGATCCCAGAAGTTTAAGGCCAGTCTGAGCAACAGCAGGACCATCTCACAAAAACACAACAAATGCTAGGTGTGGTGGGTGATTCATGCCTGCAATGCCAGGTGGAGACAAGAGGATCAGAGTTCAAAGCTGGCCTAGGGTACATAATGAATTGAAGGCCAGCATGGGACATACAAGACCTTGTCTCAGAAAATAAAGTTCAAGGAAATTCTTCCAAATACTCACTCAAGTGTTAAATGGAAAACGGCTTGTCAGCTCCCCCAGACAACAAGACAGCATTTCTCAAGGTAAAATACTTTTCTCTCCAGGTTAGAGATGATGCCTCAGCAGTTAAGAGCACTGGCTGCTCTTTCAGAAGACCTGGGTTCAATTCTCACCACCCACATGGGAGCTTATACCTGTCTACAACTCTGGCTCCAGGAGATCTGACACCCTCACACAGACATAGATGCAGCCAAAACACCAATGCACATAAAATTATCTTTAAAACAAAACAAAAAAGACTGTCCACAAATACAGAGGTTAGAACTGGCATGGAGTATTTACCATGATTACCCCTGGCTCAGGAAATGCATGTTTTCTTTCTCACTTTGCGTTTTGCTATTCTTATAAGAAGCTTCACACTTACTGTAGGTTGTTTGAAAGCCCTTAAAACTAAAAATATTCCCTTCAAAAAGCGGGGTCTGGGCAGACTGGAGGGAGAGGCAAACCGTTGTGAGCTGGAAGCCAGATGGGTCTACACTGCAAGTTCTAGGCCAGTCATGACTCATAGTGTGAACCTGTGTCTAAAAAAGGAAAGGACTGGAGAGATGGCTCAATGGTTTAGAGCACTCACTGCCCTTGCAGAGGGCCAGGGCTCTGTTCCCAGCACACATGTGGTCTCTCACAACAATCCCTATCTCCAGTTCCAAGAAACCCAATGTTCTCTTCTGACCTCCACCAGCACCAAGCACATATGTGGTACACATGCATATATACATACATGCAGACAAAACACACACACTCACACACACACACGTCTATTTTTAGTGTTTTTAAGTAGAAACTGAGATGTGGCTCAGTAGTAGAGTATTTCTTGGCACACTCGAGGCTCTGGGTTCAGATCTGTCAGACAAGGATACTCTTGCCCCACCTAGGAGGCTGCTATGGATGGTTCCGAGGACTTTGCTTATCTGGGTAAACCAGCTTGGGTAGCTGTTGGAAGGGACAGAAGGAACATTCCCTTCAGTTCCCATAGGTGAGTGTCAAGGCAAACCCTGATATACCCAGACCTGGCCTAGCAACTCAAGCGAAGGTTAGCTGCACCTGACTCTGAGCTCCAGGGACCACGAGCTCAGACAGTTTTTCATCAGATGGTTACAGGTCTCAGGAGGTCAGAGTATCCAAATAGGAGAGATGAAAACAGTCTGAAGGAGGTTCCAGACCGTGTCTGTCCCGCCTCCATCCTGCCATCGCTGATGCTAAGTAGGATCTTACTTCCTCACTGATAGACAAGGCCTCTTTGCTCAGCCACCCTGCCCTGACCAACCTTTCTAAAATCAACCCTCCTCAAGATGTCTATGGCTCCTACATGAGAACCTTGTTAAAAATGAAGTTTTGAGCTGGTGAAATGGCCCACTGGGTAAAGGTGATTTCATAGAACCCTGATGACCTGAGTTCAATCATCAGAATCCACAGAGAGGTAGAGAGAAGATACCACCAAGCTGACCTCTGGCCTCCATAGATGTACCTTGGCATTTGTTCATATGTATATCTCACAGACACACACACACACACACACACACACACACACCACAAACATCATACTCACAAACACTACACTCACACACCACTTGGCTAGGACAGTGGCTCAGGGTTCAACACCTACTCTTCCTGTCAAAACTGTGTCCTGTGTCCAGGTCTCAGAAATTCTGACTTAGCAGATCTGAAAATGACCTAGAGATCTGCATTTTAACCATGAGTCCTGATTCCCTGAGGAATAAACTTCACACTACATCCTGAAGGCAGCCTTGCTGGGAACATTCTGATCATTAATATTTCAGCTCACAGAAGGAGCAGCAGCTCTTAGCCTATACATAGCACAGTTTATAGAGCTGGAGAAATTTTTCTTACTGAACAATTTCTTTTCATATCCCAAGAACTTAACAATTAAGAGGGAGGAGAGTAAGTCAGAGTGGCTGTGCTCACCCTGGCCCTAGGAGTCATCGGTGTAACCCACTAACCATGACATTCAGCAAGCTGAGGTAGGAGGGTCTCAGCTTCCTGGCCAGCCTGGACTAAAGAGCCCGAGTATGTCTCAAAACACAACACGGCACAAACCTGGGTAACCAGGTATTTAAAAGCATTCTTAACATTAAAACTAATTGATAGCCTAAATATCTGACAGATGATCTCTGGAATTCTGACTTAAGATTTTGCTTTTTTGTTTTTTTTTTTTTTTGTTTTTTGAGACAAGGTTTCTCCGTATAGCCTTGGCTGTCCTGGAACTCACTTTGTAGACCAGGCTGGCCTCGAACTCAGAAATCCACCTGCCTCTGCCTCCCGAATGCTGGGATTAAAGGCATGCACCAGGGCTATCCGGACAGTGGTAGAGCACACCTCGGAAAACAAAACAAAACAAAAATCTAAGGCTAAATCACTAGTTATACACACTCATAAGATGTGTGTTAGTAACTGATATTAGATTTATGGCTTTAGCATGAGAAATTAGCAACTATGGTTATGTGTTAGAATAACCCAAGGTGCTAAAAGTTGTTACTTTAGGTCCACCCCCTAAACCCCTATATTCTTATATCACCTGAGGGTCAGAGTGGGGTGAGGGCATGTTGAGCTAAGGCACGCACGGTCTTACGTAGCTCCAACTGGATGACCTTGAACTTCTGATCCTCCTGCCTCTACTTTCCTAATGCTGAGATTATTGGTTAAGTGCACAGAACTCACTCCCAGGTTATACCATGTTGGAGGTCAAAGCCAAGGCCTTGTTTGTGTTAAGCAAGCACTCATCCAAATGAGTTAACCCCCAGTTCCAGAGCCTTTAATTTGCTGTCAGTATTCTAAACTTTTAAAAATTCGAAAAAATGAAGGGGGAAGGGAGGAGGAGGAGGGAGAAAGAGAAGATAAAGTTGTATAGGTAGAGGGGTGGGAGAGGATCTGGCAGGAACTGGGAGAGGGTTAAAATGATCAAAATATACTATATGGCTCAAGGCCAGCCTGGTCAACATTGTGAGTCCAAGCCAGCCAGGGCTGTTACACAGAGAAACCCTGTCTCAGAAAACAAAACAACAATAACAATATATTATGTGAAAAAAAAAAGTTTCACCTAAAAAAAAATAGTAAGCTGAGTATGGTGGTACTTGTTTTTAATCCCAGCACTTGAGGAAGAGGCAGAGGAGGGGCAGAGGAGGGGCAGAGGAGGGGCAGAGGGGCAGAGGAGGGGCAGAGGCAGAGGCAGATGGATCACTGTGAGGTCAAGCCTGGTCTACACAGTGTGTTCCGAGACAGCCAGAGCTACACAGAGAAGAGCTCCTACCTCAAAACCAGGGAGAACTGTGCCACCTCGCCCGCCAGGACAGCTGCCACTCAGAAAACAGCAAATGCCGGGCGATGCCTCGGGAAACAAACCCTGCTCTATACACAGCTGCAGGGCTGTTTATTAGCCCGGCCTCGGGAGAAGCCAGCACAAAACTAACATACAGCTAGCACATGCTCAGCCATACTGCTCTTGGGTAATATCTGAAGGACATGATCAACACAGGACAGACACCTGAACACACACGGACCGCCCCGCTGGTCACAGCAGCCTTGCTATGGGATTAACTTAGGTGCCCATCAATAGACAAGTGGATTAAGGAGATGGGACGCAGACACAATGGAATTGTACCTAACCATAAAGAACAAATCATGTCATTTACGGGAGATGGATGCAACTGAGAACATCATTTTAAGGGAAGTGAGTCAGACTCATAAAGACAATTATCATATTCCATCTGCAAGGCATAGATTTTATACATGTACACAAATTATATATGCTGATAAAGTGTGAAAGCAGAAGCAGAGTAGGAAAGGGAAGGGGTCAAAGTATACAAAAAGCGTGGATGCAAATGTGGTTATGAACTCCATTCCTATGCACAATCAATTTTAAAAACTATTGAATTGTTTGCAAGAAATTTAAATTCAGCTTAATTAATTAGATTTGCTGGTAACTAGGAATCCTTGGGGAAATTGAGCTTGTTAGGTTATACATCCCAAATACTCAAAAAGAAAATCAAACATATGAAAATTATAAATGGAGTTAAATGTTTGAGGGATTGTAATTAAACGGTAAGTAGGGCTGAGTGTCTAGAGGAATTTAGTTTGCTCAACTTGAGTTATAAAATTAATCAGAAAAATAGTAAAGTTCATTTTTCTTATTTCCCTAAAATTTGATGTAGAACATTGAAGATTTTTTTCCCCCAACTGAGACACAGTCTCACTCCATAGCCTAGGGGTGGCCTCAAACTTTCATTATTTCTGCTTTAGCCTCCCAGAGTGCTGGGATTACAGCTAAGCTCCACTATGCTTGGCTCAACAATTCCGTTAAAAAAAACGAAATTTCATTTTCCCCGAGACAGGGTTTCTTTATGTAGCACTGGCTGTTCTGAAACTAGCTCTGTAGACCAGGCTGGACCAGAATCAGAGATCCACCTGCCTCTGCCTCCCAAGCACTGGGATCAAAGGTGTGTACCACCACCACCTGGCTTAAAAAAAAAAAAAATTAAGACTGGGTCTCACTATGTAGTCCTGGCTGGTCTACAACTTGCTATGTAGCTCAGGCTAGACTCAACCTCACAGAGGTATGCCTCCTCATCTACCTCTCAGTTACTGGGATCAAAGGTGTGTGCCACCATGTGCCTAAAAAATGAAAAAAAGTTTTATTTTATGTTTAAAAATGTTTATTTTGGGGCTGGAGAGATGGCTCAGTGGTTAAGAGCATCAGCTGCTCTTCCAAAGGTCCTGAGTTCAAATCCCAACAACTACATGGTGGCTCACAACCATCCATAATGAGATCTGACGCCCTCTTCTGGTGCATCTGAAGACAGCTACAATGTACTTAGATATAATAATAATAATAAATAATAATAAAAAGAAAAGAAAAAAATGTTTATTTTATGTGCATTGCTGTTTTGCCTGCACAGATGTCTAGATGAGGTGTCAGATCTTCTGGAACTGAGGCTACAGACAGCTATGAGCTGCCATGTGGGTGATGAGAATTGGACCCAGGTGCTCCTAACCATGGAGCCATCTCTCCATTCCCTTAAAAACTGAAAATTTTAACATGAAAGATTAAAAATAAAATTAAAGCTGGGCACAATGGTGCACGCCTTTAATCCTAGCACTGGGGAGGCAGAGGCAGGTTGGATCTCAGTGAGCTGAGGCCAGCCTGGTCTACAGAGCAAGTTCCAGGTCAGCCAGGCTAGGTAGTGACCCTTGTCAGTGGTTCTCCACCTTCCCGATGCTGTGACTCTTTCACTCAGTTCCTCCATGCTGTGGTGATCCCATGCATAAAATTATTTTCATTTCTATTTCATAACTGTAATTTTGTTACTGTTATGAATCATAATGTAAATATCTGTGTTTTCCAATGGTCTCAGGCAACCCCTGTGAAAAGGCCATTTGACTCAAAGGAATCTTTTTTTTTTGCATTTTTGAGACAGGGTTTCTCTGTGTAGCCCTGGCTGTCCTGGAACTCACTCTGTAGAACTCAGAGATCCGCCTCTGTCTCTGCCTCCCGAGTGCTGGGATTAAAGGCGTGTACCACTACGCCCAGCTTCAAAGGAGTCTTGACCCATGTGTTGAGAACCTATTTCAACAAACAAACCTATTTAAACAAGCAGAGCCTCTCGGGTGTGCTGGCCCATGCCTTTACTCCCAGCACACAAGAGATAGAAACACATAAACCTCTGAGTTAGAGGCCAGCGTGGTTTACAGAGCAAAGCAAATTTCTGCCAGGTCTACCAGAATTCTATAATAAAATCTTGTCTCAAAAATAATAATACAGGGCTGGAGAGATGGCTCAGCAGTTAAGAGCACTGACTGCTCTTCCAAAGGTCTCGAGTTCAAATCCCAGCAACCACATGGTAGCTTACAACCATCTGAGATGAGATCTGACATCCTCTTCAAATAGTAGTGTCTGAAGACAGCTACAGTGTACTTACATATAATAAATAAATCTTTAAAATAACAACAACAATGAAGCGTGAGAGAAGGCCCAGGGGTTAAGAGTGCTTGTTTCTTTTGCAGAGGACCTGGGTTTGGTCCCCAGTACCCACATGGCAGCTCACAATTCTCCATAATTCTATCTTCAGGGGATACAATGCACAAATGTGGTACACATATATACAAAGGTAGAGAAAACACTCACACGCATAAGATAAAAATACTAAATCTTTTTTAAAATAATCTTTTAAATATAAAAGTTAAGTCAAAACAAACCACCTTTAGTTCCCTGCCTTCTGAACTAACTTGCCATCAACCAAATTGGTTTGTTGTAGGTCTCTTGTCCATGCTCAACAGAGCTTAAGTAGTCTTTTCCTGAAGGCTCACCACTTCCTGGTAGGCCTAGAAATCAGTTCTGTGTTTTAATTGACTAAGTAATTAATTAAGAGGAAGAGGCTCATGTAGTCTAGGCTGGTCTCATACATAATGTAGCTGAAGATGACCTTGAACTTCTGTTCCTGCCTCCACCTCCCTCGTGCTGGGATCATATAGTCCTATGCCATCATGTCCAGTTTGAAGTCCTTATCCCAGGCTCACACTGGTCCTCTGAACCTCAGAATCATAGCCCCATTTGTTCTAGATGTTTCTACTTCATATCTAAGGGACAACTCACACAAAACACAACTTACAGAGCTTGAGGTCATGTTAAGAGCATGTAATACTCTAACAGAGGACCTGAGTTTGGTTTCCAGCACCCACATTTGATAGCTCACAACCTCCAGCTCCAGGGGATGCTATACCTTCCTCTGGATTTCTGTGGGTACCGTCATTCAGGAGCACATGTCACCCCCTAGCCCCCCATACATATGCATAATTTAAAATAACCAAAAGCAAATCTATAAACACACAATTTACAGGTCAGGCATGATAGTGCTTGTCTATAATTTTAGCCTTCCAGAGATAGCAGAGGCAGGAGGATAACCAGGAGTTAAAAGTCAGGCTAATTTATGTAGCTGGTTTCAGGCAAGCCAGAGCAAGTGTGAAACCTTGTCTCCATACAAACATACATAAACCATTTCGTCTCTATAGTCAAACCTTAATTTATCTCTAGATGTTAATTCCTATTTTTGTTTCTTGGTTTGGTTTGGTTTTTCAGGACAGGGTTTCTTTGTGTAGCCCCAGTTGTCCTGGAATCTGTAAACCGGGCTGGTCTTGAACTCTGAGACCCACCTGCTTCTGGAGTGCTGAGACTAAAGGCACCCACAACAGAGCCCACCTCTTAATTCTACCTTTCTTGCACACTTCTGCTAGCTTGCTCTGTCTATCCTACCAAAATGCATCTCAAATCTGACCATTATTCTAATCCTCTCTACTCTAAATTACCTACCTCTGCAATTTCTTCTCTTCAGTTTATGCTCTACCAAGAAGTCAGAACGGTAACATTAAAATGTAAATTAGACCTCTAGCATTCCAGCTTAAAACCCTTCAGTGACTCCCTAGTGCAATTAGGAAAAGAACGACAGGGGTTCAAGGCCAGACTAGAGATGACTTCAGGCCACCTACTCATTAGAGGCCACGCTACACTTTCTCAAGGCCCCCAGCAGTGCAGTTGCCTCTAGAAACATTATCCTGTTTCCACTGCTACAATATATTCAGTCCTCCATTAAGCCGCTACTCAGGTTTAAAGAGCAAGCAATCCGTCCAAGCATTTGGGTTTTTCTCTTTTACAGAGAACTAGTTTCCAGAAGTGCTGGGCTTCCCCGTCGCCCACGCACCACGGCCAGAGCGCCCCAGGAGAGCTGGGAACCTTTCATTTACTGGGGATCATCTCAAGACCCCGAGGGGATACTCAGAAAAGTAGGGTGCCTTTTACAACCAGGTCACCCGTCTCCGAAGTCAGGGTTCTTGGCTTTAAAGCCTACGCTCTGGAGAACAGGAAGCAAGGGCAAAGCAACTTTTCCCCCTGAGACGTGGCTTAAGAGTTAGAACTGCAGGACCCGACTTTTGCCACCCCCAAACCTACACCTGGAGTTACACACAGGAGGTTAGGCAGAGAGTCGAGATGCAGCCACAGAAACTCAGGTTCCCTGCCTCTCTACCCACTCCCCATGCCAGAAAATGCTGATAGCGCGGACTTAGAATGAAATGCCTACTCTTCTGATTGGGAAAAGAGCCTAAAACTTGGACGCGGACGTCTCGCCAAAGATACCTGGTTCCGGGCTCCTCCTCTTGAGTCCTCGCGTTGCGCTCTGCTCGCTGGGATTTGTAGTCCTTCCTAAGGTACCGAGAAGGCGGACTACTAAGGCGAGACAGCACTGGGGAAGATGGGTAAGCTCAGGGGCTTTCGGGACTTGTAGTTCAAAATAGCCAAACGCAGGAAATGGTTGAGGAGAAAAACTGAGAAATAAGTCTTATCAAATTTTGGTTGTGTGGAATATGAACATTGTAATAAACTGTTATCCTGTGCACATTATCAGTTTCTTTAATGGTTCAAAATGTCGACTCTGAGATACAGAGAAACTACAATACCCATAAAGCAGGGCGCGTTGAAACTTTTGGAGCGAGACATTGGGTTCTACGCAAGCGCAGTGGCGTGAGTTCGGCAGTGAGGCAACATGTCGTCGCCGACGATCCCTTCGCGTCTGTACTCCTTGCTGTTCCGCAGAACTTCCACCTTTGCCCTCACCATCGCAGTGGGCGCCCTGTTCTTCGAGCGTGCCTTCGATCAAGGCGCAGACGCGATCTACGAGCACATCAACGAGGGGGTGAGGGCCTGGGCCATCCTGACCTTGGGCCCGCCTGAAGGGTGACTGGGAGGGAGGGAGGAAGGTAGGGCGGAACTCAATCAAGTCTTACCAGGTCTGGGGTGAACTGTGCCCGTTAATACATCTAGTTCTCTTGACTTGGTGCGAGGCCTAATTATTATGTCCTGTCACACAGTTCCACATATTCATTTGCAAAAGCTAACTCCTGAGACATCAGAGGACTTACGGGTCTGAACCACTCCATTAAGTCGGTGGTGAGTTGGGACTCCGACCCCTGCCGCCCTTGCTACTTTCAAGGGCAGATTTCAGCAAGGCAGTCGTTAAAAGTAGGTCTCCTTAGACCATGTGGCTGACCTTTTAAAATTGATATTTCAGTTCCGAAGGCCGCCCACGTAGGCACTTTGGATTAAAAGTGGAGACTATGGAATCTCAAGCCATAACTGGCAATACTGGAACTTACACCACTAAACCGTGGTATTGAATAAAGGTCATAGTGGATCAAAGATCCTGGGATACAGATGAGGTGCTGCCGTTCATACTTAATGATACCACTGAAAGATAGCATTCCCTGTATGTCCTGGGAAAATGTGGGGATGAATATAAAGTAGGCAATGGTGAGCCCTCTTTGACTTAACTGTCCCACACTCTGTGCATGTTTTTCTTTTCTTTTTTTTTTTTTTTGGTTTTTCGAGACAGGGTTTCTCTGTGTAGCCCTGGCTGTCCTGGAACTCACTTTGTAGACCAGGCTGGCCTCGAACTCAGAAATCCGCCTGCCTCTGCCTCCCGAGTGCTGGGATTAAAGGTGTGCGCCACCACGCCCGGCTCTGTGCATGTTTTTTTTTTTTTTTTTTTTTTTTTTTTGGGGGGGGGGGGTTTGTTTTTTGTTTTTTTCGAGACAGGGTTTCTCTGTGTAGTCCTGGCTGTCCTGGAGCTCACTTTGTAGACCAGGCTGGCCTCGAACTCAGAAATCCGCCTGCCTCTGCCTCCCGAGTGCTGGGATTAAAGGCGTGCGCCACCACGCCCGGCTTTTTTTTTTTTTTTTTTTTTTTTTTTTAAATTTTTTTTTTTTTAAGATTTATTTATTTATTATATGTAAGTACACTGCAGCTATCTTCAGAGACTCCAGAAGAGGGAGTCAGATCTTGTTACAGATGGTTGTGAGCCACCATGTGGTTGCTGGGATTTGAACTCCAGACCTTTGGAAGAGCAGTCGGGTGCTCTTACCCACTGAGCCATCTCACCAGCCCTCTGTGCATGTTTTATGTCACAAGATTGTGACATTATTGGGGAAGGCATGTTACTGATGGCCAGCATGTTCATCGACTGGTTTCCTTTTCTCGAGACAGGGTTTCTCTGTGTAGCTCTTGCTGTCCCGGAGCTAGATGGTAGACAAGGCTTGGCCTTAGACTCACCCTCCTGCCTCTGCCACCTGAGTGTTGGGATTGAAGGCCTGCGCCACCACCGACCGACCAGCTCCTCCACTGAGTGGCCTTCCTTCTTGCCTTCCTTCCTTTCTTACCTCTTTTGGTTTGTTTTTAAATTTTGTTGTTTAAATTTTATATGCTTATGTTGTGTCTGCATGTACATCATCTGTGCTAGGAACTGGACGCAGGTCCTCTGGAAGAGCAACCAGAGTACTCTGAGCCACTGAGTCGTCTCTCCAGCCCCCTCAGGGCTCTCTGACCTGCTGCCCAGACAGGCTCTGTCTACTACTTGCTGTATTTCCTCTGGGGGGGTAGCTTCCTGTCCATATGAGAGTGTTGCCACTCTGATCTTGTATAAGCATTTCCAAGTATCGAAAGTTGTCTTAAGTCTGCTGGCAGAATTCCCCCATTTTCCCGTGCTTCTAGGAATGGGGATTGTGTAACCACTTTAGGTCTGAAGAATAAAAAGTGACTCAATGTGAAATGTGGGGGGTGGGGGAGGCATTTTCTAGGTGCTGTTTTTTAATAATGAAGAAACTGGGACCATTCTTGCAACCTATCTTCCTCTCTTGTGCAAGTGCTGGGTTCCCTCCCCACTTCGTGTGGTTAATGAGTGTTTTGTTATGTTGCTTTTTTGTGTGTTTTGGTTTGGATTTTGATTTCTCAGACAGGGTTTATCTGTGTAGTGGCTGTCTTAGAGCCCACACTGTAGACCAGGCTGACCTTGAATTCAGAGGCCCACCTGCTTCTGCCTCCCAAAGGCTGGAATCAAAGTGTGTGCTCAGCTACATTGTTAACTCCTTCAACACTGATTTCTCTGCTCTTCTCTTTGGACAGCTAGAGTTGTTGTAAAATGTGAGGACAAAGGTTAACGGTGAACTGCCTTGTGTTTTAAATGCAGAAACTGTGGAAACATATAAAGCACAAGTATGAGAACAAGGAGTAACACCCTGCCCCTGTGGGACCCAAAGGAACAGTCGCCTGTCAGCTGTTTGCCTGGAGTTGGGGCCTCAGCCTAAGGATGAGTTTCAAGTTGCTGTTCACGGACCGCCAGTGTGTGGGCAAGCTATGGCTCCACTGTACAAACAGACTCACTTCTGCAGTGTTTGACTACAGCTGTCAGCAAATAAATGCAAATTGCTCATGAGACCAGCTTTTGCTTTTGCACGGGTCCTTTATTAACTTCCTGATCTCCGCTTGGCAGTTGAGACCATGCCCAAGCCCCATGCAAACTCCTGAAGACTCTACCATTTGGAGTTGTTCCATTCATATCCCAAGAATCCTAGTTTGAACACATCAGCCTGAATAGAGGTTATCTTTAACCCAATAGTCCCAGTCTTTTGTTCTTATTTAATATAAATGGGTGTTGTGGTGCCCAAGGAAGCATTAGATCTCCTGCAACTGGGGGGTACAGATGGTTGTAAGCTACGTGTAGGTGCTGGGAATTGAACTCAGGTCCTCTAGGAGAGCAGCCAGTGCCCTTAACCACTGAGCCACCTCTTCAGCCCCCCCCCCCCCCCCAATTCTTAAATCATAAAGATTCTCTTGGCCATGGGAAAGCACCATGGTCTCGGCTAGGAAAAAGTCTTACCCTGTCTCAGGCGGAAGTCTTCTACCTTTTAACTCGCTGAGTGGTTTTTGGTAGTCTCCATGTCTCTGGGCCACAGCCTCCTGTTGGGTTCCTTTATGGAAAGATCAGTTTATGAGTGTGAAATTAAGCCCAAGCCCAGCAGTTCTTAGCTGAGTGTACCAAGGGCCGCATCCAACCCTGCTGGACCTGAGTCGCCTCATTATAAGTATGATGGGGTTAATAAAGATGATCTGTTGCACAGAGGGTTTTGTGACTTTAAAACTGGTCTGAAGCCGGGTGTGGTAGCGTATGCCTTTAATCCCAGCACTTGGGAGGCAGAGGCAGGCGGATCTCTTGAGTTTAAGGACAGCCTGGTCTAGAGTGAGTTCCAGGACAGCCAGGGCTACACAGAGAAACCCTGTCTCAAAAAGAAACAAAACCAAAAAAAACTGGTCTGAGAAAATGCACATTGGTTAAGAGCACTTGCTCTTGCAGAGAATTGGGGTTTGAAACTCTGCACCCATCTTGGGTGAGTCAACTGGCCAGCTACAGAGGATCACACTCCTCTGACTTCCCTGGGCACGGTTCATTTTCAGACAGAGACACATGCTCACATATAAATAAATCCTCCTGGGGAAGTAAATGACTCACCTGCAGTCAATCCCTGAGAACCTGCTGAGAGCCAGAGAATCCAGAACCTTCTCTGAAGGTTGATTCAGACCGGGAAACCCTAGACATTACCTAGTTTGTCTACTTGTGCATCTGTAGTCAGGGCCCGTCGGCCAGGCAGTGGTCGTGCATGGCAGTGTTTAAACCCAGCATTCCAGAGGTTTGCCGCTACGGCAGGCAGATCTCTCTGAGTTGAGGCCAGCCTGGTCTATGGAGCTAGCTCTAGGACAACCAAAACTCTGCAAATTTGTCTCAAAAAAAAGGGGGGGGGTCAGGGCAAATGACATTCTGTCAGTACACTTGAACTGAAGGAAGCAGAGGTCAGTTAGACTTAGGAATAATTTCAAAGTAGAATTTTCAGGCAGGAGGATTAAAACCTTGAGTCCACCCTGAGATAACAAGTGTTCTTGTGAACAAGTGTTTGCTGCTGTATTTGTTCTTGTGAAACACTAGTCCAGGCTAGCCTCCAGCTCAGTGGTAGCCCTGTGTCTTCTGAGTGCTTGGATTCCAGGTATGCATCACCATGCCCAGTGAAAATCCTGCTTCTTGCCTCCTGGGCTTACAAGAGTGAAAAAAATCCGAGGAACTCTAAGGCAGGCAAGCCCAGGGAATGGCTTTGGGACCTGGCGTTCCGTTTGGCTTGGGTTATATACATAAGTGTCTAATAATGCTCCTAGCAACACGTTGCCATTCTGGAGACCCCAACTGCATCAGGGTGCACATATACCTACTGTAAGCTCTGGAAAGAAGTTAGTCCCCTTAGATGCCCCTTATGATGCTGATTTCTACTCAAACAGGTCCTGGAATACACACTAGAACCAAGGGAAGTGGGCTGGTGAGGCCTACATGCTTTGGAGTACATGTACAGTAAGGCAAACTGGGCTCCATATCACATGCTAAAGATTCCTAATACAGGACAGCAACATGCATGTACAGTAAGGCAACCATATAGAATCCCCTATCTTAGGTCTGCACAACCGGATATGTTTTGATTAAAATCAGATGCATGATAGAAAACTTACAATCTATCAATCAAAACAGAAGCCACCCTCAATACACTCCTTAGCAATCAAACTCCTCCTCCTGAACCCATATAAGAAAGATATAATCTGGGCCCTCACATCTCCCTGTTCACATGGCCTCTGTCGTTCTGTAGCTCCCTCTGTCTGTTCTATGGCTTTACTTATGCATTTTCGTCCTTGCTACTTTGCAACATCTGTGAACCCTTATTTCAATTTCTAGAATAAGAGAACCTGGAGGCCCTGGCACAGACCTTACAAATGAGTAATAGCCATCACACACACACACACACACACACACACACACAAGTGCAAGTTATTGGAACATTGGGATTAAAAAAAGAAAAGTAGGGTCTGGAGAGATGGCTCAGCAGTTAAGAGCACTGACTGCTCTTCTAGGGTCCTGAGTTCAATTCCCAGCAACCACATGGTGGCTCACAACCATCTGTAATGGGATCTGATACCCTCTTCTGGTGTATGTGGTGTATTCATAAAATAAATAAACAAACAAATAAGAAAGTAGATCACTCAATCACTAACTGTACTCGCTCACCTTGCAATTTTCCTTTCGTTTGTTTCCCTACAATGCTGAGGCCTTGTACCTGCTAGAAAGGCTCTACTGCTGAATGACATCACTGGCCCTTTAATAAATCTTTTAGTTTTTTAAAGAGTCATTTATTTATTATATGTGACTACACTGTAGCTGTCTTCAGACACTCCAGAAGAGGAAGTCAGATCTCATTACAGATGGTTGTGAGCTGTGGGGAATTGGGCTATGCACAGACAGGCTGGTCTCCAGTAGAGCTGAGGTCTGAACCCCAAAAATGGTGATAATTCACCTACATGACATGGTAGGCGTTCCCTCATGCTCCTGGAACTCTGGCTCCTGCCTAAGTTACCGCCCCCCACAGCCCGCACAAGCGAAGCATGGAAAGAAGTCACGCAGGCAATGGCCCAAGCTTCTGACCTTCAGGCTAAACTCCTCCCCAGTTACCTAGCAACAGTAAAGACCATAAAAGGGGCTGTTAAGCCCCCACCTTGCTCTCTTCTCACTCCCTCTCTCCTCTCTCTTTGTCTTCTTCTCTCCTCTCCTCTCTCCCTCTTACTCTCTCTTTCTCTCTAGCCTTTTCTCTCTCTCTCTCTCTCTCTCTCTCTCTCTCTCTCTCTCTCTCTCTCTCTCTTTCCCCCTGCATTTCTATAATAAAGCTCTAAAACCATAGAATGTCTCTGCTCATCAGGGCCCACTGCGCTTGGAGGATGGGATAGGCTTTCTCCTAATGACCCATTTCTAATCTCCCCATAGAAGGCCTTCCTGTGCTCCAGTCAAGATCCGCTGCACTCACTCTCACCGGTGTTGGGAACCTCTTCCCTCATCCCTTTCTCCCATAACCCCAGTGGACTTAGCTCTGGGGCTCCCAGGTAGGAGCTGCCCCTTGCCACCCGCCCCCCAAGAGTGGGTCTGAGGCTTAGATGCCCACCTGGGGATGAGTGGAAGGTAGATAGCAGCCCTCCCACGCCTGACTGAGCAGAGAATAGGTGGAACTCTGGCAAGGTGTGGGTCTCCCCTTCTCCAGGGCATCCCCTGGGCCCCTTTATAGTTCCCAACAGTGAGCCACCATGTGATTGCTGGGATTTGAACTCAGGACCTTCGGAAGAGCAGTCAGTGCTCTTAACCGCTGAGCCATCTCTCCAGTGCCAGACATCATTGGACCTTAAGAGTTGTTAATTCAAGAAGATTCAGGGATGGGGTTGCTCAGCCTTAGAATGAATACCTAGCAGTTCATGTGCAAAGCCCTATGTGCCATTCTTAGCACTGAATCAAGGAGAAGAAATCAGTGTAGACCTGCAGACATTACAAAGATTGGGGTATGTTACCAGCTACTTTTCTGTGACTGTGATAAAACATTCTTGGAGTTTGGAAAGTTGGCCCAACGGTTAAAGAGGTTTGACTGCCCTTCCAGGGGACCCTGGTTCGATTTCCATCATCCACATCATTATTGTGTAACTCTAGTTCCAATGGATCTAAGCCCTCTTCTGGCCTCTGTGGGCACTATATACCACACATACATAGTGCACAGATACACACATGGGGACACCACCAGTATATATAAAATAAAAATCAATAGAGCTAAAAAAAAAAAAAAAAAAAAAAGTAAACCCTGAACCAAAACAGCCTGGAGAGGGGCTGATCCAAGTCACAGCCATGGCTACAGGAAGTCGGGCAGGAGCTCAGGCAGAAACCACTGAAGAATGTGGCTCACTGGCTAGCGCTCAGGCTTATGCTTGGTAACTTTCTTTTTCTTGAGACAGGGTCTCTTTATATACCCTTAGCAGGCTTGGAACTCTCTCTGTACTCCAGGATAGTCTTGAATTCATAGAGATCCACCTGCCTTTGCTTCCCATCTGCTACCACTGCCTGGCACAGCTAATTTTCTTTTTCTTTTTTTTTTTTCTTTTTGAGTTTTGAGTTTTTTTTTTTTTTTTGAGACAGGGTTTCTCTGTGTACCCTGGCTGTCCTGGAACTCACTCAGTAGACCAGGCTGGCCTCGAACTCAGAAATCTGCCTGCCTCTGCCTCCCAAGTGCTGGGATTAAAGGCGTGCGCCACCACCGCCCAGCTACAGCTAATTTTCTTATACACTCTGCATAGGGAAAATACTACCCATGGTGGGCAATACTGCCTGCATAGGGTTGATACTACCCATGGTGGGCAATACAGCCGGCATAGGGTTGATACTACCCACAGTGGACAATTAATTCCTCACAGACTTGGCTGTAGGCCAAGATGATCAAGACAATTCTTCAATTGTTCTTTCTTCTCTGATGGCTTTAGGTTGTGGCATGTTAACAACAAAGACCAGCCAGCAAAAGGTGTGTGATGATGAAGGAAGGTTAAATGGGGGAAGGGAGCAAGCTACTGAACGATTGTTCAGTTTGACCCCTATATCTGTAAAGCTATATACATTGATGCAGGAAGATATGGCATGGTGGGATATTAACACAAGTGGTTAGCTCTGAGTGCTGGGACTGGATAGGACTTTTGGGTCATGTCACAGATTCCTTTACCACTACAAGGGGACAAAAGGCAAACCCTGTGCTCTTTACCTCTTTGCTGTTCAAAGCATACTTTCAACAGCTTTGTCATCAAGCATCAGAGGAACCACGAGGCTGGAGTGTCCCCAGACCTGGAGCCCCTTAGGAACTCACCAGGGAAAATTAGTGGGGTTTGAGGTGGCTACACTTGCGACAAAGACAGGAGGAGCTGTTGCCAAAGGAAAGCCTTATGCAATAGAACTCCCCCGCAGAATCCCAGAGGCCAGGCAGTCTGCCAGAGCAAACCCACAGCATTTGTTCTTAGTTGACTTCAAAATCATTCATTTTGGAGGTCACCCAGCGAGGAGGACATTATTAGCTGCCCAGTGGCTTCTCTACAGATCACACCTCTGATGTTTGGGTTATACAGTCGCCTGCATTACATCACAGAAGCTTACAGGCTGCCCCTGCTAAAACGCCAACACTTCACTGGAGCCTACAGATATCTGATGCAGGATAAGAGGCTTGGCAACTTGGTCTTCAGACTTTGTTGTCCTTCTCTGTCTCCATCTTTGGGTCAGATTCTGCTTGCATTGTGTGGAGACATGCTTGGTGCAGCTGCGTACAGCTGTGATCCCAACTCTGAGAAGACAGGGGCTAGAGGATTCCTGGGGCTTGCTGGTCACCCAGGCCAGCCAAATCAGTGACTGCTGGGTTCAGTGACAGACTGTCTCAAAACAGAAGGTGAAGAATGATGGAAGAAAGACATCCTGCATCTGCACAGGACACACACACACACATGCCCACACCATACACACACCACACACCATACATGCACACATACCACTGTACACACACCACATATACCACACACACACACTGTATGCACTGTACACACATATCACACACAAGACACACACTGCACACACAGACCACAAATACTGCACAAACACCACACATATACAACACATTACATACACATACCATACATACTACACACATCATACACACACACCACAGACAGTACACATACCACACTACACATAAACTACACACACCATACATAAACACTTACCACACACACACACACATACTGCACATGCACTATACACACACACACCACACCATACACTACATATAAACATACTATACACATACTACACACACACATACCACATACACTATGCAGACACTACACACTATATACACCATACACACATAGTACACATATCTTACACACCACATACACACACAGCAAGGGGATAGGAAGCGAGGTGTAGAGTGCAGGGGAGCTAAACTCAGACCTCACGCATGCGCAGCAAACACTTCCTGTTGCTCATCTCCCAAGGCCTGAGTTAGAGCACCTTTAGTGAATGCCTTCTCTGTATGGCAACACCCTAGATCCTGGGCACACGGTAGGGACAAGACAGGTCCCTGTTCTCTTGAAATAGAGGGGAATTTAGATAAGAGGTTTTATTTTATTTTTTTAATGTTTTGTTTGTGGGGATTTGTTTGTTTGTTTAGAGAAAGGGCCTCTACTTGGCTGAGGCTCTCCTGAAATCCATTATATAAACCAGGCTGGCCTGGAACTCACAGAGATCTGCCTGCCTCTGCCTCCCAAGTGCTGGGGTTAAAGGCGTGCGCCACCATGGCCAGTCTTAGTTATGAAGAAAGTACAGCTGAGCCACAGTGTTGTCGCTTGCCTTCAAGAGGTGAGGTGGATCGCCAGGAGTTTGAGACCAGCATAGTCTCCATAGTAAGATCCTGTCTCAACAAATGGTTACATAGATAAATAAATACAATAAGACCAAGTCCTGTCAGGGTGACATGTGTTCGAAAACCACACTGTAGTCAGGGAAGTTCATAGGTATGGTGTCAGAGTTGAGATATGGTGGAAATCTTGGCCAAGAAAAGAAAGCAAGCCCCAGAACTTCAGAATAAGGAGGGCACTGCAAGGCCCCGTGATGGGCACAAGCTTGGCCTAGTAACCAAAGCAAACGAGCTTAGAACTCACTTAAAAAGGAAAGGAGCCGAGGAGTGGTGGTACGCATCTCTGGTTGTAAGGCACAGAAACAAAAAGGCTTTTTGCTGGCTATAGAGAACAAAGAGCTTCTTTCTGGGTGTATTTTTAGAGATGGGGAAAACAGGCTTGGGGGAACGTTCAGGGGCTTTACCTCCCCAGGGAGAAACGCTCTAAGTCAAGGTCTCACATTGCACGCCTTCAATCTCAGCACTTGGGAGGCAGATGCAGGCAAATTTGAGTTCAAGGCCAACCTGTTCTACAGAGTGAGTTCCAGGACAACCAGGGCTACACAGAGAAACCCTGTCTTAATAAATAAATAAATAAATAAATAAATAAATAAATAAATAAAGCAAGCTACAGAGATTGCTCAACAGTTGAGAGCATGTTACACAGAGAAATCCTGTCTTACTAAGTAAATGAACAGGAGAGGGATTGCTCGGCAGTTAAGGACATGCTCCTCCTGCAGACAACCTGACTTTGATCCCAGCACCCACATGGGGGGTGGGCTCATAACCCACTTCCATCTCCAGAGAGCCCAACACCCGTGAAACCTACACTCATGCTCACACAGACCCCAATATACACATAATTAAAAAAAAAAAGGCTTAGGGGCTGGGGAGAGGGCCTAGTGAGTAGGAGCATGTGCTGCTGTTACAGAGGACCTGGGTTCAATTTCTAGCACCCACAGCACACGGTGCTTCACAGCCATTCATAACTCCACTCCCAGGAGATCCTATGTGTTTATCTGACTTCTGTGAACACCAAGCATGCACGTGCTACATATGCATGGATGCAGGCAAAATACACATGAAATAAAATGAATACATTTTTTAAAAGTTATTTTTAAAGGCTGGGCCAAGGAAATAGCTCCCTGATGGAGCACTTGCTTATGAAAATGAAAAGAAAAAGAAAACTTCTATGAAGGTGTAGGGGGTAGAGTTTTCATATAGGATGTTCTTGAGCTCATGGCAAGCCTCCTGTCTCAGCCACCTGAGTACTACAATCGCAGGCATGTACCACCATGCTTGGCAAAAAAATTTAACCCCACAGTTTTATTCCTAAGACTTTATCCTGAGAAATGCATCATAGATATAGACAGATTCAGAGGCAAACAGCTCTTCACCATCTTTTAAGAGGATATAATTAGAAATAACCTGAGGCTGGAGAGATGGCTCAGTGGTTAAGAGCACTGACTGCTCTTCCAGAGGTCCTGAGTTCAATTCCCAGCAACCACATGGTGGCTCACAACCATCTGTTGTGGGATCAAATGCCCTCTTCTAGTGTGTTTGATGATAGCTACAGTGTACTTACATACATAAAATAAATAAATAAACCTGAAAAAGAAATTAGGAATAACCCAAGTGTACACTGAAGCAGGCAGCCAGACTGAGGCAGCCTGCCTTGGGTGGGGTGTGAGTGGCCACTGCACTCCAAGTGAGATGTTCAGAGGCAGAAGAGACATCTTAACCATGTGTTCAGCATGATCCTATTATTGTAGAAAACCAAAGCATATATTCCTCATTTTACATCTAAAACCTGCTCCAAGAACTCCAGAGCCAACAGCAATTCTTTCCACATGGGGGGATTATGTTTTCTCTTTGCTGAGTTGTGGGACCCATACTGAGCATGTCATTGCCTTTGTAGTAAGAGTGGAAAGCCATGTAAGTTATTTAAAAGAAACAGAGCCCATCCCTGGCACGAAGCCAGCCCTTCCTAGGACAAGGAACAAGGGTTGCCCTACACATGAGCTTCCGGCCTTCTGCGGACGGACGGTCGGGAAATCAATGCATTGGAAGTGTCTGAGCGATGGGCAAAGTTGGGTTGGAATACAAATTCCACGGATGAGTCAGAGTCGGAGGAAGCTGTTCCAGGGATGAGTGTGCTGCATTCGGGGTGCTACTAGGGTGACCACACACACACACTCGCATACACACACACACACACACATGCACATGCACACATGAACACACACGTGTACATGCACACACATATGCACACAGACACACACACCCGCAAACATACCTGCACATAAACTCTGGCTTCTTTGGTTTCCCCACGGCCAGGCTCTGGGCAGCTGTTGGAAATCCACATTTGGAGAAAGACATTGCTCTCTACTTCAGTGAAGCTCAGAGAGGTTCTCAGGTCAGGGTGACATGGTAAGTAGAAGTGAAAGGCAGGCTGCTGGCTGCAGAGGGGTAGAGGCAGGTCTGCCTTCCTCTCCTCTCCTCTCCTCTCCTCTCCTCTCCTCTCCTCTCCTCTCCTCTCCTCTCCTCTCCTCTCCTCTCCTCTCCTCTCCTCTCCTCTCCTCTCCTCCCCTCCCCTCCCCTCCCCTCCCCTCCCCTCCCCTCCCCTCCCCTCCCCTCTCCTCTCCTCTCCTCTCCTCTCCTCTCCTCTCCTCTCCTCTCCTCTCCCCTCCCTTCCCTTCCCCCTCCCCCTCCCCTCCCCCCTCCCCCTTCCTCTTCCCCTTCCCCCTCCCCTTCCCCCTCCCCTCCCCTCCTCTTTTCTTTATTCTTTTCTTTCTTTCTTTCTTTCTTTCTTTCTTTCTTTCTTTCTTTTTCTTTCTTTTTTTTTTTTTTTTTTTTCTTCAGAGACAGGGTTTCTCTATGTAGCTCTGGCTGTTCTGGAACTTGCTCTGTAGACCAGACTGGCCTCATACTTAGAGATCTGCCTGCCTTTGCTTCTCAAGTGTTGTGACTAGAGGCGTGCGCCACCACTGCCCGGCTTCATAGCTACTATTCTAAGCCATGGAAAACTCATTTTTCTCTTTTCATCGGGGCCTTGGCCTGATACAATTGAATTTATATACAGATTGAATGCCAAGGGCAGATGCCAGCTGGCTCCAAGGGCAGAGCACTGAGAGAGAGAGGAGACAGCGCTGGCTGGGAGCTGCTCAGTTGGTAGCCTGCGCTGACAGCTTTCCTGCTGTTTCCTGTCCTCCGTTTTCCAGACTCTTGCAGAGAGGCGTCTCAGCTGGTTCCAGTCCCGTGTATCCTCGTGGTGCTCCCAGGCCAGCTCTCGAACTCAAATACTTTCCAAGGCTGCCCACCACCTGAAGATCAAGTCCCTATTCTTACGCTTGTATCCATCCAGGCTTCCCCGCCCTTGTCCTGTGAAACAGTAAACCAGTCCCCTTGCTGAGCTGTGCAGTCTGTCCCTAGTCACAGGTTATGGGAACAACAGGGAATGGCTGAATTAAGATTCAAATTCAACCCCAGAAGCCATGTAAAAAGCTAGATGTAGTAGGGGACTGGAGAAGAGATGGCTCAGCTGTTAAAAGTACTGGCTGTTCTTCCTGAAGACCTAAGCTCAAGGCCCAGCACCCAGATCCAGGCACGTCATAACCATTTACCGCTCCAGTCCCAGGGGATTCAATCCTCTTCTGGTCGATTTGGGAACCAGGCATGCATGATGTGGTGCACAGACACACAGACAGCCAAAATACACATGCATAAAAGTAAAAGAAAAAAAAAAAAAAGACAAACCAGGTGAGCCACACTTGTAATAACAGCACTCCTCCACCGAGATGGAAAAGAAACAGGAGGGATGGCCTGAAGCCAGCGAGCCTGGAGAACTCTCCCAGGCAGAACGGAGAAGAGAGACCCCCACCTCAGGAGAAGAAAGAGCCAACCTGTAGGCATACTGTTTTGTGCTCACTGTACAGGCTATCCTTGTGTTACTCAAATGCTCATTCCTCTGCCCTCAAATCCTGTTTCAATCCAGACACAGCATTGTAATGCTTGTAAGAGCAAGAATCTCCTGTCTCAAGTGTGTGTAAACAGTTCTTACCATTTATCCTCTGCCTTGTCAATAAATGCTAATCACCCAATGGCTGGGCAGAAGAAAGATAAGGCAGGACATCTGCCAGCCAGGGGGGGGAGATGGGGGCGGGGAGGGAAGCAGGGGAGGAGAGAGATTCAGATGTGATTCAAGAATGAAGAGATAAGCCGTGAGAAGAAGACATCATGAGAAAAAATATCTGAAGCCCAGAGAGTCTGATCAATAATACCAAGTCTCATGAATTCATGGCTGGGAGGTAGTCAGATTAGCATAAGGGTTGCTATAGATCATTTAGCTGTTCAGCTATTGAGATGTAGCTTGAAATAAATCTTGGTTTCTCTGGGTGCTTATTGGGGACTAGTATAAGAAATACAGCTGCCAAATTAATTCACTGCTTACACTTATATTAAAAATAATTCATTTTACACCAACTCTTGAAAGTTATCTTCTGATTGCCACATAAACATGCTTATATGTGCACACACACACATTCTAAAACCAAAAACCAACCACAATAACCCCCTAGCCTTTCCAGTCTCCATCTGGGAGACCTGGTGGGCTGCTTCCCCTTTGAGGCCTGTTTCCTCTCATGTGGGAGACAGAATGTGAAGGCCTGCGTTGCCTCCCACGGTGGTGGGGAAACAACGGCACAGTGTTTGCCCATCCCAGGCCTATCAGGTTGGCTTTGCTATTCTGCAATAGCAGAGATGAACAGGCACTCGATAGATAGACAGCTTAGTCGTTCAGATCTTGGCTCTTGCAGAGAGAGGACTCGGGTTTGAGTCCAGCACCCACATGGTGCCACAGTTTCAAGGGATCCAACATCATCTTTTGGTCTCTGTGTGTACCAGGTATATATGGGGTAGACAGACAGACATGCAAGCAAAAACAGTCATAAAGTAAGTCTAAACAGATTTTTAAGAAAGTGAAATGGGGGCTCCTTGTGCAGTCTCCAGGGAGCAGCATGAATTAGCATATTTGATGCACTTGCTCGCTGAGGGCTGAGAGCTGCGGGGATTGTGCAGCTCTCATCTAAGTGTCTCCTGTGTGCTGTTCCCTCTGAGGCCTGCTCCTGTTCTCTTGATCGTCACCTGTGTCCCTGGCAATCTTGTATCTCCAGCACTATTTAGACCTCAGGCGCTCCTGGGCAGCTCTTATCTCACCTCACACCTTATTCTGAACAACTGATTCCTCTTCACTTCCCTGTCCTTGGTGTCTGCATAGATCCGTCTCCCTCTCGTCCAGCAGCAGGGGCCACTACCAGCCAGCCTCCGGTGGCAATTCCGTGTGATGTCTGATTGCTTAATGAAGCCTTTCCCACTGGGCCCTCCTAGGAGACCCCTCCCTCCATGGATAGAGGCTGTGGTAAAGTAGAAATGGTAAAACTGTATTCTGCCCAGCTTCCTATTTCCCCCTTCCTCTGGCCCTCTGTTTACAGAATGATTTCAATTATAAATCGTATCAGCAGAAGACCCATGTTTAGAATCAAGGCCGTCAGGAACCTCCCTAGTCCGTGTTAAGCAAATACTTTATTTGTTCCCAGCTCAAGTACCAACTAGAGAGAAGCAGGAAGCTGACGGGCGGAGGGCATGGATTTGCAGGCTGGCTGAATTCTGCCTTGGCCACTTTGCATCCTTAAGCAAAGGACTGAGCTACTGCCGTTGCTACTTGAATTTTCTGAGTAAACGAGGCTGGCCTGGAACTCACAGAGATCTAAGTCTCTACCTCTCAAGTGCTGAGATTAGAGGTGCCGCCATCACCCTTGGCTTATTGCTTTGACTTAGGTGCCAGGGATCAGAGCTCAGGTTTTTGTTTAACTGCCCCCCCCCCCATCCTCCTTTATAGATGGATTTGCAATAAAAAAGAACAGGTATGAGCAGGCCTGAGAATCTGGGTGGCAGAACGCTCGCTGAGCAAGTGGACCAGAATGTGAGAGGGGAACAGGACTGAGCCTGTGCACAAACATTAAAAAGGCCATGCTGGGCTTTGAGGAGTCAGGGTTCAGCCTCCAGGAGGTTCCTTTTCTGTTTGGCTCTAGTATGAAAACCACTTTTATGGGGCAGAGGGGTGGGGAGCCATAACTACCTCCTTGGAATGGCAGAACACTTTAAGAGACTTGTCAGTGATGTGACAAGTCTTTCCCAGTGAGTGTCTTGCAACTGGGAAAAATTGGTGTCATGATTTCCTTTTTGAAAAACTAGAACTTAGTGCCTGTCACTTTAGTCATTCAGACCACAGCAAGAAAACTGATGGAAACTCTGGTGTCAGGGAGAGCCCCACAGAAACTCAACTCACACTCTCATGACAATTTGCTAGGGGGCAGGGGAAGACATGGGGTCTGCTGGGGTTTAAATAAACTGAGTCTGCTGAGGGCCACTTGACACCTGTGTAAAACTCTCTCTCTCTTTTTTTTTTTTAAAGATTTATTTATTTATTATATGTAAGTACACTGTAGTTGTCTTCAGACACTCCAGAAGAGGGAGTCAGATCTCGTTACAGATGGTTGTGAGCCACCATGTGGTTGCTGGGATTTGAACTCTGGACCTTTGGAAGACCAGTCGGGTGCTCTTACCCACTGAGCCATCTTCACCAGCCCGTAAAACTCTCACTAGCTGGTGGGAGAGATTTTTCAGTGTGATATGAAGGCAAAACTCTCATAGCTCTTTCAGGGACTCATCCCTCACTCACATCCTGCTCATAACATAGGCCTGTCGATGGTCCCGTCATCTGCACCAACCTCTTAAAAAAATTGTGTAGGGTTTTGCCTGCATGTACGTCTGTCCACATGCACACCCATGTATGCAGTGCACATTGGAGACCAGAGAGGGCTTCTGATCCCCAAGACTGGAGTTACAGAGCCCCATCATATGGGTGCTGGAGATTGAACCAGGGTCCTTTAGAACAGCCAGGGCTTTTGATGGCCAAGCTACTGCTCTGGTCCCAAAATCAACTTTTCAACCTTGGTTAGGGCTGCCGAGCTACAGCCACCACTTTCGGCCTTTGCCAGGCCCTCTTGTTGCTATATATCCAAGAATCTTGGTAAGAGGGAGGCCAGGGATAGCTCAGGAGCCTGGTTATGGGTTCCAGCCCACCCTTCCTCCCATAGGTCCCTGGAACCCTGGCTCCTTTTTGAAAGATAATGGGGTTGTACTAACCTACCTTGTTTACCTCTGAGCCTCCTCTTCTTTCCCTTCAATGCAGAGTTCCAGAACTAGCTCTCCTGCAGCCTCTCCGACTCCTCTCCATGTGTCCCACCACTGTGAGCCAAGCTATGCTGAGCCCCATAGCCTCTGGTGACCTCTTGCTGCTGCCCAATGTACAAAGAACCTGGGCTTTGCTCTTGGCCTCTTTCTGCTTTTCCAAAATATTTTACTTAACATCCAACATGCCCTTTGTACTGTGACTTCCAGGAGGGCAGAGGTAGGCCTTATGCACACATGCTGACACTAAGAAGGGCTTTGGAATGCACGCTCTAAATAGGGTCCTAGTCCTCCACTCTTGGCTTCTCATTAGTGGGTGCTGGCTATTTGGGGCTGGTCCCTGGGACAGGCTGGGCTTGTGGTCAGAGCTCTCCCAGGCTTCAGTGCCATTCAGATTCTGCTCAGGACACCACAACCTTTCCCCTTCTCTCTTTTTTTAGAGATTTATTTATTTTATGTACATGAGTACACTGTAGCTGTACAGATGGTTGTGAGCCAACATGCAGTTGCTGGGAATTGAACTCAGGACCTCTACTCACTTGGGCCCTGCTCGCTCGGGCCCCACTTGCTCCAGCCCAAATATTTATTTTAAACATGAAGCTTTAATACAAGAATTAAATAGTCCCAACACACTAATCCATCATCTTTGTTTTTAAACAAAGGACAAACCTTATTGAACTCCTCCATTTTAGTTCATTTTCTTTTTTTTCCCATTCTCTCTAGTTTATTTTTTTAATTAGATATTTTCTTTATTTACATTTCAAATGCTATCCCGAAAGTTCCCTATACCCTCCCTATTTATTTATGTAAGAACACTGTAGCAGTCTTCAGATACACCAGAAGAGGGCATCAGATCTCATTACGGATGGTTGTGAGCCACTATGTGGTTGCCAGAATTTGAACTCAGGACCTTCAGAAGAGCTGAGCCATCTCTCCAGCCCCCCCCCCCCTTCTCTGGAGGAGAGGTTTCATGCATCTAATCCCAGCATGCTGGAGGCTGAGGCAGGAGGACTGAAAATCTGATCCTGTCTCACAAGACAATATAAGGACCTGGACAGACGGTTCAGAGTTTAGGAGTGTGCACTGCTCTTGCAGATGACCCAGGTCCATCTGCCAGCACCCATGTTGGTTAATTGCATTTAACTCCAGTCCAGGAGTTCCAACTTCCTCTGGTCTGCACAGTCACCCACACACATGTGGTATATATAATCAAACAGTTTTTTAAAAACACACACAACACACAAAGTGTTTTCAGTAGGCTGAACAGTAGACTAAACAAATCTCTTCGAAGTGGAAACAGAGCAGAGAAAGAGAGAGCGAGAAATCGAGAGAGAGGGAGAGAGAGCGAGTGAGCTAGCTGTGGGACAATATCCCATGTACTTGGGAGTTGTAGCAGCCTAGTGTCTAGGCACTCTGTGCTGTAAGCACTAGCCTGTGTCTTCTTTGATTGCAGTGAGAGGGAACAGTATGGCTTGAAGTGAAGAGTCAGGCTTTGGGAGACATCCCTGGGACTGATCCTGTGGTCCCTTGCTATGTGACCTTGGGCCTCTCTGCCTCAATCTTCTCACCTGATCCACAGTTGTAAGATTAAGCAAGAGAACGGACTCCAGGAAAACACACAGGAGACTCTGGCATCAATGAGACTCGGGAAACCTGTTTATTGCCAACAGCAGGGATCACAGTTCTGCCACCACCATTGTGCTTGCAGTTCCTTCCACATTGGTCAGTGTGCAAACGGAGCATTAACATTCTCACAAACAATGCCTTACACTACTATGTTCACCTATGTATGCTGCCTCTTAAGTTAGTTCTTCAGAAATATTTGGTTTTTATTTATTTATAGACAGGGTCTCGCATAGCTTGAGCTATCCCTGAACTGTCTCTACCTCCCAAGAAATAAGTGCGTGCCACCACCATGTCTACTTCTGATTTTATTTTTCTGCGCTGTCACGGAATCTGAGCTCCTGGTAGGGGAGTGACATGCAGGCTTGAGCCAACTGTTTCCTCCTCCAGCCTCAGCTGGGGCAGTTTAACAAGGACACCCACCCACTACTAAGACCCCATGGGCAGACTGCCAGCTCTGCTCCTCTCCACAGGCCCTCGGGTCTCTTATAATCCATCTCTGGGGCACAAAAGCTCTTGCGGCTGACCATTCATAGACACTGGAATAATGACATTTGGGTCTTGTATCCTTTTAGAGGTACAAGGTTTTAAAAGTTTCCTCAGGGCCAGGTGTGGTGGTGCACGCCTTTAATCCCAACAGAAGCAGGTAGATCTCTGTGAGTTCGAGGCCAGCCTAGTCCAGGACAGGACACAGAGAATCCCTGTCTCAATAAAAAAAAAAAAGTTTCTCCAGAAACATCTATGATGGTCAAATTCTCTGTAGGGCACAGAAAAGGCACTTGGAAAATACCCGCATTAGGACAGCATGGGGTGGAGGGAGGGTGGGTCTAGGGACCAAATGGTTTACCCACCCAACACTCTTGGGCTACTAATCTTTAGTAAGTTTGGAATCCCTTGGGGACTTCCTTTACATAGTTAGCGGACAAACCTAAGCCTGTGTAGATTACTCAAGTGTTCTCCTACTGAGCAACAGCCTCAGTATTCATCTTTAGGGACTTCACTACCAAGTAGTACCATTCATCTTATTGAGGCTGAAGGGCTGGGGTAACAGGCTGGTTTCAAAGGGTGTCCTGGAGAGCTAAAAGACACAAGCATTAGCTCGTCAGGGGGCATTGCGGTTGATTTGGCCCAAAGTGCTAGAAAACAGAAGAGATGGTGATGTCCTCTCAGCCAGACTGCTACCAGGAAACCTGGGTGTCCTCTAGGTGGCTGTAGGAAGAGATGGCCAAGAGCAGATGAGGGCTGCTCCAGGGAAGAGCAGCAGGCAAGGCAGATGACGACCAGGAGCTCCCAAGCCCATCAGCCTTGCATGACACAGCAGCTTGGTCTGAGTTTAGTCAGGGAGAAAAGAAATGACTGTGCTACTGAGCTGGGCCGCTGCTAAGCACTTTTAGGAGGAAACAGTTTCCCTGCTGTCTGTCAGGATGGCCAACTCTCCCAGATCTCAGCTAATTCAGCAGCCCCACGGGAGGACCCCACCCGGTACCTGCTCTGTATCCCAAATGCTCCCAGAGGCCAGCAAGGCGCAGGGGAACTGGCATTTCGGTTCACTTGTGCAGGCTGGCCTAATAAAACAATCCATCAAGTATCTGTCTGCCTGCTAGTCCTAACTACAAGCAAATCAATGTCCCTGGCATCTAAAAGATCTGTCGGTAAGACTCCAGGCCCTGCTGCCTCGGGATCAGCCCAGCAAAGACCCCACTGCAGATCTCCTGCACACTAGTTAAACCCAGGAGACCTGTTAGCTGATTCCCACTGCAGAGTGGGCCACATGGGGAAAGGGCTCTGGGAGCCAGCCTAGTCCTTCTTGCTTCAACAGGGCTTCGTTCTAGAGGTTTCCAATCTCTACATTGGGAGGGTGAAGGCTAACAGTACATTTATAACTATGACACTCTGAAACTGGCCAAGTGTCCTTGTGCCAGTTGTGACACAGGGGTTGACATAATCTACATGGGTCGAGAGCCTATACTGCCAGGGGTCAGACTGAGCTTCTAAGACCTGCTCTGCCACTTCCTTCCTGTGGTCTAGGGACACTCTCAGCCCTCACAGCCCACTCTCCTCATGTGTCCTGTAACAGGCAACAGTAGCTACCTCCTGAGGAGGCGGCACAGGAGGTAACCACAGAAGGGACCTTAGGCCTCACACTGGCCAGTTCCTTCCCCCAGCACAGAGGTCACACAGCAAGGAAGAACAGCACTAGGAGATACACCAAGGGGGCAAGCATGGAAGTCAACAGAGTATGGGGACCACTATGCCTTCTTGTCTTTCAGGTATTGGTGTTTCTGAGAGGAAGAGGGGAAAAGGCCGGAGCATGTCACAGAGCATTGCCGGAGGGTCAGAAACTTTATTCATGGGCCTTTCGTTGCTTCTGAATACACAGGTCTCCTGCCATCCAGGACTTCCAGAGGTGGTGCCTCGCTGCACAAGATGAAAGACACTTTGGTTCCGAATCCCCATCCTTTCCCGCCAGCACAGCTGGGAGACAGCCTGCTTGATGGCACTGGGTTCCTCCACCAAGGGATAAGGCACTGTGTGTTTGACAAGAAGGCGCTCACGGCTGGCTGGTAGGTCTTGAGGGTCATGAGGGCAGAGCTGCCTTGAAGGCGTCCCTCGTCCGGCAGCTTGTGGTCTCAGGATGGAATCATGCCTTTGCTTCTTTTTCGGTCAGCCATGGTTCTACGGCTGTGGTTGGCTCTGGCTGCCTTGTTGGCTTCTTTCTTCCTGCGTTCCTGGGTTGTTTCCCGGCTTTGCCCATGGCCCCGGGGGCCGCCTGTCACTGCCGTGGAGTTCTCAGGCCGGTACCTAAGGGAGTAACACCCACCCCATGATGAACAGAAATCTGCTGAAGAGGCTCTGACCGGACCCCCACAGCCCTCCCTGATGGCTTTCACTGAGGACACACCCTGGTCAGGTCTAGAGAGGAAGGAACCCAGCCCCAGGCCTGATTTTCTCCTGAGTCTGTCCTCCAGATGGGCCCACCACCATCTGTGGGTATGAACATCAGTGGCTGAATGGTAGATCCCTTCCCTCTGCCACACAGATACCTCCTCCCCACCCTGCCCAAACTAGGCAATGCTCATATTTTACACACCAGGTTCTAACTTGGTGGTCCCAATGGCCAAATGTGCTTACAGAACTCACAGAGGGTCTCTTCAGCCCATCAGTCTCTGGGGTCTACTTGATGTTAATGTCAGGGACTGGACGGAAGAAGTCAGAATAGCTTTGCTCTCTGACCAACAACCTGTGACTCCCTGTGGCCTTAAGAATGAAATCAAATATCTCTTGGGGAGGTCTCACCAATACCCAGAGCCTAGGTTGCATTTACCCATGGCCTATTTGGCCAGTGTCTCCATTAAGAAAAAGAGGGAGGGCTGGGTGTGGTGGCACACGCCTTTAATCCCAGTACTTGGGAGGCAGAGGCAGGAGGATTTCTGAGTTCAAGGCCAGCCTGGTCTACAGAGTGAGTTTCAGGACAGCCAGGGCTATACAGAAAAACCCGTCTCGAAAAAAAACAAAAACAAAAACAAAAGAAAGAAAGAAAGAAAGAAAGAAGCCGGGCGTGGTGGCGCACGCCTTTAATCCCAGCACTCGGGAGGCAGAGGCAGTCAGATTTCTGAGTTCGAGGCCAGTCTGGTCTACAAAGTGAGTTCCAGGACAGCCAGGGCTATACAGAAAAACCCTGTCTCAAAAAAACAAAAAACAAAAAAACAAAAAACAAAAAAAAAGAAAGAAAGAAAAAGAGGGAGCCTGAAAGCCATGTCAGGGGTCCCTGCTAAGACCCTCTCTGACAGACTTGTGCTTCCCGGGGCTTAGCTCAAGTGCCCAGTGTCCCTACCATGACTCCACGCCACCTAAGTGTGTTATCTGCCTGGGCTCTTTTTATTCTGTCCATGAGATAGCCTTGCACACACTCCAATGCTGATTGACAGACAGGCTTACACTGCCTGTCAAGTACTGATTATGAGTGGGGAACAGGAAGCTGAGCTGTCTGGGCTCAACCCTTTTCATTTAATTGTCTTTGAGACAGGCTCTCACTATGTGTGTGCCCTCTGAAGCAGAGGCACTCGAGCCTTTGCCAGGTGCACACTGGGATCACAGGTCTACACTGGGATCTTGGCTGTATTCCCGTGTGAAAGAGTTTTGCTACACTGCCCACATTGGTTTTGAAATCCTGGTTTCAAATGATTCTCTTGCTTTAGCCCAAGTAGCTGAGACTATAGACACACACTTCATCTTTAGGTAGCACTTAATGCTGTATGGCCTTTACTAAGTTACTTCCTAGAGCCAGATGTTAGCTAAGGAACAACCCAAAAATGGCCCCAGGGTTTCCCGCATGGCCAGCTGGGCTCTCCTGATGGGTCTCCTCCAGGTCAATGAGCCTCTCTGATGCTTACCCCTTCCTGGCGAGGAAGGCCATGCGCCTGGCTTCAGCCTTTTCCCTCAGCACTGCAGGATCCTGGATGAAATGGTCTGGCTGTGGAAGCAAGAGAAGAAACATTTGCCATCAGGACTTTATGAACTTTTCCAGTCCCTAGGCTGTGTGGGCCATGCTGGAAGGCCCCTGACACACCCACAAATGGCATGGGTTGCTACTGCAGCCAGGGTAGGCACTTGGGGTGCTGCCGGGGTGAAAGGACCACAGGAAGCACACCACAGGGAGTATGTGGTATTGGCTGAGAAGGCCAACAAGGAAGGAAGGACACAAAGGGCCAGAAAGTAAGGCCCTTGGAAGAATGCTTGTCCCAAGACTTGAGAGCTCAGCCTCACTCTGGTGCCAAGGCAGAGAGTGTGAGAGTCTACGGAGGTGGGCCTGTGCAGAGGACAGCTCGGACTTCAGGAAACGGCAGGCTCTGACAGATAGCATATCTTAAAAACAACAACAACAAAATCTAAAGGAGTAGAATTAGTGACATGGAAAGATGTTGACTTCATATCAAATGTGGATTTAAGGCCAGGCTGGGCACAGAGGAGGCACTATGTATGGCAGTAGAGGCTGAGAGCCTGTGGCAGGGTGTGTGCTTCTCAACACACATGCCAGCTCCCACCAGGCCCTCTACTCAGCCCTGTAAACACCTCACTTTGTCCCCTGTTGGGGCGGCTAAGGACTGCAGAGTGCCTGGCCACTGCCTCAGCTGGAGCAAGGTCATTTCATTTTTTTTTTTTTTCTTTTTTTTTTTTTTTTTGGTTTTTTGAGACAGGGTTTCTCTGTGTAGCCCTGGCTGTCCTGGCACTCACTTTGTAGACCAGGCTGGCCTCGAACTCAGAAATCCGCCTGCCTCTGCCTCCCGAGTGCTGGGATTAAAGGCCTGCGCCATCATGCCTGGCTTTCATTTGTTTTCAAGTTAAGATTTCAGCAGAAGAAAAGGTTAGCTGCTAAAACTGATTTTTCTACAGGATCTAGCTGGTTCCAAAGTCTCAGGCCTCTAAGTCTTTTCAGATTTTTAAGATCTGCCATCTGGGCTCCTCAGTCAACAGTGGCCCTTCCCTTCCCTAGACTGTAACACCTAATGAACTCAGTTGCTCAGACTCAGTCTCTAATTTGTCCCCGGAGAGCCCCCTGGGCAGTGGAGGTGAGATCAAAGCCAGCAGCTCTCGGAATGGTCTGTACTTAAAAGGACCTCCCCAATCCAGCAGTTGTGCTAGGAAGCTCCAGGGACAGAGGCAGGGAGAGCCAGAGGGAGGCAGAGCCTCTGCTCTGCCCTTCAGACTGCACTTCTTTTATCTGCCACCTGCCTAGGCCATACCTTGGGGGCCGCCTCTTCCGCCTCATCTTCTTCATCCCACTCCTCCTGCTGCATTTCGCCAGGCATTTTAGTTCTCAGCACCTGAGGGATGGTGAAGGGCCTGAGGGTTGGGGGAGAGAGAGAGAGAGAGAGAGAGAGAGAGAGATATCAAAGACTAAGTCTACTTGGAGAGTGGCCTCAGGGAGAGGGCTGGGGAGGCCCTGCTCTGGAAGCCAGGGACCCCACAGGGCTTTTTAAGCAGGCTTCTCTTTAGTTCCCAGATTCTTTAAAGAAAGGTCCCATGGTCTGATGTGGAGAGTGCGGGAGGAGCTGAGCTTGAGCCCTAGGGATCTCCAGTGTTTTTGTTCATCAGGGAAGCCCTGCTTTCATCAGCAGTGGGGGAATCTCTACAAGATTCTGCTGAGAAAAATGTTCTGTACCTGGGAAAAAACATGCAAAATGACTTGCCAAGACCAAATAAACGCTTCCTGTGGGCTTCAGTGTGGGCGGAGTGGAAGGAGCGGGTCTGTGTGTGTGTGTGTGTGGGGGGGGGGGAAGCCTGGTGTGTGTGGCAGTGGGAGGCTTGGGCGCTCACCTGCGGCTGATGAGCTCATCCTCAGAGTCTGCGTCGTTGGCGCCCACCTGGTTGCCATCGTATGTGTCGTCATACTCGTCCTCATAGTCATCAGCCTGGTGTTCTCCCGGCTGCAGGGGAACCTACAACAGTACCCTCGGGGGTCAGAGAAGGGGGCAGACTGCTGATTTCCCACACCCAGAGAGAGGCCCAGGCTGGGCAGCCTACCTCCTCTACCACCACGCTGTACTTCTGGTAGCGCTGCCACTGTGCCACCACAGCCTGCTTGTCATTCACCAGGCTCCTCACGTTCTCCTCCTTCCTGGAGCCAAGAACAGTCGGGAAAGAGGGAGACAGCATCGGGTCAGGAAGGCTGCGGGGCGGGGGGTGGGGTAGGGCTAAAGGCCCAGAGAGAGGCTGGGTTCGCTTCTTTATATCTTAGGTCATGCTGAGGCTACATGCAGTTTTGTACTAAGCCCACCAGGAAAGGCCCAAGGTCTCTTGGGCAAGGCCACAGGGGGTCTGCCTTCCTCCTCTCACCCCCTCACTATGGCAGCTCCTGAATCTCTAGTCTACAGTGCCAGTTTCCAAGTAAGAGCACCGTGGGAGGACGAAAGTCTGCTGGTCCAACTGCCACTGTGAGTGAGGACAGATGGGTGCAGCCGAGGGGGAAGGGACACACTTGGCTCACACTGAACTGTACATCAGTGTCAGCAGGGGCTCGGGTCTCCACCGTGGCTTTGCAAACCTGTAGAAAAAACTTGGCTTGTCAGCCACGTACACAGGCCTGTGGAATGTGGGTTTTGGCCCTGTAGGGGAAAATCAATTAGAGATGCCAAGCAAGAGATTCAGCTTAGCAATGAGATCTAGTCTCTGGATCAAAAGGAGAGGGTCCAACAAAAAACCAAGACACAGATTCTGCACAGACCTTCTAATAACTGGCTCTGGGTGGGTGGCAGGAGTCTGTAGGGCTGTCTGGGAGCCTGGGACACGGTGGGACTGTAGCCTCAGTATGGTCAGTAAAGCTTTGCTGCCCCATGATAATATTTATTAAAGGCCTACTATATGCTAGGTAGCATTCTAAGACTGAGAAGGGAGGAGATTTAGAAATGGATCAGATATATATCTGTACTCATAGTGGAGTTGTGGGTGAAAGGCACAAAATATGCTGAATGGAGGTAGGTGTACTATGTGAAAGAGACAAAAGTGAGCCCTGACTGGTGCCCAGCATGGGTCTGGGAGCAGAAGTGAGGAAACTCTATGACAAGTGGGTATTTGATTGTACCAGGAGCCCCACAAGGGGACAGAAAGGATGCTGTATTTGATTTAGATCTGAGAAAAACCTTAGGTAAACAGGAATCTTAGCTGGCAATAGTGACTCATGCCTATAATCTTAGCATTATAGATGCTGAGGCAGGAGAACTGCCAAGAGTTAAAGGCCAACTTAGGCTACAGAGATCCCTATTTCAAATACAAAATCCAAAGTTGGGCATGGTGGCACATGCCTGTGATCGTAGAGAGGAAGAAGCAAGAGGATCAGGGGTTCAAGGTCATGCACAGCTACAGAGCTACACATCAGCTACAGACCAGCTTAGGCTAAACACCAACCAACCGACCAACCAACCAACCACTCCAGGAATCTTTTCCAGCCACCAGGATTGGGACTGTGGATCTGTGACAATGGCCTTGGCACTGCACCTGGCTCTCTTTGCCAGGTTGGGAAAGGGGTAAAAAATGAAAGGGCTCTAAGGTTATCCAGGTAGCTGGTGAGAACAGTCGTGCATCCTGAGAGACCAGATTCTGTGGTGGGCCAGGGACCAACTAAGAACCAGAGGTTTCCCCATCAACTTCTGATTTCTCTCACCCCAGTAGTCTCTAGTTATCTGGCTCTCTGCAGGGCCAGATGTGGAAGCCACCCTCTGTGGACGTGCCCTGCACCCTGGGAGACAACAGGCAGCAGGGCAGGGCCTGGGAGTCTGTCTAGGGCACTGCACTTGGCTTCTTGACGACATTCACAGCCAAGGAGAAGAGTGGTGCAGAGCAGCTGGGAGAGATGCGGTCATAAGCCAGGCCTTTACCCAGAGACTGCCTGTGGAGTCATGGCTTCCTACAAAGTAGCAGTAAGCACAGCTCTCCTGAAACTAGTCACCTTTCCTTTCCCCATCTACTCACCCCTGTTCTCTTAAGGCCCAGTGCAAACAGGTTCTTATGTCCTGCAGAGACAACACACGCCACACGCTTTCTAGGAGGAAGCAATAGCACTCAGAAAGGCGGAGGAGCCTGTCCACACAGCTTCTAAAGAAGGGTCAGGTCTCCTGACTTGACTCTACATTCACTAAGCTGTGTGACCACAGCCAGGCCTATAGCCTCATGAAATCTTAGTTCTATGCTTGTTGTGATGGTGCATGCCTGCTAGCACTAGCTGGGCTGGAGAGATGATTAAGAACATTGGCTGCTCTTGTGAAAAACCAGGGTTCAATTCCCACCACTCAAATGGCAGCTCACAACCATGTGTAATAAAAAAACAAAAAATGGGGGTAGAGGTAGGGTGAACTCAGCATTAAGGCAGCAGAGAGAGACAGGAGGATTTCTGTGAATTTCACGCCAGCCAGGGCTACACAGTGAGACCTTGTCTCAAACCAAAGACCCCCCTCCCCCAACGCAATCCTTTAGCCCCTGCTTTCAGCGCTCATCTCTGGGGGGACGGGTGAAGGGGCTGGGAATGAATGATTCATAGGAGCTGAGCACAGCGGCTAAGCACAGCTGGCATCTCAGTGCTTGGACACAGAGGAGGGAGAAACCAAGGTCAGGGTCAGCTTTAGCTACTGAGTGAGTTTAAAGCTACCTGGAGTTACACTGGACTCTGTCTCAGACAGAGAAAACAAAAACAAAGAAGACACAAAAGACAGACAGGGACCTGCATCTGCTGCACTCAACACACTGAATCCGTTTCTTGTGTTTCAGTTTTGCCTGCTAGTATACTCTGTGACTCTCCAAGAGGCAAAAACGTGACCATAGAACCTTTGTTGAGGGGGAACTCTTGTTATCATCCTGGTTTCTATAGAACAGTTCAAAGGAATTAGAGGGTCACACGTTGTATACACAGCTTCCTTCACTGGCTGTGATACACTGGTGGCAAGGTGCTGAGTGTTCAAGCCAAGTCCCCTCTAGTCTAGACAGTCTTCTAACAGACTTCCTCTTCTTTTTTTTTTTTTCGAGACAGGGTTTCTCTGTATAGCCCTGGCTGTCCTGGAGCTCACTTTGTAGACCAGGCTGGCCTCGAATTCAGAAATCCACCTGCCTCTGCCTCCCGAGTGCTGGGATTAAAGGCGTGCGCCACCACGCCCGGCCTCTTCTTTTTATTATTATTGTTGTTGTTATTATTGGCTTATTTTGAAACAAGACCTTACGATGTAGCCCAGGCTGGCCTCAAGCTCTAAAGTCTCCTGTGTGCTGGGACTACGAGTCAGGCCCAGTTGCTGAGACTCAGGCTTAGATGATCCACTTTTGCACTCCATCTCAGAGGGCCAAAGGCTGGCCCAGTCCTGTTGGTGACACAGGAGAAGACACAGAAGCTTCTGGGCAAGGTCTGCCAGTCTCCATTAGAGATCAGGGCTGGAGAGGTGGCCCACTGGGAAAGCACTAGCTTGGCATGTGCAAGGCCCTGGCTTTGATCCCTAGCATCTCCACAAAACAGACAAAAGATAAAAGAGACAAGAGTGTGCATTTGGACTCCCCCTTGGCATTATGGTTTCTAGTAGCCAGAGTCAAAGTAACTGAACCCCCCCACATCCCCCTAAGAGCCCCCAAGCTGGAGTCCCAGGACAGAGAAAAGATCCACCTTGTGCTTGCTACCAATTAAGAACCACGGGGTAACCAAGCCTCCCCTCTGTCCCTCTTAGCTCGGTGTGGGTGCAGCCCAGAGCCCACTTGTTACCAAAGCTGTCAAGCGTATTCAGCAGTCAGTGCATATGTACACAGGTGTGGCTTTGTGCTACTTCATTCTCCACCTGCTACCTGAATGCAGGGCCCTCACCCTTCTACCTTGCCCTGACCAAGACAGGTGTCCCTGGTGAACTTCAAGTGCACCTGCTTATTTGATGATCTGTCTTTCCCACGGTCTCTGCCCTTTGTTGGCAAAGCCAGGGTGCCCTGTTCACCTTGTTTTCCTGGTGCCTCACGCAGGATCTCGTGCTAGTAAAGCACTTAATAAATATTTGCTGAGTGGATAAATACTGAACACATGAACGAAGGTTGTGCCTCTTTATAATCCTTGCCCCTGGGCTGCCCAGCAGAGTGGGACTGGTAAACACCCATCATCCAGGCTCTGCTGGCAGCCAGAGTGCCAAAGAATTAGGACACAGCATTCAGGACACCTGGCTGCTTCAGCCCTTCTCATGACCCTGGCAGCTGAGAGCAACCCACTCGCAAGCGCTCAGAGGTGACCTACAATTGGGTGAGGATGAGCAGTGACTTAGGTGGATCTACAGATGAATGTTAAATGGAAAACCTGGGTTCAGAGAGGCTAAGTAATGTGAAGGAACAGACCAATCAGTCTCCCTGTGCCTTCTGCTGGACTTTCCACACAACAGCCACCAAGAGGGCTCTGCTGGGGGGTGGGGAGGATCCAGGGGTGTCACAATTTGAGTGACTAAGCAATGTGCCAGGGTTTCCTGTCCAGCAAGCCAGATGGCTTCAGAGTCGCCCTGGGTCTGCTGAGCCCTCAGCCACAAGCTTCAGGCAGCACAGCCCTAGGGCACAAGACTGACAGCTAACTTCCTCCCTTTCTGCACTGTCGCCTCTAACATTATGCTGGGGGACAGACAGCACAGGCTGCACTTGAGTAGAACTCTTGGTATCAGTTTCTTCCCAGGAAAAAGAGTTCCAAAGCCCAGTACTTGATTTATTCATTTTTGAGATAAGGTCTCCCTTAGATTGAGATGGAATTCACTATGCAGCCATGAAAGCTCTCCTTAGTGTTTGAACAGGAGTGACCGTGCCCAGCCTGGGCGACCTTTATAAAATGTAACACTAATGAGCTCATGGCATCTTTACCATGCTCACACTGACCCTGAAGCTACTGTCCCTGTTGTTCACTCAGCCTGGGAAGTTTCCCTCCTGGTGTGCAGAGCCACCTTGACACGTCTTTCAGCCCTCTGTCATTTTCTCAGAGGAGCCTTCCCTTCTAGGCTGACACCTCTAGCAGGAGCCCCAGAGGCTGCCCACTGTAATGCTTGTTTGGTGAGCTGAACAATGCAAGTGTCACATGGACGCAGGCAGTGTCTGCTTTGCTCTCTACTATAGCTACACTTCTAAATTAACCCAGGGCAAGCACCAGGCAAGTATTTGGTGATGTAATGAATAGGTCATGAATGGACTTTTCAATGCTGAGAGTGTAAGAAGGAGCTAAGTCACAAAGAAAGAAAGCCTTAAAACAGAATTTTTTCATCTTTGGAAAAAACTTACATGGCTTAATTTTCTTGTTTTGTCACAACCTGCAGCACTGTCCAGCTCTCCGCCCACAGAGTCGACAGGCCACATATCAAAGGATAAGAGGGACAAGGGACAGATTTGGCCCTCTGGCCTTTACCACAAGGAGATATCACTAAGAGTTGCCCCCACACAGCTGGACCTAGAGAACATTGTTAAGAACCTGCTCTTGTAGGCTGGCAGTAGTGTACAGGGACAGGCTTCAGGGGGACCCCTGCGGTGCTGAAGAGATGGCTCAGCAGTTAAGCACACTTGCTGCTCTTGCAGAGGACCCAGTTTTGGTTCCCAGCACCCACATGACAGCTCACAATTCCAGTCCTAGGCACTTTTCTGGGTGCATCTATGGGCACATCCATGTAGGGAAAGCATTCGTACAAATAAAATAGAAAGAAATTGGAAAAAAAAGAGTGGTGGCATTCTCCAGGAGGAAGACACACGGCTTGTCCTGTCAAGGGCCTTGCTTCCCCTACCTGCCTCCACAACTAGACTGCAGGGCCCATGTCCTGCCACACTTACCTCCTGCCCTTGTGCACTCGGCTCAGGTCCACCGAGTCCCTGCTGAACACATCAAACTCATCGTTCTGGAAGATGTTGTGACGAGATGACAACAGGGGTGTAGGGTCCGGCTTCACTTGTCTGGGGGCCACAGCACAGAAATTAATTAAAAAAGCCCTGGTGGCTAACCCCTGCCTGTGTCCCAGTTCCCAGGTCCCACTGTCTTCCCATCGTACTGTTTGCTCCATTTTAAAAGTGCGCCTGGGCCATGAGTTACATCCTTCAGTTAAGACTCTCCTTAACCTGGCTCCCGTCAGGATCCCACAGCAGCCTCACCCTCATTCCCTGCGGACCATGGCCCTATGAGACAGGGAGTTATAGGTCATTCATTCTCTTATTCTTGGAGTGTAGTGGTACTTGCTTTTGGTACTAGGAATACAATGTACAACCTCACATAAGCTAAGCCCATGCTCTATTATACCCTCAGCACTGTCATCTGTAAAATGGAACACATACAGGCTGAGGAATGTGCCCAAAGGCACAAAGCTAACTTCACTCATTCATTTGGCAAACATCATTTGTTAATGGAAGAAACATCTACCTGTGTGCTTGCTGTCTCCTGAGGCTTTTGGGGTAGCAGTGGGCCCAAACCAAAAGGTTCAGTGCTGAGAAAGTGAATGGCTTGGCTGTCCTTACACAGAATTTGGGAATGTGCTAAGGATGGCACAGATCTAGAGCTGGGTTAGGGTTAGGGTTAGAGCTGGGGGTGTGACACTGTCCTTTGCCAAACTGCTAGTCCTAGCGAGTAAGGGACAGCAGCTGTGTGCTGAGAACCTGGGGCCCGGGTTTACTTTCTTTAAAGAGGGCATTAGCTCAAACTGCTGGAGAACTGATGTGAGAAAGATTCAGATCGAGCCCCCAGTCTCGGGAAGAGTGGAAGGCAGGGTAAGGGGATTCCTGCCTTGAGGACCTCTTCCCATCTGTCTCTCCCACCTTTCTAGGCCTCGGTCCAGCTGACTGAGCTCAGGGGCCAGCCGATCCTCCAGGATGTTGTTGATCACCTGCTCTGAGTCATAGCTGTAGTGCTCCAGGCAGGCCAGAATAAAGCCCTCGCCGAGGTCTGGCAGCAGGTCCTTCACTTGGGAGATGAGTGAGTCTAGTTCCACACCACTCACGGCAGGGCCCAGCGCAGCTGCTGCGCCCATGCACTGCAATGAGAGCCAGAGTGATGCAGGGAAGGACTAAGCTGGGCAAGGAAAAGGGTAGCAGTCTCCAAACAGCATCCCCCGCCTGGCCTCTCCCCAGTTGTGCGACTTTTGCCAAGTGGCTGAAATGGAGCCCTGCTCTCCTCTGTGGAGGAAGGGGCTCTGTGACTTCCTGGCTGGGTAGCTCTGCTTGTGTGTTCTGGGCACTGTATGTTCTCTTCCCGAATGGTTTCCTCTTTATGAAATGGACAAAGTGTTAGTAACTCATAGGGTTATTTCAAATGGTTCCATGACGAGATGCACATTCCTCACAGGGAAGAGTGCCTGGTATGCAGGAGGGCCTCCACAGTCAGTCATGTGCCAGTGATCAAGGTCCTTGCCCAACGCTACTAAGGTGACGGCCGACTTGGAAGGACAATAGCAATTACTAGTGAGGCTGTGTGGAGACGCTCCCATTCTTTTCAGTAAGGACACTTCATTTCATATACTGCCCGAATGTGGCTTCATTTTATAATGCTTTTTTGTTTTTGTTTTGTTTTGGTGTTTTCAAGACAGGGTTTCTCTGTGTAGCCCTGGCTATCCTGGATCTCACTCTGTAGACCAGGCTGGCCTCGAACTCAGAAATTCGCCTGCCTCTGCCTTCCAAGTGCTGGGATTAAAGGTGTGCGCCATCACTGCCTGGCTTATAATGCTTTTTAAGGAGATGGGAAAATAAAACAATAAAGGGCTAGAGATATAACTAGTCTCCAAACAGAATCCTGCTTGACCCAGGGTCTTGCACAGCATCAGCAAGACCCTGGGCTCAGTCCCAGCACTAGAAAAGTCACGATGGTCAGGATGGTGTTAAAGACCTCTGCTGAGAAGCCACCAAACAGGGAAGAAAGGATCTGGGCTCTAACAGGAAGAATGGTAGCATTTGCTAAGGAGGCACTAAGGACCAGCTAACTCACAAGTGTTCCATTTAGCATCCCCAGGAACCCCAATAGCCTTATGGAAGCAGGCATTGCCTATCTGAATGTCCAGAGGATCAACTCTGTACAAAGAAGAGGACTCTTTTTTTTTCCCCCCCCGAGACAGGGTTTCTCTGTGTAGCCTTGGCTGTCCTGGAACTCACTTTGTAGACCAGGCTGGCCTCAAACTCAGAAACTCGCCTGCCGCTGCCTCCCAAGTGCTGGGATTAAAGGTGTGCGCCACCACTGCCTGGCTAGAAGTACTCTTGAACACAACAGATATATGGCATGCAATTGGCAAGCAGATCAGTTTACCACTGAGCAGCCTGCCCTGAGACTGTGTGGTCTCCATGCTTGTACCACACAGGGAGCAGCCCTTCCATACAGGCTTGGCTGACCTTGGAAGAGCTGGGAGAGGACGCACTAGATGCAAGCCTTTCCACCATGTTCAGTGGAGCCCGTGATGACTAGGAGGTGGGCCAGGCATCGCTCTCAGCTGCCACCAAAGCAGCTCTCCCCTCCCCAGTGCATGGAGGAGCTGGAGGACCACAAACAAAAGCTTCACCTCTTCATTTTACACAAGGAGACAGGGCGGGGCATGGCACTACACGCTTCTAATCCCAGCGGATTGCGGTGAATTCAGGGCTAACCTGGACCAAGTAAGATACCTTGTTTCAAAAGGGCTGGGGTCTCTTTTGTACAGAGGTAGTACAAGAGCCCCAGGGCTGGAAGCTACCAGCCCCAAAGGACTCTCTTCCCTAGAGGCAGAACAACTAAGGAGCTTGGCTACCTGTCTACCAAGAGGTGGCTAGGAGGTCTAAGGAATCACGGGCAGGGTCTCCCAGAGACATACCTCCTCATCCTCTTCTAAGTTCTCCAGCTGGGATGGCATTTCACTGACTGGCTCTGCTGTCACTGTGACTTCATTATCAGAATCCTTGGCCCTTGATGGGTCTTTAATATCCTTGATTTTCTGTCTGTCCACCCCCTCCCAGGCACTTTCCACAGCCTGGAGGATGTAGGCAGTCCGGGTCTCATCCCTAAGAGGTAGTAGTAGTGTTAAGGGTTCTTGTGCTCAGGACCCACCTCCCCAGCTTTGGGGTAGTATCACTGCTCATTCCCTGTCCAGGATCTGACTATGTGGCTTTTCTCAGTGGTCTTCTGGTCTAACCAGTATGTGTCATGTGGAAATGCCAAAACAATGCAACGCAGGCCTCGAACCCTAGCACCTGCTGCCCAGCAGAGCAGCTCTGGGCAGAGAGGGCTAGACCTGTAGATGGTCCAACAGCTACTCCTCTGCTCTGATGCCTGTCTACAACATTGAAGCTATTTTAAAAGGGCCAAGGGCCGACAGGGGGTCTCTGAGGCAGGACTGGACCTGACCCAGCAACAGAAATGGTCCAAGGCCAGCTCTTCCCTAGCCTCCTTTCTCTCTGCCACTCTGGACACACTGGGCCAGAAATCTGAGGTGCCCCCACGCTCTGCTTTTCTTTCTTTTTTTTTTCCCCTGAGACAGGGTTTCTCTGTGTAGCCCTGGCTGTCCTGGAACTCACTCTGTAGACCAGGCTGGCCTCGAACTCAGAAATCCGCCCACCTCTGCCTCCCAAGTGCTGAGATTAAAGGTGTGAGCCACCACCCGGCCTTGTCTCTGCTTTTATTCCAAACCCACATGATCTATACAGGGACGCCTATAGAAACCATCTCAGCCTCTGGTGGTCCCAAGCCAGTCACTGTACTTCCAGAGCCCAATAGAGCCTTTTCAGAGTATAAACAGCTCATGTCACTCTGCCTCTCAGCCTCCCACGCTCCCCAGCACCTGTAGCATGTAGCCCAGACCTTTTCATACCTGTCACACAAGGGCCTTGAATGTTGGTCAATCCCAGGTCACTTGCCACATCCTCACCAGACATCCTTCCTCCCCCACTGCCACACATAGTGTCACATGACATTGAAGGACTCTTCAAAGAGCCAGTTCTCTTTGTCCTCCAACCCCTGAGAACACTCTTGTCCCCAACCTGACTCGGGCCAGGCCATTTTCTATCTGTCCTATCTTTGGCTTGGCTGTTTTCCTCTGACCCTACCCTGAGCTCTGCTATGTGACCTGCAGTCCAGGGTCTTCTCATGTGACATTTCCTAAGTGCCCATTTATCTGTCCTCATCTCCTTCAACGGGGCTCAAGGTTTCTAGATTCTAGAGTACAACATGAACATGCGGGCCCAGACCCTCAGAACACACTTGGAGAGGAGGCTTCCCCTTGTTAGACTTCTTGATGTGAGTATTCCAGGGTTACCTTCTACCCCTCTGGGTCCCATAATGTCATGTCTGACCTAGCCAGGCCTTGGCCCAGTAGGCTATAGTAGGATACAAGGCTGATGAAGCTTGCTGCAGCAAGCTGATATCTTCAGCTACAGGGAAGAATGTGTCATAGTCACGGAGGAATCTGTAGGGCAGAGCACAGAAAGGAGGGTCAGGGATGGGACCCTAAGAACAACGTCCTTCAGCAGATCACCCTGTGTCAGCTACCCAACCACAGGCTCCAAAGCCTCTGTGCCATGGTAAGTATATATTAGTGGCTCCACTGAGCAAGGCCACATGGGACTGGAGGGGAAGACATAGGCCTGTCCAAGAGCTGGTTCCAGCTCAGTCCTGCTCACCTTTTTTCCTGCAGTAAAGAGCTGAAGATTTGAAGGAATTCTTCAATGAAGCCTTGAATGTTGTCACAGCTAGAACAGGACACGAGGGACAAGAGTTCATGCAATGTAACAGGACCTGCAGGCTCCGTGGACGCTCTCCCTACCCCTCTGCAGCCTCTCAGCAGTTGGAGAAAAGCCTTTTTCTGGGTTTCTCATTATGTTTGGCAGAGGGTAAGGAAGGAGTGGAGGAGCAGCGAGAAGCGCCTGCTGTGTACGGAGGCTCCTCGGAGCGGAGCTCACCTGCTCTCTAGAATGGGAAGCAGGCAGATCTGGTTCAGGATGATGTGAAACACCTCCATTAGCTTCTTCTTGGAATGGGAGAGCCTCTGCCACATGTCACCCAGGAGCCTTTGATGGGCAGAGACAGGACAAGTAGACTTCAGAGATGAAGGTGCACGGGAACACCTTCGCAGCAGTTACAGGTGCCTCCCTCCCCAGGGTTGTGGTGGTCTTAAAGGTCACCGAGGGAGCACTACAGAAGCCTCCAGCACTGAGAGCCAGCTGGTCCAGATCACTTCCCAGTTAAACAGAAGGTCAGGGACAGCAAGGTCAGCTACCAAGAGCTTGAAGCAACTGCTGAGCTCACTGCAGGGACCGGCCATTATCTGCTAGGATTTGGGGGAGCAGGGAGGAGGACACTGAAGTAATGGACTTCGGAGTCAAGAAGGACTCTCAGAAAAAATTTCATAGGATGGCCTATAGCAAGATAGTGTATCACTAATATTTAAATCCCTTCTTGTGTGGTAGATGGCAATTAATACAGACTGGTCAGTGTGCAGAGAATGACGTGTTAGGCTCTAAATGGTACATCTATATTGAACCCCCCTTGTCCAAAAGGTTTGGACTACAGTCAGGGATCACTGCAGAAGAAGGGGTTGAAAGATTGTAAAGCCAAGGGCTGTGGGTGATTACAAGGACACAACAGGGCAGCTGCACACATAAACTCACAGAGACTGTGACAAGACATGTGCAAACTGAAGCCAGGCCAAATCCTAGCTAAAGGGGGAGGTGGGTACAGAGTCCCACTCCTACTGAGGAGCTACGGGAACTGACAGCTGTTGGGAGAGTTAGTTTTCTTTAAAGCTATGATCCCTAAGGTTGACCATGTTTCAGTGGAAGACCACACACATCTAAGAGTTTATGGGCAGCAAAGATTTGACTTCATATGTTTAAAAAAAAAGAAGGAAAAGAAAAGAAAAAGGAGGACATCCAGTTGGGTAAGTCGAGCAGGGGGAGCGGGCCAGGGAGGAGTCGGGGGAGGGGCGAGCGCGGTCAGATATAGTGTATGAAATGTTTCTCTTCAGGTTCTCACACAAGTCCTCACAAAGCAAGTATTTAAAAAAAAAAATCCTTAAGGGCTGAGGGCATAGTTCTGAGACAGAACATGTGCTTAGCATTTACAAGGTCCAGGGTTCAATCCTTAGCACACAAAATAAAATATAAAACCTCAGGGATTGTTAAAAACAAACAAACTGGGGCTAGAAGACCACTAAGCAGAGGACTAGAGCCCAATACCATAGTCTCTGTCCCCTTTGTCCTAGGAGTGGGAGCCCGCCTGCATTCAGCTTCCCGCCCCCGTGAAGCACTTGGTTCTGTCCCTGCCTCACTTGCTGTCTTCAAGCCGCCTCTTCTTAATTGCAGACTCCATTTCCGGAATTGCCATCTCATAAAAGGAAGCTAGTCTGCAGAAGCAATCACAGTAAAAAGGAGATTAATTCATAAATACCACATTCTGGTAGAAAATGAAGCCAACCCGAAGGAGCAGAAAGGTTCATTCAGTTCCCCAGAAGCCCACAGCGTGTGTTCCTGTGTGTGTGCATAAACCACAGGGTAACCTCAGGAGCTGCACGCAGGAAAGCAGTCCACCTCAGAGACGGCCTCAGCAGCCCGGGACACAGAACTCACACCCTCCAAGCTGACATGGGTTCTGAAGAGGTCAGACTCAGGTCTTCACTCTGCTTTACTAAGTCAACCCACCCTCCCAGCCCAGCCTGGTCCATGATCGTTTTCTGGGGCTACCCAGGGGCTTTCCTGAGTCCACCCTGGAATCACGTACTGGGCTACTCCAACAGCCTCATGGGAAGTGACCATCACTCTGCCTATCCTAGCACAGTGAGCACAGGACCCCTGGGCCTCCTTGTGAAGGAGGCCCAGGACTACCTTTCTCCTTGCTCAAAATGTGCCAATTCTATGAGCCCTGAGATGCCCAGACAGTTTTCTTACTTTGACTCTAAGATACAAAGTAGTTTGTTTGTTTTTTTTTTTTTTCTTTTTGGGCAGGATTTGAAATCTCTACAAATTGTTTCCACATGGCAATGCAATGTATTTACTGAGAACAGGCTAAAATATGCTCAGGACTTACATACATTATGTTTTATGAACTATAACTCTTAGTAAAAAGTTACAAGCTAGATGTGGCAGTTCACACTTGTAATCCTAGCACTTGGGAATCTGAAGCAGGAGGATCATTAAGTTGGAAGCCAGCCTGCACTATACAGCAAGACGCTGCCTTAATAGCAAAACAACTAAAAATGATACACATACAACAGGGCTGGAGAGGCAGCTCAGGAGTTAAGAGTTCTTATTGATCTTCCAGAGGGCCTGGGTTTGGTTGCTAGGACCCACATAGTGAGTCACAATGTTTGTGCATCACTTCCAGGAGATCTGATGCACTCTGTACTCCACAGGCACCAGGCATGCACATGTGAACACACATGCATACAGGCAAAACACACTCATGAACAAAATAAATCTATACATACATACATGATGAGTGCGTCACAGTTCCATATGACTGTATTTCCAGCTACGTGAGAAGCTGGGGCAGGAAGACTAGTGGAGGCGGGCGGCCTGGGAAGCAGCTGTCCATCTCTCCCTAACACTGACTGCAGCACTCCAGCCCTACCTCCTCACTATGTACTTAGCTGCAAGATTCTTCCTTCCAGGGGCCAGATTTGCTGCATGCAGGACATGCTGCCCTGATAACTGACAGAGCAGTTCTTTTCTAGGGTCTAATTCTTCCTCCAAACATCTTAAGTTTCCCAGAGTCAGAGGTGTGAGTAAGAGCCTAGTGTGGTGCTAAATTCACGCAGGTGCTTGGCAAGCGCATCCTGCCCTTAGCAGGCTCTGCAATGTCTACCTCACTGCAGCACTGCACGTGGCCGAGAAGAGCTGAGCCAAAAGGAACAAGCCCTTCTATGTACAGCATCAGCAGAGGCCAGAGAGGGCAGCTGGGCCCAAGCTGGTTCAACTCTTGCCAGGCTATGTTGTTAGTGGGAGGGTGATTTGGCAAGATGTGAGAATTAAAAGATGCCATCTGTCCCTGCATTTCTACTTCTAGGAATTAATCCGCAAATATGCTTGCAAAGGTATGAAGTGGTGTGTGTACAATGTTATGTATTTTCAAACAGCAAACAACTGAAAAAAGCCACAAAAAATAAAAACATCTGTCTCTGGTGTCTAGTATGCCAGCTGCATCGGCTGCTCCGTCACCCTGGAGACACTGAGCCATCTCCCTGCCACAGCTTCAATCTTTAAAGGGGGGAGGGGTTAGGAGGGTAGCTCAGTGGTAGAATTCCTGGGTTTATAAGCATTGATAAAGGCCTGGGTTTCGTTCTCATTGCTGCAAAAGGAGAAATAATGTGCACATCTCTGAAAAAAATCACACTCAAACTAAGGACAGTGTTGACCTGGGAGGAAAGAACTAGAAAAGGGGGAGGAAGACAGTTCACCAGATAGTTTACATTGTTAAAAGGTTTTTACATTGTGTATATGTGTTTGTCTGTGTGTGTGTGTGAGTGACATGTGTAAGGGGGCCCACAGAAGCCAGGAGACCTGGAGCTGGAGTTACAGGGTGCAGGGAAGTGGACTCTGTCCCTGGAAGACAGACCCTGCTCTTAACTGCTGAGTCATTGCTCTTTTTGGGTCCTGTCAAAGTGAGAGTACTACTGACTCATGACCAAGAGCAGCCACTGCACACTCAGCTGAGTGGATGGGAGTGGAAAGTGAAGCAAGCTCTTTGGATAAGTGTGACCGCTAACCCAGTTCTGTGGGAACTGGGGTTGTGTGTATGTGTGGGTGTTCATGTCTACAGCACAGGCTGGGACGGGTTGGGCCGGCTGCAGGCTACAGACTGTCAAGAGCAGTCACATCCTTTCTTCCCTATACTCCAAGACGGGTACGAATCTTCTGCTTTCACTGTCTCTTGCAGGAAAAATCTGTTCTTGCAGAGCTTCGTCCCTCAGAAGCCATCTGTGCTTATTTGGGGAGATGCTTGGACAAAATGAGAAAACTGCTTAAAGTCAGTGAAAATAGGCAGAGTATAAAATGCCGAGAGCAATACAATTCCTGAGGGTGATTTCAGTTTCTGGCTTCCTATCCTTTTTACATTTCCACATGCTCTTTTATTATTAAAAATACCTCTTCTCCCCAAAGTGGACAGCTACAGTCCTACCCCAAGCCCTTTCTTATCTGGAGAATGCTGGTCAGCACTTTATTCTAATGACCCCTGGGGAGCTGAGCAACCCTAATGTCTGAGTCTCAGCAGAGACCACAGAGGAGTCAGAGGAGCAGCTGCCATCTCTGGCACAAGACAGAGCTAGATAAATGTTTTGTTGAAAATGGGTGGGTCAATGGCAGAATGGATGGGGAGATGAGGGGAGGGAGGGAGTCGGACTGCTCCCAGAAGCTGCTGCAAATGGTTGGGAGTTGCCCAGCGAGAGCAACAGTTATAGGCCACTGGGAACAGGCCAGTGCTTTTTGTTGCCAGGCAATGAGCAGGTCCTTTCACTCTAGTCTGGGAGTGCCCAAGCCCATGCTCTCCTCCTTCTCATGGCACATGCTAACTGGGCAAAGGTTCCCTTCTTTCCATAGATTCCTCTAAGTGCTTGTTCATCTCAGCACGCTCTTCGCTAGGACTCTCTGGACTGAAGCCCCCCATGTTTCCAGTGCATAGGAATAAACTCCACTTTCCACAGCCTGTCAGCAAATATTTACTAATTTTTTTACACCCTCATTTTATTATCAGCTCCCTGCTCTGGAGTCCTGGAGGCCTCAACTAGTTTATCAGGCTACACCTCCATTCCCTGGCCCTTCTCTCCGGAACAGTCTGGGTGTTGGTTTTTTGTTTGTTTATTTTGAGACAGAGTTTTTTTTTTTTTTATGTAGCCCTGAAGATCCTGGAACTTTCTATGTAGACCACAGCTTAAACTCAAGAGATCTGCAGGCCTCTCCCTCCCAAGTGCTGGGACTAAAGTCCTATGCCACCACACCTGGCAGTTAGTTAGTCTGGGCTTTCTGTACATTTCACATCTGTTTCAACACACCTCCTGTCACCAGAACCTTTCTATCTTGAAGAATTGGATCCTTCCTCTTCATCTGAGATTCTGAGACCAGGTCTAGTTATGTTGACCAAGCTAGCCTCAAATCATGTCACTCTCCTGCCTCAGCTAGCTTCCTGAGGAGTTGGGATGGCAGGACAGCAGTGCACCAGGCTTCCTGCTTATTGCTCAAGGAGGTTTTTATGAATCATTCTCCTTTTGCACACCTCTGCTGTTTCTTCATTATGCCAGTTCTTACTGGCTGTCACTGTGTCCCCTGATAAGGTACACAAAACAAGGCAGACTTGAAACTGTCATCTTGCTGTGGGTTTTTTTCCCTCTCTTATCCCATTCTTAGCTACATTTGGGAGGGCTCCTCTCAGCAGAAGTTTTATCTATGTTTCTTATTGTGTCCCCAGGCTGGAAGACAGGCTGGTGTATGTATATATATGTGTGTGTGTATCTCTATATCTATCTATCTACACACACACATATATGTATAATGCATATATATGTATGTATATATATTTTTTAAATGATTTATTCATTGTACATTGGTGTTTTGCATGCATGTATGTCTGAGTGAGGGTGTCAGGTCCTCTGGAACTGAGGTTACAGACAGCTGTGAGCTGTCATATAGTTGCTGGGAATTGAACCTGGGTCCTCTGCAAGAGCAGCAAGTGCTCTCAACTGGGCCATCTTTCCAGCCCTTGTCTGGTATATTCTAAGGACTACATCAATATGTATTTGAGTAATGTATGGACCAGAGCCCTTACTTTAACCAGAAGTCCCACTGTACCTGTAACAAAAGTCATGTTTCTGGAAGGTTTGGCAGGCCAAAGGAAAGATGTCCAGAAAGGCCCAGAGTGTGGTGGAGGTGTCGCACAGGTAGAGAACAATGTCCTTTAATTCCTGTTACCAAGAGAAGACATAGTATGACTCTTTCTAGCCCCACAGACAGCTCTGCAGAGGGCCTAAATCATAACTGACAAAGCCAGAGTTCCCAGTAGGTACGAAGTTGCTTGGGAGGAAGGGGATGAGGGTGGGGGGTGGGGTAGAGGCATCTCTGGGAGGGTAACCTGGGCCACCTAATCATTCTAAGTCTCAGAGTTTGCTACATTCAATGATAGCTAAGGTCACCTGGAATTCTGATATAGTCTCTTCTACCTGCAGGAAAATGAACCAGAATCTGAGCACTGGGCCCAGAGAGAGACCAAGCAGCCTGGTGAAGACTTGCTGACATTTGAAAGAGGTCCACAGGACACAGGGGGTGGGGCAGGTTGGGTGGCTCCTGGGCTCTCCATGTGACAGGTAAGGAGACAGGCTCGGAGTACTAAGATGATTTGCTCCCACAGCCCCTGGCATGTATGCTTCTGAAACACTGGCTCAGTGGCTATTTTCTCACAGTTGCCTCATCCCAGCTGTGTGTTTGACTGACACACACCCGGGCTCCTTACATGCTCACTTTCTGTATGCCATGCTCAGGAGTAACAGCTTACTCCTGAAGTACCATGTCCGCTTCTGCTTGCTGCTTTATCCTCCACACTCAGCACAGGACCTGGCATACACTGGCGGTCCCTCAGTAAAGACTCATGAACCTGCCGAGCAGAACTGAGGACTAGACCCAGTTCTCAAATCCTTATGTCTTGTTCTTTTCAGTGCTCCAAAAAGGTTTCCCAGAGAGGAACACAACCTACTGAAAAGCCTCTTAGCCCACAGGACAGGTAAAACACAGATTAAATCCAAGGCAGGGGGCAGGGGCGGAGAGGAAGCTGCTGTGCCTGTAGCACTGGCAATCTTCTCAGCCCAGGGCATCCAGGCTTTGGCTGAAGGTCTCAGCCAGAAGAAGCTGGGATCAGGGGCAACCTTACCAAGAGAGGCATGTCACTGGGGGTCAACCGACTCCTTTCCCCGAGTTTCTGGGGTGTGGTGCTGGTCCCATCCCCTTGCAAACCACAGTGCTGGAGGATATTGCTGAAGACCTAAGAAAGGCACAAAGGGCTCTCAGCCACATCCTGCTGAACAAGCACCTAGAATCCCCATCCCACAACTAGAGACAGGTGACCCAAGAACTGCCTTAGGACCTAGAGACAGAGCATCTAGTGGGATGGTGGACAGGATTCAACGTAAACCATGCAGGGCTGAGGGTGTGGCTCAGTGACAGACTGCAGGCCAAGTACATGTAAGGCTCTGGGCCCCTGACTGCATGTGGGTACTGCATACCTTTAAGCCTAGCACTCAGAAGGTAGAGGGAGGTGAATCTCTGAGTTCAAAGTCAGCCTGGTCTACATAGCCTGTTCTAGGCCACAGTGAGAGCCTGTCTCAAAAAAAAAAACAAAAACCAAAACCATGAGTTCCATTTTTAGTAACCATACATGGAACATACATATAAAATATAACCCCCCAAGAATCTTCCATCTATGATTTGACTGATTAGGCTCAGCAAATATATATCTGAGAAACACCTTGGTAATATTTAAGAGTTTTTTAGATCCTTTATAGATGACTATAGGATAATTTTTATATGTGTGTGTATACATATATATGTATATATACACACACTCTCTCTCTCTACACACACACACACATTTTTTTTTGAGTTGGGTCTCATGTAGGTCAGGATGCCTTTGATCTCTCTGTACAGACAAGGATGGCCACCTTGAACTCTTAATCTTCCTGTCTCTCCTTCCTAAATGCAGAAACTATAGACATGAGCTATCACATTCAGTGGTTATAGGAATTTTGTTAAAACAAAAGACAAATTAACAGACTCGAAAATAGGATGTCATAAAATCAAGCTAGGCTGAATTGACAGTGTTGTCAGTCAGTCTGTCTGTCTGTCTGTCTGTCTGTCTGTCTTTCCTTTTACTTATTTGTGTGTGAAACTCAGGGGACAACTTGTCTCCCTCCACTCTGGGTTCTGGGGATCAATAAGGTCTTAAGGCTTGCTGGCAAGCATTTTGACATACTAAGCCATCTTGCCAGGGCATGTGATCTTCATTTTTGTACTTAAAATCTTAATTTTGAAGCTGGGCATGGTGGTATATACCTTTAATCCTAGCACTTGGGAGGCAGAGGCAGGTGGATCTCTGTGAGTTTGAGGCCTCCCTGGTCAAAGTGAGTTTCAGGACAGAAAGAGCAACGCTGAAAAACTCTATCTCAAAAAATAAAAAAAAAAAACAAAACACAAACCCCAAAGGAAACACACACACACATACACACACACAGAAAACAAACCAAAAATTTATTTTTGTTTTTTTGAGGCAGGATCTCATTATGCAGCCTTAGCTTGCCTGGGAACTCAAGATAATCTCCTGCCTTAGGCTCCCAAGAGCTAGAACTACAGGCATGAGCCACCACACCCAGCTCCTTTCAGCTTTGGAACATTTCTCATATTTTCTACAATATACATTAATCTTTCACAAAACGGTTTTATAAACCCTCACAGTTCCAGTCTGAGAATAGCAGGTCTCTGAAAGGAGTAACTGTTGGCTGCTGGGAATGGAGACAAAACACCAACCAAAGCCTTTGTATGAGGGCCAGATCATCTCCAGATGCCAGTCGTGTTCAAGGATAGCAAAGGGGGAACTGAAAGGCACGGAGCCAAGGGGAGGACAAAGACAATCTGGGGGGCGAGATCCTCCCCCTCCCCTTCCCTCTCCCGAGAGGACAGAGTCTCGGGCTCTGCACACGTTAGGTAAATGGCCAACACTGTGCTACGTTTCCAGAGGAGTCTGGGAAAGCAAACATTTCTATCAGGTTCCTCAAGAAAAATCCAAAGACTTTCCTCCCCATACCCAGCTTGCTCTCCCCAGGGCAAGGATAAGAGGTAGTACCTGAAGTATGGTGGGAATGGTTTCATCCAGGTCAGTATAGTAACTTGGCTGCTGAGTAAATATGTTTCCTAAAAAGAGAAGAGAAAGGGAGAAAGTGGGAGAGGTCAGGAGGTCAAATACGGATTGGACATATTAAAATTGGTTATGAGTATGTTCTGTGACCTCTCTCCCTCCCTAGCTGGCCTATAGGGAGGATCTAGGATGAGTCTTGGTCTCAGACCCAGCTCATACTGAGCGTTGTCCGCATTGAGAAACTTCCCAGGGCTGAGAAAGGAAGTTACTCAGTACCATTCAACTTTTTAAATACCGTTGATTACGTAAAACAATGAGCAGCCCTGTCAAACCAGCTCTTCCTGATGTCCTCAGGGAGTGACCAATCTTGGGTACCATGCCTCTCCTATGACAGCACTAGCTGTGGAACTGGGACTTCCATTATGCAGGGAATTTAGGAACTAAGATTCCTGTATTCAATAAACCTACAGTAAGTCATGATCCTTGCCAAGCCACACCTCAGAGAATGTGAGGAGATGCCGGGGGAAATGTCTCTGAAAATCTCTGCTTTTGAACTGATATCATCTCAATCCAGTCTCCTGCAAACAGGAGGGGGCGTCGCAGAGACGGGCTTGGCACGAGTTGGTAGCTGTTGGGTTCAAGCCTGTCTCCGATGTTTATGACCCTCTGCTGCATGTGCCTCCTTACAACATATGGAAGCTAGGGCAGAACCCAGTGTTTCTCTGTGCAATGTCGGGGGAGGAGACAAGAGAAGGGTTCCTTGCTGAAGGACATGACAATGAGAAATGCCAGGGCTGGAGGCTGGAGATGTCTCAGCTCACCATAGGTTTTGCCTCTCAGGCTGGTGGCCAGCTTTGAGCCTCTCTGTCTCTAAAGAGGTCTGCTTTTTATGTAAGCACCAAACAATGTTTAGATTTCAGTCCTATTTAAGAAGAGCAAAGGGTGAATTCAAAGAGATATAGCCAAGGAGTCTTTCCCTCTGCCTGTCTGTTTCTCTCCTGCAGTGTATATGAAGGCCAGAGCATCCAGTTCTGACAGCCCCGCAGCCCTAGTCCAGCCCAGGGAAGGAAGGTTAATATGAAGGTTAGAATGCCAGGTGAGGCTGATGAGTTAGCAAGGAGCTGGGCTTTCCCATCAGCACACTCCTAGATGCCATTTACTCCTTGGTTCCAAAAAGCTGAGTTTTTCTAGCCTGGGCTCCTTAGGTCAATGCTCTTACCTCCCTGTAATCGATGAAGGTGTGCCTGGACCATCTACACCACCCTCCACAGAGGCAAGGAATACCATGATCCTCTAGGGCTAGTCTGAACTGACTTTAATACGAAAAGTCCTAAGAAATCTAGCCCCTGCTGGCACACGAGACCACCCGGCTTCCACTCCCTGCATCAGAGCCCGCCCTTGGATCTAATCAGAGGCATCCATAACCTCAGACAACAGCCCTGTCCCGTCTGCCTGAAATGATCTCCCAGAGTTCATCCCATTTTAAGATATGTGTCACCTCCTCTGCACAGTGCTTCTGAAGCAGGCACCCCCGGGGCTATGACACACCCCTCTTGCTATCCTGACCACCCGGCATGAGGTAAACATTCCCTCACTGCCTGCCAGAAAAAGATTTTTTTTCAAGCATCAAGATAACTCAAATTTCTTCCTCCTTTTTTCCTTTGTTTTTTTAAAAACAAGGTTTCTCTGTGTAACAGCCCTGGCTGTCTTAAGACTTGCTTTGAGGGCCAGGATGTCCTCAAACTCACAGAGATTCACCTGCCTCTGCCTTCCAAGTGCTGGGATCAAAGGTGTGTGCCACCACTTCTGGCAAAATAACTCAAATTTTACAATCCAAAGACCCTGAGGGTCTTCTGAGTCTCTTTTCCTCTTCTTTATCTGATATCAATGAGAATGAAGATCTCTCTTGCTTTCTATCCAAAAACAACACAACAACAAAAACCCAAAATATAAAAACTGGGCCAGAGAGATGGCTCCTCATGCAGAGGATTCAAGCTCAGTTCTCAGGATCTACACGGTGGCTCACGTTCATCTGTAACTCCAGTTCCACGGACCTGATGCCCTCTTCAGGCCTCTGTGGGCATCAGGCACACACACGGTGCACATATATGTGTGTGGCCATGATGTGAAATTCACAGGGAATCAATATAAAGTTTTTTTAAAAAAATGTATCTTGAGCCTGGAGAGATGGTTCATTGGTTGAGAGCACTGAGGACCTACCTGGGCGAGTGTCTCGTGTCTCACAACCACGTGTAACTCTAGTGCTAGAGGGTCTGACGTCTTCTTCTGGCCTTTGCAGGCACTGCATGAACATGTGCACACATACATTCAGGCAAAGCACCCACACACATATAAAGAGATAAATAAAAGTTGAAAACTGCTAGTTATCTTAAGGTAGGCCAATTTATCTTAAGAATTAGTACAGAGCCAGGCAGTGGTGGCACGCGCCTTTAATCCCAGCACTTGGGAGGCAGAGGCCGGCGTTTTTCTGAGTTCCAGGACAGCCAGGGCTATACAGAGAAACCCTGTCTCGAAAAACAAAACAAGGGCTGGTGAGATGGCTCAGTGGGTAAGAGCACCCGACTGCTCTTCCGAGGGTCCAGAGTTCAAGTCCCAGCAACCACATGGTGGCTCACAACCATCTGTAACGAGATCTGGCGCCCTCTTCTGGAGTGTCTGAAGACAGCTACAGTGTACTTACATATAATAAATAAATAAATCTTTAAAAAACAAAACAAAACAAAACAAAAAAGAGTACAGAGGTAAGGAAGAAACAGGGCATCCTCCGGCTCCCTCTTCCATGACGAGCCAGGGTGAACAGGAGACAGGGCCACACACATCACCAACCTATGAAGGATCCAGGGCCTCGTTTTTCTCCTGATGCGCAAAAAAGCTGAAGAGACCGAGGAGCCCTACTTTTGGAAGCTGATTGCTGATAGCCAACGCCAACCTTGCCAGTTTATTACATAGGAGAGAGGACGGGGCAGCTCACCCTCTCGGCTTTTCTTCCGCATCATTCTTACAAGCTTTGCCACAGAGTCTTTGTGGCACTGGAAATGGAAGCTGCCCTTGTGCCTTCTATTCAAGGACTGAAAGAGAGCTGCTTTGAGAGAGAGAAAGAGAAGCGCCTCTGTGGGCTCCTCTAGATCTGCCGCCACACACAGGCTCCAGGTGCCTGGAACTGTACCTTTTTCAGATCAATCATCTTCTAGGAGCCAAAACTAAGATTCTCCTTAAATAAGTAGTTTACAATCCTCAGTCTAGTGATTAGAGAATAGTTTAAAAGTACGTGGAGCTAGGCACAGTGGCGTACACCTAACACCCCAGCATTTGGGAGGCAGAGGCAGGAAGAGCCTATGTTCAAGTCTAAGGCCAGCCAGGACTATGTAGAAAATTCTAGACTGATCATGGCTACATAGTAAGACCAGTAAAACAAAACAACAACCCCCCCCAAAAAAACGTAAGAAAAGAAAAGCAAGGTATGATGGCCCACATCTGTAATTTCAGCCCTTGTGAGGCAGAGGCAGAAGAGTTCCAGCCTGGGCTTCACATCATTATTAAGAAGAAAAAGAAGAAGAAGAAGAAGAAGAAGAAGAAGAAGAAGAAGAAGAAGAAGAAGAAGAAGAAGAAGAAGAGGAGGAGGAGGAGGAGGAGGAGGAGGAGGAGGAGGAGGAGGAGGAGGAGGAGGAGGAGGAGGAGGAGGAGGAGGAGGAGGTGGTGGAGTCATGGTGTTCTGTGCTCTTGTGCGGGCTGCAAGCTAGAGGAATTTGAGAATAGAGACTCCTAACTGAGAAAATGCCACCACCAGAGCGGTCTGTGAGTAGGCAAGTCCACAGGACATTTTTGATGGATGTAGGTAGACCTGGATGGTGTAAGAAAGCAGGCTGAGCAAGCCAGCAAGCAGCACTAAGTTCCTGCCTTTATTTCTTCAATACCAATGTACTCTGGTATAGAACTGTAAGTTGAATAAATTCTTGCCTCCCTGAGTTACTTTTGGTCATGGTGTTTGTCACAGCAACAGAAATCTAAGACAGTCAGCAAGATGGCTCAGCAGGAAAATGCACCTTTCATGTTTAATGACTTTAGTTTCAAGTCTAGGATCTACTTAGTGGGAGGATAGAACCTATTCCTTTACAAAATAAAAGTCTGAATATAACAAATTTTTTAAATTAAAAAAAGAAACTCTCAAAAATCTATGACATCTATCTTTCATCTGATTCTTAAAGAAGCCAATGGCCCAAATGACAAAAGCCTAGGCGGCAGGAAGCGCTTTTCTGGTCTGTCTGTGATACTTTATCTCCCAGCAACTCCTCGCAGCAATCTTGTACCACATAGCAATCAAAGGGATCCTTGCTTCTAACTCACAATGTACACAGCCAAGTCCTCAAGGCCATTTTTTTCTGCACTATTCTGTCCATCTGTCTGTCTGTCAGTTTTCTCCAAAATTGTTAAGTTTTGTCTACAATCTGCTGCATAACATCCTTTTCTGTTCCAGTTCCAGCCAGGTAGTGCCTTTCTCTCACTATGTGTTTATTTCTAATCGCTGCCTTAATAGATTAACCTTTTCACCAGATGACTCCTCACCCTGCTCCAAGCTCCTTGAGGCTTCACAGCCTCATCCCAGTATGGGCTCTCCCTTGCCAAGCGCCTGTGTCCTGCCAGTCCCAGTGTCAAATGTGTTGCTCACTTTTTCCTATTTAACCCCACACCCCCTCCAAGAAGACAGACCATCAGCTTTTCCTTTCTCTAAAATCGAGACTTTGAAAGGCTCACTGCCTTGGTGAAGCTGCGTGTGAGACAGGGAGTTAAGTGGAGGACCTATCATCTTCACTGCTGGGCAATGCCACTGCTCAGAAAGCTGAATGGAGCCTTCCCAGTGCCTCTCTCTGGCTCCTGATGCTGCTCTCTGTAACCTTCCACTCTAACCAAACTGGCCTGGTAATTGTCTCCCTGACTTATGATGCTTTCTGTTGCTCACTCACCTCATCCTCTAAGTCTATAGTGAATTAATATTGGCCTTCTGGGAAAATAAACAAGATTACCTATACTCAGGCAATAATTAGACTCAAAGGAGAAACCGAGAACATTTCAATGAAATTGACAGGTAAATTTAAAATATATACAGAGAAATGACCTGAAGTGAATAATAAATAAATAAAAGATTCATAAATATCTACTAATGGCTTTCCTGCTTCTTTATCCTTTATTTGTAAGCTGTGAACATAGCTCTGTTAAGAGTGCTTTCCTAGCTGGATCTGAATTTGAGTCTGGTCTATAGAGTAAGTTCTAGGATAGAGAGAGATACACAGAGAAACCCTGTCTCAAAAAACAAAAACAAAACAAATCTCTCAAAAACCACTTATAGATGTATATAGTTACATATAAAATTTAGATCGTTATAAGTGGCTTTATATATACATCTAACATTTGTATTTGTTTTATATACTTATAGAGTTATATATAAACTTTATATACACAACTATATATACATGTGTGTATGTATGTATACATTCAGTTAGAAAAAAGAAGAAAGGAAGAGAGAAGTCTATCCCAAGGGTAGTTGTCTGTTTGGGTTTTGTTTTTAAAGCCAGGATCCAATATGCAGATTAGGCTAGACTCAGGAGCCTCTCTCTTACTTCAGGCTCCCCAAGTGCTATGCCCTACAGTCGGAGGATGGGGAAGCCAGCAGGAGTCCTCAAATGAACATCGCCCGGTTCCAAACCCAATACTATGAACTACAATTCAAGAAGGAATCAATGCCGGGCGTGGTGGCGCACGCCTTTAGTCCCAGCACTCGGGAGGCAGAGGCAGGCGGATTTCTGAGTTCGAGGCCAGCCTGGTCTACAAAGTGAGTTCCAGGACAGCCAGGGCTACACAGAGAAACCCTGTCTCGAAAAACCAAAAAAAAAAAAAAAAAAAAAGAAGGAATCAGCTGAGGCATACCCTGTGCAGCAACCCTCATCACTTTCATTTCTGAGTGAACCTTCCAGCCCATTTCTACCTAGGAAATCCAACTTAGTGTCTCCTTTTTCCACGGCTACAGAGCCTCCAAACTATGGCCCCACCCACTCTCAGCAATGCTGAATATGTACAATATTGGAGGCAGCCTCATTATCCCCAAGAGAGAGCAGAGACAGAAAGAGTTCCAGGGTCAGTTCTTCATAGCTGTTAAAAGTTCCAAATTGGCTACCTGATTAGTATAGGCTTTTAGTCAAGTCTTTTAAAATTCAACCTGTCTTTTTGTCTGTAAATGGGGACAATGACAGCACTGACCCCAAGAGTCCCTGTGAGCATCCAGTGGAGATAGCAAATAGGATGTGCATGTCATGACAAGAACCCAGGCCAAAATCCAATGAAGGCCTGCAATCTGCAATCTAAGTTTCACTGCCAAAGCACTTCCTCGTTCCTGCCACTGACTGACACCTGTCCTAATACTATGACATCAGATATTTTGTTGTTTTGGTCCCAATAGCCCAGTATGGCATGGACTCACTATGTAAGCCCAAGCTGGCCTCAAACTCACAACCCTCGTACCTCAACCTCCTGAGCTGGGATTATAGGGATGCACACAGCCAGCAAGACTCAAAGATTCTTGAGGCACTCACTGCCTGCCACACTGTTTTGGTTTTGTTTTGATTCCCCAGTCATTTATTTCAGAGTTGGCACATCTTTGTGTGTATTATAGATGTATGCATGTATTATATCTGTGTGTATGTATGTATGCATATATGTATTCATGCATTACATCTGTGCATACACATGGACATGTATGGATGTGTGCTTGTATGTATGTATTACATCTGTGAAGTCATTTCCTAATACTCTTGTCCTGTCTAACACCAGCACTGGTGGCCTCTGGTTTGGCATGTGGGGCAACCCCTGTGCACCCCCAGGCCCTCCATCCTACTCACCTATCATTTTCTGGAGCAGTGGTGAGTTGCCTTTTCCAAAGAGCACACAGAGGTCCAGGATCTTCGGGATGTCAAAGAGGAAGTTGTTGTAGAGGATTTCTCCAAATGCAGATGGAGAAATGAAGTGGTCCTAAGGGGAAAGAAGGGAGAAAGGGTGGAGGCTGAGTGAGCAGATGCTGCAACAGCAAACTCATGAGAAAACACCTTGATGCTCATCAGCTGGGCACAGGCAATCCGTCGTAGCACGCCTGTACTGTATACATGTCAGCTTTATAGAAAGACCCAAAATCATCGTGATTCTGCTTCAAGTAAACAGAAACATACAAGGGAAGAGTCCGCTGGGGTTTGCTTCTCAATGTTTATAAGAAAATCATCAGTGTCTGGGATTACATAAAAATACTTCAATAAAAACAAACAGACGAGGCCAGCCTGGTCTACAAAGTGAGTTCCAGGACAGCCAGGACTACACAGAGAAACCCTGTCTTGAAACAAACAAACAAACAGACTCAGACTCAACAAGAGTGGCAAAATCTTGCTAAGTACACAGGTAGTGTAAGGGGACACGGGACACATTGTTCTTTATACATGGAACTTTCTCTCAAGTATATGTATACATTTGAAATTTAATTATAATGAAAATGTAGTTTGAAATGCCTGTAAAAGTCAGTATTCAGAGGGGCTAGAAAGATGGCTGAGGGGAAAGCACTTCCTGCTCTTGCAGAGGCCCCGTGTTCGCTTTTCAGCATCCACATGGTAGTTCACAACCACCTGTAACTCCAGTTCTAAGAGATCTGCTGCCCTCTTTTGACATCCAAGGGCTCATACACACATGTGAGTATATACATATTTAAAAATATGTAGATCAGTATTTAGGTGCTAAGACAGGACAATGGTGAGTTGGAGATCAGTCTGGCCTACACTGGGAGATCCTATCTCCAAACAAAGAAACAAATAAAACAAGATCTCTTTTTCACTGTGGTGTCAGGGATCAGACCCTGGGCCTTGTGCATACTAGACAAATACTGTACTCCTAAACTACATCTAAACCTAAGATCCAATCTTTAAAATTCTCGGTTCCCAAAACTTCCTAAAGGAGGGGCCAGAGAAATGGCTTGGTGGTTATGGGCTCTTGCTGCTCTTACAGAGGATAGGAGTTTGGTTCCCAGTATCCACATTGGGCAGCTTACAGCTGCCTGTTCCAGCTCCAAGAGATGACAGGAATCCTCTTTTGGCCTCCACGGATACTGGCACACGTGAGCATACACACACAGAGTCATATACATACATAAGTAAAACTTAAACAAATCTTAAAAATAGACACCTGTACACACACATGTAATTATAAATAATAAAAACAGAGCTGGAGAGATGGCTTAGCGGTTAAGAGCACTGACTGCTCTTCCAGAGGTCCTAAGTTCAATTCCCAGCAACCACATGGTGGCTCGCAACCATCTGTAATGGTTGCACTCTTTCAATGCATTCTTCCAATGTGTCTGAAGACAGCTGCAGTGTACTCATATAAATAAAGATAATATATTTTTGAGACTGAGTTTCACTAAGTAGACCAGGCTGGACTTGAACTCAAAGAAATCCACCTGCCTCTACTTCCTGATTAGGATTACAGGCATGTGTCACTATGCCTCACAAAACAAATCTTTAAAAAAGAACGTTAGAGTCCATGAAGGAAGACGGAGTTAACTTTATAACATTAGCAGTAGTGACTCTGAACATTTACGAGATGGCTCAGTATGTAAAGGTACTTGCTGAGAAGTCTGATGACTTGATTTCAATCTCCAGGGCCTACCGGGTAGAAATAAAGGCCACTCTCACAATTTGTCATCTGACCTCCATACATGTGTTGTGGCATACATGTGCACACACAGTCAAAGGACAAGAAGTCCATGAAGGAACATGTACATTAACAGTGGTGATAGTGAGTGCTGACAAGGTGGCTCAGTGGGCAAGGGCGCTTGCAGTTAAGTCTGATGACCTGAGTTCCATCTCCAGGACTCACACGGTTAGAGAACCAACTCCTGCAAGCTGTCTTCTGACAATGCACCTATACACATATGCACTTATACACATATGGGAACACACAGAAATATATATATATATATATATATATATATATATATATATATATACATATATATATATATATCCCCTGCCCCACCCCCTACCGAGACAGGGTTTCTCTGTGTAGCCCTGGCTGTCCTGGAACTTATTCTGTAGACCAGGCTGGCCTTGAACTCAGAACCCCCCCTCCCCCCCGCAGACAGGGTTTCTCTGTGTAGCCCTGGCTGTCCTGGAACTTATTCTGTACACCAGGCTGGCCTTGAACTCAGAAATCTGCCTGCCTATGCCTCCCGAGTGCTGGGATTAAAGGCGTGTGCCACCACGCCCGGCAGAAATATATATTTTAAAAGTGGTAGTAACTTTAGGCCAGGGGATTTTTGTAAATAGCACTCATTATCTTTCTAATATTTCTATAACATTGCGTTATTTGAGAACAGCACTAATGATTTCTTATTTTTAGTATTGGAGATGAATCTTCTTTCATGTCAGGCTTTATCACAGCAACTCCCAGCTCAATAATGATTTTTTTTAAGTACATATATGAGGAGCTAGAGATATGATTTAGTGGTTAAGAGTGAGTTCCTGGCACGCCCTTGGTTTATGACTACCTACAAGTACAGTTCCTGGAAGATCTGACCCCTTTTTCTGGTTTCTTTGCATATGTATGACACACATGCACATACATATATGGAGACATAAATATATGTAAATTAATTCATAAAATAAATACTTTTTATTTTTTTTTTTTTTTTTTTTTTTTGGTTTTTCGAGACAGGGTTTCTCTGTGTAGTCCTGGCTGTCCTGGAACTCACTCTGTAGACCAGGCTGGCCTCGAACTCAGAAATCCGCCTGCCTCTGCCTCCCAAGTGCTGGGATTAAAGGCGTGCGCCACCACTCCCGGCGCTATAAATACTTTTTAAAGTACACATATTTGAGATCTTCCAAAAGTCTGAATCAGTATCCTTACTCTTTGTCACATGAGTAAAGTCACAATCATACGTCAACTGTGACAAGGACCCTGGAGTTCCTGCGGCTGAAAACACTGGGTGTACTGTGGGCAGGCTGGTGGACTGGAGGACAAGGGAAGTAAGTGACACAGATTCTTTTCCCAAAAGGCAGGGATAAAGAGGGAAGACAAAGAGGAAACCTGAACGTTCAGAGCCTTCTTTCCCAGGGGTAGAGTCTGGCACAGAGGTGCTGGGTGTCAAGTGGACACTTGTCACAGGATCGCAGGCTTACTTTGGATTCCTTGTGCGTGGACATTCGGAGGAAGGTGAGGAAAACACTCCGGTGCAGGTGATTCTGCATGTCAGCCACCTCAGGGGTCGGGGCCACCCACTCATCAAACTTTCGGGGTACATAGTGCAGGTAGGAGTCCAGGCACTTCTGCAGGGTCTCATCAAAAATAACCTAATTCAGGTGAGAGAGGAGAGCAAGGACTGACTGCTGAGACTCAAAGGTTTGTGGGTAGACTACACGGGTGCTTACAGCCTGTCAGTCCTGACTTACTTCAAACCCTCCAACCCCAAGGGACCAAGGAGGTATGAATAAGCTCAGGGGTAAATATAAGTTTCTTAAAATGACCCAGGGACGGATAGTAGGTAAACATCAGGAAAGTTGTAATATGAGACATCAATCCAAACCATAATTTGATGTTAAGGACCCGGAAAGTAGACAAAAAAGCAATTCCTAGGGAAGAGAAAAATAACAGCAACCAACCAAGAATCTGGCATGTGCTTTGTCTTTGTGTGAATATTGATGGAATGTTACCTGGCACCAGAATTTATCGTGAGGCAAGGCCAGGAGCCAGTCGAGGTCATTAGCTACGAAGTTGGCACGTTCCAGGTACTCCTCCACTAGGGCGGGAATGTTGTCTTTAGGGGGCGGTTTGTACAACACAAAATACCGGTCTGCCTTCTGCTCAGGGTTCTACAAATCCAAAAACCACGTGTTAATGTGGGAGAGGTTAGTCAGCGAGCCCCATTTGCCAACCCACAGCAGTAACAGTACTTGGCTGTTCCAACCAGAGACCCTCCAGGAGCTCTAAGTATAAAGAGCCCAGTGTACCTAACAAAGGAGCCATGGTTGCACCCGGGGATACAAGATGGCTGTTAAAAAAACAACAACATGTTTTTAGAGCATTTTAGTGGTGAGGGGACAGGTTAAGGGGAGAGAAAGAAGGAAACAAGATTCTAATATAACCAGGTTTGTAAATTTTTTAAGAAGTCAATGTATTCATATACTGGTACAGATCTCTAAAAAGAAGGGAACAATTCCCCACTTATACTGGTTATCTTGGGGCTATGGGATTATAGCTTCATTATATTTTTCTCTATTTTCTCTTTTTTACAAAGGCTTACTCTCTGTAGACCATCATCTGGCATCAAACTCAGAGATCTGCCTGCCTCCACCTCCCAAGTGCTGGGATTAAAGCAACCACCATGTTTGACCTTATTTTCCCCATATTTAAACATTGACCATGTACTTTTAAAATTAATATTTAATTATCCAGGTAACACATAAGCATCTTTTCAAACACTATGTGGGCTAAGAGCAGAGCTCAGTGACAGAGTGTGTGCTCCGTGGATATGGGGCCCTGGGTTCAATCCCCAGCATGGGGACGTGGGGGTGGAAGGGGAGAGTGGAGGAAAAGGAGAAGGGAAAGAAAAGGCACGGGGGTGGGGGGTTGGAGGGAGGGGAAAGGAGAGTGAGCAGGGTGGGACGCATACTCTTATTCTCCATGACCTCCGAGGAAGCCACCAAGCAGATGCTGTTCTAGTGACCTTTCTAGGTATTTATATTAGAATATAATATGCATATCAAGTATTTAAGTCTGTTTTTCCATTCTAATACAAACAGCATCATATTCTATATATCATTATTTTTTTTATAACCAGAAAAAAACCCACAATTTTTTTTAAAAGATTCTAATCAAGTAGCTGCAGAGCTCAGCTCAGAGTCACAAGTTCTCTTTCCCAGCCCTAACCACGCCATGAACAAGCCCCACTTTGTTCGCCAAAGAGAAGAGATGATGGGCTCAGTTTTCATCCCAGTCTACACGAGGGGCTTTCTCAGGGAGAAGCTGTAATAAGAGGAGGGCCAGGCACTGCCTCAGCTGTTAGCAACCACAGCCTTCCACTTCCAGAGCCAACTCTAGAACGATCAAGACCGATGGATGGACCAGTCTCCTTGAGAACCTTGTGGGCCTTTGCAGGGGTATGCAAGCTCCTTGGGATTCACTGCAGCCATTGAGCACATGGTTCTGTGGACCCTCTCCCATCTAAAACTCACTCATACAGTGGCAGCATTCCAGGCACTCATCTGTTGACAAAGAGCTCATCTCCTTGCCTTCCAAGCTTCCTTCCTCTGACCTGAGGACTCTCTTTACCCCTACTGTGCCAGCTTTGGGGCAATGAATAAAAGCATCCAGTGATGCAGGTCTCAGCTTAGAGGCTCAAGTTCTCTCCAGGTTACAAGGGTCACGTTCCACTGGGGAAGATGAACATCTAAGCCACCAAGGGAGACCTAGCCAGATGAAGTCACAACTCAGGCCTAAAGGGTCACAGGAGCACAGGAGAGAAGTAACAGCCCATGGAAAAGGGATGCTCGGAGGCACGGCGGTACCTAACTGAGCCTAGCAGGAGGAAAAGGATTTTTAGGTGAAAGAAAGTTAGCTTGCTTGCCCTCCCTCCCTCCCTCCTCTTTTGTTTGTTTGTTTCTTTCTTTCTTTCTCACACATTTTTTTACTATATAGCCTTGATTGACCTGGAACTTACTATGGAGACTAGGCTGGTCTCAGATTTAATAGAGATCTGCCGGCCCCTAGGATCAATGGCAGATGCTACAATTGATGGAAGAAATCACCCCTCCACACCCAGGACAGGATTTCTCTTTGTAGCCCTGGCTGTCCTGGAACTCACTCTGGAGAGACCAGTCTGGCCTCATAAAGATGCACCTGGCTCTGCCTCTCAAGTGTGCACCACCACTGCCCAGCTGAAGAAATCATTCATATAAAGGCATAAAAACAGTCATAGACCGTGCACAGATGGACCTGGGTTTAAAGGGTGGCAGGATGATGACAACAAACCTACCACCCATTGAGGACCTGCCCTACACCAGCAGGAGCAGCAGGAACAGGCAGGTCAAACTCCCCACTGCTTTCCCTCATCTATGATTAGTTAAAAGGGTGACAGCCTGTCTGATGGAGGAGAAAACAAAGGCTCAGTAGGGTCTTGAACTTTCTTAAAGGCCTTGAGGTGCAGCAGGCAGCCAGGCAGGATTAAAGCAAAGCTTACACTGCAGACCAAGTATTAGGTACAGCACACCCCTGCACAACCCTATCTCACTGCATTCCTTCAGACCTCAGGCACCTAGAAACCTCCCTAATTCCCTGAGGCTGGACTAAGGGGTTTGCTCGCCTCCCCCAACACCTGCATTCATGTGACAAAGGCTCTTGCTAAACTGCATCAAAGTCACTTTTGGATCAGTTGCTGTTGAGCTCAGGGAGAGAGGAAGGAATGGATATGAGACGGATACAGGGGACTTCTAGGGAAGGTGAAAATGTTCACTCGACCATAGGTGATGGCTTCATTAGTATATTACCAATGTTGAAAACAATCAAATTGTTGACTTTAACTATGCAGTTTACTGTTTTTTAATGATACTTCAACAGTGCTGGGCCTTGAGAAGACTCTCCACATACTCATTAGCTGGACAAAAGGATGAATGGCCAGGTCCTATCTCTTTAGTACTTTAAATGGCAAGCTTTGTAAAAGGAACTCTCCGAGTAGCCATAGATGGTTTCAGAGCAGGAATAGCAGGAAGGCTCCAACTGTGTTTCTCCTACGGAGGTTTAATCCCACCTTTCAAAAAGTCTGGCCCAGGGCCTATCTGCTCTGGCAAACTTGGAAAATACTGCCCCTGAAGCCTTTATGGATCTTGATAGCAGCCCGTTTTCTTAGTATCCTTCATGGTGGAAGGGTCCAACACTACTGCTGACAGGTTTTCAAGTGCTTGCTCCTTGAAATAGTAACTACTTAATAAACATCAATAAGCTCACTTATCACTCTGTAGAGGCACTGATCCTTGGGCAGAGATCTTTTTGTCCCAAACTGAGACTCAAAACACAAAATCCCACACATATCCCAGGACAATGCTGCAGGAGCTTCCTGCAGCCTATAGGTTAATGTTCTTCAGTATGACCAAGACCTGTCTCCAGCCAGGCAACTGTCTTCAGCCAATCCTCTTTCTCCCTAGTGCCTAGTCAATGTCACAGTTGCCACTTGTTATCTCCAGCAGAACTGCAATCTATCGAGTGTTGCTCTGTTAAGGCACAGTAGTAATCTACAGACGTTTCCTTTCATCTCCACCATGCCTGGCCCATTATTATCTTTTTTTTTTGGGGGGGGGGGGCTCCTGAGGTCTAGTGGTCAAACAACTTACCAAATAAGTGCAAAACCTGTGTTCGTTAGTTCTGCCATAGTGCCACCCCACCCCCAGGGAACTGTTCTTGACCTAAGAGTCAAACTTCCCCAAGCATCCCTGAGTTTTCTAACCAGGGCCTTGTCCTCCTGCTCCATCCGGACAGAGCTCACGTACCTTTCAACACACAGTGCAGGACCTTTCTCCTCCAGGAAGCCATCCCTGGCTATACATCCCTCCAACCAGCCCAAGATCTTCCTTCTGTGCACTCCAAACTCTGATCTGAACCAGCTGTGCATGTCAGACCCTGGCCTTCCTCCTATTCTACTGTCATCAAACTGCTAGAAGCTACTGGTGGCAGGCTGTGGGCCCCACAAGCACAGGACTAGATATTTTCTCTTTGAAGCTCTAGCATCAGGCAGTCTGTGGTTTCTGACTTAAAGAATGTTTCCAGAGAGCTTACTGTGCTTGTCACTGAGAAGCCAGCCATGAAAGGGACCAGACAGACCTCTGCCCTCCCAGCCCCACAGCTAACGACCCAGGAGTTCATTCAGTACCCGGGGAAGTACTGAGGTTTAAAACCAGTCTCAAGCACTCAAGCCTCCACCATCACTGTCCAACAGAGCGCTCTGTGACAGTGGGACTGCATCATCTGTCTCAACAGCACAGTAGGCACTCATCACATGGGATATTTCACTTACATAGTCCACACTGCAAGCACCAGACACGCTACAATTGTTACACGTAGTACATGTTACCTATTAGATGGCTACTGAATTAAATAGTACAGTTTTAGCTTTTCTGACAAACATTCTCCATATGTAAAATTACGAACAGGAAAGCAAACAGCTTTATAGAAGAAAGGCTGAGTACAGGACATCCTGGGACTGAACTGGCTAGCACAGCGTCCTAGCTCTCCCGATTTCCTGGCTTTGTGACCTTGAACTCTGTAAAATAGTGGCAATCAAAACATCCATGATGGGCTGTGATGCGGCTTAAATAAGATAACCTGGGGAGATGGGCAGAAGTCCCATATTGATAATGGATAGCAGATGGAAGGCGAAGAATCAGTTTCTCTAAGGGAACAGTGGCTGGTGCGCTGGCCACATATCCAAGAGCATATGGGCAGCAGCAACTGGACTCGATGGGCTTAAAGAAAAGGACACAAGCCTGGGTGGGCAGGAAAGGGTTCATCTAAACAAAATGCTCAAAGAACCTCAAAGAACCAACTTAAAATAAGGAGGGAAGGGAGGAAGAAAAATTAATCCAGGTGACTTTTCAGAATAGGCTGACCCACATGGGGCACTATGTATGTTAAGTTCTGTATTTAAAGACTGAATAGGAAATAATAAAAGCCAACCAAAATGCAGGAAATAAAATACTTAGCTCCCATTTCCCACAACTTTCCTCAAGCCTCTAGAAACTACTTCTTCCCACCTTGTGCAAGTAAGCTCATATTCTTGGGAATCTATAAGTGGGCACAAGGACTCAAATCCCCACTTCTGTCCCTTTCTTTAGCAGCCTGGCACCTCTCCATGGCTCTAATCTCTCTCTGAACTGGCAGGTTCACAGCCTCCTTAGTTTTCAGTTTCACAGGCCCTGTCAGAGTCTCTGTGTGTCTCACTTCTTGTACCAGATTAAAGACAAGACCAGCTCAACCTCAGCAACCAATGACCCCTACAGGAGTCTGGGGAGAAGCTTAGATTAAAAAAATAAATATAGGGCTGGAGAGATGGCTCAGCGGGTAAGAGCACTGACTGCTCTTCCGAAGGTCCTGAGTTCAGATCCCAGCACCCACATGGTAGCTCATAACCATCCGTAATGAGATCTGATTCACTCTTCTGGTGCGTTTGAAGTCAGCTACAGTGTACTTATGTATAGTAAAATAAATAAATAGATAAATATACATACATACACATTTCTACATGAAACCTCAAGTCCCAGCAAAGGGAAATCACCAAGCTAGGATGTAGAAGCACTTGCAGCCCAGCTCAGGCTAAGCCAGAGTTGCCTTCAGAATGACTGAAAATAAATACTGAGGGGTAGGGGAATGGGACACACGACTTGACATGGAAAACACTACTCCAATTTGACTGCTACTCAGAAACAAAATTCTATACTAGGCTTGGAAGGGCCTCGTCGTGCCTCAACTACTGATCAGTAACGACAGCCCTTGGGTCATTCTTGGAAGAGAAAAGGGAGGAATTTCCCTTTTGCTTTTCAATTGTAAGGATGACCCTGCCAGGCTGACCAGCATCAGGGCATTGGCTCACCAGCGCTGCTGAAGTCTTCGGCTGTCCTGTCTTCGGGTCTTTGTGGGTGATCTGGAGTTGGTCCAGGGGCAGAGCTGGCATTGTGCTTCGTGACCCTCCTGAAAGGAATAGGAACGGGAAGAAGAGGGCAGATACACAGAGTCCTAGAGGTAGGACCTACTCAGGGAGTGAACCCAGCACCTGCATCAACCCCCGGCCACAGTGGGCTCCTAATGTGGGCTTTCAAGACCTTATATGCATTAGCTATACTAGAAGAGTTCTAGTGCTGAAGGAAAATACCTTCCAAGTAACTCCTACCTGCTATAAAAAAGAAGTCCTGCTAGGCATGGAGGCACACACCTTTAATCCCAGCACAATCCGGGCAGAGGCAGACGGATCTCTTGTGAGTTTAAGGCCAGCCTGACCTACAGAGTCAGCCAGGGCTACACAGAGAAATCCTTTCTCAAAAAACAGAGCAAAAGTCCTGGCTAAAAGAGCCTAGACTGTTCTCATTTTTTGTTTCTGAAGTGTTGAAACCCAGGGCCTCAAGCTGTGCTCGTGAAGACACATCCCACAGTTCTTTCTCTTGCTATCTTCCCTATCACCAGCACCAGCCTAGCAGATGCAGCCTCAGCAAATGTTTGATGAATGACTAGGAGAAATGTTCTCTGCTGCATGGGGACTGAACTCATCACAAATGCTAGGCGAGCTCTACCCCTGAGCTACAGTCCTCAGAACAAGAACACTCCTCTCCTGACTCTCACTAGGGTTAGAACAGTGGGCCTTTCCTCACGGCAGACTGTGCTAAGACTTTACAACTTCTCCAGGCTTCAGAGAAGGACATGACAAACTAACAGAAGGAAGAGAAAATCCTTAGAAACCTGCCAACGGAAGATCCCTTCCACAGAGGCCAAACTGGTTTCAAAGCCAGGAGTTGGTCAGCTGGGTACAACTCAGTGATAGAATTTGTGCTTACCACATGCAAGTCCCTGGGTTCAAGCTTAAATGAATGAATAAATAAATAAATAGGAAAGATAGTCACAGAGCAAACTGGGAGGTGCTCAGTCAGCATTGTCCAGACTGCACAAGCATAAAAATCTGAATTTGATTCCCAAAAGCACATTAGGAAGCAGGATGTGATAGTATACGCTTGTAATCTCGGCACTGGGAAAGTAGAAGGCAAAAGCTTCCTTGGCCATCAGGACAGTCCACCAGGCAAGCTCCAGGCCAGTGAGAGACTTGTCTCAAAAGAAAAGCAGATGACTTTTGAGGGACAACTCCAACTCCCGAGGTTGACCTTTGACTTCCACACATATGCATTTGTACCCACATGTATGTGAACCCGGGATACAAAACCAAATGAGCAGAGCAGCTCTTCTGTGTTCCCACCCAGTGTTCTCTTTTTTAAAAATAACACCTTGGTCTTATCCACAGGAAGGACATGTGTATTGGGCAAGCCATGCAATGGAGACCAATGAACCCTTTCAAAAGGCATGCCAGCAAAAGAGCATATGACACACATGAATACATCAAGGCTAGGAGGAGGAACTCACTATGTCCTCACAGACAAGCTGAGGATATAACCAGCTAGTTCTTACCAGGTGATATAAAACATATTGACAAGTCAATATGTCTGGCCCAGCCCTGGCAATATAAGACATATTGATAAGACAAGAGCAGCATGTTTGTTAGATACTGAGTACTCTTCTAAGTGCTTTTCTTGGCATTAACATAATTTTGTTTTCAAATACCTAGGAAACAAGGTCTTGTGATATAAACTGGCTCTTAACTGTAGCAATCTCCTGCCTCAGTGTCCTGAGTGCTGGTATACATTACTATCTGCAACATCACACACCACTCTTTCCTCGCATTCTCATATATATATATATATATATATATATATATATATATATATGAATCAATCAATTAATTAAATTTGGTACATCATAGACAGGGTCTCATGTAGCCTAAGCTGTTTTTGAACCAATCTTTCTGACTCAACCTCCTGAGTGCTGGGATTACAAGTATGTGTCATCACATCTGACTCTAGATGCTTCAGTCCCAACTATGTACGCAGGCAACGATGTTCAGAAAATACCACCATGGACAAAAATAACTGATCTGACGGTGCCATTCACAAATCTTAGTCTTCATGACAACGACAGATACAACTCCAATTCCCATACAAATCCTAACCAATGCCATGATGTTTGCCACATATGCAAAGCTCTAGAAGCATTTAACGACTTACAGAAGTTACAGAAGGGAGGCATCAAAGGGGATTTAGGTTTCACTTAACGTATATGGGTAGAAAATAAAGCAAAGACTAGACTTTGAGTTGTAAAAGGACCAGGACCAGTGTGCACCACTCTACATTCTATGCTGGGCAAGGCAGCAGAGGCCAATCAATAGTTAACTGTTTCCAGATGGACGGGTAGAGGGTCGCGATCTAATCAACAGTTGTAATATGCCAGAGAGCATCTCGGGGCTACTGTTGCTTTAGTTTCTCTATCAGAAAACCTTCTCAGGTCTTCTCCCTGAAGTAGTCTCTCTCCTTGTTACTCACTGTCATATCTTTAATGTGTAACTGTCTCCTTCCTCTAGACTGTAAGCTTCACGAGAGCAAAGAGCCTCGTCTGTCCTGCTCTTTGTACCCTCTGCGCCTAGGTCTTGTACTAGGCACGTGGCTGTCGATCAACAAATACATGCTGAACGAATGAATGAACATGGAGGAAACTGAAGCTTGGGAGAAGGTGGTGGGGACCGGGGATCGTCCCAGGTCTCTCTAGGACCAAGCCTTAAAAAGAACCGGAATTCCAGGCTCTGGTTCTCCAAGGGGGGTGACTCACAGCCGCTGGGGCAGAGTAAGCCTGGCTCCGCCGCGAAGCCCGTGGGCTGGAGGGTGCCGAGGGCGCCCGAAGCACGGTCCTGGCTCCTCCCGAGCACCACCGGTGGGGCCCGGGCACGTACTTACCTCCCCGGCTCCACACCCGAGATGTTCAGCTGCAAAACACCACAGCTTCCACAGATCCAGCACTTCCGGGGTCAAACTGCGATTCCGTAGGCGCAGAAAGGAAGCCCCGTCCTGCTCTGCCTGGCCCCGCCCCCGGCGCCAACTGTGGAGGTGGGGAATGCCACGGCAGGGCCACGCCCCACAGAGACGACCCCGCCCCCTGGAGGCGCGGGAATTTGACCCTGACCACTCCCTCTTGGTGGCCACCCTCCTGGGTTAAGGCAATCCAGTTTGGGAAGCTCTTAGAAATCCAGGTTTCCAGGTGGATTTCTGAGTTCGAGGCCAGCCTGGTCTACAAAGTGAGCTCCAGGACAGCCAGAGATATAAAAAGAAACCCTGTCTCGAAAAACCAAAAAAAAAAAAAAAAAAAAAAAAAAAGAAATCCAGGTTTCCACCTCCTCAGTTACCAGTTTTCAAATTTAATCCAGAGAAGTTTGAACGAGTCAAAATCACAAATGTGACGTTGAGAGAGCAGAGGAAGGCAGATGAGCTCGTATAGTTCACTTACTGAACGCTCTAAAACAGTTAAAAATGTGTAGTTATGGCTTTTGATGGTGGTTACTTCTTAGGTTAGTAAACAGGAAGGTCCCACAAATGAAAATGGAGGTCTTCATCTTGGCGGTGGCCACATACACAGATGGACAGATGGGTTTACTTAGGTGGACTTAGCAAATTGTACACTTAAAGCCGGGCGTGGTGGCGCACGCCTTTAATCCCAGCACTCGGGAGGCAGAGGCAGGCGGATTTCTGAGTTCGAGGCCAGCCTGGTCTACAAAGTGAGTTCCAGGACAGCCAAGGCTACACAGAGAAACCCTGCCTCGAAAAACCAAAAAAAAAAAAAAAAAAAAAAAAAAAAATTGTACACTTAAGATTTGTCCATGTATTTAGCTGGGTACACTGTAGGCAAGCTGACCCAAAACTCACTGTGTAACTCAGTATAGCTTGGAACTGATGACTATCCTCCTGCCTCAGCCTCGAAGATGCTGGAGTTAAAAGTGTCTACCACATGTTATTTAAATCAGAAAGGCTGAGTATAACTATTTTAAGAACAGGATACATTTTTTCCAAAGAAATGTCTCAGATGGTGAAGAGCTAGTGGCTCCCAAGGCTGAATAAGAACCATCACAGAAACTAGTGGGTAATAGCCATCCGCTGCTGCTGGTGCAGCCTGTAATTCTAGCCCTTGGGAGGCTGGGGAATGATTGAGGGTTCCAGGACAGCCAGGGCTATACTGTGGAAGAGCTCACACTGTCAGGAAAACAAGCAAATAGTTGTGAAGTAATGGGAGAGATGGTAAGTGGCTGAATAAGTGGGTAGATGGGCTCTAAACCAGAAATAAGAGGAGTGTGCTAACTGGTTATATTTCACTACGAAAAAAAACTCACAGACTTTGCAGCTTATTTCAAAACAGCCCACATTTTCTTTGGATTAAGAATCTGACCGGGTGGTGGTGGCACAGGACTTTAATCCCAGCACTAAGGAGGCAGAGGCAGGCTTATCTCTGTGAGTTCAAGGCCAGCCTGGTCTACAAAGTGAGTTCCAGAACAGCCAGGGCTGTTACACAGAAACTCTGTTTTGAAAAACAATAATTAAACAACGGATCTAGGCATGGCTTAGCAAGTCCTGCTTACTTCTGAGTGTCCCACAAGACTTCAGTCAAGGCGTCAGCCAGGGTTGGAGTCCCAGCTGAAGGTCCAAAAGAATTTGCTTCCAAATTCACAAGCCATGTCCTGTCTGTCTGTTTGTCTGTCTGTCTCTGTCTCTCTCTGTCTGTCTCTCTGTCTATCTCTCTGCCTGTCTGCCTGCCTGTCTGTCTGTCTCTCTGACAGCATTTCTCTGTGTAGCTCTGGCCCTCCTGGAACTAACTCTGTAGGCCAGGTTGGCCTTGAACTCAGATTTGCCTGCCTCTGTCTCCCAAGAGCTGGGATTAAAGCTGTGCACCACCACTATCTAGTTTGCTCTTTCTTTCTTCCTTCCTTCCTTCCTTCCTTCCTTCCTTCCTTCCTTCCTTCCTTCCTTTCTTTCCCTTTCTTTCTTTCTTTCTTTCTTTCTTTCTTTCTTTCTTCTCTCTCTCCTACACCTCTCTCTCTCTCTCTCTCTCTCTCTCTCTCTCTCTCTCTTTCTTTCTCTTGATGGGGTTTCAGTATGCTTATTATGAAGCTCACTCAGGCTGGGCTTGAGTTCATAATCCTCCTGCCTCCATCATTTAAGTAAAAGTTAGCATTACAGGCTTAAATCACCATACGTAGCTCAACAATTTTCTTTCTGTTTTATAAAAAATGTTTTGTTTTGTTTTGTTGTGGTTGTTGTTGTGTGTGTGTGTGGTGGTGGGGTGCCACCGTGTGCATGCTAAGCTCAGAAGACAACTTTTAGAAGTCAGAATTGTTGAGGTAGGATCTGTCTTATTTCTGCAGCAAATATCTTGATCTCTAAAAAGGATCCCTATGGGATCTGTGAGGTGGTTCAGTGGGTAAAGTTACTTTCTGTCAAGTCCACACGGTAGAAGGAGATGGCCCCAGGACCCATCTGGGTGGTACAAGAGAATTGACTCCTGCTGAGTTGTGCACACCACATGTTGTGGGTCTGTGCACATATCCACACTAAATAAATGTAAAAAAAAAAGTTTTAAATAAAAATAAAAAGAATCCCTAAGTCCCGAAATTCTCACCTCATCATTATAAGACTTCAATAAAATAGATAATTTCATCACATGGTAGGGTGCTATGGTTGGATCAGAAATGACCCCCAAAGGCCATGGGCTAGAAGTATGGATGCCAGCTGATGATGTATTGGTGGGGTTGGAAACCTTAGGGCAAGAGGCGTGGTGGGCATGTCCTGGAGGCATGCATCTTGCTGCCTGTGCCACAGCCCCTTTCCCCTTTGACTTCTCCATCTCTCCTTCTCTCCTCTCTTCTTCTTCTGTTCTCTCCTCTCTCTTTCCTTCCTTCCTGGCTGCTGCAAGGTATCTTATCTCTGTTTCACATGTTCGTCTCACTTTGATCTTTAGCCTCAATGCAGAGCCAGACATGATGGAGCCAAATAACAATGGCCTGCCCTCTGGTAAATTGATATTCTCAGACAGTTTTTCATAGTGACAGAACACGGGCAACACACAGGTGCCCAAGAAATTTTAGTGGAGAGGAAGGAAGGAGAGGGAGAAAGAAATAAAAGAAGGAAAGGGAAGGGAGGGAAGGAAGAAGGAAGGGGAAGAGGAGGAGGAGGAAGAGGAAGAGGAGGAGGAGGGTGAGGAGGAGAAGGGGAAAGAGGAGGTGGCATAAGGTATAAGGAAGGTACAAGGGAATGAGGGAGAAAGGGAGGAAAAAAGCAAGGGGCAGGGGACATTGTTGGAAAGCCTATCCTTACATCCCTATCATCTGCCCCTTTCCCAAATCAGAACAATAAGAAATGTGAGGTTCTGCAGGAGGCGAACCTCACATCTTTGTCTGCAATAGCATGTATCCAACTGGAAAAAAAAATAATTAAAAAGCTAGTTTAACAGGTGAAGCCGCAAACCAGGCACCAACTACACACAAATACAGAGGAATTTCTTTCTTTCTTTCTTTTAAGATTTATTTATTTATTTATTTATTTATTTATTATATGTAAGTACACTGTAGTTGTCTTCAGACACTCCAGAAGAGGGAGTCAGATCTCATTACAGATGGTTGTGAGCCACCATGTGGTTGCTGGGATTTGAACTCAGGACCTTTGGAAGAGCAGTCAGGTGTTCTTACCTACTGAGCCATCTCACCAGCCTCCAGAGGAATTTCTTGGCCCCTATTTTCTTCCAAATGAAAACAGCAGCGAATTTAACTGAAAGGGCAAATATTTCAATTGGCAAAGGAGGGGAGTGTCCACGGTGCTCACCCCCGGATCAAGGGTAAGGGTAATTAGCTGTCAAGCTGGCGTGAGGAAATCAGCCTAGGCATAGTGACAGAGCCCGAGTCCTGCCTGGCTTGACAGACTGGCTGACTCACCACAGTGAATCAGTTTTTCTTCCCTTTGCTCTTCATTCCTCCAGCAAGTTTGTACAGAACACTGCTCACTGTCACTGAGGTTAACTCCTGTGTGGCCCACTCCATTTTTCATGGTTTTCCCACCAGTACCCAATTTGATTACTTTGTGGAGTAATCCATCCAGTTTACCACCAGACTCCTTGCTCAGTGCTATCCTTTGGATCTGGAAGCCCCTACCCCCACCCCCCCAAAGACCTGTGTGTTAGAGATTTTGTGCCCATCCAATGTCACTATGGAGAGGTGGTGAACCTTTAAGATGTACTCCCTACTAGGAGGCATGGTTGTCATTTAGAATGAGTCCTGAGGGGGTTATGGAAGCCTGGTCTCTTCTTCCTCCTTTGATTCATAGCCTCGAGGACCTTCTTCTCAGTACGCACTCCTGATACGTTACCAAGGTATGTTACCACAGGTGGTGACCCAAAACTATGGATTGAAACAAATCCTTTCTCTTTATAAGTAGATTTGCATAGTCATGGCTAATAAATTTACAGTTTAGGTATTTGAATTGTATTAGTTATCTAGTAGTGGAAACAAGTCATTATAAAACATAGGGGATTAAGCATTAACAGTAACTTGTTATCTTACACAGTGTCAATGGGTTCCGGCTAGATGGTTCTGCTTAGGGTCTTCCAGACAAATGCAATCAGGTGGCAATTGGAATACAGTCATCTGGGAGTGTTCTCATTTGATTTATGTTGCTGTAATAAAATACTTTGACCAAAAACAATTTGGAGAGGAAAGGGTAGATTCAGATTACACTTCCAGGACACAAGCTATCGTTGAGTCAAGTCAGGTCAAGGAGTTCAAGAGGAACTGAAGGACAAACCATGGAGGAATGCTGCTCACTGGTTTGCTCTCTGGCTCATGCTCATCTGGCTTTCTTATAGTCCAAGCCTGCCCGCCTAGGGATGGTGCCACCCACAGTGGGCTGGACCCTCCCACATCAATCTTTAATAAAGACAATTCCTCATAGATGTGGCCATAGGCCAATCTGATTGAGTCTTCATTTCAAGTGGTTTGCCAAGTGATTCTAGATTGTATTAGGTTGACAGTAGTGACTAGCCAGAACAGAAGGCTTGATTGGAGTGAGAGCTTGTATAAAACAAAGAAATACAATTTTAAAAAAGAGGGAAGAAGAATGACACAGAGAAAGAGGGGGGGGAGTGTGTGTGTGTGTGTGTGTGTGTGTGTGATGCAGGGATGATAGTGGCAAAGCCCAAGGAGGGGCTGAGAAGAGCGAAGAACATAAGAATTTCAAGAACATGGTCTAGTTAACATCTGTATACAGTCACTTTCCTCATCACTGTGATAACAATATCTCACAGAACTTAAAGAAGAAAATATTTATTTTGGCTCATGGTTTGGCTCTGGTTTCTTGACTCCATGCACTTGGGCAGATGTCATGAAAGACACAACCCCAGTGTCCCAGTTCCTTCAACCAGGCTCAACTTCTAAAAGTTTTGGGATCTTCCAAAAATAATGGAAACAAAGCACCAACACATGAGCTGATGGAGGCCAACTCAACTCAAGGTGTCTTCTCTCTCTCTCTCTCTCTCTCTCTCTCTCTCTCCTCTCCTACTCTCTTTCTTGTCTTTCTTTCTTTCTTTCTTTCTTTCTTTCTTTCTTTCTTTCTTTCTTTCTTTCTTTCTTTCTCTAGGACAGGGTCTCACCATGTTGGAACTGAACGTATGTGTCAGCAAGTCACTTCTTTTTTCAATTAAAATACTTTTTTTGTTTGTTTGGTTTTTGTTTTTTGAGACAGGGTTTCTCTGTGTAGCCCTGGCTGTCCTGGAACTCACTTTGTAGACCAGGCTGGCCTCGAACTCAGAAATTCGCCTGCCTCTGCCTCCCGAGTGCTGGGATTAAAGGCGTGCGCCACCACACCCGGCTTCAATTAAAATACTTTTGAAAACTTGTATTATGTGCATGTGTGTTTTGCCATCCATTTTCATCCCTGGTACCCACTGGGGCAAGAAGACACCATCAGATACCCCGAAACTGGAGTTACAGACAATTGTAAACCATCATGTGGGTGCCAGAAATCAAAGAAAGTCCTTCTGGAAGGGCAGCCCAAGCTCTTAACCCCTGAGCCAGCCTCCTAGCTCCCAGCGAGGCATTTGGGTTGTCGCATTGGAATGTCTAGTATACAGAGGTCAGAGATGCTGTTAAATGTCCTACAACACACAGCCCAGCCTCTACCGTGGAGCTGTCAGGAAGTAAATCTGAACAGTGTTGAGTGAAGACCCTTAGGAATGTCTGAGATTTTGTCGTGGTGGCTTGGGTCTGTAGCAGTCAGTGGTAGCACCATTATGCCCTGGTCACTTGCCAAGAGCGACTTAGAGGAGGAAGGATTTACTTCATTCCCTGGTTTTAGAGCTTTCAGGTCGTAGTCTTGGCTTCCTGGGTGAGGCAGAACGTCATGGCAGCAGGAGTGTGTACACAGTAAGCCAGGAGCAGAGCAGGGCTGGGGACCAGATGTAGCCCTCAAAACCATCCCCCTAGTAGCCTGCTTCCTCACACCAGACCACAGCTCCCTTCCACCACATCCCCAAATAGCCTTACCAGCTAGGGACAAAGCATCCAACACCTGAGACTGGGGAACATTTTATCTTCCAACCATGAGTCCCCAAAAGGGTAAAGGTGGGAGCTGCCAGACTTCTCAAGCTGTCGGCTCTGGAACTCACACGGCATCACTTCTTTCATGTTTTAGACATAAGTTCAAGACCATAGCAAGTTCCAGACCAACCAGGGGTAAATAGTAAGACCTTGTCTCAACACACACACACACACACACACACACACACACACACACACACACACACACACAGTGAATGTGGGCATTTGTGCAGGTCAAAACATAAGTCTCCTTTTACTATGCGGGTTTCAGGATTAAACACAGGCTCTCAGGCTTGGTAGCAGATACTGTTAGCCTCTGAGCCATCTCACTAGCTCCACATTCAGATTTCTTCATGGGCACTAGGGATCAAACGCAGATCTTCATGCTTGCCTAGCAAGCACATTACTGCTGAAGCTATTTCCCAAGCCAATAAGGCCAGGCATGGCTCAAAGGAGAGAGGGACTAGCCTTCTGCCCCACACATTCTCTCTTTTCTCTATTTAGATGCTGGGCAGCTGTTTTTATTTGCAATCTAGCAAAGCCAGGGAGACTACTGAATGAGGGAGGTTCATGTGCGAGGTGACAATGTGTAAAGAAGTCACCCTCAAGAGAAATAACTAATTGCAAAGTGTTACATAAATATAGGGTTTCATAATCCACTCCATCCCTGGTCAGCAACTGTTGTCCTCAGCAGTTTTCCATTAAGCCAGGCTTTCTGTGAATAGGCCTCTGCTCAGCATCTCCCCACCCCCCTGCCCTTGCTGAGTCCATCAAAGCTTTGGCTGATTCCGGAAGAATCCAGAGAATGAGCACTGGGCCTCTAGCAGCCAAGCAGCTGCTGCACATTCTCCAATGCTCTCCCAACCCCTGGCCTTAGTGAGAGACCAAGTTAACTGATTACGGAGGGCAAGCTTCCTGGCTTTGAAGGAGGAAGGAAGGTTTGATTTGAAGGCAGCTGGTTATCCTCTCATGCTAATCCACAAAGAGCAGTTGTCTTGTTTCCTGCCACTGGTCTGTGAGCAACACAGAGGTTAAAACAGAGCAACCCGGGTTACCACGCTGTAGGAATCAGAGGGCAGCAGCAGCACGAGGCAGTGAGGAATCTTAATAAACAGGAAATCCAAACCTCTCATCTACGAATGAAGAAACTGACCTGCAGGGAGAGGATGAGACCTGCTCAGGGTTGCCTGGCCGCTGAGCGGGCATTGACACTGAAGTCTCCTTGCAGGGTGGGGTGAGGGTGGGGTGGGGGGTGTGCAGCATGGAAGTGCTATTCAGGTCACCCATCAGAGTGACAACTGGTGCTTCCTATTCTCTCCATAACCACCAGTGTGGGGCAACAGAAGCAAGAAGGGGAGACAATTCCCCTGAGACTGGACACAGTTAAATCACAGAGGGCAGGGGCAGGGGTAGGGAGAGCCATGTGAAGACAAGATAAACATTTATTTAAGTTTTGTTTTTTAAATTCTGTATCACTGTGTACTTTTCACACAGGATGTGAGAGGAGGGACTTTCAAGACATCTCCAACAGACAGGATGGTGGGAAACTTGATGGTTTGTATGTTCAAGTTTTCTGTGTGTGTGTGTGTGTGTGTGTGTGTGAGAGAGAGAGAGAGAGAGAGAGAGAGAGAGAGAGAGAGAGACAGAGGACAGAGACAGAGACAGAGACGGAGACAGAGACAGAGACAGAGATGGAGACAGAGACAGAGACGGAGAGACAGAGTGCATATATGCTCAGAAGAAAATTTTGGGTGTTGGTCTTGCCTTTGACTTGTTTGGGGCATGATCTCTTTGTTGTTCTCCCATGTGTATATCAAGCTAACTGCCACTCAAACTTCTCCTGGGACTCTCCTGCCTCTTCCACGTTCCTGTAGCAGTGTTGGGATTACTTACGTACTTGGTAGTGCACTTGCCATTTATGTAGGTTCTGAGGATCCAACCTCAGCTCCTCCCTGTGTGCAGCAGGCACTTTACAGATGGGGCCATTGTTTCAGCTTTGGGTGTGGTTGTTTGTTTGTTTGTTTGTTTGTTTTTGAGACTGGGTCTCAAGCTGGCCTCAAACTTATTACTGTAGCCAGGCTAGCCTCAAATTCCTGATCCTCCAGCCTCCACCTCTGAAGTGCTAGGATTAAAGTGTGTGCCTCCAAGCCTGGCCAGACTTGGTGTTTTAACCAGTCACTATGAAGTTTCAATTCGGTGGGATATTGCTAGCTTATTAGATTTCTTAGGAGAAGAGAAGAAGAGAAGTTTCTAGAAGATGCGCCATGACAATGAATAAAGAGAGGAGACATATGTTCTCTTCTTTCTTGTGTCTACAGTCATGGTCCACACAGTTCCCAAAGGACTCTAGTATGTAGCAACTTCAGTTCCTTAAGTATAGTTAGGGCACTAGCTCAAGCTGCTCCCCTGAGACAGTCCCCAGCTGTCTTTGTTAAGTTCCAGCATTCTCATTTTTTTTTTCAGTTCTAAGGTTCAAACCCAGAGCCTCAAATACACTAGACAAGAACTACAAAGCCCCAGTGTCCCTGCTCCTTTTACCCAGGTCTGATACACACACTCCTGTCTTCTGCACATCCCCGGCCCTGGGCGGCTTGTCCTTTGGTCCCGATGATGAGATGACTTAGTCTGCGCCTCCCTTGTTAGGCTGTGATCAGGCACTCAGGAATTCATCTCTTTTAGTCACTGGTCTTTTCTTATCTTGGTTCCCAGCACCTAAAACTTCATATGAAATACTTGCTGAGTGAGGACTGCGTATGTGGCTCAGTGGTAGACTGTTTGCCAGGATGCACAAGGCCCTGGGTTTGGTCCCCAGTATGGCAATTTTTTTCCCCCTCAAGACAGGATTTCTCTGTTTAGTCCTGGCTGTCCTGGAACTCACTTTGTAGACCAGGCTGGCCTCGAACTCAGAAATCCACCTGCCTCTGCCTCCCAAGTGCTGCGATTAAAAGTGTGCACCACCACTTCCCTGGCTCCCAGTATGGCAATTAATACATAAATAAAATGCCTGTTTTGGAAGTAGGGCATTTTGAGTCAAGGTTTCACTCTATAATCCAGACTGGCCTCCCTCAGCCCTCTCCAATGCTGGGATTATATTTGTGTGTTAATGGTTTGATTGCCAGTATAATCTTTTGATTTCCTTATGGTTTGTTTGTGCATTTGTTTCCTTGGAGTGGAGGACCAAACCCAGGGGCATATGCTTGCTAGACAAGTGCTCTGCCACTAAGCTAAATCCCCAAGCCCAGTATAATCTTTTATACTAAACCTCCCAATTCCAAATCAAGGAACTGAGACCTAGAGATGGGCAACTTGCCCAGGGCCATGCAACTGCATCCAACAGCTCCGTGCTATTTACTCGCTGCCGTAGACTATACCAGGTGAGACAAGACCATGTCAAAGACGGTAAAAGACTGTCTTCAACCGTGTGTGCAGACATAACTGTGCAATTTATAAAGTACAAGTGTTTACTTTTCACTGTTCCTTTGTGTATGAAGGGTGTGGGGAATATATGTCATGTGTGTATACTTGTTCATGTGTGTGCACATGTAGATGTCAGAAGTTGGTATCCAATGGCCTCCTGCTTACTCTTCATCTCGGGTGGTTTTGTTTTTGTTTAATGAGGCAGTATCGCTCATTAAATTTTGAGCTCACTGCTTCAGCAAGGCTAGCTGGCAACAGAACTTCTGGGACCCACTTGGCTCTGTCCACCCCACGGCTGGAATTACTAATGCATTCTGTTGCATCTGGCTTTTATATAGGTCCTGGGGATTTGAACTCAGCTCCTGATGCTTGAATGACAAGCACTTTGTTGACTGACTCATTTCTCCAGCTCTTCTCAAGGGAGTTAAGTATCTGTAAAGTCTATGGCCAAGGCACCAACAGGTTTGGTTGTCTTACAAGGGCTTCTTCCTGCTTCTAAGATGAGACATGGATGCTCTATCTCCTGGAGAAGCAAAGAGCAGTGTACTTACCTGGCACAAGGTGGAAGGGCAGGAGGGCTGAAATCCTTCATTAAGCCCTTTTATTCAGGCATCAAGTCCCATTCATGAGGGTGGAGCCTTGAACAGATCCTGTTGGTTTTGGTTTTATTGTTTGTTTTTTACTTTTTGTTTTGTTTTGTTTTTTAAATTTCTTGCAGACAGGATTTCTTTGTGTAGCCCTGCCTGTCCTGGAACTCACTATGCAGACCAGGCTATTCTGGAACTCAGACACTCGCCTACTTCTGTCTCCTGAGAGCTGAGGTTAAAGGCATGAACCCCCACACCTGGCTTATCATCTGTCTTCTCAACAAGAGACTTCCCACAGAGAAGGGATTCCATACTTGGGTCATGAAGAGATGCTGAGACCTATGTACCCTTCGAGTTGTACAGAGAGTTACAGGAGCACATTTCAGTAGAGAAGAGAAGCTGAAGACTCTCATCCAGCCCTGAAATGAGTGTCCCCCTAGAACCCTAGTCCGGGGCTGAGGCAGAAAGATTGAGAGCTGGAGCCTGGACTGGGTTACATAACAAGAACCAATCTAAAAGAAAGAAAAGAGTGTTTCTTTCCCCCAATGCTAATACTGCTCATGGCACCTTGCCGAAACTCCTCTTCCCTTTCAGCTAAAAATGCCCAAGAACCTCTAAAGGCTTGAGACAGGTTGGGAGCAGGTAAGATGTACATCACATGGCATAAGACAGAAATCCATTTTCAGCTGCAGCTGGTTGGGGCTAGAGGAGGAGCATCCTGCAAATGATGCCACTTAAGCTGACTTGAAATAGACTGGAGAGCCCGAGGGCTTAGCGAAGATGTAGAATGTATAGAAAGCCAGGAATGCACCTAACAGCCCAGCCATCTTCAACCATCCTGCCTGAAAGCAAAGCCTGTTTGTGGCAGTCATGACTGGACTTACTCTCATTGGCTTGGTTGTTGATTTTTTTCCTTTTTCTCCCTGGATCAGATGCATGAGTGGGGGAGAGGGGCTGGAAGGGAGGGGAGAATGAGCTGGGTTTGTGACGTCAACCGCCACCAGCAGTTCTTTGTCCCCTCTGTTGAATTATTCATCCTACAAGATAAATTTTTAATTTTCAATTTCGTACAGCAAATGCCAGGCAAACAGGTAGAAATGGAGTTTGAGACCCCGGGCTCAGAGCCATAGGTCTCCCAGGGTTCCCTGAAGCACAGGCTACCAGGGCCAAAAAATTATGCAGGAATCCACAAGGGGCTGGTACTGGAATGTACTCGGCTGAAGATGAAGTTGGTGTAAGGTTAGATTGTCCCTGAGGTGTCTGGGCTCCATTATCTGCTGCCTTTCGGGCCCCGTTCTCTCTCCTGTCTTAGCCAAGCACCCTGGTGGGCATTGCGCACCCAGTGTGGGCTCAAGCGCAGTCTTTGGAGTTCTTTAGGTTCAATTTAGAGTTCTGACTTGAAGTGACCCTGACTCAAGCAGTCTATCTTCTCAGGTTCAGCTCTATCAATATGGACCACTGTAAAATTATTTTATTTTAAACTTTTGTGTGGATTGGTATTTTGCTTACATGTATGTCTGTATGTCTCTTGTGTTTGGTGTCTGTAGAGGCCAAAAGAAGGAAGGCATTACATTCTCTGGAACTGGAGTCACAGATAGTTGTAAGCCACCAGGTGGGCTCGGAATCCAAGCTGGGTCCTTAGAAGAGCGAGCGGCCAGTATGACCTTACCTGCTGAGCCCCGCTGCCCAGTCTACCATTCCTCTTCCTTGGACACAGGTCTGTGCACTGCTGCTTGTTGGTAATGTGTTTGGCTTCTACCCACTACATGCAGCAGCACAGCCCTCTGTCCCCTGCTCCAGCTCTAGGCATTAGAGAATGTCCCCGGCCTCCTGGTGGGGAACACGGGTCCCATTTGAGAATGAGTGAACGCTTTCATTTGCTTGCTTTTTTTCTTTTTGTTTCTTTAATTATTATTATTATTATTTTTGTATACACATGTGTGCGTTCCCTGAAGCAGTATCTGTATACATGTGTATTTTGTGTACTTGGATCTCAGAGCCCCGGGAACTGGAATTATAGACCACTGTGAGACTCCATGTAGATGCTGGGAATTGAACTCACATGCTGTTTAAGAGCAGTCAGTGCTCTTAACCACAGAGTCATCTCTCCAGCCTTCTGTTTTGTTTTGTTTTGTTTTGTTTTGAGATAGGTTCTCTCACTGTGTAGCCAAAGCTGGCCTCAAACTTAAGATCCTGATGCTCAAATCCAGGGATTATAAAAGAGAGACCTCAACACTCAACTTCTTGAGTTTTTTGTTTTGTTTTTATAATCTTTTGTTTTGTTTTGTTTTCCTATACATGGTTTCTCTGTGTAGCTCTGTTCTGGAACTCACTGTATAGACCAGGCTGGCCTCGAACTCACAGTGATCCACCTGCCTCTGCCTCCCAAATGCTGGAATTAAAGGTGTGTGTCACCACCCCCTGACATCTTTTTATAATCCTTTTGACGGGGAATCAGAATGCTAGTGCTAAGACAAGATCCAGGATTGTGGAGGTCTCCATTAGGTAGGCCATGATGCTCAGTCCCCTGCTGTAGCCTCCTATGATGCCCAACTCACTCGGGGACTTTTGTTCTATTTTGTTGTTGTTTTGTTTTTCCTGATTTTATTTTTATTATTGTTTATTTAAGATAGGGTCTCAGTATGTAATCTTGACTGTCCTGGAACTCACTATGTAGACCAGGCTGGCCTTGAACTCACAGAGCTCCTCCCTGCCTCTGCCTCCCAAATCTTGGGATTAAAGGCTTGTACCATCACACCCAGCTGTTTTTCCTGAGTTTTAAAAGTGTGTATGTTTGTGTGCACGTGAGTGGGTATCCCAGGATGAGGGTAGGTGTCCACAGAGGCCTGATGCTTCAAACCCCCGGAGGTGTAGTCACAGGCAGTTTGGAGAGATGCTGAGAACTTACTGTGAGCCTCTGGAAGAGCTCTGAGCCATCTCTCTAGTGCCCCCTCCCCTTTTAAATAAAAAGCAAGCAAACAAGTCTCATGTAAGCAGAGGCTGGCCTTGAACTTTCAATTCTTTTGTTTGGGATAGAAAACCATCCATACGCTGGGATGACAGACTTGTATCAGCATAATCTGTTTACACTGGGATTTTTTTTTTTTTTTAGTGCATGAAGTAATAGTTCTCTATGGTGTTTAGCTTTGGATTTTGGTTCAGAAAATTCATCTTAAATTTCTTTGGAAGGCGAGAGGGAGCAATTGCTTCCCTTAGCTGGACATCCGGGCAAGATGTTGAGTGTCAGGTTTGATCGATCCGACAAGTCACGGGTATCCCCAAAGGCCAGCTCTGCCTCTTTGCTCTGGCAAAGGCAGTGAGTGATATGACTGCTTCGTTGCTGGATCTTAGAAAGCCTTCTAGTAGTGATGGGACTGTGTTCTTCTCTTCAGGGTAGAAGGAACACACTTATTCTCAGATTCCAAGTTAGAATCCTTACAGTAGCCGGGGTTGAGACACGTAGGTCACATGCCTGCTCCACAATTAGTGTGAGGGACTAAGAGTGATTCTTCAGTAAAGTTAATGGATGAGCCGGTTGGTGCTTAACCCTGGGACTTAAGCTGAAATTGTATCTCACAGGCATACGACTTTGCATACAAATGAAGGTCTAAGCACCATCAGTGCCCATTGGCTGTTTTGAAACCAATCACCATAGCTGCAGTGGGGAACGGGCTATGTTGATTGGCTGGACCTGGGACATAGCTTAACCTTGGAGTTAGTAGCATGCAAAAATTGTGGCTGCCTCACCCAGCATCAGCGATTGAAAACTGGGAAGAGCTGGATTCCCTATCCCAAAATAGAGATGTTGACAAAACAGAAGAAATAATGCTGGACAAGCAGGAATGGAGGATAGATGTCCACCGCCCGAGGCTGAGAGAGGCAGTGTGGACTGGTGCTGGGGTATGTGTTGCATGAACCAGGTACTTCCAGTCCACCCCTCTGATCCCTCCTCTAGTCCAGTCAGAGATTGGTGCTCTCAGGTGCAATCTGACAGCACTTTGCCTCTCATCCTATGCCACAGGGGTGTGGAACACCTGCCAAGCTAAATACTCATCCATATGTAAGTAGGAAGGGCTAGACAATGGCCTATCAGTACTCTGTGAAGCAACCCTTGCCCAACAGGGGTAGGAATTGATGGATAAATGTGTTGCCTTTGTTACTTACAGGGAATGCTTCCAAGATGTTTTTCCTCAGGCTGTTCAGAAGGTCTCCAAGGGTTGAGCTGTTCTTTAGTTACCCCATTAGGACCATTGTTTAGCTTAGTTTTGTGTGTGTGTGTGTGTGTGTGTGTGCGTGTGTAAGAGGGTATGTGGAGTTCAGAAGACAATGTCAAGAGTCATCTTCAGGAATGTCATCCATCTCCTTTGCGACAGGATTGCTCCCTGGCCTGGAGTTGACAATTGTTGGCTGGCTAACAAGTCCCAGGGATCTGCTTGTCCCTACCTTCCCAGAGCTGGGATTACAAGGGTGTGCCACCAGCCCTAGCTTTTTGCATTGGTGCTTAGAGCTTAGTACCTCACATTTGCAAAGCAAGCACTTTATAGACTGAACTACTACGTTAGCTCCCTGGCTTATTTTAATTTTATCTTATTTTACTCAGGGTCTCACGAATCATAGATTTTCCTCAAACTTACTATGTAGTCTCAAGATGATCTCAAACTTTTCTTTCTTTTTTTATTTCATTCTATTCTACTTTATTCTTGAGACAGGGTTTCACTGTGTAGCTCTGGCTGGCCTGTAGCTTACTCCGTAGACCAGCCTGACCTCTGGCTCTCAGCATCCTCCTGGCTCCACCTCCCAGTGCTGGTTAATGTGATGCTGGAGACTGAGCATCGGCTTTGTGCACTCTAGGCAAGTGCGCTACCAAGTCAGCCACGTTCCTTACTCCCACATTTTGTTTGTTTTTGAGATGGAGCCTTGCTATGTCACATTGTTTCTTCTGGGATTCTCTGTATTCAGGTTGACCTCAAGCTCAACGCACCCTCTTCCTTCCTGATTTTGTTCTTTGCCTGTCCAGTCCTTCTGTTCTCTGGGTTACTTCTTAGTAACAACCGTCTCACTCAGAAGCCTTGTATCAGACCTACATTCTGGGTAACCAAGGACAATCAAGATTCTGATACTCTGAGGTTTATTTACTCACATTTGTTTGCTCTGATTGGTGTTTGTGTGTGTGTGTGCTACAGCACACACGTGGCGATCAGAGAATAATGTTTGTGAGTTTGACTCTCTTTTTCCTCTGTGTTAGTCCTGAGAATTGAACTCAGGTCGTCAGACTTGGTAGCAAGCACCTTTACCTGCTAAGCGATCTGGCTGGCCTGTCTTTAAATGTATAGATAACATATAAAAAAAAATATGTTTGGGAGTCAGAGGATATAGATAAGTGGTAGAACGTTTATTATGCATAAGACCCTTGGTTCAATCAAAAGCCACACACATGAAAGGTAGGTTTTGTATCTTCACATTAGTGTCCTGGCTTTTGATCAGGGGCTGCTGGATCTCAGGGTCTGAAAGTTAAGTTTGGAATCCTTCCTGGAAGAAGGCAGTGCCTTACCAGTTCTTGTAGTTCTTGTATCTGGGAAGACCAGATAGATGGCAGAAGTGTCCCAAGATGAACTGTTGTCCAAAATGGTCGTCAAGGACTGGTTTTTGTCCTTTCAGGTCTTATCAAGATGACACTAGCCAAACAGGGACGGCTGCCCTGACTCCAGCTGGGTTCCTATGATGTCTGAGTTCCTATGATGTCTGAGGACACCACCAAGTTCCTGGGCATGTTGTACTTGCTTAGGGTAGCTTGCCAGCAAAGGCAGAAAACAGCCTTTGTGGCAATCCCGAGGGAGGGCCTGAAGCAAAGGCGGCCACCGCGTCTGTAGGAGCCTCTCCCCCACTGACCACAGATGTATTACAATGCGTCTCTGCTTCTTGCTGCCCGGGACTCAGGCTCCTTTCCCGGTGCCTGCTGATAATCCCTGACACTGTTTGGAGGAATGCGTCACTTTCTCAACTGTCTGGCTCTGGATTCACCGCCTACTGCGTCTCCTTTGGGATAAGATTGTTGGTCACGTGCCCAGATTAAACATCCTCCCTGTTCTTGCAGATGGCCCAAGATGCTTCTTCCTTTTCTTCACAACAGAAAACGGCGCAGTGTCTTCAAGGCATCGAGGTGCCCGCGTTATACACATCTAGCGATGCCCACTTGTGATGGAGGCAGCCTCCGCGCTGATTACCCGAGACCTAGGTTTTTCAGTGGCTCCCCACGGCAGTTGAAGGGCTTGTGTGGCTCTTCTTCAGCTTCCCCCAGCTAATTGCCCCGTACTCCAGGAAGTCTTTGCCATCTCCAACTGAGCAATGTTCCTTCTGTACGTTCCCAGGTTGCCTAAAATAAACCGTAGCACATTGCCGCGTGCCTGTCTGCTTGTGTTTGTCTCCTACAGTAGGTGAGAAATTCCTAAACACTCTGGCCCCATTTTGAGCTTACTCAGCAGGCCCCCAGAGCCACGCGGAGAAGGTACTTGGTTGAGTGGTTTCGTAAATGGAGTTTGGTTGCACGGCAATTGCATGTGTAAAACTTTGAGTTCAATTCTTGGCACTGTCCCTAACCTCCACACACCCCAAAGACTTTCCCATGTCAGGATGCCTTAATGGGTAAAGTCACCTGCCACCAAAGCCTGATGACCCTAGCTTGCTTCCTGGGACCCACCTGATGGACGGAAGTTGCCCTTTGACTTTTACACACTATATACCCCTCCCCACCAGATAGATAAAATAAATAAAAATTGTGGCCAGCCTGGTCTACAGCCTAAGTTCCAGGACAGCCAGGACTATACAGAGAAACCCTATCTCGAAAAAACCAAACCAACCAAACAAACAAAATATCACACGTGTGTTATGGCATATGTATCTGTGTGCATGTGTGAATTTGTGTACATACACACATGTAAATATATGCAATGTTTTCAGGTGTGGTAGCACAGGCCTTTAATCTCAGCACTCAAGAGGATCTGCCTGAATACATAATGAATTTCAAGTCAGGTAATGCAGTACTGAGACACTGCTTCAGAAACAAACAACAGTTTAAAAAATATCGAAGAAGTCTAGTTGAGGGTGTACTCGAAGTAAAATCTCAGGCCTCGTAATTTTTTAAGAAGGAACATAATTCATGTGTTAATACTGCCTATTGGTATTATCAATTATGTTATTATCAATTGGTATATCATTATGTTAACAAAATAAATACATATTTGCATAGACAAATATCTTAAAGGTCAAGCAAACACAAATTTTGAAAAGCTATTCCTAAATATAAATAGAAAAGAAACACACAGTAACAGAAAACATAGCAGTGTGTGTTCCCTGCAACCCTTGCCTCAGGGCAGCGATGGTTTTCTCAGTAGCAGCTGCATGCTTTCTCTATCCTTTCACTTAGCATTACAACATCAACAGTTTTTCAAATTGGAATGCCGACCTTTGGAGTTAAAAGGACTTTAGAAATGGTCCCATCCGCCTTCTTTATTTTTAGAGATAAGAAAAGCTGAGGTTCAATACAGTGACTGGTTCCAAATCTCCCAATAAAATGACGACTCTAGTTTCTTAACTTTCTGACCTGTGATGTCATCTTCCCAGCCCATAGCATTTGAGATTTTGTTGGTGAGTTCTCCATTCTTGGTTCTGAATAAGAAAACACTTGGAAACAAGGATTCCAAGGCCAAGACGGAGCAGAATTTGACTTGTGTATAATCATTTACTAGAGTTTAATGATGCAAAATAGGATAGTCCTGTGGCTGTCTCGTACACTGCTGGCTGGGAAGTAAATTAGGATGAGTACTTTGAGAAATCAAAACTGTTCTACACTGGGCAGTGGTGGCACATGCCTTTAATCCCAGCACTTGGGAGGCAGAGGCAGGCGGATCTATGAGTTCGAGGCCAGCCTGGTCTACAGAGTGAGTTCCAAGACAGCCAGGGCTACACAGAGAAACCCTGTCTCGAAAAACAAAAACAAACAAACAAACAAACAAAACCTGTTCTAGAAGGTGGGTGGCTGTGGTGGCGGCCTTTAATCCCAGCACTTGGGAGGCAGAGTTAGGCAGATCTCAGTGAGTTTGAGGCCAGCTTGGTCTTCAAGAGAAAGCTATTTTAGGATCTGTAGTTCACTTCCAGCCCATTTGTCCATCAGAGATGCATGGGCATTGAAATCACTGAGGTGGGTAAGGTAGGATCTGTGCTGCCAAACCTGCGGACCCGAGTTCCAGCCCTGGAGCCCATATGGAAGAAGGAAAACACTGACTCATGAAAATTGTCATCTTCCTCCACATGTGTACACACGCCTCCCTCTGCCAGTGTCCACAAATAAAGGAATGTAAAAGAGATGACTCCTTAGGTTGAACAAACATCACACGTGTACAAGGATACTCAGCTCTTTCTTATTAATGGTGACAGAAAATGGATACAATCCCTGTGTCCTCCCTCAGCAAATGCACAAATAATTTTGGTCTATTCATAAAAAATAAGGCGGTGATGGTGCACGCCTTTAATCCCAGCACTTGGGAGGCAGAGGCAGGTAGATTTCTGAGTTCGAGGCCAGCCTGGTCTACAAAGTGAGTTCCAGGACAGCCAGGGCTACACAGAGAAACCCTGTCTCAACAAACAAACAAACAAACAAACAAAACCCAACAACAACAAAAAAACCAACAAAGCAACTGCTTGCGGCTGGAGAGCTAGCTCAGCAGTTTAGAGTACTGGCTGTTTTTTCCCAGAGGCTTGCTTCTCAGCACCCGCATGGTGCCTCACAATCATCTGTAACTCTAGTTTCAGATGGCATCCAACACTCTGTTCTGACCTCCAGGAGCACCAGCCACACATGTGGTCCACATACATACAGCCATGCTCGTACCCTATACATAAAATAAAGTCATTTTAAAAGGTTAATTTAAAAGTACTGCACTGCAGGAAAGACAACGAACCACATGCCAGGTCACAGGCCCCACAAACGTAAGCTTGATTGGCAGAAACCAGGTAAAGGAAGGAAGGAACATGGCTTGATTTATTTAAGGTTGAAGACAGAATGCATGATAACAAGAAAGGCTGTTTGTCAGCTGGCACTGTGGCCCAATGGCAGAGGGTTCATCTAGCTCGCACAGGGTCCTGGCTTCCAACCCCAGCACTATAAAACAAAAGTAAAACTAAAAGAAAGTGGTGGTTGTGTAGGAGGGCAAAGCCTGACTCCAAGAGGTTCTGAGGGACCAGGAAACATGGCGAAGTGGAGTGCTGATAACGTTCCATAGCAATTAAAAATAAGCATTTTTGAATCAGAGTCTTACTGTGGCCTAGTCTGCTTGAAACTCAACTCCATAGACTGGGCTGGCCTTGAACTCATAGAGACAAACCTCCTCTGCCCCCAGAGATTTGGAGTTAAAGGAGTATGCCAGCACACCTTGTGAAAACACTTCTTAGGGCTGGGAGCATAGATTAGTGGTAAAGTATTTTCTGCATTGTGCAAGGTTCCTGTCCCCAGTCCCATTAAATAAACAAATGACAACCAAAAAATGCACACAATTTTCAAAAATAAAAAGATACAATCGAAACATTGACTTGTAAAGAGAAGGGTTAGAAGCGTCAGTCCAGGATACACTGGATCCATTGTTTTGGTGTCCAGTGAAGTAGCACATTAGGTCAGGAGGACATGGCAGATCAGATCTGTTTGCCTCTTTACCAGGAACCTAAGAAGAGAAAAAGGGAAGAGATGAGGTCCTATAGTCTCCTTCAAGGGAATAGAATTATGGCTTAAGCACCTTCCAGTAGACACTACATCTTAAATATGCCACCATCAGGCTGGTGGGATGGCTCTGTAGGTAAAGGTACTTGCCACCAAACCTGACCACCTGAGTTAGATTCCTGGGCCTCACTTGGAAGAAGGAGAGAACTGACTTCTGCAAGTTCCTGGAGCTCCATACATTACCATGTGGTCTTCCATCAACCAATAAACAAACACATGTAGTTTAAAATACTCATTGAGGGGGGCTGGTAAGATGGCTCAATGGGTAAGAGCACTGACTGCTCTTCCGAAGGTCCTGAGTTCACAGCCCAACAACCACATGGTGGCTCACAACCATCCATAGTGAGATATGACACTCTCTTCTGGTGTGTCTAAAAACAACTATAGTCTACTTACACGTAGTAATAAATAAAATATTTTTTAAAATAATAAAATAAAATACTCATTGAGAGTATTCTGCTAGCAGGCTTCAGATGTAGGATGAAGCCGTAGAACTCTCAGCTTCTTCTGCACCATGCCTGCCTGGATGCTGCCATGTTCCTGCCTTGCTGACAGTAGACTGAACCTCTGAACCTGTAAGCCAGCCTCAATTAAATATTGTCCTTAGTTAAAAAATACTTATGGGCTGGAGAGATGGCTTAGCGGTTAAGAGCACCAACTGCTTTTCCAAAGGTCTTGAGTTCCCAGCAACCACATGGTGGCTCACAACCATCCGTAACAAGATTTGACTCCCTCTTCTGGAGTGTCTGAAGACAGCTACAGTGTACTTACATATAATAAATAAATCTTAAAAAAAAAACTTATTGATTTATCTTTTTTTCTTTTTTTTAAAATTAGGTCTTTTCTTCATTTACATTTCCAATGCTATCCCAAAAGTTCCCCATACCCTCCCACCCCACTCCCCTCCCTTCCCCACTCCCACTTCTTGGCCCTGGCATTCCCCTGTACTGAGGCATATAAAGTTTGCAAGACCGATGGGCCTCTCTTTCCAATGATGGCCAACTAGGCCATCTTCTGATACATATGCAGCTAGAGACACGAGCTCCAGGGGGTACTGGTAAGTTCATATTGTTGTTCCACCTATAGGGTTGTAGACCCCTTTAGCTCCTTGGGTACTTTCTCTAGCTCCTCCATTGGGGGCCCTGTGATACATCCAATCGCTGACTGTGAGCTTCCACTTCTGTGTTTGCTAGGCCCCAGCATAGCCTCACAAGAGACAGCTATATCTGGGTCCTTTCAGCAAAATCTTGCTGGTGTATGCAATGGTGTCAGCGTTTGGAGGCTGATTATGAGATGGATCCCTGGGCATGGCAGTCTCTAGATGGTCCATCCTTTCGTCTCAGCTCCAAACTTTGTCTCTGTAACTCCTTCCATGGGTGTTTTGTTCCCAATTCTTAGAAGGGGCAAAGTGTCCACATTTTGGTCTTCGTTCTTCTTGAGTTTCATGTGTTTTGCAAATTGTATCTTGTATCTTGGGTATTCTAAGTTTCTGGGCTAATATCCACTTATCAGTGAGTACATATCATGTGAGTTCTTTTGTGATTGGGTTATCTCACTCAGGTCTATCCATTTGCCTAGGAATTTCATAAATTCATTCTTTTTAATAGCTGAGTAGTACTCCATTGTGTAAATGTACCACATTTTCTATATCCATTCCTCTGTTGAGGGACATCTGGGTTCTTTCCAGCTTCTGGCTATTATAAGTAAGGCTGCTATGAACATAGTGGAGCATGTGTCCTTCTTACCAGTTGGAACATCTTCTGGATATATGCCCAGGAGAGGTATTGCTGGATCCTCCGGTAGTACTATGTCCAATTTTCTGAGGAACTGCCAGACTGGTTTCCAGAGTGGTTGTACAAGCTTGCAATCCCACCAACAATGGAGGAGTGTTCCTCTTTCTCCACATCCTCGCCAGCATCTGCTGTCACCTGAGTTTTTGATCTTAGCCACTCTGACTGGTGTGAGGTGGAATCTCAGGGTTGTTTCGATTTGCATTTCCCTGATGATTAAGGATGGTGAACATTTTTTCAGGTGCTTCTCCGTCATTCGGTGTTCCTCAGGTGAGAATTCTTTGTTTAGCTCTGAGCCCCATTTTTAATGGGGTTATTTGATTTTCTGGGGTCCAGCTTCTGGAGCTCTTTGTATATATTGGATATTAGTCCCCTATCTGATTTAGGATAGGTAAAGATCCTTTCCCAATCTGTTGGTGGCCTTTTTGTCTTATTGACGGTGTCTTTTGCCTTACAGAAGCTTTGCAATTTTATGAGGTCCCATTTGTCTATTCTCGATCTTACAACACAAACCATTGCTGTTCTATTCAGGAATTTTCCCCCTGTGCCCATATCTTCGAGGCTCTTCCGCACTTTCTCCTCTGTAAGTTCCACTGTCTCTGGTTTTATGTGGAGTTCCTTGATCCACTTAGATTTGACCTTAGTACAATCTTATGTATATGCAGGATGTTTTGCCCGCGTGTAAGTCTGCACACCGTGTGTGTGCAGTGCCCACAGAGGCCAGAAGGGGGCGTTGGATTCTTTAGAACTGGAGCTACAGATAGATGTGAGCTGCCCTGTGGGTGCTGGGAACTGAACCTAGGTCCTCAAAAGAGCAAGAAGGGATCTTACCTGCTGAGCCATCTTTTCAGCCTCAGTAAGTATCATTTTTATAGTGAAAAAAAAAAAAAGATACCATGGTCTTCCAATAGCACCATTCTGTGGACTAAGCCTTTATATTTAGGACATTTAACAGAAGGACTCCAGTGGACTGCATAGTCAAAATTTGTATACTTCATGTGTGGGATGAAAGCTTTAAACAGATTTTATGCTTCCCAGGCTGGTACAATCTGATTATAATCTCTAGTCTTCTTAACTATGTTCTGACAGCTCTGTAGCTTCGACATTGCTCTACAGCTGTGTGAGAAGAAGTTGCTATGGTGGGAGGGACAAGCATGAGTGATGGGTACCCATGATCTTTTTTCTGTGATTTTTCGCAGTTTCTTATGAGTCCATAATTCCAAATTTAGCAATAAACTCCCTAGTCTTCAGTTTAAAATCAGGTGTCTAAACATAGGATTCTTTTAGTCATGTTACCCCTACCTTCAACCAAAGTAAAACATGTTTTCATTAATTCTTTGAGAATTTCACACAATACATTTTGAACATTTTTATATCCTTAGCTCCTTCCCTTCCTACCCAACTCTGAGATATTTTTTTTCTTCTTTCCCATAGAGCCCAGCTTGTGTTGCCCAGATATTCTTGGGGTTCTGACCTGCTCTGGTGTACAGTGAGGGCACCAGGGGGTCACATTATTTTTTTCCCTCTCCTGGCTCTCCAGCTGCTGGTGAGACTGTGTCCTCCCTCTCGGTGCTGTGGTTTTGCCTGGCTGGGGCTTGTGCAGCAGGACTTGTGCACATTGTCACTATCACTGTAAGTCTGTATGTACATTGGCCCTGCTGTGTCTGGAAAACACTGTTCTCTGGACGTTATTCACTGCCTGTGGTTCTTACAGTCTTTCTACCTTCCCTTGAATAAAGATCTTTGAGCCTTGGGGTGAATTTTTGACCAAATTAAAAAAATCAAATATATTTACTGATTTTTCTTTTTTTTCTTTTCTTTTTTTTTTTTCAAGGCAGGGTTTCTTTGTGTAGTCCTGGCTGTCCTGGAACTCACTCTGTAGACCAGGCTGCCCTCAAACTCAGAAATTTGCCTGCCACTGCCTCCCAAGTGCTGGGATTAAAGGTGTGCACCAATAAGGCCTATTCCTTTTTTCCAACTCCTGTAATCGCCATGTGCTCTCCGTCAGCTCTGAGGGGGACATTCCCACTTTGCTGCTCATTGGCTTAGTATCCAACACCTTTGTGAATCCAGGAGCTGGGAAATCTAGAATTTTTATATTTCATTGTGTTTTCTTGGCAGAGTTTTAGGTAGCTCAGGGTGGCCTCATATTTGATATGGAGCTGAGCACGAACCCCTAATCCTTCTGCCTCTACTTTCCAAGTGTTGGTATTACAGGTGTGAGCCACCATGCCTGGCTTCTAAGTCTAGAATAACTTCCACTCTCCACCCTGCTCCAACCCCCGGTGACCTATGGACAGGCCTTTAATTTGTAAGTCTGGGTTTACCTGTTTGGAAATGTGTTGAATAATATATACCTCCTCCCTCATCAGGGAGCTTTAATTACTGTTTGCAATGTTGCTTAAGATGTGGGGATGAAAGGTGCCTTTAAAAGCCCACGTTACTGGCACTAGCAATAAAGCTGAGGAATTTGTTGTTTGTGAATTTGCAGGGTTCTCTGTCATAGCTGGGAAAGCAGTAGGGGGAAAAAGGTTGATTTTTATGTGGAAAACTCTGTCCCAAAACCAGTCCACGGGTCCTGGCTGGTATAAATAGCAAGGGCATCTTGTACCTTAAAGTGTTTTGCAAATCCCACATTCTTGTGTGCTCCTGAAAAGACAGAGCCCACAGTTGCAAAATTGAAAACAAGGAGTTACCTGGGGTTATAAGACAGGAAATCCAGGGGCCAATTTCTGGCTAAGACCATTCTCTGTTCTCTTCACAGTTTATGAGAAAAATTTGGTCGGCGCACAAGGCTTTTTATTTATCTATTTATACCATCAATACTTTTCTTTACACTTTCTGATCACATTTCTATCAAAATCACAGTTAACCAGAACCCTTGGAAACCTACTTTAGGGAACAATTAGAAGGTGTTAAGATAAAATAAAGGTCTAAAACCCAGCTTCAAAGCCTTCCCCATCAAACCAGAGCATAAATAGGACTGAGTGGCCTATATTTAGACTTTACTTCACCATGCCCTGTTATTAATAATAACTGCCCCTTTGGTGTGCCCAGAGCCCTTTGAAATGCATGACTTCATTTGATCCACTGACAATGCTGGAATTTCAAGCTCTGATTTAGGGACTGAAGCTCAGAGAGAAATGACTGTGATGATCCTGGGATGGAGACCTGGGCTTGGGAACTGGAAGCATCTAAGAGAAGGAATTATAGAGGATGAGAGCCCTGGCTCGTCTTAGCCACAGATCTAAGGCCGCATCTGAACAGAGGAGGTGCCGTGTAAAGGATGTGGGTGTGGAGGTTCTAGATCGCTCTTGACTCTTAATCTCCAGGAGGATTGCAGCATGACTTTACACGCTGAGCTTCCATTTCCTCTTTAAATTCAGATGTCATCACAGTGTTCTTTCTTCCCTGGCTCTGTTAAAAAGGTAATGTATGGAGGGCACAAACTGTTAGAGGATAGCTGAGTGACAAATGGATGGCAAGTTTACTGGAAGCCATGCAGCAGTCATTTTGGAAGTTATGAAGAACAGCAGAACCCTCCTGAGATAACCATCCCAGCTTCCGGCTCCTGACTCCCTGACAGTAGCTGCTATCCCTCCCCATCATGGTGGACTCTCACTCTTCTGGAACTGTAAGCCAAAATGAGCTTTCATAAGAGGAGGAGGAGGAGGAAGAGGAGGACGAAGCAGCAGCAGCAGCCACTGGGCAGTGCTGGCACACACCTTTAATCCAGAGTTGAGGACACAGAAGCAGGCAGATCTCTGAGTTCAAGGCCAGTGTGGTCTACAGAGTGAGTTCCAGGACAGCCAGGGCTACATAGAGAAACCCTGTCTTGAAAGAGCAAAACCATTTGCGCCCCCCCCCAAATTAATTGATGGATGAATGAACAAGTACATACAGTGTTTAACACAATTTACCCATCTTTGGATTTTTACCAGTTTTACAGCTTTCGTTTATGTGTTTGTACTTTGTATCTTTGTGTGTCTGTATATTTATTTCTATACAATTTCATCACATGTGACACGAGTCAAAATACAGAACATTTTCATTGAAAGGATGCCCTGTGCATCCTTTTTACAGCCACATTCCTCTCCTTTTCTCCCTAATTACTGGTAACCACCAATCTATTTACTGCCTCTACAATTTTCTCATATAAAGAATGTCTTATAAATAGAATCACACAGTGTATTGGTTATTTTTTTTTCATTGCTACAACAAAATGTCTGACAAGAGCAAATCAAGGATTGAAGGGTTTGTTTAGACCCCTAGTTCCAGGATATAGTTTATCACAGCGGCAGAGGGATGAGGTGTCTGTAGGCAGGAAGCAGAGAAAGGCAAACACTGGTCTCAGGCAATTCTCGTGTGTGTGTGTGTGTGTGTGTGTGTGTGTGTGATGCATGCATAGTGAGGTTAACTTTTCCAAGTTGGCTCTTTCCTTCCATGATATGGGTCTTAGGGATGAAACTCAGATGGTCAGGCTGGCAACAAGTGCCTTTACCTGCACAGCCACCTCTCCAGCCCGGTTCCTTTTTTTTTCACTCAACATGTTTTCTTGAAAACAAACAAAGATGCTACAAGCAGCAAAAGCTTTTTTACTGGGTAGCATCCATGGTATAGATTTACCAGTGTGTTTGAAGCACATCCACTAAGGGACATGTAGGAGGTGGTTTCCCAGTTGGGCTATTATAAATGAAGCCTCTGTGTGCAAGCATGAAGAATTTTTGTCTGATTATTAAGTATTTCTAGGCTAACTGCCCAAGACCACAGTTCCTGAGTATTGGTTAACTGTTGAGCTCTGTAAGAAACTGCCATACTTTTCTCCATGGTGACTTTGCATGCCACATCCACACTGACAATGCATACTGACGAACGAACACTCTTTGCCAGTCATTAGCACTGCCATTCATTCTTGCGTTAGTAGTTTTGCCGGGTGATGGTTTGGTTTGGTTTTGCTTTGCATTTCCCCAATGACTAGCCGTGCCAACTATCTTTTCATATGTTAGATTGTCATTTATGCACTGTGTTTAGAAAAATATCTGCCCATGCTTTTTACCAATTTTCCAATTGGTTTGATGTTTGTCTTCTTTTTCCGAGACGAGGTCTGATTGTAAAATCCAGGCTAGTCTGGAGCTTACAACATAGCGCAAGCTGACCTCGAACTCACAACCCTGGCTCAGGCTTCTGAGTGGTGTTTGGCTAGATGTTGAAATTTTAACTGTTGAGTTTTGTGATCCTTGGCTGGGTATATAGTTTACAAGTATTTTCTTCCAGTCTGTAGTGCTTTTCATTGTTGTCCTAGGGTTTTTAATTTTGATATGACCCAGCTTACTACCTTTTCCTTTTATGGGTTGCACTTTTGGTGTTGAATCTAAAGACTTCTTGCCTAGTCCTGGATTTCAAAGATTTTCTCTTAGTTTTCTCCCTAAAAATTGTATAGTTTTATATTTTACATTTAAGCTCTAAATCCATTTTGAGTTAAGTTTTTTATGCAATCCAAGTTTATTTATTTGCCTGTGGATAGTCAACTACTTAGATACCATTTTGGAAAAGGTTATGTTTTTCCCCTACAGGATTATTTTGTCATCTATCAAAAACTGATTGAGTATATCTATATAAGTCTATTTCTAAGCCAAGAACCCAGTTGGAATTTTAATTCAAATATTGAACTTGGGTGAACGGAGCGTAATAAATCAATTCATATAGAGACTGAATGGAGACTAACATGAGAAGCAGTTATCAAACAATCTAATGTTCTGTGTAACTAAATATGACACCATAAGGAATTGACTGTGAGTACCCTGATCATGAGTTCAGGGAAGTGTGTGTGTGTGTGTGTGTGTGTGTGTGTGTGTGTAGATGTGAATATATCATGAGCTCTGAGCAGGATATATTAAAATACTTTCTGACTGTGGAACCAGGGAAACTGGCATTTATGCTGTGACTCCATCACTTAGTACCTGACTTTGAGCAGGTGAACACATTAACTAGTTGCAGGTAAACATATTAACTAGTCTCTTGGAGCATCCCTTCACGCATTCAGTGGATTACATTAACTTGCCTCATAGAATTAGTTTGAGGTCCAATGAGATGGAGACCTACAACGTGGTTGGCATTAATTTGTTATTATTATTTTGTTATTTCATGTGTACGGGTGTTTTTCCTGAAGCTATATCTGTGTACCACCTGTGTGCCTGGTGTCCAAGGATAATAGAAGAGGGCAGTGGGTTTCCTGGGACTGGAATTACTGATGTTTATGAGCTACCATGAGGGTGCTGGGAACTTGAACCAGGTCCTCTAGAAGGACAGCTCCAGCTCCTGACACTGTGTATTGTAACTATAGCACAGCAAGTCGAAGGAACAGTTTGGAAGTTTTGTCCCATAGTCTCTGCTAGCATCCTCTTGAGCATCAGCAAGTGGATATGTTATTCTTTCAACAAGGTAGTGCTCTCGTGTGTGTGTGTGTGTGTGTGTGTGTGTGTGTGTGTGTGTGTGTAGGAGAACTGGGGATTGAACCAAGGGACTTAGCAGGAGCTCTACCACTGAGCCAGCCCAAAAACTACAGCCTTGACCTGCTGTTTCATAGAATGCTAGCATAGATGTGTAGATGCTAGCATTCTACACTGTGGCTCAGTGTTTTCTCTCCTAAGTATTAGGCTCTATTGTCTTTGCAGGCCTGGGCATTTAAATTTTTCTACTTAAAAAAAAAAAAAAAAAGGAACTGGGTGTGGTGGCACACACCTTTAATCCCAGCAGTTCGGAGGCAGAGGCAGGCAGATTTCTGAGTTTGAGGCTAGCCTGGCCTACAAAGTGAGTTCCAGGACAGCCAGAGCTATACAGAGAAACCCTGTCTTCAAAAACCAAAAACCAAAAACCAAAAATCTCTATTGCAGCTTTCTCTGGTTACTAAGTCACCTTACAAATAAGATTTATCCTTGACTTTTTCTGGACATCAACTTTTACTTAGAAAAGGGAGGTAGCTTAGTGACCACCTTCTAATGGTTGTTTAGAAGGACCAACAAAAAACAAAATGCAGAAAACCCGGTAAATTTATGCACACCATTCATAGCTGCAGCGAGCACAGTTAAACATGAATCAGCAATCCATGGAGCGGGCCAGAAGCCTGCTCTGCCCTCCCACCAGCCTGTGCTCTTGACCAGAGAGCTAAGAATAGTCTTTACACTTTAGAAGAAGACGGAGGGAAGGAAGAAATGTGGGAAAGAAGGGAGGAAGAAGGGAGGGAGTGCTGCAGAGCTGTCCGCGCCTTACAAAGTTAACACAGTTGCTGTCTGGTCATTTATGGAAATACTTTGCTATACCTTGTTGTAGAAGGTAAACAGGAGGCTCCAAAAGCAGAACCTAGCCAAGTATGGTGGCATACTTTTCTTTAGTCCCAGCACTGAGGAGGCAGAGGCAGATGGATTTGTGAGTTTGAGGCCAGCTTGACCTACACAGCAAGGTCCAAACCTGTCAGGGTCACACAGTGAGACCAACCAACCAACCAAAGCTCTCTAGAGAATACAATCTGGCTAGCGGTCACACGGTAAGGAGCTAGAAATCCACTCATTCAACTAAAATACAGATTGAGTTCCTTCTGTATATAAGAACAATTGCTTGTCAAATTATGAGGACAGGATGCAACATTTCCAAAGCGAGTTATAAAAAATTTGCTCTGCGAACCCTGTAATTCCCTTTTCCTCGTGGTTGTTTGAGATATGGGCTTTCATTCTGTAACCCAGCTGGCCTAGAAGTCACTATGCAATCTGGTATTAAGTTTGTGGCACTTGTTTTGCCTATACTTCCAAGCGCTGGGATTTCAGGTCTGAGCTACCATGCCTGGCTGTAACTTTATTTTGTGAGATCAGTAGGTGCATTAGTGGATCAAGGCTCTGGCCTCCCCCTCCTCTCTCTCCCTTACCCAAGCGTCTCACTCTGTAGTTCTGGCTATCCTAGAACTCACTATGTAGACCAGACTGACCTCAAAATTCACAGAGATCACTTTCCTCTGCCTCTTAACTCCTGCAGATCATGGCCAGCATGCCAGCTTCCTGTTCTCTTTAGTTTCAAGACTAACTAAATAGTATCACGCCTCATGAACACGGGAAATTCAGAAATCACAAGCTGGATTGGCTACCTCTTTGTCTAAGACAGATTCAGTCAGTTCCTCTGGGTCTTTGATGAAAACTAATTTCTGGATACATGTTGAACCTCTTGCTTTGGGCCTTTAAAGCCTAATTATTTCCCAGGCCTCTGGCTGAGAGTCAAAATGACTCTGGCTGAATATAGTTGCGTGATTTTCTGGAAAGCCGGAGGCCTCTCTGTCACAGTAGCTGCCCTTTGGTGCCACATGTACCCTGATAAGGGAGGCTGTACATCAGTTTATAGAAACTCACATGTCAGGAATGTAGGACGTGGGGAGACAGATGGAATCAACACAAGAAACATCAGCACCCAGAGGCTTGCTGGGACAGGGCTATTCCCAGAGGTGCTGATGAAGCATTTGTCACCGTGGAAGAATGTAACTGTATGGAACCCAGCCTGTACTTTATGACTAACACCACGTTAAGTCACAGAATTTCCGCATCGTTCTTTCTTGGGACCATAGCAAGATGCTTAAATAAAACGATACCTGTTTCAGTGCATTGGTTCAATGCTTCAATGAATAGATCAGCCATCTTTTGCCTCTGGATCTTTCTTTGTGCTGTGTCCTTTTACTCCCCCTTGAGTTTTACCCAGTGAGAGCATCTGTTCTGTTAGCTTGGTTTTGTTCATTTTGAGACAGTGTCCTCAGATTGCTATGTATCAGAAATGACCTTGAGCTCCTGATCCTCCTGCCTACATTTTCTTCTCGCTCTTCCTCCCCCTCCCCTCCCTCTCCCCTCCCCCTCTCCTTCTCCTCCCTCTCTCTGAGACAATGTTTCTCTATGTAGCCCTTGGCTGTCTTAGAACTCACTCTGTAGACCAAGCTGGCCCTGAACTCACAGAGATCAGAGATCTGCCTGTCTCTGCCTCCTGAGTGCAGGGATTAAAGGTGTGTGTCACCACTGCCCAGCCTCTGCCTTGAGTTTCTGAATGCTGGCATTACAGATATGAGCCACCACTCCTGGCTGGTCAGTGTACATCTGGTCCCCCTTTAGATCTCTAAATCAATGACATCTGGGCCTTGGTGAGTCTAGGGTGGATTCCTCTGCATCTTCACTGCCACGAGTCCTCAGTTTCTCTGTCTGAGTGCTAAGCTGGGCGCTTTGCTTCCCCGACTAGGCTGTGACTCTCAGGAAAGCAGGGCCTGGACTCGTATTCTTCATTGTTCCATGAACGGAACTTTCCCCTGTGCTCAATCAAGGGAATAGTCAACCAATACTGTAGCCAAGAATGAAGCAGTAAGTCCCACCCCTGACAGAGGTAAGCTCCACCCCCTACAGAGGTAAGCTCCACCCCTTACATTGGAGAGGCGGGGTTAGAGGAGAGAGAGAGAGAGAGAGAGAGAGATAGAGATTGAGAGCTGGATGTGTAGTCAAACAAGCATGAAGCAGTATGCTCCACCCCTAGCATTGGAGAGGAGGGTTTGAAAGAGAGAGATTGACTTTGTGGATGTAGCTCAGTTAGTCGAGTGCCTGCCTTACATGTACAAAGCCCTGGGTTAGATCAGGATATAGTGACACATCCCTGTAATCCTAGCTCTTGGGGAGATGGAGGCAGAAGGAACAGAAATTCAAAGTTATCTTTGATTACACAGCAGGTTTAAGGCCACACTAGATTGCATGAGATTCCATTTAAAAAAAGAAAAAGAAAAGCAAAAAATAGAGAAAGAGAGAGAGAACCAGGTATGACTGCCTTTAATTTCCTCAAGGCAGAGGGACAGAGGGCAGAGGGCAGAAGATCAAGACAAATTCAAAGCCAGCTTGGTCAACACAGTAGGTTCTAGACCATCAGAGTACATATAGATTTCCTGTCAAAACATAATACAAATTTTAAAAAAGAAATAAAGAAGGAAGGAAGGCAGGAAAGATTGACCGAGTTTGTGCATCTTGCCTGGCTTCTTAGCTCGATCCAAACACTGAGAGACAGCTTGGCAGACTCCAGAGGCACAGCAGGACTGGAAACAGGATTGAGAGTCTCTGACATTCTGGCTATAAAATGTTTTCAAACTTTGAAAACATTCTTAAACAACTTAATTCCTCCCCAGCAGGATTCCCTTGGCCCCTTCCTCTTGTGCCTTGTCACCACAGCAGAGGTTAAGACTGTTTAGAGAATCATTTGATAACAGATGAGACCCTGGGCAGAGGGAGATATATTTACCTCTCAGGAGTGAAAGAAATGTGTGCAGTTGGACCTTGGATTTAAATGAGCCAGCAAATTCCTGCAAATTCTCTTCCCTTGCTGGGTCCTGTCGCTTCACCTTCAGCAAAGGAGAAAGCCAGCCTGTGTCACCTGTGATTTATGTCCTGCAGTTTGCTCTCTTCCCGTAGAACACTTAACACCCTGAGCAGAGTGAGAAGAAGAGGTAGCCTCGGGATGTCTGGCTGCCAGACTTGATGTCTGGGTGCGGGAGAATCGGGTAGGAGCTCTGTGCTCTGTTGAGGCTGAAAAATTAATAAATACATAAATAAATAAACAAATGAATGAATGAATGACTCATGGGGTTGCTGTCTGTAGGAAACAAGGGAGATTCTATTTGCTTCAGTTCTGCAAAAACAACTGGCCTCTGAGCCAAGAGCCCTGGATGCTTGATTTATTCACTTACTAAGTGCCTGCTTTGATTAGAGTCTTCTTTCACTGTGTGCCTCAGTTTCTCTAGCTGTCAAAGGTTGACCTGGATGATCTGGTTGTAACTGGCATGCCTAGAAGGAATGAAGGCATTCTTAATCAGGTGCTGTATTTGGCACTCTGGCTATCTGAACTATTGAAACAAGCCACCCTAAGGTATTGAAATTGCTTCTGAAAGGACTTCTGGGAGAAGGAAGATGCTGACCCTGGTGCCAACTAGAAGAGACTTGGAGTGCTGACAACATTTTTGACCATCTTTCTTGAAAGAGACTTGGAGCCTGTGACAATGGAGGGTAGGGCTGCCCTTGACCAGGACTTCATAATTATTCATATCTTTTGCCCTCTGTTTAACCTGACTCTCATCTTAGGACCCTTAAGATGGACTTGGAGGTCACCTGGTCGCTTTGTCTCTTTCCAATGGGGTCGCAGTGAATAAGTCTTTTTATATTATTGATTGGGTACTTTAAACTTGCTTTTCAAGGACAAGTGGCATGGGCTCTGACTCTAATTATGGTAACATTTTCAGCTTTAAGGATGGAGCTATCTGGCTCTGAATGGAAGGGGGAAGGAGAGGGTTCCTACTCTCTACCACTAATTGGTTGTGTGGCTTTGCAGGAAGCTCCTCCCCTCTCTGAACTGGGAGTACATTATTGAGTCAGGGAGTTCCTTCCTTCCTTCCTTCCTTCCTTCCTTCCTTCCTTCCTTCCTTCCTTCCTTCCTTCTTTCCTTCTTTTCTTTGTTTGTTTTTTGTTGTTTGATTGGTTAGTTGTTTTGTTTTTCTGAGACAAGTTCTCTCTGTGTAGCCCTGGCTGTCCCGGAGCTCACTCCGTAGACCAGACTGGTCTGAAACTCAGAGACCTGCATGCCTCTGCCTCCTGAGTGCTGGGATTAAAAGCTTGCATACCCCCTGCCCCATACCCCTACCCTCTGTCTAGGGACCTTCTTTCTTGGCTTCCTGAGAACTATAGCCAGAAGGAGACCACGGTGCTGGCACGGAGCCAGTCCTCAAGAGTCAGCTAACACTGGACTCCTGCTCCTGAGCTGTTGTGGGTCCATAACCCTGGGGGGCGGGCTTGGTGCCCCATCTCCGAGTTTCTGGCTTGTGGACTGCTCAGTGGGAGCAGGGTGTACTAATGAGCGCTTGAAAGTCCTGGGCAGGAGGAAAGAGGAGCTATTTTCAGTGGGTTCTGGTTCTATTTGTAGCGGGTGAGTTGGCCCGGGCTGCAGGGAAGCTTGCTGCAGAGCAAACCGGGTGCTGAGAGGGGTGTGTTTCATTACGCTGGCAAGAGGAGGAGAGGAAGAAGCTGGCCCTGTCAGCCCCTCCCCTCCCCAACTTCTTGCCAATTTCATTTCCTCTACTTTTCCTTGGAGAGTTTAGAAGGGGCACCGGATCTTTGAAAGGTAGATTTAGTTTGTGACATGAAGCATTCATCAAGCTTGCTAACTTGGTGGAGGCTGCACAGTATTGATTCTCTCAGGCTCAAGGGAGATTTGTATCCCCGCTGGAACTGTAGTGTTTGTGAAAGCGCGCAGTAGCTAAACTGCCAAACCTCAGAGTCGTTTCTCAAAGAAGAGACAATGTCCTTTCATGTCCCCAAGGGGTCTTAACAAAGAGCTCACATTTTCTCCCCCACTCTTGGCAACGTGGCTAAATTAATTATTTAACTTCTCTAGGCCTCAGTTTATTAATTTGTGAAATGGGATGTGGGTGCCAGGGAGACATCTTGCTCTTGAGCCCTTTCCAGGAGAGAATCTGTGATTTTCTGATGCAGTCATCAAACAAATAAGGTCAATCCTTTAATGAGAGGATGGTGGGAAGGCCTGGCAGGCTCCAGAGGATATGACACCCTACCCTGTCATTTACTGGATGGGAAAACTGAGGCTCTACCAGCGAGATGGGATCAGTCTGTGAGTCAGTGAGCCAGGCCTTCTACCTCCCACAGTTGGTCTGTCAGTCTTCTCTGATGCTAGGCTGCAGGTAGCTCTCTTCAGAGGACAGTGGAAGTCCCTTGAACATGTACTAACTCATTTAACTCCTTCAGCCACCTGTTTTCCCGATGAAAGCCACACACAGTGCAGAGGGGACAAATGTGCTGGATGAAAAGCTCTATCACCGGCATTTTGCAAAGCTCAGCTATTTGGGCCCCCATATAGATGCATTTTTGACACAATCTGGTTTTTGCTACTATTGACTTCCTATTTTTCTTTGTTTTCCCATCTTCCCGCCTCTGTCCCGAAGTACTGAGATTACAGGCTTTTGGCTTCACATTTAGATTTTTTTTTTTTTTTTTTGGATCCAGAGTTTCATAGACTTTCTGATCCTCTTGTGTCTACCTTCCAGATGTTGGGCTAGGAGTGTGCTCCTGCACCCAGCTTAGCCTTTCTTTTCTTATGATAATTTTACTTATTTACTTTATATTATGTGGTTTTTTTAAGACAGGGTTTCATGTTGCCCAGTTGGCCTTGAACTCACTATGTACTTGCGGTTAGTTTGAGATCCTGAGTCTTCTGCCTCTACCTCCAAATGTTGGGGGTTACATAAGCCACTGGCAGGTCATTTTATATTTTTTCCTCTTTTCAAATTGACAGTTCCAAATTGCAGCTATTTCTGAGCTATAACATGGTTTTTGATATGTCTGAACACTGTGAAATGAGTAAATGATCTGTTTAGCATATGCATTGCCTCAAGTCCCTTTCTGTGAGGACATTTGAAAACCTACCCTCTTACAGAATACATTGTTAACATATAGTATGCAATATAACTGTACGATAGAATGCTGGGTAACTAGAATTCCTTTTGTCTAATATCTTGTATCATTTGACACAATAGCTTCCCAGTCGGCCTCAGTCTCAACCTCTTGTGACTAACATTTCACTCAGTTCCGTTAGGACTGACTCCTTTTAGATTCCATGTATCCGTGAGTGTATTCTCTACTTACCGGGCATCTGGCTTATTTCTCTTAGCATAATATTCTCCGAGTCATCTATCTTATTGGAAGTAGTGTGGTTTTCTTCTTCTTTGAGCTGAAAGAATATATCCATTGTATATAGACCACATTTTCTTTATCCATTTGTCTACTGTTGGGCTATGCATTCTCACATGATTCTCTCTGCTGCTTGGCTATTGTGACTGATGTTGCAATGAATACAAATTGTAGATATTTATTTGTTCTATACACGACAACGTTGTTTCCTTTGGATATGTACCCAGTACTCAGATTGCTGATCCTGTTCTGCTCCTATTTTTAGCTTTTTGGACATGGTATGGTGTTGTCCAGATTGGCTTCAAATTCACTATGTAGCCAAGGATGGTCTTGACCTTCTGATCCTCCTGTCTCCACACTCCAAGTGCTAGCATTGCAAGCATGTGCCAATGCTCCAAGTTTATGTGGTCATGGCTGGGGGGGGGGTGTCAGACCAAAGTTTCAGGCATGCTAGGCAGTACTCTGATTTCTGCATTACAGCACAGCTCTACTTTAATTTTTTGAACTCTCTTCATTTGTTGTCCATAATGCTTTACTGATGGACATTCCAGCCAACCCTGAAGTTCCCCTTCTCTCTACATTTTCACAGGCATTTGTTTGTCTGCCTTGTTGATAATGGCCATTCTAAAAGGCATTGTATTCTTTCTTTCTTTCTTTCTTTCTTTCTTTCTTTCTTTCTTTCTTTCTTTCTTTCTTTCTTTCTTTTTCTCTTTTTGTTTTTCGAGACAGGGTTTCTCTGTGCAGCCCTGGCTGTCCTGGAACTCACTCTGTAGACCAGGCTGGCCTCGAACTCAGAAATCCACCTGCCTCTGCCTCCCAAGTGCTGGGATTAAAGGTGTGCGCCACCACACCCGGCACCACTGTATTTTTTCTTAATGTGGATTTATTTAGGCATGCAGTGGTGCTGGATGCTTGGTCAAGGCCTTGCTCATGCTAAGCATACAAGCATGCATTTACCATTGAGCCATAAACCTTAACCCTTTGTGAACTCTGTGTGTGTGTGTGCATATGTTGTATATGTGTGGAGGCCAGAGGTCAATGTTTGATGTTTTATCTATTGTCCATCACTTCCTTTTTGAGACAGCATCTCTTTCTGAACCTAGAGCTTGCTGATTGGTGAGACGGCTTGCTCAGTGAGCCCCTGGGTCCTCCTGTCCTGTCATTCTCTGCTGTGCCTGGCTTTTTACACGGGTATTAGAGTCCGGATTCAGTTCCTCATTCTTGTGCAGTGAGCACTTTTATCCACTCAGCCATCTCCTCTGAGTGTACACTTCTGTTTTAATGTACATTTCCTGGGTGTTTAGTGAAGTTGGACACTTTTTTTCCATATTCCATCTGGGCATTTGTACGTATGTCTTCTTTGGTTTTGCTTTGTTTTATTTTGAGACAGTGTCTCCCTATGCAGTCTTAGCTGACCTAGAATTTGCTATGTAGACCATGCTGGTCTTGAATGCAGAGAGATCTGCCTGCCTCTGCTTTTCAAGTACTAGGATTAATCGTGAGCGCCACTGCAGCTAGCTATGTCTTCTTTTGAGAAATGTCTGTTCACACCTTCAATTTATTTTTCATTTGGGTTACTTGTTTGCTTATTTTTAGGTTGAATTCCTTGAATACTTTGTATTTTTCCTAGGTACGTGGTTTGCAAATATAGTCTTGTATTCTCTAAATTGTCTGTTCACTATCACTCTTTGCTATCTATACTGAAGTTTTTTGGTTTGATGGAATCTCTTTTGCTAATTTTGGTTATGCTTTGTGGGCCATAATTTAAAAAAAAAAACACCAGGCTGGGCATGGTGACACAGACCTTTAATCCCAGTACTTGGGAGACAGAGGCAGGTGGATCTCTGTTTGTTCTTGGCCAGCCTGATCTATATAGTGAGTTCCTGGACATTCAAGGATCTGTATAGAGATCCTATCTCAAAATAAAATAAATTCATTGCTTAGAGCAATGTTACAGAGGTTTTGTTTCTTTGGTAGTGTTTGTTGTTGCTGGTTATTCTATTTTACATTTATTTCTTTGTTTACTTTTTATTTATTTTATTTTATTTTTGTTTTTTTTCGAGTCAGGGTTTCTCTGTGTAGCTCTGGCTGTCCTGGAACTCACTTTGTAGACCAGGCTGGCCTCGAACTCAGAAATCCGCCTTCTTCTGCCTCCCAAGTGCTGGGATTAAAGGTGTGTGCCACCACTGCCCGGCTTTGTTTACTTTTTATTATTTGAAACATTTATACTTGTATGCAATAGAATAAGGTCATTATCTACCCCAATTTCCCCCTTCAGTTTCTCCTGAATACCACTATACATAATGAGAATGTATTTTTGCTTATGTGTTGTATGCACCTGCTTGTCTGCCTGTGAAACCCTCGCTGTTATACTTGCATCTGCGTTTGGTTTGTGGCAATCTGCTCTGGTGAACGCACTCAAGACAATCTTGTCTCATACAAATAAGATATTTGTGGGTATTTTTTTCCTCAATGTACTAAGACTTGCCAGAGTCTAAAGTTTCTGGCTGGGTAATTTGTACCAATGAACTTCTAGCATTCTGCTGCACTAAAGCTCATCGGTCTGTCTTCCACTTGGAGTGGTACCATCTGGTAGCATGAGTTGATCCTATGTAAAATATTAGTTCACTGGTTTATGTGACTCTCTTGGCTCATTTCATCCTGTGTTATGAAATATTCACTTTTGCCAGTATTACCACTCATCTCAGTATAAAACACTTTCATTTTGAGACAATGTTTCTCTGCATCCTGAAACTTGCTCTGCACACAACAAGGCTGACCCTGAACTCAAGGATCCACCTACCTTACTCTGCCTTCCAAGGGCTGGGAATAAAGGTGTGCCCAACCTTCAATAGAAAAGACTTTATGTCTTGTAAAGCAGTTAGACTTATGATAGGACATTCACATTCCCGAAAATCACAATTAAGCAGTAATTTTATCACTGGTAACAAGTACAATAAGTTGTATTTGTCAGAAACATAATATATGTTTGGAGACAAGCCAACTAACTAAATATGAGAAACTGGATGTTGCATGTTAACCATTCTTTCCTGTAAAAATAGTGCTCCTTCCTCGAGATAATTTAGGAAACAGCTGCTTGTAGGACATCACATTTTATTTGAGAGTTCTGAAAGCACTGGGGTGGGAGAAGGGGAGGGGTACAGGACACTAGGGTGGGAGAGGGGGGTACAGGACACTGGGGTGGGAGAGGGGGGTACAGGACACTGGGGTGGGAGAGGGGGGTACAGGACACTGGGATGGGAGAGGGGGGTACAGGACACTGGGGTGGGAGAGGGGGGTACAGGACACTGGGGTGGGAGAGGGGGGTACAGGACACTGGGGTGGGAGAGGGGGTACAGGACACTGAGGTGGGAGAGGGGGATATAGGACACTGGGGTGGGAAAGTGGGGTACAGGACACTGGGGTGGGAAAGTGGGGTACAGGACACTAGGGTGGTATTAGATACCACTGGTTAGTTTCCTTTAACATGACAAATTGACCTGTGAATTTCAGCTCAATAACCTGTTAAAAAATGTGCATTATATGGAATTTCCATATCACTGTCTGGAGGAGTGAAAGGCTTGCCGTCAAAGAGCCAATAAAATTAGGCCTCCCTTTTTTCTCAATACAGGACATTCTTTTTTTGTTTGTTTGCTTTTATGTTTTTTTTTTTTTTTTTTTTTTTTGAGACAGGGTTTCTCTGTATATCCCTGACTGTCCTGGAACTCACTCTGTAGACCAGGCTGGCCTCAAACTCAGAAATCTGCCTGCCTCTGCCTCCCGAGTTCTGGGATTAAAGGCGTGCACCATCATGCCCGGCCAATACAGGACATTCTTAAGTGAAACTGACATATTGTTTAGTATCAGTCCACTTTGTTAAGGATACAATGGTTAGTGGAACACACTGTACCACTGCCCTGATTGGGACAAAGCACCAGCAATGAAACTGGTTCTTTTGTGCCATTGGTATAAATATCAACATGATAAGAAGACAAGTTATTAATTGGTATTATTATGAAAAGACTTTGAATCCAAATAGACCCCTGAGAATTTCAGGTTACCTGAAGAACCTGTGGGCCATGCTTTAAAAGCCATTGCTCTACACTGAATTAGAACGGAAATGAAATGGATCCATTTCCATCAGTAGGGGTACCATGTGCTGTCAGAAAAATCCTGGGAGATATTTTTATACTTACTGGAAATTTTAATTCAAGCACACACAGTGCTATGCTTGCCTTGTTTTAGATTCCTACCACTGGATACAGAATAAAAGTAACAATTTTGATAATGGCATATGCATTACATTGTTTTTAAAAAATGATCACTTTCAGGCATTTTTGCTGAAGTAATTATATTCTCATTAATGTTATCAATGTCACTGTGATCTTATTTTGAATGCAGAAAGGGTTTTTTTTTTTTTTTTCTGCTTGTTAAAAATAGGGCCTGGTGTGCGCTCAACACACACTGTATCCTCAGCCCCTACAAAGGGAGTTTCCAGGCCATGCAGAGTTTGCTCTTTTGTATTTAGAGACAATTTCCTAATATCTGCCTTCTAGGCTTCCAGAAGTGGAGAGGAAGGGTAGTATGATGTGCACAGATGTGCCTCAACATCAGATCACTTGAGTTCAAACTCTGGCCTTCTCGTTTCATCTACATCTAAGGTTGAAGTGATTTGGTGCAGGCTAAAAGATTCGGTGCACACCATGAATTCAAGGAAACGGTAAAATTTCTTCAAACATTTTAAATACTGGTCGAGGATTCAGTCAAAGATTTCCTTTCTCACTTCAGATCAAAAAGCAAATTGTTATTGTTGATAAACAGAGAAGCAAGCGACAAGCTGATCCAGGTGCTCTTTCTTTCCATGTGGACTGTGGGAGCTGTGGGATTGGTGGAGCAGGTGGGAATTTCCTGTTGCTGAGTTGTTTACCTGGAGCCACTTTATCAGTGTCCAGCCATCCAGCAGGGATTGTCCTGGCAGTGAAGTGCTAGCTCCAGTTCAGGTCCCCCACTGCTGACAGTCTGTCTACTCTGTGTGTCCTGTTGTTCATCTATTTGATGCTCTATTTCTTTTTTTTTCCTGACCCACAAAGGCCATGAGAATATACACAAAGGGAAACCAGGACAGTGGATTATAAATGAAAGTGTAGAGTTTATTGCTATCACTACCAAAAAAATTATTTTTGATCCAAGAGGTGCAATCATTGTACTTCAAATTTAGCCTGTGCTTTTCTAGTGAAGGTGAAAACGGAGACACAATCAGCTGCATTGAAGAGGAGGAAGACAGGTCCTTGGAGAGTGGTGGGAAGTCTTTGCTAACTGATCTGGATGTAGTACCTTCCTTGACCTTCCTTGAGATTCTGTGATGTGGTGGGTAGCATAACCCAGAGAGTAATAGGATAGTTGTGTTGTTGTCTGGGCCTGGGTTTGAAGTTTTAGTTAAATTCAACTTATTCTGGGTTTTACTTTTTTTTTTTTCGTTTGTAAAATAAAGATAGGCCTGACCATTTATGAAGATTCAACTAGATAAATATAAACACTTGCTCTTCCATAATTAGGAGATTTGTCTGGCTATTGTGTTGTACAGGCAATTTTAGGTTCTGGAGACCTAATGACAAATAAGACAGCATCCTTTTTTTCTAATTATTCTTAAACTCCAGGGGGGCAGAGAGGCAACAATGTTGAATACAAAGAAACAAATAAGGGGGGGGGGCAAACAATTTAACAAATACAGGAATAAATTTCATTTACTTGTCTTCTGAAAAAAAATCAAGGTCATGTTAAAATTCATCTGAGGATCTGTGAAATATCTCTGAGGATTTGTTAGGACCTAAGACAGTGGCTCTCAACCTTTTAAATGCTGTGACCCTTTAATACAGTTCCTCATGTGTGCTGACTCCCAACTTATTTTCCTTGCTAATTTATAACTGTAATTTTCTACTACCATGAATCATAATGTAAATATCTGAGGTTCAGGATATTTGAGACCCCGAGGACTGCTGATCTAAGATAAGATATTACAGTGTTAGACTATGGGGTTCTTCTGGAGGCCAGTGAAAGTAGGGATTCTTTTCCCCCTTGCTTTTCTTTGAGCACTGAGATTTTTTTTATTAGGAGCTGGCGTTGAGGCAGTTTGAACTTGTATTCTGGACATAACTTATAGCACACTATATTTACATGCACGGTATTAGTTAGTTTTATATTGACTATACTTGCTGGGGATATATCACTACTGTTCTTAGTTTTAATAGAAAGTAGAGTAAGCTGAAGTGCTGTCTTGGTCCATTAAGTTGGAAAAGAAGCCTGAAAATCTTTCTTAACCTTCTTTTTCTTTTTCTTAATTCGTAACGGTTTATTTATTCACTTCTCATTTTTCTATTCTTCCTCCTGATGCTTCTCTGCAGCCACAGTCCGGTGCCTTGCAGCCCCGCCCACATCCTGGGGCGTGACCAACGAGCCAGGCCCCGCCCTCGTCCATCCCGTGACGGCCAGTCTTCCCTCCGCCCCCCACCCCACCGCGGACAGCGCGCCGGAGCGTGCGCGCGCGCCCCCGCTCTCAGCTCCGATCGGTCTCGGGAGCGCGCTCTGTGTGGCCGCTGCCGCCATGTTGTTGTGGTTGTGAGAAGGCGGCGGCGGCAGCGGCGGCGGCGGCGGCGGAGCAGCCGGCGGAGACGCTCCAGCGGCCCAGGCGCTGGCCCCCGCCGACCCTGGCTGGCAGCCTCCTGGGGTGGCGGAGGAGGCCGTGCGGTGGCGGGCCTCGCCATGTCCTGCCGCCTGGTAAGAAGCCCACCCTCCGGCTCCGGTGGCGAGGAGGTGCTGGAGGAGGGGCGGACCTGGGCCGGGTGCGGCGGCTGTCACCGGCCGGGGAGGCGGCGGCGGGCGGAGGGCTGGGTTGGCCGCGGCCTCCCGGGGCAAGCTCTCGGAATGGAGCACCGAGGCCCGGTCGGGCGAGTCGGGGGAGGCGGGGTCGCCGAGCTCGGCGGCCATCCTGAACCTGGCGGTGGGTAACACTCGGAGTGTTGGGAGGTGCGGCTGGGGCGCCCTGGAAAACGCTCCCGGGCCTCCGGGAGGTGAGCGTGTGGCCCGAGGCCCTGGTCGAGACCGTGGGAGTCCTTAGTGGCGAGAGGCCGGAGGTCGTGCTGTTGGAAACCATAGGCGAGCTGTGCGGGCCTCAGCCTAACTGCGGCAGGGCATCCTCCTGACCTGGTAGTGCTTGAAGGGGAACGAAGGTCCAGGGGTGGTTGGAGGAGCTCGGGGAACACTGTTCAAGTAGCGCTGCAAAAGATCAGTATTATTTCTTGGGTTGAAATTGTACTGGATGTATTGCATTTCATGACCCAAGATGGTATTGTTGGGGCCAGAAAACTTATTTCAAAAATTGGAAGTAGAGTTTGCGCACTCTGTTAGGCCACCAGGAGTCTGATCATCTCACTTGAGAGTTTTACACACAGGTTTCTGTTAGATATTAATGTTCAGTCATCGTCAGAATGAAGTTTACATTTTTATTCTTCTTACTATCTTGACATCCACTTGGCTTTTTGACATTTAGGGTCTTTTTTTGTTTTTGTATTAAAGGTGCATGTGTTCTTGTAGTGGAGGCTCAGCCTCGTTCCTCTCGTGAACAGTGAGCCGTCAGAAGTTACGATTGAATGGTAGATGGTTCTCTATCAAAATGATCTTGTTTGTGGGGATGTGAAGGAGGCCTTCTTTGAGATTCTGCAATGTTTCTGTGTTTTTTACTTGGAAACCAAATTACATGCGTTGATGGCCAGTGAAAGACTTCTTTTCCATGCTTGACTGAGTAGAAGAGTTTACAGAATGACACCGTTGTGGGTAAACGCTATGCAATATGTTATTAAACTAAATTTGGAAACTTCTAGAAGGTTAGAGTGATTGCCTATGAAGACATATTTCACCCCTACCATTTTTACTTTTTAGGTAACTGTGAGCAGCATAATGAATTTGTTCACAAGGCATCGGAACACATTTTATCAAATTAAATGTTGTATAGCTGAACGTATATCCAGAGATATACCAAAGACCTAGAGGAAAATAAAGGAAGTGAGGCCTGAAGTCTGCTTCTGGCCCACAGAAGGGTCCTAAAGGCGCTTTCTAACATGCCAACATTGTAGTTACTTCTAAACCACCTGGCTCAGGTTTCCAGTAAAGTGGAGGGTAGCAGGGTGTGTTACAGTCATTTGAGACCAGGGTTGTGGACCTGGAAGGTGTACTGTAGGTTGTGACAAGTTCTTGAAATTTGCTCCAGGCTGTGAGGTATGGTAAAGTCGGGTTAAAAACCCTCGTAACAGCACTAGTTTCTACTTTCTGTGATAGAGTGGAATTCTGAGTTACCAAGAGATGGATTCATATTTCAAAGGTGTGTTGAGGATTGTTACAGTTTGGGAAGAGGTGGAAGAAAGTGTTAACAGTTGCATAGGGTTGTATTCTGACATATCATAGAGAGGCTCACCCAGTTGTTCACTAAGACCAGAAACCTTGTCTGTTTTGTTTCCTGATATCCCCACTACTTACCATAGTTCTCACAGGATTTTCTTTTCAGATTTGTTTTAAAAACAAATGAATAGTATTGGTATGAGAAACACTAGTTAGTTATTAAAAATTACTTGATGTCTTACATTGAAGAGGGATTTTCGTTCTCTTTTTAAGTCTTAATGCATTTAAAACTTTAGGTGTTGACACATCTTACTGACTTTATAGGTGGTATAGACAGATGGCCATTCTGTGCTGCTGGGTATATCTGGATCATTTGTGGCATTAATGGCTGTTGGGATATTCTCTGTACTCAAGTTTCCTCATTTACATAATTTAGAACTCATACTGAGGCCAAGTTTTTACACATTTTAAATATTTTTTTTTAAAAATATGGGTATTTAAAAGAAATAACAAATCAGGCTAAAATTTCCAAGAGTTTGAGATGACTGTGGGCCAGCCACATAAGCAAGTACCACATTAGCCAGGGCTTTATAGGAAGATCCTATCTTAAAAAATGAAAACAGAAGCAGAAGAGATGGCTTACTGGGTAAAGACACATGCTTCAGGGGCTGACAACTTGAGTTTGATCCCCTGGACCCACGTGGTGGAAGGAGAGAACAAAACTCTTAAGTTGTCTGACCTCCACATGTGTGCATTGACACATATGCACACATACACACACACACACACACACACACGAAACTCAAAAAGAAATAAAACTCTTATAAATTTGTCCTAAGATTCCAGAAAGAGTATTCTGTTCTTGAGTTGTGCTTTTAGCTTATGGATTTTATACATTTCCCAAAAATGCTCAGGAAATTGAGTACATGTTGCAAGTATGCAGAAACAGCACTCTTATGCTGTTGTAATTCTCTTTATGTTGAAATCGAGTCAGTTTCACAGAGGGCACTTCATAATCTGGTATGAAGACACAATTCTAAGAATGTTTGGGAGAAGTTTGTGCACACTTTATGTCTAGTTGTTTCTTACGGATTACCCAGTTATATATTTTAAATAGGGAATTTGTTTTTATGTTTTAGAAATCATGTCTGTTTCTGAGTATGAGTGTAGGTGCATGCATGCAATGGTGCACATGTGTAGGTCAGAGGACAGCTTGTAGGAGTTGATTCTCTCCATCACGTGTGTCGGGGTACAGGGGATGAAACTCAGGTTGCAGGTTTGGCTGTCAGTGCCTCTATCTCTTAAGCTAGCTCCTTAGAGCATTGGTGGTGAATTTTATGTAATTTCATAATCAGTGAAACCAATTTAAAATTAAGTATGAGGTCACATCCATATTGGATTGAGCTAGAGTTCTCAGTAATTCAAGACTACTACTACATGCCATTGCTATTTTTAAATCTTAATTTTGCGATCTTGATACTAGTGTGCTTTCATTTTCATTTTTGTACTGTATGAAGAAACTAAAAGCCTTTTAAAGTTGACATTTTAAAGTTTTATTTGATAAAAATAAAGAAGTTTTTGTTTTAGTGTGATAGTGGATAGCTCAGGAAGTCTCGAGTCTGCCTAGTGCTGCTCCTTAGCCCTTTTGTTTTTGGCAAGCCATAGAACATTCCCTCATTATTAAAGGAAGAACAATGTTTTCTTATTTCACAGGTTGTGAGGGAAGAGCAAATGGAATGGCACATGAAAAACAAGCTAAATAATGTAACGATAGAATCTTATTGCATTAGAATTCTTTTTTAAAAAGTTTTTCATGAAAGAGTTGAATTGTCTAGCCAGGCAGTGGTGGCTCATGCTTTTAATCCCAACACTCAGGAGGCCTAGGCAGGTGCATCTCAGAGTTCGTGGACAGCCTGGTGTACAGAGTGAGTTCTAGGACAGCCAGGGCTACACAGAGAAACCCTGTCTCATCCTTGACCTCCCAATAAACAGAGTTGGCTAGTGAGCAGAAGTCAACCAGGAACATGTTAAATGCAGAATTTCTTGGTGCCACTGGGAAGGCAGCTGAAGGGGAGAAACCCTTGAGTACTTGTGTCTGTTACAGAAAGAGTCATGGGGCTGCAGGGGCTGCAGTAGAGTGGAGCCCGTCTTGCAGGGTGAGTCCTTGTTGGGAACTGGAATTGAAGTAAAGCCATCAATTCAAATGCCATGAGGATCAAGTGGATACCCTTCACTGTATTTGATCTCTTTCTTATTTTGGAGCTGTGGTGGAAGGTGGTTAGAGCAAAGAGCTTAGCATGTTCTGTGTAAAAGTTATAGAAGTGTGTTTTTGTTTCTTTTAAATTTTTTTAAAATTTTGTATGTATGTGTGTATACCATGTATGTGCAGGAGCCTGCAGAGGTCAGAGAGATGTCAGATCCCCTGGAGCTGGAGTTACAGATGATTATAAGCCTCCATATGGTTTCTGGGAACCAAACCCAGGGCCTCTACAATTTCTCCAGCCCCAGAACTGTATTTTCTGAATGGCAAGTGGCATATTGCAGGGTAATGAAGTCAGTGTGGTTACTGAAAAAAAGCATTAAAAAGGATAAGTCAGTACATTGCTAATGACAAAATTGTTGATTTGGGAGTTCTTTATTATTATTATCTAAGTTTGTACTGGGCGTGACACACACCTTAAATCTGGAAGCAGAGGCCTGAGGATTTCTGAGTTTGAGCACAGCCTCAAACTCAGACTGAGCTCCAGGCCTCCTCTAGGGCTGCATCCATATGTGCAGGTATATGTATGTATGTATGTATGTGCATTTGAGCAGAGGCTAGAAGTTAGCCTTTGGTGCCAGTCTTTGACTGCTCATTTTGTATTTTGAAACAAAGATTCTCTTTGGGACCAATGCTCTGTAGTTGAATTTGTTTAAACTGACCAGCAGCTGGCCTCTTCTCCAATGTTGGGATTACAATCACGAACCACCAATACACAAAGTTTTAGGTGTTATTTGGGGATTGAACTCAGGTTTTCATGACTGTGTAGCGAGCACTTTATCTATTAGCTATCTCCCTTGTAACTTTTTTAGGCTTAAATATTTGGTTTTTTTTTTCTTTTCTCAAGACAGGGTTTCTCTGTGTAGCCCTGGCTGTCCTGGAACTCACTCTATAGACCAGGCTGGCCGCCAACTCAGAGATCCGCCTGCCTCTGCCTCCCAAGTGCTGGGATTAAAGGTATGCGCCACCACTGCCTGGCTTTTGCTATATTTTTATTGTGTGTGTTCATGTGTAGGTATGGGTGTGTAGGTGGGCATGTAGAGGTCAGGGGACCACTTGTTGAAGTCAGTTCTCTCTATCTTTCTTGTTGGTCCCAAGGTTTCAACTAAGGTTGTCATTCTTGGCAGTAGGCTTCTTCAGCTGCTGGACCATCTTGCTAGCTTAAAAAATGTCTTTTTTTCTTAGTGTAAAAATAATTTCATGCTGGGGGTGGTGGCGCACGCCTTTAATCCCAGCACTCAGGAGGCAGAGGCAGGCGGATTTCTGAGTTCGAGGCCAGCCTGGTCTACAAAGTGAGTTCCAGGACAGCCAGGGCTACACAGAGAAACCCTGTCTCGAAAAACCAAAAAAAAAAAAAAAAAAAAATTCATTTATATAACCTTGTACTTTGCATGTAAATTCATTTGCCCATTGCCCTTTGCTCCCCACTTCCTATGGTGACCTTTTCCCACATCTTCTGACTTCATGTCATTCATACAAACACACACACACACACACACACATATATATGTATGATAGCATGTATGTTAAATTTAGATTCCACATAGGATGGAAGATATATTTACCTTTACCCTCTCTTTTACCCTCTCCATCTTTCTTTCTTCCCCCACTCCTCACATCTCCTCTTCTCATATAGTTTACTTTTAAAGTGAATTTGTTTCTGATTCAGAATGTTATAGTACATGTTCATTGTAAAAATCCTACAAGATACACTGGGTGTGGCAGTGCACCTGTGAAATCTCAGCACTTGGGAGGTGGATGCAAGAGGATCAGTTAAGGCTAACTTTATCTGTAGTGAATTTAGAGCCTGCTTGGGCTACAGGAGGTTCTGTCAGAAAAAGCCAACAAAACACATCCCCAGGCCCAAGCAACCAACCCAGTGTCAAACCAGTTGAATCATTCCTAGAGAATGCATAAAAGTAGAGGTGGTCTACTCGATTTGACTTTAACAATCATTAACTCTTTTATTATTTGTTATCAATTGGAATACTTACAAGAAAAGCTTTCCATGGGAAATTTATATTCTCATGATGGAGATTATTCTGTGATCATATTCTATAACCATAGTTTACGATAATTTTTTGTTAATTTACGTTGCCTTAAATTTTCTTTTAAATAGTGCTCTGATGAACTTGTGTGGACATTTTCTGCAGCTATGCTGTTTTCCTAATCTTGTACGTTTGCTTTTCAGGTCAAAGGATATGGTTGTTCTTCTGTTGTTGTTGTTTTTGCTTTTTTGAACAATGCTTAGAACCTCCATCCCTTGAAATAGAGGTGTTTTAACATTTGGATATATTGAAGGTATCATATTGATAGGATAGATGTCTTCATTTTCCATCAACATGTTAGAACCTATTTCCATGCATTCATACTAGCAGTTTACCAATTAATAGTTTGTAATTCTGACATTAAAGCAGGTTAGTTTTTTCTTTTCTCTTTTCAGCATCAAGACTTAACCTCTATGGTTTAGCTTTGTGGAGGGTAAAGATAAGTGAAGTGATAAAGCAGTACTTTAGGCCTCTGATGTCCAGGCTTTTTGGTTGCTTGCACCATCAGTACAGAGGTTTGAGCACTAATCTTTAATATTTTGGTGTTTAATTTACAAACTATGTATTTGTGTTTTATGAGATGGAAGACCGAACGAACATGGATGAGAGTTATAAATGAAGCTCAAATCCATTTTTCTTTCACCCAGTGGGACATCTCTTGAGGTATATTGTATTCTGCTCTGGCTGCCAATGCTTAAGATTTCTAAGGTGGAAAATTGTATTTTTCTTTTTTTGAGACTGGGTTTCACCATGTCACTGGCTAGGCTAAAAGAACAGCTATATAGAGTATCCTGGACTGGAACTCACAGAGATCCACCTGCCTCTGCTTCTAATTGGGCATTTCTCCAGTTATACAAATGATTCTGTTTAGTTGGGTTTTGATATGTACACCTAAATCATCAACTTAATACTTGATATGGTTGCTGACTAATTGAATTAGAAAAAGACAAAAAGGTAAGGAAGAGTATAAACAGTCTACTTTTCTTAGGAACAATTGAGACTATGTAGAGTAGAACATGGTTTGTGAAAGCAGCTCTCCTGTAAAGCATCCTTGTTCTTCTGAGTTTGGTTTTGGAGACTGAGTAAAGAAATGAATTGCAGCTTGCTATCCTTTGCAAAGGACCACAATGGCCTGTTGTTTCAGCTCTCCATTTGGAAGGGCCTGGTCTATTCCATTTTAAAAATGCTTCATTGAGGTGTGGTGGTGATGACTGCTCCTCCTCCTCCTTATTTTTGGCCTGGGAATTGAACCCAAGGTTTTATTCATCTAGGTGAACACTCTACCACTGAGGTGTAGCTCCAGCCTGCTTGGTGCTTTTTATTTTGAGACAGGATCTCACTAAGTTTCTCAGGCTGGCTTCTGTAGCCCAAGCTGGCCTTGAACTTGAGATTCTCCTCTTATACCTCTTAAATACTAGGGTTAGAAGTACATGTCTCCATTCCTGTTGATAACTTTTAAGTTGTGTTTTGACTTGGTGTCCCTTCACCCATAAGTTATGAAGTTAGGAAACATTATTTTTTTTTAATTATTTGTTTATTTTATATGAGTACACTGTAGCTGTCTTCAGCCACACAGCCGAGGGCATCTGATCTCATTGCATATGGTTGAGAGCCACCATGTGGTTGCTGGGAATTGAACTCAGTGCTCTTAAATGCTGAGCCATCTCTCCAGCCCACAGAAAACATTTTTTTTTTTTTTTTGAGTTAGAAAAAAGTAAAGTTTCCCCCTCTTCTCCATTGTAGGGAACTTATTTCTTTTTTTGTATGGTCATTGTCAAAGAAAGATAATTAAAATCTTAGAGATTGTGAAAAGAGATTATAGTTAAGCAGCTTGAGTGGTTTTCTTTTTGTTAACTAAAAGGAATGAAAAACTTAATGTTGAAGGTGGCTGCTTTGTAAGGTGCCTTGGACACATACCAGATGTCTTTTCTTTTAATCTTGTGCAGTTTGATATAGAAGATTCTTTCTGTTGGGCAGTGGTGGCACACACCTTTAATCCCAGTACTCAGGAGGCAGAGACAGGCCTGAGTTCTCTGAGTTTCAGGCTAGTCTGGTCTGCAGAACGAGTTCCAGGACAGCCAGGGCTGCACAATTTCTCTCTCAAAAAAGGGGAGAGGGATGTCCTTTTTCATGCATCTTAGATCCCACAAGGATTTGAGACCACTTTTATTGGAGATGTTGTAACTTAGAGGGTTTGATATCAGGCTTAGGTGTAGACTGAAAACTCTGCAGTAAGGTCAGGTAGCTGTTTGCACCAGTACTCCCTATACTGTTTGGTGTATAAATCTAAGTATTCATAGGCTGATTAAATTCTCAACTTGTTTTGAGATAGCATCTTATGGAACTTAGGATAGCCTTGAACATGTGTAGCCAAGGCTAGACTTGAACAGCCTGATCTTACCTTAGGCTCCTAGGTATTGGGATTATAGCCATATGTCATTATGCCTGACCAGCACATATTTACTCACTCAAATGTACATGAATTAAATTGTTCTTTTAAAAGCACCATGTACAGTTTGACTTACTATCATCATGTATTTCTATATACTATGGCATATATGTGGAGGTCAGGATTTGGGAGTTGAACCCTGGGTTTCTGGGATCAAGCTCAGGTAGCCAGGATTGCATGGGAAGCACTTTGACCTGCTGAACTATTTTGCCAGTCTAGATTATTGTTTTATGTAATGTGTAGAGAAGATATTTTTGTAAGGTCAGTAATTGTAGGTGAAACTTTCTGGTATTCCTTTACCTCTCAAAGTATTATCAAGGGTTGAAAAACAATCTCTTACAAGTCCTTTTACTAAGTATATAAGCAATATGCTTTGCCCTGGATAATGTTCCTTTTGTTTGTTTGTTTGTTTTTCGAGACAGGGTTTCTCTGTGTAGCCCTGGCTGTCCTGGAACTCACTCTGTAGACCAGGCTGGCCTCGAACTCAGAAACTCGCCTGCCTCTGCCTCCCGAGTGCAGGGATTAAAGGCGTGTGCCACCACGGCCCGGCTCTTGGTAATGTTCTTAAACTGCTTTTCATAGTTTGTTGTAGGAGTGAAGGAGACGGATGGAGTAAGGTTGATTCTTTTCACCTGTCGCATTTTCTTCACTCCTTTAAACATATATTCATAAAACATGCAAGAAAGTGAAGAAACAGAGATCTTCCAGAGAAACAGGATCTCTCCCTTGTTCTGTGGTACTTAAAGTCTGGTCTGGTAAATTAATCAATATGGTTATACACAGAAGACAGACACCTTGCAGAACACGGGTAGAAATGTTAGTGGTGATTAATATCTGTCCGGTGAGATAATATGACTCTTTTGCTTTATTATTATTTGTTTTTATAATTGACTAGTTTTCTCCGATGAGTATGTTTCTTTATAGTTAAGAAACAGGACAGGTTTGAAACATCAATGTAAAAACTAGTTGTAGTTTTGCCAGCACAGAATAGAGGCTAGTGGAGCTAAAGATAAGCTTCTAAAGTATGGTCCACAAATTGTTAGATTCCAATCGTTAAAATATTGGCATTTTCTTCTTCTGTGTGTACTGAATCCTTTTAGGCTTTTGAAATGAAAGACAGTGTAAGGGAGGAGGTGTTGGGTGTTAATGTGCCTAGAGCTATGGGAAGATTGGAAACAGTGATCCTATCCTATACTCAGAAATAGGATCTGAAATAAGGCTGTGGCACAGTGCTAATTCTGTGGAAAATAGCTAGCTAGTTAGCTCCTTATAGGAAGTATGCATCTGTTAATCACTTGAATGGTAGGTAAGAGACAGCAATTTGAAGTTGATAGAGTTTAAGCCTGCAGGAATAAATTGAAGTGTGCTAATTGGAAGGGGAAGAGAGTTTTGGTAAAGGACTGAGCTGAAACCCTTTATGTATTTAACACTGAGGCTGGGATATATTCAAGAAAAAATTGCCTACAGGAGCTTGGTTACAGAGAACTTGAACTGGGAAGGAAGGTAAACTAGTATGAATGAGGTCTTGAATTTAAAGGAACATATTTAGGCGACTAGAGAAAGTGGAGCTAAGTATGACTGCCTTTGCCTCATCATTGCTGGGCTCACAAAGATTCACCTGCCTTTGCCTCCTGAGTGCTGGGATTAAACGTGTGTACCATCACCACTGCCACCACAGCCACTACTGGCCAATTATAGAATCTTAACGTGAAGCAGTTACATAGACTAACAGTAGGAAGAGATTATAGTATAAAATAGAACCATTTGGTTATTTATAGATTTTGTTGGAGAACAGTGGTTTTCAACCTTCTTGATGTGACCCCTTAATACAGTGCCTCATGTTGTGATGACCTCCAACCATAAAATCATTTTGTTGCTTTTCACAACTGTAATATTGCTAATATTATGAATCATGTCAACATCTGATATGTGACCTCTATGGTCTCAACCCACAGGTTGAGAACCACTATTGTAGCACCTGTGCAATGGCCTAGCAAATAAAAGGGCTTGCTGTTCAAGTCTGATAACTTGAGTTTGATCCCTGGAACCCAGGATGGAAAGAAAGCTTACTCCTAAAAAGTTTCCTCTGACCTTCACATGTACACTGTGGCATGGATGGACCTGCATTCACACATGCCATACACATACAATACTAAGTAAAGTAAAATAAGTTGGGGTTGGTGAGGTGGTTCAGTGAGTGAAGAGTGAGTGAAGACATTTACCACCAAGACTGACAACCAGATTTTAGTCTCTGCAGCTCACATTATGGAGGGAGAGAACTGACTCTTGCATATTGTCCTCCAACCTCCTCTCTCTGGCACATGAGTGAGTGTGAAAGATTTTTCACTTCATTTCTTTATTTTAACATGAGTGAGTGTGTTCTATGTATCGCTGTGTACCACATGTGTGTAGAGGTCAGGAGAGGGTACTGGATTCTCTGTAATTGGAGTTGCAGACGCTTTGTGAACTGCCATGTAAGTACTCAGAACCAACCTTAACTGCTGGGCCATCTCTCAGCCTCTTGAGAGATTTTTACAAACATTCTTTAGATTCCTAGGCAAGGTATATAATGGAAAAAAGTTTTTTGTTCTTGCCTGCCACCCAATATCTTGTTTCTGCTGCTGGAAATAATTAAGATTCTATCACATGTGTGGTTTAAAATTATTCTTTACTAAGATATACTTTACATATAGCAGTGTTTAGTTTTTTTTTCTTTTTGGTTTTTCGAGACAGGGTTTCTCTGTATAGCCCTGGCTGTCCTGGAACTCACTCTGTAGACCAGGCTGGCCTCGAACTCAGAGATCCGCCTGCCTCTGCCTCCCGAGTGCTGGGATTAAAGGCGTGCGCCACCACGCCCGGCTAGTTTTTTTTTTTAATCTATTTATTATTATATGTAAGTACACTGTAGCTGTCTTCAGACACACCAGAAGGGGGCATCAGATCTCATTACGGGTGGTTGTGAGCCACCATGTGGTTGCTAGGATTTGAACTCAGGACCTTTGGAAGAGCAGTCAGTGCTCTTAACCTCTGAGCCATCTCTCCAGCCCCTAGTGATTAGTTTTAGACACATAATTTTGTAAAAACTATTATGATCAAGGAAGAGTAGTGTGTTTGATAATCACAAACACTTTTCTTCCAGTCCTTTGTGACTTAGTCTGGTCTCTGGCTATTTGTTTTCTTTTTATGGCTTTGTCTATTTTAGAATTCTATGTTTGGGTCACACAGCATGCAGCCTTTATAGTGAGATGGTATCTCACTATATGTATTTCTGACTGTCATGAAACTTCCTGTGTATACTAGGGTGGCTTTGAACTTGCAGTGATTCTGCCTTTGAAAGGCAGAGGTTATAATATGGCATATTGTACTTGATATAATGTAATTTGATATTCATCCTGTTTTTGGTTATCAGTAATCAGTTTTTATTTCAGAATAGTATTTTGTTGTATGAATATGCCATAGTTTATATCCCTTAGCTTATATCCCTTATTTTATTTGTATTGTTTTCAGATTTTGATAATTATAACTAAGGGTGCTAGAAAGCTACTTATGTATACACATGTATGTATGCCCATGTACTTATTGTTTTGATGGAAAAAGTAAAGTGCCTGTGGCTGAAGAGATGACTCAGTTGGAAGAGTGCTTGATAGAACGAACGTATCTAAGCCTGAAGATATGAGTTTGTATCCTATCACCCACATAAAAACCAGGTGCATGTCTATAATCCCAGTGCTGGTTAAGGCAAGAGACTTCACTGTCTCAGTGGAATCATGAGTTCTGGGTTCAGTGAGAGAGCCTGTCTCAGAAAATCACGTGGAGAGTAAGACACTTGATATTGATACTTGACCTCTACATGTATGTACACTCAAATACAATATCTAGCTGATTCAGCTTTTTGTTTGTTTTAAAGTTTTATTTATTTAATTTATATGAGTACACTGTAGCTGTCTTCAGACACACCAGAAGAGAGCATCGGATCCCATTACAGATGGTTGTGAGCCACCATGTGGTTTCTGGGAATTGAGTCCAGGCCCTCTGGAAGAGCTGTCTGTGCTAGTGCTCTTAACCGCTGAGCCATCTCTCTAGCCCTTTTGTTTGTTTTTATAAGACCCGGTTTCTCTGTGTAACCTTGGCTATCCTGGAATTCACTCTGTAGATAAGACTGGCCTTGAACTCAAGAGACTCACCTGCCTCTGTCTCCTGAGTGCTGGGATTAAAGCTGTGTCCTACCACTGCCTGGCTCTGATCCAGCATTTTGATGTTGTGAGGTGACATTGACTATAAGTGTATTGGGGCATACTCTAACTGTTCTGGGACACGTGTGAACCTCAGGTTGAACATGCCTAGACCTTTTGTAACTTTACTACAGAATCCGAAAAGGCTGGTAATTTTCATAGAACATTGTTTTAGTTTAGCAAACTTCACTCCTAGAAAAACCCACTTAGAGAATAAATGAGAGTAACTTGTTTACATGAGTATTCTTAAACTGTTACCTGTAAAGCAAACATTTTCTTTTATTTAAAAAGTTTATTGGGGTTGGAGAGTTCTTCCAAAGGACTCAGATTTGATTCTCAGCATCCATACGGTGGCTGGCACTCAATTATCTGTAGCTTGTTTGAGGAGAGTCCTCTTCTGTACTCCAAAAGCATCAGACATATTTGGTACACAGGTATATACAAAGCCAAATACACAGAACATACTAATACTTTTTTAAAATTCACTATTTTTATTGTGCTGTTTGTTTGTGTCCCTGTGCATGCCCCTCAGGTCCGGGGACAGACAGGCTGTGTGAGTGAGCGCAGTTTCAGCCGTGTACCCTGGGTTAGAACTCAGGTCATGGTGTTTGCTAGCGGGTACCTTCATGCTTTGAGCCAGCTTGTCAGCCTCAGAATTTTTTAAAATTAAAGAAGTTAATGCATACATACTTTTTAATGGATACATAAACTGCCTTAGTGTTAAAGTCATATTTTGTTTTTAGTGGCTTTTAAATTGTCAATAGGATGAATTGTAGTAGGATGGTTATTAAAGTCTGTCAGTAAAATTTTCCTATGATTTTAGGGCAACCTCTTTAACTTCTCTGACTGTTTTCTTTTTAGAAATGGGAATAACAACACTCCTGTGAGGATTTAGCAAGTGTCTATTGCAGTAGCTAGTCAGTGGTAAGGGCTATGTTTTTGCTGTTTGTAGTGATGATATTGTCATTACTTGATAATGACAACATTATCTTCTTTCAACTAGGTAACATTCAGGGTTAGAGAAGGAAATACAAGAATCAAAAATACTGAAAAATGATAGGTTATTTATTCCAGGACCATAAGTAGCAGGGGAAGATTTAGGCAGGAGGATATATTGGTATAATAAAGGGAGATCCATTTTCTTAGAGTTCAGCTCTGCAGTATTTCTTGAGTCTGTAACTGTGTTGAGGATTGACGCAGGGTCTTGAGCATGCTAACCCAGTGCTATATTCTATGTTTTAGAGGTTGTATGGTTTGTGGTTTGGTGCTTGGGTCCTCTTTTTTTTTTTTTTTTTTTTTTGTGCATAAAGTGGTTTAACATAATGTTCTTTTTCTAACTTAAATGTAAGCTGTTTAAATCTACTTCTTAGGGAATATCTCGGCTTTATTATTTAAATTGAATTACATAATAGATCCTAATTACATAATATATCCTAAAAATGTCTAGAATTTTTTTTATTTTATATGTACAGCCTACTCATCTTGGATATTAAATCATCTTTTACATGTTTTTAGTGAAGGCTTTATTTACTAAAACTGCATAAGCTTATATATATATATATATTTATATATATATATATATATATATATATATATAAATAATTTGTTTTTTGGTTTTTTGAGATGAGATTTCTCTATGTAGTCTTTACTGTCCTAGAACTATGTATGTTAAGTTGGATGGCTTTGAACTCACAGACTGACATACCTACTTCTGTTATCTGAGTGCTGGAATTAAAATATGTGCCACCATGCAAGACCATAGCTGTATTGTTTTTCAAGACAGGATTCTTGTGGACCCCTGGCTGTCCTGGAATTCAGACCAAGCTGGCTTTGAACTCTTAAAGATCCACCTGCCGGTACCTCCTGAGTGCTGCCTGGCAAGACCGAGGTCTTCTTTTGTTTTGTTTTTGTTTTTGAGACAGGGTTTCTCTGGCTGTCCTAGAACTCACTTTGTAGACCAGACTGGCCTCAAACTCAGAGATCAAGGGGTGCACCACTGTGCCTGGTTCATTTTTTTTTTCTTTTTTAACTTTCTCTAAGAACTACTGTTCTTTCTTTCTTTCTTTCTTTCTTTCTTTCTTTCTTTCTTTCTTTCTCTCTCTCTCTCTCTCTCTCTTCCTTCCTTTCTTCCTTTCTTTCTTTCTAAAAAAATGAATAGCATTCTCTTATAAGGTATTGGGAGTAGACTTTCCTCCATCTAAGTGATATTCTTGCCTGATATGAAAAAATTAATATGACTTTTCTGTTTTCAGATTCACACATTTAAATACGCTTATTTGTATAAAATATACTCAAAATCAGGAAATTTTACAGGACAGTTTTGGACACATGCATACAAGGAAACCTTGTAAAATTCTCCTGTCTGCTGTATTACTTATTTCTTTCTTTTAACTCAAACTTTTTATTTGTGTATGTAGAGGTTGTATGTTATTAAAACATTTGAGTGGCTTGCTTGATAAGTACTTTAGGGAGCCTTGAAATGTGTTGTTTTATTCACTGTTCCTACTCTCCAAAAATATGTTTTTATGCTAGATCCAGTAGAAAGCATGCTGGCAGTAGTCCAGATGCTGACTCACTAAGGAGCAATGGTAGACTCTGCAGGGAATGACCTAGCCCAGGATTCTATTTCAAAGCCTGATGCTGTGATTACATCAGTAAAAGGCAGCCAAGAAATCATGATGAGATCTTCCTTGTGCCTCCTGGGAGGGAGTATTGCTACACAGAAGAAGGCCCTTTCACAGAAGTAGGCACTACTTTATATGTAGATATAAGCTTTTTTTTTTTTTTTTGCTACCAATCTTACATAATTTAAAGGTTAGCATTGAGGACTCATAATGGTAGTGCCATTGTGGGACTGAAGGTGCCTTGGACCTGGGTGAGAATAGCCTATGGTGACTGAGGGTTCACTCAAGAAGCGCCATGGAGATCAGTTTCCTAGAGCTAAAGGAATAGACTTAGCTCACGTATCATGTTCATGCCAGACACTGTAGCCTCTGTCTCCTAACTAAACAGGCTGGAAGAAACCAAAGCAGATCAGGTCCTTTGCCTATTCCTATTGTACACTTTAGGAGTAAAAATGGTTAGAAAATGGTCTTGCTTTAATACCGTGAAATAGACACTACTAAATATGATGGTTTGGATTGGAGAGATTGCAGTTCCATCTTTAAATTTGATTTCATAGCCATAATTGGTTTTTGGTGGCCAACTAAACTTTTATAATCACTAGGAAAGTTTGTTTTTATTGCAAATTGGGATGGGAAGTACAGGAGCATGCACATTTTCTGTTTAAAGGTGTCTTAGAGATGAGAAAACACCCAAATTACCTCAAAAGATTTTTTCAGAGATAAACCCTAGTGTACTTAGATTGACCCATTTTGATTATGGTAAAAGTTTCTACTTCTCTGTAAACTATGTTAATCCTAAAGAAAAGTGTTAAGCATGATAGTATTTTGCTAGAAATGAGATGTTTGTTTAGCTGTTTGATGTATATTTCAAGTATACTGTTTGGGAATTAAAAAGTTAGTTTTCGACTGTTTCTCCAGAGTATGCTTCTCAAAAGTTAAAATTACTTTGCTTTCTTTAAGGAATATGTTATATCCATCCATCCATCCATTCACCCATCTTTCTTTCCCTCCCTCCCTCCCTCCCTCCCTGCCTGCCTGCCTGCCTGCCTGCCTGCCTGCCTGCCTTCTGTCTTTCAGTCTTTTAGTCTAATTTCTCACCACAGATTGCCATCTTTCCTGTTGTTTGGACCTGGTCATTGCACTGAAAAAACAAAAACAAAAACAAAAAAAACCCTTAGTTTCCTTTCATCTGTTTTTTTTTTCTTTCTTCAGCCTTTTCTATATGTAGTGCTTTGACAATGGCCTTTAAAAAAATAAAGTGTAGCAAGAGAGAAGGTTGGGTGGTTAAGAGCACTTGTCCTTGCAGAAGATCTGAGTTCAGGTTCCCTAGCACCCGTAAGATAGCTTACAACCATCCATGACTCCAGTTCCAGGGGAGCTAGTTCCTCCTTATCTCTGCAGGCACCAGGCTTCCACATGGTGCACATACATACACTCAGTAAAACACTTACACACATAAATAAAATAAATCTCAAATCAAAACAAAGCAACACACCTTAAACAATCCATTCATTTAGTTACAGCATACAGGGTATTGCACCCTGGCACTCTGGTACTTAACCTAACCCTCGCTGACCTTTGTTTTTGAATTGGCTCTGCATGTACTGGTCCTACTTAATTTCTTATACTATTTAAACCTGCATCTTTAGAAAATTTACTGGTTAAGCTTATGACTTAACAAAGTAATTTTTCTGTACCCCAGTTTCCTTCTTTGTAGAGCAAGGCAACATTACCTGCCTGTGGAACCTAGAGATTGAGTACTAAACGGTGAAGTACTTAAAAGGACACACTTGTGTGTTGTGCCTGTTAGAAGCCAAGAATCTTGACTCATACATATTTTCTACAGTGCTTCATTTTTATTAACTAATTTTTAGAATTTAACAGAACTTTGTGTTAATAAGTGTATTAGTTAGGGTTTTACTGCTGTGAACAGACACCATGACCAAGGCAAGTCTTATAAAAACAACATTTAATTGGGGCTGGCTTACAGGTTCAGAGGTTCAGTCCATTATCATCAAGGTGGGAGCATGGCAGCATCCAGGCTGTCATGGCGCAGGCAGAGCTGAGAGTTCTATGTCTTCATCCAAAGTTGGCTAGTGGAAGACTGACTTCCAGGAAACTAGGGTGAGGATCTTATGCCCACACCCACAGTGACACACCCATTCCAACAAGGCCACACCTCCAGATGGTGCCACTCCCTGGTCTAAGAATATACAAACCATCACAATAAGTAATAAACTTTACCTTGTATTTAATTCATCCTAAATGTCAATTTACTGCTTGCTAAAAATATAATATTTTATTGCTCTAGATTATGCTTAAAAGATAACATGTTAGCAGAAAGTTGTTTTTCTGTAACTTCTAGGACTCTATATTTTTGAATGTATTGTTTGAATGTAATGTACGTATGAGTGTAGAGTTGTGATGTTGGACAGAATGGTGTGCATGGGCTGGGAGGACTGGGGAGATAAGAACTATAGCAGGCCGACCCACCAGCAAAGAATCTGAGGTTGCCGCCTTCTGGTTAATACTCAGTTGTTTTGCATTTGTTCTGCAACAAAGTAATTTAAAACCTAGATATGCAAGGTAATTTTGGATTTCTTTCCAGTTAAAAATCCATCTTTCTTTTTTCTTTCTTGGAAAGGGAGAACTATTTCTCTAGAGATAATTTAGAACTTGAATGCTTTATGAACGTTAGTCATGGCTATGATGACTGTGTAATCACCTGGACTCTACTCTTAAACCTGGGCCATTATTAAATATATTGAAAGATGAGATTGCTAAGCTACTATGTTGACTTTTATGAATCCCCTTTTCTCTGAAGTGGGACTTTTTTCAGTGACTTTTATGAGAGTTAGATTGTTTTTTACATTTGGTAGAATTATTGTTAATTCCTAGACTTTATCCTTTAACTAGATTTTCTATATATGTAGAAATTATCTTGCAATATTTAATTATATTAGTAAAAGGAATAGGGTATTTGCTGGAGTTCTAAATTTTTTGAGGTCTTTACATTTAATTTATGACAGCAAAATAAATCAACATGGGGTTGGAGGGATGTCTCAGTGGTTGTTGAGTCCTTGTTGCTGTTACAGAGGACTTGGGTTTGACTCCAGCACCCATGTGGCAGCTTACAAATATCTCTAACTCTAATTCTGGCCCTCTTCTGGCCCCTGTGGGTACCAGGTATGCATATGATACGCACCCATGTAGGCACAACACTTAAAAACAAAAGTTTAACAAACAAAATAATGTTTTTAAAACAGCGAATTAGAAGAATAAGTCAGTCACTGTATATAGCGTTCAGATTATTACAGTGTATATTCAGTGTGTGCATGGAACACTCCTTTGTTTTTTCTTGTTGGCTCAAGGGTAGACCATGTCTACAAGGCATGAGCAGTTTTCTACTAATTCATCCTGTGCTGATGGGCATTTGCCATGAAGGGTCAATATCTAATAACATATTATCTATAATATAATTAATTATATGTTATTCATTATCATGTATAATATATAAAACATTAATATAAATACATATACATATATACACATATATTACTGTATTGACAACAGAAACAATAAGAACAAAATGTCAGTTTTCTTTTGGGCTTGTGAAGCTGGGACTGCCTCCAGCTGCATGCATCTCTCCTCTTGCTCTGTCAAAGGTAGATGGTGTAGCTGCAGAGGGAGAGAATGAGGCCAAGAAAGTCAAGAGTAGCGTGAAATGAAGAAATGGATCTGGTGGCACTGAGCTTTTGAGGGCCTGCTATCTTCAGTTGGTTTGCTTTCACATGTATGCATTTCACGTTGGACATGCCTGGATGTTAGACCTTTTGTAACTTTACTATAGAATCTAAAAAGAATATTGTCAGTTATTTAGCCAACTTTATTCCTAGAAAAACCCACTTGGAATAAGTGAGAATATAAGTATTCTTGCGCTGTTAACTGTAAATCAAACATTTTCATTTTGTTTAAAAATCTTGTTGGGGAGGTGCTGGAGGACACTCAAGCAAGCACCACTACAATGGATAACTATGTAATGGAGAGGTGGGAAAGAAAGAAAGAAAGGTAGAAAAACTGAGAGGTGCCTGTGCTAGGGAGAGAGGAGGATCTAGAGCTGTCATGGTGGTGACAGGTGAGAGGGAGGACTGAGGTCTGCAAGCTGTCATTCCCCAGCAGGGACAGCAGGATGGTGTACTACAGCCGGGCTGCAGGATCCCACTGGCTCTGGGCAGTGGCAGGCCCACAATGAGGAAAGGCTCACTTCTTGGATTGGACCTCCTTGATGGACCACTGGGGTCTGTAATACTACCGGAAGATGTGTTGGTATCGGTGGCCCATGCTGCTGCCCAGCCCATGATGAAACCTGAGATCCATGTGGGATGTATGCAGTCTTAGTGATGTCCTCGGGCTTTGGTGCCTCAGGAGCCTTGCTGGTGTGAGTGGCATGTCTAACCATTTGAGACCATGATGGTATGAGCAGCTGCTGAGGGAATGCATAGATCAGTGGTCCTGACACAGCCAAGGGCCAAGTTGATGGCCGTGGCCTCATGTGGGTGTGGTGGTCAGGGCTGCAGGGCCTGAGGTCTGCATGCTGTCATTCTCCAGCAGGGCCAGTGCCACTGGATCACTCATTCTCCCTTGGTGGGCTGCCCACTAGAAATTTGATCATGCTTCAGTGAATATATGGACCATACAAAATGGACTTTTCCCCCCTTTTTTCTTTTCTGTTGGGGTGGGAGAGATCATGGGAAGAGGAGGGGGTGGACTTGGGAACAGTAGGAAGTGACCAAGATAGAATGTATGATGTGAGATTCCCAAATAATCAATAAACAAATATTATTTTTTTATTAGGGCTGGAGTTGGCTTGGCAGTTAAGAGCACTTGGTTTTTCAGAGGTCCTGGATTTGGTTTCCAGCACCAATATGGTGGCTTACAGCTATCTGTAACTCCAATTCCAGGGCCTGATGCCTGCTATGACCTCTGTAATGAGGTTTATTTTTATGTAGACTAGTGCATACGTGATGTAGTCATGTTCATAAAATAAAAATAAATCTTAAAAAAGGTGGGAGTCTATAGGGGAAGAGACATTTTGCCCTTTTCACAAGCACACAAATGTGCACTTACATAGGCATACATGGCAGCATGCTTTGTGTGTGTGTGTGTGTGTGTGTGTTCCCGCCCCCTCTTCTTACATATTTTAAAGTTCTGATTTTAATGCATACCTATTTTGGAATCTGCTTCCCAGTTCACTCTTTCATCATAAAGTCTCCTCTCCTTACGTGCTCTGACTGCTTGTTGAATGGTGAGCCAGTAAAGCTGAGGGAGAAATTGTTGCAGCAAGCAAGGCAGCTTTATCCGAACAGTTGGCTGCATGAGAAGGTGGAAGACTTTCCCAAAGTCTGTCTTGCTGGGAAGCTAATTTAGTAATGGCTTTCATGATGATGGGTGTTCCCAGACTTAATGGGAGGCGGACAGGACGGGGAGAGCAGGTAAAACATGATGGATGGAGTACATCTGATGGTACTTGCTGAGTCATGAGAGCCTTTTATTCTGCAGATGCCAGGACTGAGTGTGGTTGAGCTATTCTTGTCATGGATTAGTTTGCCAGTTATGCAGTCTGATATTGGCAATGTATAGACTAGAGGAGGAGCTTCTCTAGGCTCTCACCAGTTGCTAAACTATAAAAGCCCTATAATGGCTTTTATCATTTATCAAGAGTTGTCTTGTATTTACAAAAAGTTAAATTAGTCCAGCAATGGTGGCATAACTTGTCTAACTTTCCTACCATAAAAAAACTAAAAAACTGGGTAAACAAAGTACAGGAAATTGTTCTTGAACTTGGGCAATAGCTAACACAGAGAAACACACTGCTTAGGTTACATGTTTGTGCTCTGATGCACGTTGCTGAAGGAGATCAGAGAATCCAAGCAGAGGAGAGACCCTTTCGAGCACTTCAGTGAGTTTTAGAAGGCGGTAGCACCCTGTGTCTTTACCAGACTAAATGCCAAGTGTTGGAGGAGGTTTCTTTATTTTTATTTTTTTTGGTTTTTCGAGACAGGGTTTCTCTGTGTAGCCCTGGCTGTCCTGGCACTCACTTTGTAGACCAGGCTGGCCTCGAACTCAGAAATCCGCCTGCCTCTGCCTCCCGAGTGCTGGGATTAAAGGCGTGCGCCACCACGCCCGGCTGGAGGAGGTTTCTTGAGAGTGGTCATAAATTGTTACATAGTAAGCCACTGCTTGGGAACTATACATGTAATGATCGGAATTACACAGATGTTCCAGTTCTAAGCCACCAGGGTAAAAAGATGTCACTTAACTCAGGCCACACCATTCAGCTAAGAGCTTATTAGCAAGACTAACCTGGACCTGTTAAAAAGGGCTTTCTTGTAGGCTTCTTCTAACAGAGCTTTAAATAAAGACAAGTCTTGAGTTCAGATAAAGATATCTTTCCTCTTTGAAACCAGGCCTGGGGGCAGAGGCTTATAATTCCCCAAACCAGGGAGATCCATGCAGGAAGATGGCAAGCTCCAAGCTAGCCTGGTCAATACAAGTTTAAAATGGTAGAATGCTTGTCTAGCACAATCAAAGTCCTAGTTTTAATCCCAGTACCAGAAAAAGGAAGAGAAGATAATATAGTTGATCATTTCACGGTTGGGTATAGTAACAATGAATTATGGATTTTGTAATATATCTAGAAGAAGCATTAATGATAATAGTGTTGGTTAGTTACTTTGTCAACTTGATCTAAGCCAAAGTTACCTGGGAAGAGAGAACCATAATAAGCCTTCTGTGGGGTGGCTCTATCCTGGGAAAGGTGCTCCTGGATGGTATAAGAAAACAGGCTGAGCAAGCAAGCTAGTAAGCAGAGTTCCCTTCCTTGGTCTTTGTTTAGTTACTACTTTCAGGTCCCGATCCTGTTTGAATTCCTGCCCTAATTTCACTTAGTGATGAATTTTGACTAGGACATGTAAGCCAAATAAACCCTTCCCTCCCAAGTTGCTACTGGTCATGGCGTTTTGTTTTGTCACATTAGTTTCAATAGAAAGCAAACTAATACTACAAATAGCAAACAAACAAACAAAAACCTCAAACCAACAACAACAAAAAAGACAAGGTGGAAAATGGAGATTGCCTCTAATACAGCAAGTAATACGGTTTCATTTGAAGGCACGTTATGTTAAAGTGCCGACTGTAAAGTACAGGAACGGAAAAATGGAGTAAAAGCCAAGCTAGCGATGTGCCTTAGGGGTGCAGGGGTTTGTGCAGCGTGCATAAGGTCCTAGGGATCTTGATCTAAAGAAAAACAAAACTCAGTGTGGAGGGCAGAGGACAAGCTATGCTAGTTCTCTCCTCTACCACATGGACCCCTGCGTGGTACAAGAGCCTTACTCACTGAACTAGCTGTCAGATTTATTATTTAGTAGTAGTGTTGCATTCTATAGTGCAGGCTTCCCTGTAATCCTCTTGTCTTCGAGTGCTGAGGTTAGAAGCATGTATTAACATATTCGGCTTCTGTTCTTGACCAGAAATACTAGTATGTTTAAATACAATAAAAGACAGTACATTGTATAGACCAGACTGACCTCCAGCTCACACTGCAGTAGAGGCTAACCTTCAACTCCAGAGTGTTAGCATGACAGGTGTACCACCTGTGTGTACCACCATGAACAGTGCATACATACAACGCTAGAGAGCAAACCCAAGGCTTCGTGCATTCTAGGTAAACACTTGGCCAACTGAGCTAAATCTTCAGCTCCAAGAAGTTTTTTTTTAATTGACTTTTACGAACTTGTATTAATTAGTATTAATAATTCAAGAGGTTGAAGCTCTTAAAAATATCTTCTTTAATATTTTAGGAAGAGGGGCTGGCGAGATGGCTCAGTGGGTAAGAGCACCCGACTGCTCTTCCGAAGGTCCAGAGTTCAAATCCCAGCAACCACATGGTGGCTCACAACCATCCGTAACGAGATCTGGCGCCCTCTTCTGGAGTGTCTGAAGACAGCTACAGTGTACTTACATATAATAAATAAATAAAATCTTTAAAAAAAAAAATATTTTAGGAAGAGAAGGAGTTAGTTGCAAATGGCTAGTTCATATAAAAGAGCATTCTATTATTGTCCTGAGGAAATTACTGCCAAAGGTGTATATTTGGGTTACTGTTTATGACTGCACACTTCAGTTTTGTCTAGCAGTATTTGTCACTACTCTGCACTACCCAACAAGGACCCTTTGTTCCTGTAAAATAGGCCCCACTGCCTTCCTCTCTTCTGCCCATCTTCCCATCCTCCTTTTATCAATCTTGCTATGGTTCCCAGGCAGACTTCTAGTTGCTGGGCTTAAGTGACCCTGTGATGTTAAATCTTAGTGTAGCTGCACAGACCAGGCACCTGGCTATTTGTGTAAGAGGTAAAAAATGGAAATTGCATTACAAGTTGCAATATAGACATATTTTGTTATAGTTTATTTTGGTTTTAAACTTTTAAAATTATTTTATGTGTATGGGTGGTCTGCCTACATGTATGTCTGTGTACCACTTGAGTGCATGGTGTCCTCTGAGGCTAGAAGAGGGCACTTGGTACAGGAATTTTTTTTTTTAAAGATTTATTTATTTATTATATGTAAGTACACTGTAGCTGTCTTCAGACACACCAGAAGAGGGAGTCAGATCTCATTACAGATGGTTGTGAGCCACCATGTGGTTGCTGGGATTTGAACTCTGGACCTTTGGAAGAGCAGTCGGGTGCTCTTACCCACTGAGCCATCTCACCAGCCCCGGTACAGGAATTTTTGATTGTGAGCCACAATGTGGGTGCTGGACATTGAACCTGGGCCCTCTGGAAGAGCAACCAGTGCCTGAACCTGAGTCATTTCTCTACTCCCCCCCAACCCCCCATGAGATTTTATAGTCATATAGAGTATGATTTTTAAAAAAGATTTATTAATTTATAATATGAAAGTACACTGTAGCTGTCTTCAGACATCCCAGAAGAGGGCATCAGATCTCTTTACGGATGGTTGTGTGCCATCATGTGGTTGCTGGGATTTGAACTCATGACCTTTGGAAGAGCAGTCAGTGCTCTTAACTCCTGAGCCATATCTCCAGCCCTTGAGTATGATTTTTAGTTGACTTTTAAGTCAAATCATTTTCATTTATCCTTTGTTTCACCAGGATGAGTCTACCAGGCAGGAACATTTAAATATTTATCAATGAGGATGAATAATTTCTCATTTTATTGTCAGTATTTCTGGGTAAATAATAGCTGGTTAGTGGTAGTAGTAGGTAAATTGTAGTAGGTAAATTGATACTATATCCATATTATATATGGATAAGGTTTATAGCTTGAAGATTATATGGATAAATGTTATTTACTAACTATTGAGTCAAATCTGAATAGTTAAATGATCAGGGGATCACTTAACAGAGGGGAAAGTTGCAGATAAACTTTAAAATTTTAAAATAATTTTTGTCTTGGAACTTATGCAAGTTTGAATTTAGGAAATGTTAGTTACATTTCAAATGCTATCCCAAAAGTCCCCCAGACCCTCCCCCCCACTCCCCTACCCACCCACTCCCACTTCTTGGCCCTGGCGTTCCCCAGTACTAATAAAGTTTGCAAGACCAAGGGGCTTCTCTTCCCAACGATGGCCAACTAGGCCATCTTCTGATACATATGCAGCTAGAGACACAAGCTCCTGGGGGGGTACTGGTTAGTTCATATTGTTGTTCCACCTATAGGGTTACAGACCCCTTTAGCTCCTTGGGTTCTTTCAGGCTCCTCCATTGGGGGCCCTGTGTTCCATCCAATAGCTGACTGTGAGCTGCCACTTCTGTGTTTGCCAGGCCTCGGCATAGCCTCGCAAGAGACAACTATATCTGGGTCCTTTCAGCAAAATCTTGCTTGTGTATGCAATGGTGTCAGTGTTTGGAGGCTGATTATGGGATGGATCCCTGGGTATGGCAGTCTCTAGATGGCCCATCCTTTTGTCTCAGCTCCAAACTTTGTCTCTGTAACTCCTTCCATGGGTGTTTTCCCAATTCTTAGAAGGGGCAAAGTGTCCACACTTTCATCTTCGTTCTTCTTGAGTTTCATGTGTTTTGCAAATTGTATCTTGTGTCTTGGGTATTCTAAGTTTGTGGGCTAATATCCACTTATCAGTAAGAACATATCATGTGAGTCCTTTTATGATTGGGTTACCTCACTCAGGATGATGCCCTCCAGGTCCATCCATTTGCCTAGGAATTTCATAAATTCATTCTTTTTAATAGCTGAGTAGTACTCCATTGTGTAAATGTACCACATTTTCTGTATCCATTCCTCTGTTGAGGGACATCTGGGTTCTTTCCAGCTTCTGGCTATTATAAATAAGGCTGCTATGAACATAGTGGAGCATGTGTCCTTCTTACTAGTTGGAACATTTTCTGGATATATGCCCAGGAGAGGTATTGCGGGATCCTCCAGTAGTACTATGTCCAATTTTCTGAGGAACTGACAGACTGATCCAGAGTGGTTTTTTCTAGCATTTCTAACTAATTAAGAATATGTCCAACAAGAGATCCATGATTAAGACTTTAGGAATACTCTCTATTTATCAAACTCTAATTTCCTATTTGCTCCACCTACTGGTACTGGTAATCAATTTTCCATTTTCTGTTTCTATGAATTGGTGTATTTTAAGTACTTCCATATATGTGGAAACATACAGTATTTCCTTTTGGGGAAGAGGAGCACTGAATTTTTTTTTTTTCAAAGCAGTGTTTCAAAGTTCATCATCTTGTGGCATGTGTCTAAATTTTCTTCCATTTAAATAGTGAGTAGCATCATGCTTATATATTTATGTGTTGATGGACAGTTACAATGTTGCTATGCATATTGATGTACAAGTGTCTATTCAAGTTAGCTTGTTCTGTTTCTTCTGAGTACATATCTAGAAGTGCATTTGTTGGATCATGTTGTTATTTTGTGCTTACTATTTATAAGAAATCTCCATACCATCACAATGGCTATATCTCAAGTCCCACGATTGTCCCATATCCTAAATAACATGTAAGGAAGAAGAATTAAAACAATAAAAGCTTAGTGGGGAGCGGGGTTGGAGAGATGGCTCAGGGCTTAAGAGCACTGTCTGCTCTTGCAGGGACACTGAATTCAGTTCCCAGCGGCCGCATGGTGGCTCACAGCAACTAACCTGATGCCCAGCAGTGTTCTCACAGACATGAAATAAATCTTTAAAAGATAAAATAAAAAGCTCTTATTAACTAGGCATGGTGGTACATAGCTATAATTTTAGCGTTTAGGAGCTGGAGGTAGGATGATTAAGAGTTGAAGGTCAGTCTTAGCTCAATCGTCTGTTCAGGTCTGGCTTGAGCTATATGATACCCTGTCTCAAAACAAAAAGAAGGTAAAGATGAATAGCAGTTCTAAGAAATAAAATAATTATAGTCTAATTGTGGTTTTCATTCTTATGTCTTTAATTACGAGTGATGCTGGGAGTGTTTTATTGTTGTCCTTTAGAGACAGTCTTGGAACAGTGCATATTTTAAGTCTCTATTTGAGGTTCTGGCATGGTTTAGTTTTTGCCTAGGGCTGACTTCTGGATAATGAATACTGGTATCTCTCATATGTATGGTGGTCCCGTAGGACTAGGCCTTACTTGTACAACTTGGTTTAACTAATTGCAGCAGTAAAAAAAAGGCCTTGCCTGCATAGTGACGTTATAGGTTAGTGTATACCATTTGAAGCTTGAGGGACCGACTGTAAAGACCATAACAAAGTCCTTTGCCCTCTTTATAATAGGTTTGCTTAGTTTTTTATTTGAGTTGTAGAAATTTAAGATGTATTCTGATTATTACTATCTTTAGTCAGGTATGGGGTTTACAGATATTTTGTTTGTTTGTTTGTTTGTTTGCAGATATTTTAACCACTCTAGAAGTTTCCTTTATAGTGTGTTGATAGTGCTGTTTAATACACAAAAGGTTCTCATCTTGATGTGACTGGCACAGGTTGGTTTTTCTTTTGGTGTCTGTCTTTGATAACAAATGAAGTATCATGAGGCTTTCTTTTTTTTTTTCTTCTAAAAGTTTTATAATTTAGTTTTTACTTCATTTTGACCTCAATTTTACATTTTATGTCAACTAAATGACTAACTCTTCTTTCACATGTGGGAATCCAAATTATGTACCGCCATTCATTGAAAAAAAAAGTCCTTTCCCTCTTAATGGTTATAGTGTCCTTGCTGAAAATAGTTGGACTGAGCGACAGTCTTACAACCTGGGTGAGGCTCTGAAGGCCATAGGTGCTCTTCAAGCCCTCGGTACACATGTGTCTGTGATAATTTGTAAAGTGAGTACACGGGTTGATTGGTGCTGGTGGTGGTGGGGTTTTTTTGTTTGTTTTGTTTTTTTTTCGAGACAGATTTTCTCTGCATAGCCCTGACTGTCCTGGAACTCACTTTGTAGACCAGGCTGGCCTCGAACTCAAGTGATCCACCTGCCTCTGCCTCCCAAGTTCTGGGATTAAAGGCGTGCGCCACTACAGTTAGCTGTATGGTAAGATTAATAACAATAACAAAGAATGGGGCTGGTGAGATGGCTCAGTGGGTAAGAGCACCCGACTGCTCTTCCAAAGGTCCAGAGTTCAAATCCCAGCAACCACATGGTGGCTAACAACCATCCGTAAGGAGATCTGGTGCCCTCTTCTGGAGTGTCTGAAGACAGCTACAGTGTACTTACATATAATAAAATAAATAAATCTTTAAAAAAAAACAATAACAAAGAACAAGAATACAGTCTGATGAGTTATGTGAGTATGGTCTCGACATTTTGTACTGTGCTCATCCTTATGATACTGGCACCTCCAGGATGAGATGAAGTGAGGTAGGCATTGTGATATAGCATTAGACTACAGTGTGAGGGTTCCTTGATGCAAGCATTACTATGTTGGTAGAGTCATCATAGCAGAGAAACTTGACTGATGGTAAGGATGTTTGTGTGTGTGTGTGTGTGTGTGTGTGTACACATGTGTACATACAGGGCACATACACAGGACATAGGCATGATTTCAGGTCCCAGGATATATTGAGATTTCACCATCTGTATTTAGAAGGACATCCGGTTTAAAATTTAAGAATTACCTCTTTCTGGAATTTTCATATTTAGTGTGTGTGGATTATGGTTCATCTAGGGTAAATCACACCATAGAAACTGACCTACAGATATACGGTTATGAAAGGGTTTACCTCAAGGGTCTTTGTTTTCTCCCATTGCTGTTTGTATCTGTTGTGTATGTCCATTTCTACAGTTTGGTATGTACTTTTTAAATTTCTAATTTTTATTTATTTATTGTCACTCTACATCCCACTCACTTCCGGTCACCCCCTCCCATAGTCCTCCCCCCATCCCCATTTTTATTTATTTTTTTAAAGACAAGGTTTTACTATGTAGTCCTGTGTGGCTGTAACTAACAGTGTAGGCTAGAATAGTGTGGACTCAATAGAGGTCGTCCTGCCTCTGCCTCTGGAGTTAAGAGGCATATTTCACCATGCCCAGCTAGTTTTGAATTTTAAAAAAGTTCTTGTTTTTCATTTCCTCTAGATTTTGAGTTGTATATAATGGTCACTTTTAGTTTTCTAGAGCAGTAGTAGTTACCAAAAGAAAAAGACTTGGGTATTGATGGGCCTTTCCAGAGCATTGTGCAAATTCGTGGCAAATGCAGAAGGCACAATGACACTTGTACAAAATGATAAAAATGTTTCCTATGTGTTTTCTATCAGCTGCTTTGCATCAGTACCTTCCAAAGCTTACTTTCAATATGTGAACAATAGGGTCTTTGTAAAGTCCCTTTACCTACCTTCCTTCCTTCCTTCCTTCCTTCCTTCCTTCCTTCCTTCCTTCCTTCCTTCCTGTTCATCATTGACAGTCTCCTAGTATAGCTCAGGCTGGCCTGGAACTTACTGTGTTGCTCAGGTGAGTCTGAAAACTCAGCAGCCATCTTGTTTTGACTTCCCAAGAGCTGAGATTGTAGGTGTGAGATAACACGCAGCAGCTACTTTTACCAATTTTCAACCCAGGACTTTTTTCCTTGTCTCTCAATCCTTATATTGAGTTTCTACTTTTATTTTCTGCTAGTCCCTTCAGCCCCAATATATGTACCCCTAACTTATATATAACTTTCTTTTTAAAACACATTGTCTATTTCTTTGATGTATTTTTCTCCTATTGATGGATAATAGGCTATTTCCAGTTTCTGTTCTTCTTCTTACAGTGAAGTTTTGTTTTGTTTTTAAATGTACTTTTAGTGAACATTGGCTGAAAACTTTGTTGAAGTGTTTACAAAGCACTAATTACTTGGTCATTGGGCTGGAGAGATGGCCCAGTGGTAAAGAGCACTTACAGAAGACTCAGATATGATTCCCAACACCCACATTAGGCAGTCAAACAGCTGTAACTCCTACTCCAGGTGATCTGATGCCTCTCCACACAGAATACAGACACACACACACACACACACACACACACACACGCACGCACGCAATGATTTTAAAAATGGTTTTAAAAAGTGTAGTCACTACTTGGTCATGTTATATTTATCTAACCATAATATGCTTCCAAGTCAACTCTTCAATTTTACCATCACCAAAACTATACATGAGTGTATGTTTTTTGTATCTACCCCACCCCAAATGCCAGTGCTAGTACTTAAAATTAACCAATAACATGCTTCTTTTTTCTTTTTGGAAACAGGATCTTGCTTTGTAGCTCAAGCTGTTCTCTAACACATGGTCCTGTTGCCTTGGGCTCCTGAGCCCTATGTGTACAGTTACTAACCAAATCTTTTTGTTGTTGTTGTTGAAAAGCAGTTATCTTCATTGTTTTAATCTGCATTTTTCTTGTTATTTAGGAGGTTTGTATCTTTATTGTTTTGAATATTTACATTTCTTCTTTTTTTTTTTTTTTTTTTTTTGGTTTTTCGAGACAGGGTTTCTCTGTGTAGCCCTGGCTGTCCTGGCACTCACTTTGTAGACCAGGCTGGCCTCGAACTCAGAAATCCGCCTGCCTCTGCCTCCCAAGTGCTGGGATTAAAGGCGTGCGCCACCACGCCCGGCTACATTTCTTCTATCTTTTGTTGGTTTTTCCACTCAAAATTTAGGAAGTAATTAGTGGATATATTCAGTTTTGTGGATAGCTTTCAATAAGGGTATATTGTTATTGTTTCCTATTTATTTAGACTTTTTTGATAACTTTAAGTACTTCTTTGTTGCCCGCCGCTTTTGTTCCCCCTGGTAAGAACACACTCAGGGCAACCGGAATCTTCTGCGGCACAAGCTTTATTGCTTACCCCATCAGGAGCCAGTGGAGAAGAGAGCCAGAGAGAGAGAGAGAGATGGCGGAGCCCCCTCCCTTTTATGGAGGACTGTCCTCCGCCTCGGACGTGTCACTCCCTGATTGGCTGCAGCCAGAGTTGTCATCACGGGAAAGGCAGAGCACATGGGGTGGGAAACTACCCCAGCGCATGTGCAGATGGTTTGTTTATTACTTAGAACACAGGTGTCAGTGCCATCTTATAATGGCGAATGTGAGGACGGCTCCTTACACTTCTTAATATTTTGATACTATAATATAATTACATCATGTCCTTTCCTCCATCCAAACTTTCCCATGTACTTCTTTGCTCCCTTTCAAATTCATGGCCCCCTTTTCTTTAATTGATAACATACTTATGTGTATATTTCTAAGAGTATAAATAGAACCTACTCAGTCTATATAATGGTACTGGTATGTGTAGTTTCAGGGCCAACCTTTTGGTGTTAGATGAACAGTTGGTGTGCTCTTGCCTGGGGAAGACTATTTCTCCTGCCCTCATCATTCCTTAGTTGCTTGTAGTTCATTGTTTAGGGTTGAAGCCTCGAGAGCTTTACCGCTTTCATGTCACTGTTCAGGTCATGTTCAGGTAGCCATGCTGGTGAGACTTCATGGGGATAGCTTCTGATATTTCTAGAACACAAAGTCTTAGAGCAAATGTTCTGTTCATTTGTCTCCTATGATCTTTCTGTCCCATCTCCCACAATAATCTCTGAGCCTTAGGTGCAGAAGTTGTGTTGTAGAAGTATCCATCAGAACTGGACTTCACGACTCCACATTTTTTGAACATTTGTGTTTTTCTGTAATGGTTAGATTCATCATTTTAGATGGTAGTCTTGTGCTAAAGGAAGGTTCATTTTTTGACTGAAATGTTTTTGTTTAGCATTAAGCAAATGTTTGGGTAATGGGAGAATTATGTGAAGGCTGCAATAGCTAAGGGCCAGGAGATTCTGGGTTCTATACAGATAACCTGATTTGAACCAGATGTAGGGTTTGTAGTCTCAGAACTTTGGAGGGAGAGGAAGGAGGATTACAAATTTGAGGTTAATTGGGCTACAGTAATACCTCCTGGAATCAAAATAAAGCAGAATTCAAAATAGCCTAACTTGTTTTTAAGTTAAATCAACGCAAGTGATATTGATTGATTGACTGATTGTGACAGGGTTTCTCTGTGTAGTCCTGGCTGTCCTGAGACTTGCTCTGTAGTCCAGGCTGTCCTGGAATCCACAGAGATCCTGCCTGCCTCTGCCTCGTCAATACTGAGATTAAAATGTGTGCCACCACCACTCAGCTTAGTGAGTTTTTTAATATTTAATTGCCCAGTAATTTTCCAAAGCTTGATCTATTTGAAAATATTTTATTACATTTATCTATGCACATCTGTGTACATGCATGTACAGTGTACACATTGCTTAGCATCCTTGAGGAGGCTGGAGGATAGCTTGTAGGAGTCAGTTCTCTCTGTCCACCCTGTAGGTCTCAAGGATCAAACTCAAGGTGGCTGGCCTGGAGGCAAGTACTTTTACCCATTCAGCCATCTCTCCAGTCCATATTTCTATATATTTTTAGAGATTTATTTTATTTTAAATTTATGTGTCTGTGTCTTTGTGGGGGTATGCCCTTGGAGGCTAGAGACATCAGATATCTCTAGTGCTGGAATTATAGGCAGTTTGTGTATCACATGATATGGTTTGGTGGCAAAAGAACTCAGGTTGTCTGCAAGAGCAAATGCTCTTAACTCTTGAGTCATTTTTGTTCAGCCCCTCCATGTTCCTGTTTTTTTTTTTTTTTTTTTTTTTTTTGTTTTTTTTTTTGGTTTTTCGAGACAGGGTTTCTCTATATAGCTCTGGCTATCCTGGAACTCACTTTGTAGACCAGGCTAGCCTCGAACTCAGAAATCCGCCTGCCTCTGCCTCCCAGTGCTGGGATTAAAGGCGTGTGCCACCATGCCCGGCTTGTTCCTGGTTTTAAAAAGAAATTATTAAAGAAAATTTGTCTACATGAACATCTACTTAGTGCATCTTTGACAGATACATATTACCACCCAATGAAGGTATCATTCCTCATTCTCTCTCCTACCGTAGTAAATGACTAATCTGATTGCTGTCATTAGAGGATCGTTGGACTCTTATAACTTAATAGACATGTTCATACCCAGACCTTTTAATAGGACTTCTGAGTTCATGATTATTAAAAATATGAACAAAAGAAACTGTCTGAAAAGTCCCCCCCCAAAAAACCTCAAACAAACAAAATAACTCACATGAATTAAAAATGATTAATTTTAATAACTGTTAGTTAAAAATGTTGTTTTCCTAGGGTTGTGACACACTTCTGAGTGGTGATTCCGCAACTTTACATCACTATTTAATAAGCAATAAACTTTTTTTTTTTTTTTTTTTTGTAAAATTCTACAGTGGCAATACTGACACAATCAAGTTAGCAGAACTTGCATCTCTGATCTACCTTTTTCTATTACCATACTTACCTCTTAGATGTTAGCCTTACAGCCCCATTAACTGCATGGACATTTGGTCTGTGTTGTCTTGTACCTATAGTCATTGCTTTGAACAGAAAATGTATAGAGTGATAGAGTATTTAATTCTTACTTAATATTTGCTTTTTTACTGTTGTAGTCTCTCAGAAGGGACTGATCCAACAGTATCCCCCTCCTTCAGTTTTTTGGAGGGGTGTTATTTATTTATTTAGACAAGGTTTCACTTTATTTTGGCTATCCTGGATCTTGCTATGTAGACCAGGCTGGCCTCCCAATTCCTAGAGACCATTTTCCTCTGACTTCTGAGTGCTGGGATTAAGGGTGTGTGTCACTATTCTTGGTTCCTCCTCTTTAAAAAAAAGTAGATATGGTGTATATGTGTGTGTCTGTCTGTCTGTCTAGAATGTGTAGTATGTCTAACCTGATTTCTAGCCCCTCACCCAAAATGACTTTATTGGGAATTAGGGATACCACTCAATCAGTAGAATGCTCACTGTTGAAGCCTGAGGCTTTGAGGTAGGATTGGTAATACCGGTGTAGAAAGCTGGGTGTGTCAGCATGCACCTGTGACTCTAGCTGGACAGGTGGAGGCAGGAGCATTGTGGGGCTTGCTGGCTAGCCAGTCTAGCTGACTTGGCAAGCTTCAGGTTTGCTGAGAATTCTGTCTCAAAAACTATGGAGGAGAATGAAGGAGGAAGAGACCTATTTGTTGACCTGTGATCACCACACGTACATGCACATATGTATGTGTACCTGTACCCATGTAAACAAAGAAAATAACCTTTTTTGACATGTAATTCACATATATTACCTATTTGAACTATATAAGCCAGTGATTTTTGTCTTTGTTCAGAGAATTGCACAACCATCACCACAATTTTATAATGTTTTCATTATCTAAAAAAGAAACAGTATTTCCTTCCCCTCTATCTTCTTCCTAGCCAATCAAGTCTCTTTATAACATGTTTCTTTTACATTAACTCCCTTCCCCCAGTTTTTTTTTTTTTGTACCTGTACATGATGTATCTGTGTGTGTCTATTTGTGCACTTGTGTGTATGTGTGTGTGTGTATGCAGGCATATGTCTGCATTAATATATGGAGGTCAAAGGATAACCTTGAGGGTCAGTTCTAGTCTTGTACCTTTTTTTGAGATAGTCTTTTTGGTTTTATGCATGCTAGCTGGCCTCTGGGCTTGCAGGGGTTCTCCTATTTCAGTCTCCTGTTTCCACCTAGGAGCACTGGGATTACAGACATTTGTACTGTTTATATATTTTATTGGGTCCTGGGGCTTTGATCTCAAGTCCTTATGCTTGCATGGTACAGCATTTTTTTTTTTTTTTCCTTCTCCTGAGACAGGGTTTCACTGTAGCCCTGGCTCTCCTAGAACTTGGCCTGTAGCCCAGGCTGGCCTTGAGCTCTCAGAGATCCCCCTGCTTCTACTTCTTGAGGATTGGGATTAAAGGTGTGCTCTACCACTGCCCAGCATATGGTACAGCATTTGTGTGTGTGTGTGCTCATATGCTGTAGCACATGTGGTAATCAGGATAATTTTGTAGAGTCATTTCCTTCTGCCTTCTGTGGGCTCTGGGGATCAAACTCAGGCCATCATCTTTTGTGGCAAGCACATTGCCTGTTTGACCATCTCACTGACCTCCAGATCACCTGTAAAACCACCATACAAATGTGTTTTTAGGTAGGGTCTCACTATATAGACCAACCTGGCCTTAAACTCACAGAGATGTACCAGTCTCTTCCCCCACCCATTCCCAGTGCTGGGACCAAAGGTATGTGCCACTGTGCCTGGCTAACTTTTTAAGATTAAATGTATATGGGAAATCATGCAGTATTTTATGTCTAGCTACACTTTGTTTACTTTACTTACCATGGTGTTCTCCAGCTTAATCCATATTGTCACAAATGACAGGATTTTTTTTCCTGTTTTATTGTAATCATTGTTACATGCACCACATTTTCTTCATCCATCCAACACTTGACAGTCTTAATCTAACAGACTGTCTAACCCTATTGTGAGGTAGATAATATTAAATATATATTCAATAAAATATCACGTTATTTGATAGGTACTCATTTTTTTAAAATGAATGTTTTGTGTGTGTGAGAGAGTGAGGAGGGAGAGACAGACAGACAGACAGACAGACCAATGTCTTGTGGAGTCCAGAAGATAGGGATTCTGATAGTCACCTTTACTTCATCACTGTACTTTGATTTCATTGCACAAGATCCATTTAAAACTCTGTAGTGATTATTTTGTTTTGTTTTGAGACAGGGTCTGGTTATGTTGTGCAGGGTGACCTTGAACTTCCAATCTTGCCTCAGCTTCCTGAATGCTGAGATTATAGGCAGTGGGTCTCAATCTGTGGGTTGCAACTGCTTTAGGGGTTGTTTTAGTTAGGGTTTTACTGCTGTGAAGAGACACCATGACCAAGGCAACTCTTATAAGGACAACATTTAATTGGGGCTGGCTTACAGATTCAGAGGTTCAGACCATTATCAAGCAGGAACATGGCAGCATCCAGGTAGGCATAGTGCAGGCAGAGCTGAGGATGCTAGCAGAAATCTTGATTTTCAGGCAGCTAGAATGAGGGTCTTAAAGTCCATGCCTACAGTGACACACCTACTCCAGCAGGACCCCACCTTGTAATAGTGCCACTGCTTGGGCTGAGCATATACAAACCATCATCATATGGGTCAAAGGACCCTTTCACAGGTGTTTTCTAAGACTATCAGAAAATACAGATATTTACATTATGGTTCATAACAATAGCAAAATTACGGTTATGAAGTAGCTACAAAATTTTGTGGTTGGGGGTGTTGCAGGATGATGCAGATTGAGAACCCCTGGTGTAGTATTTTTTTTTTTTCGAGACAGGGTTTCTCTGTGTAGCCCTGGCTGTCCTGTGCTGCAGACCCTCCGGGCCCCTTTGTCGGCATGGAACGGGTCTCTAGTCGCAGGTGGGCAAAGCGTTGGATGAAATGACAGATGCACACAGGAGAGGTTGTGTAGAATCTGAATGTAATTTGTCAAATCGGGCATCAAACTTTTTATACAGAAGAAAATAGGGAAGTTGGGTGACACACCAGCAAGGTACAAAGAGGTTACTGGATTCTTACACAAAACAGAGGAATGCAAACACAGAAGGTCTGACAGGAACCACCTGGGATAGAATTCATTGTTAACAACTGGGATCAAAAAGAGCTCCACCTAAGGTCCACTTAATCTTAGAAGCCAGGGTCAAGGGCTTCGTGCCCTTGCCATAGTTCCTATTTTAGTCTATTGTATAGTCCACCTTCCCCCCTAGGCCTTTAAATACATGAGTATGGGTATAACTCAGCTATCTATAGTTCTGAGTATCTACTCTGGTTCCTCCTTAGGTCTCAAACTTCCTTCTTCCTAGATGATGGTAAATTCCTGTGTAGGGCAGTGACCTAGCTTTTATTCAAAGTGATAGTGTAATACCAGAGGCAATTCTGAATGGCCCATGGTCAGCTCAAGGACTTTCTAGGACATTGGAACACTGGCGAAGGCTCTGGTTATGTCAGAATTCAATCTTAAAAGGCACTTATAATAAGATAATACTAAAAGAGAGCATGTGGATCCATACACCAGACTAACTCGGGAATAGGGTATGAGTATATGGGTTAATGAGAACGCCAAAACTCCAGGAGGTGAGTTTCCGTGAAACTCTCTGCCTCGTGAGTGGCTTTAAGGCTTCAGGCCTGTCAAGCTGACTTGACCGGAGTGCGTGGCAGTCCTGGAACTCACTTTGTAGACCAGGCTGGTCTTGATTTATATATGGCCCATGATTTATATATAAAAATGCTGCACAGTATTTACAATTATTTCCTTAGGTTTCCTCCTGTTCCTTCTCAGTTCACACTTTAGATGATCACTTGCCAGAATGCCTTTGCCGGCGTTTTGTTTTGTTTTGTTTTGTTTTTGATTCATGCTGGAAAGATCTTTTCAGAATGTTCCTTTTTTTGGTTTGTAAAGTTAGCATACCTAAATGATTAGAAATGTTAAGAGCAAAGGGAGGCACGGACCTGAGGCCAATGATATGACTTAGCTGATTAATGGCAGCATTCTAAGGCCAATTTACTGGAATTAGAGAATAAAGTTCTTTTTCATTTTTAACCTTAAGGAAACAAATGATACAATGTAGTAGATGTCCATATACCTACCTATGACCTAATTAAATATTACTTATCTTGTTTTACTGTTCTACGCTTAAAAAAAAAAAAGAACATTTTTATTACACTGTCACTTGAGATGTAAAACAAATTCTAGAATCAGTGTAAGAAACTTCCAGTACTTTCTGAATAGCTGTTTATGTTTTCTTTTATATGCATGACTCTATTTTTTTCCTGTTTGGAATCATTTGAGAATAAGTTAGAGGCACTCTATTTTTCTTCTAAATACTTGAGAATTTATTTTCTAAGAATAATAAAAGCAATCTCTCTTGTATCAATAGCCTTATTTTTGAGACAGGGTCTCACTGTTTTACTCCTGGCAGGCCTGTAACTCAAACAGAGCTGTCTATTTTTGCCTTCCCAGTGCTTGGGTTAAAGGTATATACATTTAAAGAACAGAGATTTTTACGTGTTCTTTCTATAGTCTACAGCTTCAGGACTGTGTGTACATGTAAAATCAGATTGTGACTTAGAATAATGATACAAGTATTTCTGGCCATGAAAAAAAAGTTAAATTGTAGTATTTTTACAAATACAAGTTCTTGCTCTTAGAGAAACATAATGATTTAATTATGAAAACAGGATAATCATTCTTGTCATCTCTTGGCATGTGAGCATCAAATTAGTGTCTCTTTGTATTGTCTTGTATTAGAATGTTTGATTTTTAGTTTTTAATTTTTGTTTGAGATACTGACTTAAATTGTCAATCTTTAAATGAATTTTGGCTTTCCAAAAATTTCTGAAATGGCCGGAAATATACTGTTGCTTTTTGTACTGTGTCTTTAGGTGAAAGTGTTCTCAGTATTGACTACTATAAAAACAAAATATCAATTGACTCTAAAAAAATGTTTAAGAGTCTCTACATCTTGTGCTATCAAATATTTGGCCGTTGTAATTCTTTATATAAAAGTAATCAAACACACCCATTAGTATGCAAATTTCCTTTTTACCTTTAATGAGTTATGTGTATTCCAAATAAAGTTTTAAATGATTTTTAGTCAAACTTTGCTACCTTTTAGAACAGTGGTTCTTAACCTTTGTAATGCTGTGACCCCTTAATACTTAATAGCTTCTTGTTTTACTTGTATGCATGCTTTCTATATGTAAATACCTGGGCACATAGAAACATTTCTTGGGTGAAAGGGTAGCAATTAGAGAATGTTTAGGAAACCCTGGTTTAGAAGACAGATAAAGACAACTCTGCACGTTGAAGCCCCATGGGTTAGCTGGCATTTCTTTATCTGTACCCAGCAGGTGTAATATATACCAAGATTATTTAATATTTTTATGTTGCTGACCATGACTTCATAATTAATTTTGGATATTCGAGGGAACTTTTAGGAAGTTATAGCCTGATACATACACTGACCCCATGGACCAAACCGTCTCCAGTCAGCTCTTCTCTCTCTGGCTCGTGTGTTTGCTCTGTGCCAGCTCTACAGCAATCTAAATGCACAGTGTGGAAATACTGGGCAAGGAGACTTCCTTCCAACCCTGGAGCTTTTTCCTAAGCTGATGCCACATCTGAGGATTGTGAGCTTAGTTAAGAATTTAATGGAAAGCCAGTTTTCCTGACTTTCCCAGTTAGATGAAACTGTCTCAGTGTTGAGATGAAGGGTGGGATGTCAGGGGCTAAGAGAGGTGTAGAAAGTAGTGCCTGGCTTGAAGATATTTTTAATAATGTTTGACTTTTGAATGAGTAGGTTATTCACTCTGTTAGTTTCTGAAATTAACACACATCTAGCACAACATTTAATGCTGCCAGTTTGTTTTTTTTAATTCAGTGGCTACTTACTTGCTTTGGTAAGGAATTTGTGTTAAGTGCTTGCTGGTTGCCAAGATATCCTCTTCCAAGACTTTTGTATTTCTATACACTGTCTATCTTGAAGGTTCAGCAATTGTTTTATTTTCTCACTTTTTCTTTCAGAAAACTTTGCTACCTTTTAGAACAGTGGTTCTTAACCTTTGTAATGCTGTGACCCCTTAATGCTTAATAGCTTCTCAAGTTGTGGTGACTTCCAACCATAAAAGTCTTTTCATTGTCACTTCATAACTGTAATGTTGCTACTGTTAGGGATTGTAATAGAAGTACCTGATATGCAGGATATCTGATATACAAACCTGTGAAAGAGCCATTTGACCCCCAAAAGGGTCATGGCATGTATGTTGAGTTGAGAATGGCTGCTTTTGTTTGTTTGTTTTGGGTTTCTGAGACAGGGTTTCTCTGTATAACAGAGCCCTGTCCTAGAATTCACTCTGTAGACCAGGCCTCAAACTGGAAGATCCACCTGCCTCTGCTTCCCAAGTGCTAGGGTGAAAGGGATGTGCCACCACCACCAGGCTCAAGAACCACTGTTTTAAAGAATAAAATTTTGGTGAGTAATGGTATTATATTTAATTCTTAGGTCTGAAGTAGGTAGCAAAATACACTTCATAAATTTATGCTAAAAGAGACCCTGTTATCGAATCATGATATCAATATTTATAAAAGCCTGTTTTTTTGGTTTGTAGTTCTCTCTTTGGCATCATGCTGTACTGGACAAATGCCACTGTAGGTACATAACCTTTATGAAGTCAGTCTTTGATTTGGAATCATACACACAATTCTGGTCATACCAATGAAAAATTTGTATTGATTTTTTTTAAACTTAGGTGTGAAATTTTCTTGGTCATTAGAGTAAGGTTGTAACTCAGTTGTCTTGTTTTTTTCTGGAGAACTTGCCTAGGACTGGCTATGTGATTTACCAGGAACTTTTGTTCGAAAATTATTAGGGATTTTAAGGTGGTTTTAAGCAGAACATTTAATCAGGTGCAGGGTCCTGTGGAGCTATATAGGTCATTTGTCCTTGAAGCTAGCTGTGTCTGTTTTTTGTGCTCATTTCTTTATAACACGTGATTAAGAAAGCACATTTCCTAATTTTTGTTTTATAATTATATATTTTACTTTTTTAATTTGAAGAAAATGTCTGTACTGCAATTTAAAATACTTTTAAAATATTTTATAAATGTTTTGTTTTCTCACTTAAGATCTGATTAAGGTGGGCTGGAGAGATGGCTTAGCGGTTAAGAGCACTGACTGCTCTTCCAAAGGTCCTGAGTTCAAATCCCAGCAACCACATGGTGGCTCACAGCTACCCGTAATGAGATCTGACACCCTCTTCTGGTGAGTCTGAAGACAGCTACATTGTTCTTATTTATAATAATAAATAAATCTTTTTTTTTTTTTTTTTTTTTTTTTTGGTTTTTCGAGACAGGGTTTCTCTGTGTAGTCCTGGCTGTCCTGGAACTCACTCTGTAGACCAGGCTGGCTTCGAACTCAGAAATCCGCCTGCCTCTGCCTCCCGAGTGCTGGGATTAAAGGCGTGCGCCACCACGCCCGGCTAATAATAAATAAATCTTAAAAAAAAAAGGAAAGATCTGATTAAGGTAAGCTATAGTTCAAATTTTGCTTGTTTAATATAGGTTTATTGTTAAAGATTTAAATAAATATAAGCATAAAACACAGTGTCTAAAAATGAGAAAAAAACTTTATTACTGCTGATAGTTTATTGTATTATATTCAGGCTTCTTTGTCTTTTGGATTTTAGAATTGATCATCCTTTTAGCCATGTGTTTAACTCATGGCTGAGTTTAAACACATGGCTAATCATCAAGTTAGCTAAAACTTCTTTTAATGGCCAGGGAGATGGCTCAGTCAGTAGAGTGCTTGGCCTAGAAGCATGAAGATAGAATTCAATCCTATTTAAAAGATGTACCTGTTATCTAAATGCTGGGGAGGTGGAGACAAGAGTATCCCAGAAGCTTGCTGGGACACTGTGAGGGTTTTGTTTTTTTTTTGTTTGTTTGTTTTTGGCTCATCAGTATTTATTGTTGTTTTATGATGCTAGAGATAGAACTCCGGATTTCACATGTGCCAGGTAGTTATCTCACTCTTAGCTATAACCTCAGGCCCCTTCTTATTTCTGAGTGTGGGAGTCCATTGTAGAAAAACAGCACAATTGATCTAATCACCTGTGGTTAGATATTTTGGGCTTCTGGTTTAGGACAGTTGTGAAAAGTTGCTGTGGACATTTGGGTTAAAGTTCTTGTGATTATGTTTTATTTCTCTTGGGTTAATACCTAGAAGTAGACCTACTAGTTCTACTTTAGTAGTACCTACTTTATAGGTGTTAGCATTTCTGTGTGCTGAGCTTTATAAGGAGACTGCTCAAACTGTTTTCTAGAGTAGTAATGTCAATTTGTATTTATATACTGCAATGATAATAAAAAATGAACAAATTATAGCAGTATACAATAGCAGCAGAAATATTTTTTTTAAAAAAGCAACACAAAATAATTCTACAGAATGATTCTATTCAAAAGGCAAACATAGCCAGACAGTAGTGGTACCTTCAATTGTAGTACTCAGGATGCAGAGGCAGGTGGATCTCTGAGTTTGAGGCCTGGTCTACTTTCTCGTTCAGGACAACCAGGGCTACACGGAGAAATCTTCTCTTGAAAACAAAAAAACAAAACAAGATAAACATAAACTGCACTTCTTAGACATATGTATACACAGGCTAATAATATTAACAGGTGTACATGTGAGGAGGTCAGAGACTAAGTCTCTGTCATTTGCTGATGTATAAATATACCAGACTAGTTGCCCAAGCATTTCTAGAGATTCTCCAGTTTCCTTCCCATTTCTCCCTTCTTAGGGCACTAGGATAATGGAATGAAATAAAGAATGGATGTCAGCGACCTTGAATCTACTTAGCACTGCCATTTTATTCCAATGATCTGAAATATTAATATATAATGGTGTTTGACAGCTTTTGGCTCTGATTAAGTTAGGTAGAAAATCAAAATGACATCAGAATTCTAAAGAAACACGGAAGGACTCAAATCTACCCACTGGGTAGCAAAATAATAATTTAGGAAATAGGTTGTTAAAACATGAAGCTTAGATCTTTTGTAAAGCAGCTAAAAGCACTTACTGCTCTTGGACAGAACCTGAGTTCAGTTCCCAGCACCCATATGGTGGCTCACAACTGTCTGTAATTCCAGTTCCAGGGATCTGACCTATTTCCTGACCTCTAACTCCTCTAGGCATTTGGTATACATGTACATGCAGGCAAAACACACATACACATAAATGAAACAAACACAAAAATATGTAAAGTAGATCCCTAGTAACAGATTTGCAATGCATGGGGAAGATTAAAACTACTATGTATTAGATAAACTAGGAAACCAACAGTTAACATTGGGAGAGAAAGATATTAATCTAGTTATTAATCAGTTGAGTATAACTTCATTTCTGGAAGCCTAGTTTTCCTCTTCCTTTAACTCTTCTCTCATTTTTCCTTTTAAGCAACTCCACCATTATTTTGTTGAATTTTATGTTCATGTTTCTTTAGGTCCCTGGGAACATCTACATTTATAGTAGACTATGTAGTCTAGACTCAGTCTTCGGGGAAGCTTAAATATTTTAAAACACTTTATATAATTTACCCAAAATTTCAGGCAACCTCATCAAATCACTTCTATCCAGGGAAGAGCCGCTTTAATAAATAGTGCTGCATTGAAAGTAAACATTTACTATGGACACATGGAGTATGTGTGTGTGTGCGCGCGCATGCGTGTGTGCGTGCAAACACACGGGAACATGCACACTCACATTCCAGTAATGTGGGTATGTGCATGCTACAGTGCACTTGTGGAGGTCAGAAAAACAATGTTGTGTGTCAGTCTTTATCTTCCACCTTGTTTGTGACAGGGTCTCTTGTTTGCTAGCTGGCCATGAACTTCTGAGATTCCTAGGTCTCTTCCTCCCAGCCATCTGCCCATAGGCTCATTGGGAGTACAGGCTCTGGCTGATGCTCTAGTGTCTAGCTTGCACCTGGGTTCTGGCTGTTGAATCTCAGGCCCTCAGGCTTGCTCGGAAAGCACTTTTAGCTGCTCAGCATCTCCCTAGCACCCAACTTTTTGTTTTGTTTTGCTTTTTTGTTTTTCAGAATAAACAAAGGACATGAACACACAGGATGAAAATGAATATGGATATACTACATAGGGAAACAACAATGTTTTATTCTTCATATAATAAGAAAGTGACATAAAGCTGTTGATACTTAAGGTTTCTTAGCTGGTGTGACCAGAAAGAATATCAAATAAGTAGAAAATTTGTGATACTCTTTTCACCCTGATAAATTTTTATTTGCAGTAAATATGTAAAAACCACATTTATATAAGCTCCTTTTTTGTTGTTGTTGATAATAGTGGTTGAGGCCTTTGGGCACGCTATGTTAGCATTCTGATCACTGGGTCTCTTCGTTTTAGTTTTAATTTTTTAAATTAAACTTTAGAAATGTTTATGTTTATAGTTGGTAAACCTTTTTATTCCAATCATCAGTTACAAAGGTTGAATGATTACAATGAACGAATTATACATGAATATATAATGAATTATATATGTAGTTTGCTAGAATTGTCACTATGTTATTTCTAAAACAACAGTGTATCTCCATATATTGAATGCAATCTCTACATTAGTATATTTCTGGAGAATGTTTAACTTATAGGTTATTATATTTAGTGAAGGTTTAACTATAGTAAATAAAATATTTGGTGGCTTTAATATAAATAAAACAATAGATTTTTTTTTGTCCTTTTAAACTAATTTTTGAGTATATTAGAATTCTGTATTACTTTTATTGTTTACTTTCCTTCTCTCCTCCCATACTCTATCTCTTCATATTTTTTTGTTTTCTTTTCTTTTGATTCTTGAGATCAAACCCAGTGCCTTGCACATGCTAGTTGGGTACCCTACTACTTAGCTACATTCTTAACTCTAGTTCTTCATGTTAGTGTGAATGAGAAGTTATAAAGAATAAACTCAAATGAGTACTTTGTCAATAAACTATGATAAAACTTTAAAAACTAAGTTTTGTTAAATGTTCATTATCTCATGGGCATTAACTGACAGTTATTAGAAAAAGTGTTTTGGGGCTGGAGAGATGGCTCAGTGGTTAAGAGCACCGACTGCTCTTCCAGAGGTCTTGAGTTCAATTCCCAGCAACCACATGGTGGCTCACAACCATTTGTAATAGGATCTGATGCCCTCTTCTGGTGTGTCTGAAGACAGATACAGTGTACTCATAGAAAATAAATAGATAGATAGATAGATAGATAGATAAATTTATCTTAAACAAAAAGAAAAAAGAAAAGAAAAAGGAAAAGTGTTTTGTGTTCAGTTGATACAGGAACTAGTGAACAGAAGAATTTCTCACCTAGGTCCCAGTAATTCTTTCTCTTTGCTGTTTTTAAATGTGTTATACCATAAGTATGATTTATTTTTTAGAACTCTGTTACTGGTGACAGAGAGACTCAGTTAAAGCTTAAACAAGTAAACAAGGGGGGGGGGGCTCTGGCAAAAGACTGAAGCATTTTACATAATTGAAGGAAGGACGGAGCAGGCAATTGGGGGATCTTGAAGACTAGAAGTTGGAGTGTTCTGTCCATAGTTTTAAAAGGTCTCTGAACATTGGTATACTTTTCTTAGGATTTTCCTAATTCATGGCTTCATGGGTCATATACTTTTTTTCCTCCTGATTCTCTCTAAATTATTCCCATAGCATTCCCTAGGCCAAATGAAGTAGTTGTTCTGTTTAAGTAATGAGGTGGAATCAAATATTTCTATTCTAATAGCTTAACCATTTGAAAAATTAATACAAGGGATTTGATGAGTTTATTTGAGCTACCTAGAAAAGCAAATCTCTAAAAACCAACTGATAGTGAATGTAGGGACTGAGCAGTGACTTACAAGAGCATGGGGAGATTCAGTTTAGTAAGATGAACAATTCTAGATATGGATAGTGATTTTTCCAGATACTGTGCAGCAGTGGGAATGTCCAATATACTGTGTACTCAATATGCATTTTAAATTAAAATACATATTTTTAAAATAAAATGATGAAAAAGTTCACTTTAAATGTAGTGTGTCAGCTACATGCTGATTGAATTTTTTTTCTTCTGTCTCACATGTAGACAAGACTGACCTGAAACTTTATTTATAGAGATCTGCCTGCCTTTGCCTGATTAAAGGCATGGACCACAGTGTTGGACTTATGATTAGATTTTAACAAAAAGATATTCAGGGTAGATATCTAGATATCTTTTATTTACAGATAAAACAGGTTGCCTAGTTTTGAAAAGCAGTTTGTTTTACAATATGACAAATGTTAACAAGAAATTTTTTTTTCTTAAACTTTGGAGAAGATAATAAATATTCACAGTGCCACTTTAATGCAAGACAGATTGGAGGGCCATCTTTATTATTACTTGGAGTTTGACAACTGGAAGAGTGCATGGGGCAAGAGCAAGACCAGTGGGTTGACTTGGTGTCAGTGGTATTTGACACTATTGAAACAGGAAGTGATATATTCAAAATGCATTTTCAGAGAGCAGCGTGGTAGGCATGAAACCTTACTGTTTTTGAATGATATGTACACCATATACTGTGGTGTGTGTGTGCATGTGTATGTATGTGTGTACGTGTCTGTCTTTCTACGTAGGGACTGCTGCATATAGGTACTTCACATTCACATGCCCTGTGTCCATTGGACATTCTTTTTTTTTTCCCTTGAATGGTTTATTTAGTGGTGGAAGCCATTGCCTAGGTTTGCCTCAAATCTTCTTCCTATGTTAGCTTCCCCACCACACCCGACTAGTCTCTGTTTTTAATGTGTAATCATTGTCTTTGGATTACTCTATAATGTATGTTGAGTAGGTTTCTGTTTGGCTGTTTTTTTCATCTTGAGACTATTTCACCAATATTTGTATGAATATAAGTTTCTCTTGAAAGAACCTTCTCTGACTTTCCAACTGATTTCATAGTAGCTGAAGAAGTTTTTAAAGCCACGGTTCTGGATTTTGTCTTCTGTTGAACTCAAGATTGTTTAAGCTTTTCTGAATTGCTGGCTTAATGGTGGTGCACGCCTTTATTCCCAGCACTTGGGAGGCAAAGGCAGGCGGATATCTGAGTTCAAGGCCAGCCTGGTCTACAAAGTGAGTTCCAGGACAGCCAGGGCTACACAGAGAAACCCTGTCTTGAAAAACAAAACAAAAAAACAAAAAACAAAAACAAACAAACAAACAAAAAGCCCAAGAGAGAATTCCTTTTACTTAACAACTTTTATTAGCCCTTTTTTTTTTTTTTTTTTTGGTTTTTCTAGACAGGGTTTCTCTGTGGAGCCCTGGCTGTCCTGGAACTCACTTTGTAGACCAGGCTGGCCTCGAACTCAGAAATCCACCTGCCTCTGCCTCCCGAGTGCTGGGATTAAAGGCATGCGCCACCATGCCCAGCTTATTAGCCCTTATTTAACTTGATAATTTTGATTTCCTTTTCATAAATAAAACATAGTGATAAACTCTTTTTGGCATTAGTTAAGAAGTTCTGTACGTGTCAGGATGGCAGACATATGTACTCTTCTGCTTACATGTTATAAATATTATAAAGAGTGTTTTTTTTTCTGAATACATGTTGAAGATGCTGATTTCTGGTCTTTTGGCCTTTAAATATTCTAAGGAGGACTGTTTAGAGAGGCTGGGTCTTTGAGTTTGCTTCGTAAACAGAGACCTCATTGTGGTATGTGGTTATTGGAGGTTATTGGAGTTTTTACTGGCTTGTTTTCAGAAATATGAGTAGCCCCCTACCTAATTGCCAGGATATAAATTTTAACTAGGCCAGTAGAAGAGTAGGCTCTTTTTATTGCACACAGTCTTTACCTTGTGTGTTTTAGTTCTTTGAGTGTGCTCTTTTCTGAATGCATTTATAGACTGGAGAGGTATACTGTTTGTTTTGTATGTGCTAGGTAAGTACAGCAGGTTACAAAAACTTTTTTAGATGGATTTATTTTAATTTTATGTGTGTATTGGTTTGCTTGCATTTCTGTCTGTATAGCACATGCTTGTCTGGTGGCTGTAGAGGATAGAAAAAGGGATCCTGTCCCCAGAATTGGAGTCACAGAGTTGTGAGCCAGTGTGGGGCTTACAGTTGAATCCAGGCCCTAGGTAAGAGGGAGAAGTGCTTCTGAGTTATCTGCTTAGCCTCAAGCACAGCAGTTGTTAAGTGTGATGACATAAGTTCAAAGTTTATTTATTTACTTGTTTCTTTGTTTGTTTGTGTTTCTCTGTGTAGCTCTGTCTGCCCTGGAACTCTATAGACCAGGCTGGCCTTGAACTCAGAGTTCTGTCTGCTTCTGCCTTCCAATTGTTGAGATTGAAAGTGTGTGCCTTTACTGCTAGGCTTAAAGTTTAAATTTTTATTTTTAATTTGTAGGCTGAAAGGATGGGTATGCATTTTCATTGAGCTTTCTGGTCCTTACCTATTTTAGACTGATGCAGATTGAACCCATGGCTTCATTCATGCAAGGCAAGCACTTTACCAGCAAAGCTGAATCCCTGTCTTGACCATTTTGATGCCTGTTAACGATACATAAAATTCAAGGCTCGATTCACAAAAGGGGCAAGCGACTTTATCCCTTCTAGTAGAATACTTAAACATGACAGCTAGTGTGCAGACCAGCTTGCTTTAGAGGACTTTTCTTTAGTGTGACTTGCTTTCATCCTTTTCCTGGAATTTGTGTTGAAAATGTCAAGTGTCTAGAGAAGATAGGAAAATAAGACATGTTATTTAACATGGACATAGTTTGGGGTTTCCTTTAGCGAGCTGACCGCCAGATGAGGCCTTTTGTTTTTCTCCCTTTTTATTAGACAACTGCTTGTTGAGAGAGTTAGGGAATGTCGTTCGACATTTGCTTTGTGGGAGGATTCAGGAGCAAAATGTGCTGGTATAAGCCGTGTCAGTTTGGCAGGTTTCAAAACTACATTGATGGTTTTATAAATTTTTTTCTAGAGCTTTAGTGGCCTTTAAGACTGTGTTTGTCTTTGTAAATTTTTTTATCTTTCTGAATATGTAAAAAGCTGTTATGATGTAAATACAGTATAATGTAATTTTTTAGAAAATTAAATGGTAAAAGGTATAGGAGTTCTTAATTTAACCATTATTGCAGAATCCTTTTGAAAACCTGTTTATCATAGGGACAGGTATTTTAAGTCTTTTACCTAAGAAAATCCACTTAAATTTTTCTTCTGAATATTAGGAACAGAATGGATAGATTTTTGTGGTTTAATGTTAAGTAAAATGTTAAGGCAGGCGAAGTCATTATAAACTAACTATTAGGTAAATTTAAGTTTCCATGACATTCTGGAATTTGAATTGTCTTTCTGTTTTAGTAGAGTATTTGATCTGTGTGTTGAGGTGGGGTGAAAGAAGTGGACAACAGCTCCAGCCGCTTCTGTCCTCTGTGCCAGAAGGTAACTGAGAGCAAGTGCCAAGGGCCAGACGTTAGCGTGTGTTAGGAAGGTTGCCTTCCCCGAGGTAGCTGTGCCTGGAACTAGTCAGAGAAACAAAAGTCAGGAGACTTTCCAGCGCTACAGATAGTCTTTGTGATCTGTCCACTGAATTATAAATAACAACCAGCTCCGACACCTAGATCAATTGATCCCACATGGCTTTTAATTACGTTAATGTCTAGTGATTCCATGCTAGATTTCCTCATTTTTTCCTTTAATAATTGAGATTTGAACAGTCTTAAAGAATAATTTTAGGGTCTGGAGAAGTGACTTAGGAATTGAAGAACACTTGTTGCTTTTCTACAGGACCTGGGTTAATTTCCTAACCGCTGTATGGCAGGCAGCTCACAACCATCTGTAACTCTAGTCCCAAAAGATCTGAAGCACTCTTCTGATCTGCATGGGCTCTGTATGCACATGCTGCACGGACATACACACAGGGAATATCCACATAAATCAAATGAAGAGGGGGAAATTTAAATGATTCTATTTACTCTGTGTGTGTGTGTGTGTTTATATACGTATGTGTGGCTGCCTTCAGAGGCTGGAAGCAGGCTTGGGTGGGCTGGTTGCCCAGTGCGGGCACTGGGAGCTTACCGTCCTTGTGATTGAGCAGCAAATGCTGTTAGCTGCTGAGCTCTTTCCAGTCCCAGGCGGTTTTGTTTTCAGTAAATTATGCACCTCCCCTTTTAGACAATAGGGAACATTTTTTCATTTTAGATGTTAAGCCTACTGAAGTGCTGCCTTATGTGTGTGTAGGTGTGTACACTCGCTAGTACACATGTATTAGGAAGTCTAAGGTTGACATTGTGTGTCTTTATTTCCACCTTATTTCTTATACAGAGCCACTGAACTTCTCTGCCTTGTGTCTCTACCTCCTCAGCACAAGTTTGTGATAATCATATTAGCTTTTAAATGGGAGCTGGGGATCCAAATTGAGGTCTTTACTTAAATTACTGAACTATGTTCGTGACTCCAAAATTGGTTTTTATTTTTTTTTAAAGATTTATTTATTTATTTTATGCATATGAGTATACTGTAGCTGTCTCCAGATACACCAGAAAAGGGCAAGATCTCATTATTGATGGTTACGAGCCACCATGTGGTTGCTGGAAATTGAACTCAGGACCTCTGGAAGAGTAGATGGTGCTCTTAACCGCTGAGCCATCTCTCCAGGTCCAGGGATGTCCTAATTTTCAGTAACAAGTACAGCCAGGAGTTATACAGATGCAATACACACTAATAATCCCAGTGAGCCAAATTAGTAATGTGAGCAAGCTATTAACCATGATTTCTATAAAATACACTTCGGAAGAAACTATTTCCTGTTCTCACTTTCACTCCCTTGCTCGCTCATTTTAAAACCACCATGTGATTGCTGGGAATTGAACTCAGGACCTCTGGAAGAGCAGTCAGTACTTTTTATTTGTTTTTTGAGACAGGGTTTCTCTGTATAGCCCTGGTGTCCTGCTGTCCTCGAACTCAGAAATCCTCCTGCCTCTGCCTCGTGAGAGCAGTCAGTACTCTTAACCGAGCCATCTTACCAGCCCTGGTTTTTTTTTTTTTTTTTTTTTAATTTATTTATTATATGTAAGTACACTGTAGCTGTCTTCAGACACTCCAGAAGAGGGTGCCAGATCTCATTACGGATGGTTGTGAGCCATCATGTGGTTGCCGGGAATTGGACTCAGGACCTTCGGAAGAGCAGTCAATGCTCTTAACCGCTGAGCCATCTCTCCAGCCCCCCAGCCCTGGTTTTTAATTCTTAATTTCAGTAGGAAGTGATACCTTCCCTTTTTATAGAGGAAGTCAGAAAATAACATTATAGATTACTTGTGCAACTTCCTTATAATTCTGTTAATGGCTTAATACATCTGAGTCAAATAGGAAAAGAAAAAGAATATATCACAGAAGTAATTATAAAGAGCAAGTTAGAAAAATGAATTATCTTTTACATTTTAGAGTTTTAAATTTTAACTTTTAAAAAATTGTATGTGGTTATGGTAGATTTTTTGTTTGTTGTTGTTGTTGTTTATTTGTTTTTGTTTTGTGTTTGGTTTTTCGAGACAGGGTTTCTCTGTGTAGCCATGGCTGTCCTGGAACTCACTCTGTAGACCAGGCCATTGCTGAACTGAGATAAATGCCTGTTTTGCTTCCTTCCCTTTAACAGGTTTAAATTTAAAAGAAAAATCCTTGTAAAATAAGTTATGTTAATGGTCACCAATCAGATTCGCTTTCAGTTTGAATACAGATAATCTTTTCTGTGATTATTTGGTTTCCTTGTGCTGCATTATTTCCTTGAGAAAGTAATAAGGTGCTTGGGAGAGTTAGTCAAATTTTAGTGTCTTTTCAGGGAAAACAGTTATTTTGGTGTAGGCTCATTACAGTTTGAGGTCCACAGTTGGAAAGTTGCTGCCAGCATTTCAGTTACTCGTTGAAGACAAATGATCTTCATTGTTGATCAGCAACTGAAATCCCATTGCAGAACCCTTTGAAGAGTGTATTCTGAATCTCCCAGGTTTAAAAAAGGTTTTTGTATAATCTATGAGCCACATACTCTATGTCTATGTCTTGTCTAACTCCAGAATTATACCAGAGGAGTGCTTTGGTTATTTTCTGCTGAAACCTTTTAGTGGTGGCTTTTGAGAATTACTGTTTGAAGCAACTTGTTACCAGTGTATGTTCTTTGATATTGAAATTGTAACATAGGGTCTGGTTGTTTCTGACAATTTAGGTGTTTGGGGTTTTTTTCCCCCAAGAGAAGGATGGTGGTTGTTTTTGTGGTAGGCATGATGACAGTTAGCTGCTTATCTGTGCCCCACAGCTGGCAGAGAAATGCCGTAAACTGATCATGAAACTGCATCCAGGGCTCTGACTATGTCAGTCATTAGTGTCTCCAGAAAGGTAAAAGACACACAGGGTCTGGTTTTGATTTTAAAGATGGTGCTTAATGGTTTCTCTGCATTGGGCACTGACTTCTTCTGTGTGTACCGTTGTCTTCACAAAGCATGCTTCTAAATAAAATGTCACCATTTGAGAAGGTCACACTCAGACTAGACAGGGTAGAAACTTTATTTATCGCTGTGTCATGCCCCACCCACAAGTGCTCTTAGGTGAGAGGCCCTCCATCACTTACCTTGGGGCGTGCATGAGGTCACTCTTTTAAACTGCCTCCTTGTTTCTGTTTCTATTCATTCTTGATTTCAGTAGCAAAGGTTTCAAAGAAAGCTTTAGATTCAGCGAATAAGTTTTAATCATAATCAGTTCATTCAGTTATTAAGTGCGTGGGTTAAGGTTAATTCTTGTGATTAATTTTCCTACCATTGAATAATCCTAGTAGGCATGCTACTGAAGTCTAGTTTTGGATGTCAGAAATGTAAATAACCATAATAAGGAAGCACTAAGATGGAGGGAGAAAAAGTCACCCAGTGCAATCAATGTCAGTTGTAAAATGCTCCTTAAAGTTTAACTCTACTGAGTTTTTGCTTTTGTTTCTCTCTTTCTCTTTATTCCTCTCCCTCTCCCCCCTCCCCCCTCCCCTTCCCCCTCCCCCTCTCCCTCTCCCTCTTTCTCTCTTGTCTGGGTTGGTTTGTTTGGGTTTTCGTGTTGGTTTGTTTTGAGACACGGTCTCATGTAGCTCAGGCTTTCTTGGAACCCCTTTTTTAGCCAAGGATAACTTTAAACTTTGGATCCTTCTGATTCCACTTGGGAATGCTAGGCTTAGAGGCCTCTATGTAGTTCTGGGGTACCATGCTGGGTTCTGTGTAGTTCTGGGTATTGAACCAGGGCCTTTCTTTGCTCATGCTAGGCAGACACTGTCAGCCGAGCCATATCGCGCAGCCATGAACTTTTAAATTGTGTCTGTATCTGTTTCTTATTATTTATAAGCAAGAAGGTCCTTTTGTTTTCATTTTGGTGGAAAATAAGAGATCATTTAAAAATAAAGGTTTAATATTGCTTTCTTTAAGTTTTGAACTCTTATTCTCTGTTTGAAAAGTGAAGCAGGACCGTGTAAAAAGCACTTTATTTTTTCCCTAAACATACCAACAATATCTACTTACCCATTCTCCATCCCTAAATATTTTAGGAGGCATAGCATATCTTTAGATTTTCTTTGTTTATTTGTTTTAACTTGGTTTTCATATTTAATTTAAAAAATTATCAATGATATACAAATGGTATACCTCCCTACCTTTGTTGAAGCCAGTGGGCCAGGTTTCATGTAGTTAATTACATAAACTAGTTCATGTGGGAATTGAATGTGTATATTCCTTCTTGGTCTCAGAGCCTTCAGGCCCTTAAATTGTTACCTAATCATCTTCCAGTGTAGCTGCACAGTAATATTCACTACCATGGTATTTAAAATTAGGTATATTGATCTTTACACTCTATAGGACTCCCCACCCCCGAGCCTGGGTGTGGGTGAAGCTGAGTGGGCATGAAAGGAGCCAGAGATTGTCTTTGCTAATTTTCCATGATTGCTTATCCAGTTTATTTTTTGAGAAGGTCTCTATCTAAACCTGAAGCTCACTGATTGGGTAGACTGGCAGACTAGCAGGCCCCAGGATCCGCTTGTCTCCACCTTCTCAGTTCTGGGATTATAGGCATGTGCTGCCACATCTGTCACTTTATTGATGTTGAGGATCTCACTGTAGGTGCTGACTGATGTCCTTAGCCCCAGGACCATTTCCTATAGTAAATAAGATTACATTCACATGGCAGTTTGTATGTGTGATAGAAATTTATATCTTATTGACAGAGATCCAAAAAGATTGATTTTTTTTTTCCCTTCTAGACTTTAGCTATAGACTTTAGGGTGATGCTAATGCATAAGAACTACTTTAAAGTTACTCTCTCTCTGTCTCATCCCCTGCTTTGATTTGTGCCTCATGTATTTTTATAGTTATATCTTTTAATTAATTGTTTGGATTTAACATAACTATATTATACTCTGTCTCAATGAACAAGAGAATTTTGAAGGTCACTCAAACATAACTGTTGCTATTCTCTGAAGTATTTATGACCTCATTGGTGTAGGTGCAGGAGAGCTTCTTTCAGACTCACTGTCTCATAGCCCTTGTCACAGTGATGACCCACTCACTTACTAATGGCATGTCTGAGGATGGGTGCTGAGGAGTCATTGCTGGCACAGTGCTGATCTGCTTCAGTCTTTTAGTTGTGGTTTTGAGATGTAGCATTAACTCTTTTGTCTAAATATTTATCATTCTTGAGCTTTTAAAGGTTTTGTGTGTGTGTGTGTGTGTGTGTGTGTGTGTGTGAGAGAGAGAGAGAGAGAGAGAGAGAGAGAGAGAGAGCGAGCATGTGCGCTCTTGTGTGCATGAACATATTGCAAAGACCAGAAGAGTGTGTTGGATTCTCAGGAACTGGAGTTACAGGTGGTATAAGGTCTGCTGGAAACCAAACTCAGAATTCTATAGAAAAGTAGTAAGCATTTCTAACCACTGAGCCATCTCTCCAGCTACCATTCTGGAGATTTTAAAACTGAAACTGGATTCTTATTTTTGCATTTTCTTAGACAGATATTTATATGAAATTTAAGATCTCATTATTAGAGTTAATAGTACAGCTGTGAGGTGTGTGTGTGCATGTGTGTATTTTGAAACAAGAGTGTGACCTGAGACTTGCTGTGTAACAGATGGTGTCCATGAACTCTTGATCCTCCTGGGATTATAGACTTGTACCATCAGTTTGGAGGACCAAACTCAGGGCTTCTTGCATGCTAGGAAAGCACTCTGCCAACTAAGCCACATACCCAGCTATTTATTTTATTTATTTTTAGAGACAGGATCTCAACTATGTAGCCCGGGCTGTCCTTGAATTCCCAGAGATCTTCCTGTCTCTGCTGAGAGTAAATGTGTGTGCCACCACACCCCGCTCATTTTTATTTGTGTATATTAAGCATACATAACAATGGACTTAATACATTTTCAGACATGTATATATTTTGGATATGTTTGCCCCCAGAGCCTTTTTGTCCTTTTTACTGTCTCACTGATTCTTATGTCTTTCCTTTCCTTCATCTCTCTCCCTCTTTTTCCCCTTCCTTCCTTCTTTCACAACCCACTGAGTTTATTTAGGGTTGCCTGAGTGAAATGTTATTTATGATCACCTTACTAGTGGCTGTACTACTGAAGAAAATGCCTTTCCCGTATTCAGCCCCATTACCTTTGTTTACAATGTCAGGAAAGGATGGGGCCTCTTGGCCTTGTGATCTGTACCTCTTGTCCTCCCCACATCCCACTCCTGATACTGTTGACCAGCCTTGTGTTCAGTTACTGAGAGTTTGAGAGTGCAATAGCCTGGCTGGGGAGATGGCTCAGAGGATAAAGGGTTTCTGTGCAAACATGAAGTCCAGAGGTTAGCTCTCCAGCACCTACATAAAAGCTGCTTTTCTCTAATTCTAGTGCTTCAGAGTCACAGACTGGTGCAAGCTGGCTAGCTAGAGAATGAAATCAGTGAACCCCCAGTTCAGCAGCAGATCGTGCCTTAGTAAATAAAGTGGTGAGTGATTTAGATACCCACTGTCAACCTTTGGCTTCCACCTTCATGTGTGTACATGCACCAACAGGTGAGAATACATGCATGCACACATACTTGAATACCACAAACACAGGTTGAGAGGGGGAGGGGAGAACAGCCATACAATGTCTAGAAGAAAATGATCCATAACACTCCAACTCTTCTTCCAGCTTATATATGCCCCCTCCCCCTTTACATTATTGCCTGTGTTTTGAAGTTGGTGGCCCAGGTGTTTCATGTAGGGCTCAGTTTTCAACAGTTATTCAGACTTTTACCAGTTATGAGTTTATGCAATAACCTCTGCACCCTGCAAAAATAAGCTTCCTGACCAGCGACAACAGCAGCTCTGATCTATGGGGATAAACAAAAAGATTTAGAAGGTAATTAGATAGTTATGCCATGCTCACTTAACAAAAGCCTAACAGTAGCTTTCCTCCTTTAGTATATGACCTCCCAAGCCATGGGGTTTTCTCTAGGTTTACAGTACCAGACAAAAATTCCCTTCAGTGGAATGGTAAATTCAATCAGAAACTTGTTACTCCTTTAACAGACTTACCATTATTGCTCTATGAGCACGTCTTGCCTGATCAGCTGGTAGTATAGCACACATGGTTCACAGCTGAATAAGACTGCTAATGACAGTTCTCCAGTATCTGGAGCACCTTCTGGCTCTGTTCAGTTAAAAATTGATTTCCTTATGTCCTGTGCCCAATGCTTGGGGTGTCATAAGGAATAGCGTTTTACTGTGTATGTAGTTCTAGTGGGCGACCAGTGTAGTGCATACTGTTTGGGGAGCCCCGTGGGCCCTTCTGATTCATAGAGAGTTGGCACTGGGCCTTTTTGTTTTAGTGACCAATGAATTTTAGAAGCAGCTTGTGATTAGCTTAAAAAGTAAGCAGGTTTCCTTGTGGATTTTTAATATATATATTCTTGGGTTTGAGTGACTCTACTCCTAACACAGTGTTCAGTTCTCTGAGATAAACAGAATTTTAAGAATTCTGGCCTGTTCTCTAGCCTGTCATGTCTTCAGTCACCCTTACCCAATGACCTTGTCCAGTAGCCATCCTAGGATCAAGTCCTTTAGTATGGTGTCAACAAACAAATCACCCACAGCTAGTCACCTGTTCCCTATGCACCTAGTGTAACCACCCAGGAGGTGTCTGTCCTAGCTTTCACAGGTTCTCCCGTGTATTCTTGTACTTTATTCTGTATTACACTTCTTGTTCCCACTTTGCTTTAAAGCTTAAAGTGTACACATGCAGAAAGACTTTTTGGGGCACTGTCCTATGGAAGTCAGTCTGAACCTATAGGAGCATATATTATATATGTGATTGAGTGGCAAACTATTGGTCATAAAAAGATAATTATGCTGCTGAGAATACTAAATATATCACATGAAGCTGAGGCTCACAGAAATAATATGACTTGTCCTTATAGTCATAACTTTAGTATAGGCTGGCATTCCTAATCCCAAACTCACAATCCTAAGTGTTCCAAAGTCTGGGAAACAACAACGACAACAACAACAACAACAAACCACCCTAAAAGCCGAACCCTGACATTTTGGAGAATTTTTTGGTAAGGGATGCGCCCACTTGAGCACAGCATAATCAGAACTCAGAGCTCTGTCACTGCTTTATATCAGAACTTGTTTTTTTTCTTGAAGCCATTATTTGTACTTTTAGCCTGGTTAAATGAAAGCCTTTTATAGAATAGTTATTTTCAATTTCTTTTTAATAATGTTTTGTAGCTGCTGAGGTCATTTGTTCCTATAGTCTGAGCACTGGGAAAGTTGAGGTAAAAAAGCTCTCTGCCAGTTCTGGGTTATAGTTTTGAGTTCCAGGCCGCCTGGGACATATGAGACTATGTTAGAAAACCAAAACTAGGGCCTGAAGACTTGACCCAGAGTTTGAGAGCACTTGTTGCTCTTGCAGAGGGCATGGGTTTGAAATCCAGCACCCTCTTAGTGGCTCACAATTGTTTATAACTCTAGTTCCAGAGCATCTAGCACCCTCTTCTGATCTTAACAGCCATCAGGCACGCATGTGGTACATATTCATGCATGCAAGAAAAATGCTCACACATGCAAAATAATTAAGAAAAACAAAAACAAAAGGCAAAACCAGAAAGGTCAACCAAAAACTTATGTAGAAAAGTTTATTTTCCTACTCTGATGTGGTAATGTATACCTGTAATCCCATTACTCAGAAGATTGAAGGTCACAAATTTAAGGCTAGCATGGGTTAACACAGCAAAACCCTGTTTTAGAACCAACTAGACTAAACCAAACCCAAACCAAATCCATTTAATTAGAAATGTTCTAAAAGTGTGAAAACGGGAAGACTCTTTGTACTTCTTTTCCTTCTGAGATCGGCTCTCGAGTGTCACAGACTGCTCTTTGACTTACTGGGAGGCTGAGGTTAACCTTGACTTTCCAGTCTTTCTGTTCTACCTCCCAAGTGCTGGGTTGTAAGTATGTGTCACTTTACCCAGTTTGGGGGGTTCTGGGATTGAACCTCAG